>NC_079340.1:29165913-29769663 GCF_029582105.1 Oenanthe melanoleuca | reverse complement strand
GAGAAAGCAAAATCTCTGGGTCTGTGCATGTAGTAATGCTTCATCTCTCTGTAACTTCACTTGATTTAACTTGTCCTGATATAGTAAAAGCTGTCACCATATATTCATAGAATAATTTGGAACTTGTAAAAAGGGCTCCCAACATTTTTACCCGAGAAGATCAATGTTTGTGAAAGCAGATGTTTTTCTCTGGATTTCCAGTATGTATGTTTTTTAAGTAATCAGATGGAAGTACTGTAAAACATAACATTAGTTTATTTTTACATTTTTTAGGTTTTCTACTCATGAAAGTGCAGCACATGCTATTGTTTCAGTTAATGGAACCACAATTGAAGGACACGTTGTTAAATGTTATTGGGGTAAAGAATCCCCTGATATGACTAAAAACTTCCAACAGGTAACTGTACTTAACCTTTTCTTTGTATTACAAAAGCAATTGTGTTTATACCTGTAATGACTTCCCAGTTATAATGGCTAAATTTTGTGGTGGAGTTCTTATGAAATTCCATGTTCTGTCTCAGTTATGTTCCAGTTCATCAAATTGGGCTAGTGATTTTGATGGAATATCTGTTACTGTCTTCTGGATATGATCCAAGATAGGGAGAAACTTTGAGGTAATTCTAATTCTTGCTGTTTTGCTAACTGCAGATTAGGTGGCTGTCCAACCAAATAGTCTTTGGGGTTTCAAGCACACACAAATATATTTTTTAGTACAAGGATCTTATTAAGTCATAGTGACATCTTATTTTTCAGATCTCATTATTGCTTGTTTTAGCTCTCTGATTGATATAGCCAAAACTTTGCCTTCAGCAGCACAAATGCAATATAAACCATCTCTAGAATCTGAAGTACAATGGGTTATTCTTTCTGCAGGTGGATTACAGTCAGTGGGGACAATGGAGTCAAGTATATGGAAATCCACAACAGTATGGGCAATATATGGCTAATGGGTGGCAAGTACCATCATATGGAATGTATGGCCAAGCATGGAATCAACAGGGTTTTGGAGTAGAGTGAGTAATTATATTTAATTTTATCTTAAGTTTCAGGCTCATTTGGGCCAAGGATTGCACAAGGTTTCAAACTTTAGGGGGGACTCCTGTGTGCTTGTGTTCAGTGCTTGCCATGAGCAGATACTGGGGTGAGTCTCTCTGACTTGTACCTGATGGCACATTTTGTGTGTGATGGAGGCACAAAGACCACCCAGTGTGGTAATGTTTTGGGGGCTGGTCTTGTCTGGTATCTAAATATATCTTGGATTCTGGCTTGAGGTGGTGAATCTGAGCCAGAATTCTGGATATTTGCCTACAGGGAGAGAAAGAACTGCACACAGACACTTTAACTTGTGCAGTTTCAGAATTTGGGTGGACTTTTAATAATGTGCTCTTGAAGACTGAAGTCTTCACAAGAACTCCTTGTTTTAACAGAATTTTGAAATAACTTGTTTGCCTAGTTTTCATTATCTGGTGCCAGATAAACATATTAAGCCCTGGTAAACCTATCACTGGTGTTCATACCCATGAGGTATTGGGTATTTCTTGCATTTCTGCATCATTGATGTTGAGTTCCTGCTACCTGTGTGTGTTCATGCCTTTGGAGGCAGGTGCCATACCCAACTGGTACCCAAGGTTTGTGGAGTTTTTTCTCCTTTGTTCTTAAAAAGCTCATGATATTTTCAGGAATCACATGTTGTATAGCTTAACCTGAATTACTCATTAAAAAGAAGAAGAAATTGTTCTATTTTGATAAAAGTAGTTGTGTAGGAAGCATGTTTTTGTTTGTGTTTTTGTTTTTGTTTTTGTTTTTTTTTTTTAATTGCTTTTTCCCACTTTCTTAACCATCCTGTTTCTTTTTAAGCCAATCTCCATCTGCTGCCTGGATGGGTGGATTTGGTGCTCAGCCTGCCCAGGGACAAGGTGCTCCTGTAATACCTAACCAAGCTGGATATGGTATGGCAAGCTACCAAACGCAGTGAGCTGGGACTCTGTTTAAAAGTGTGTATTTCATGATAGGCTGCAGTTTCCAGTGACATTCTGAAGACTGGAATGTAGACAATGAAAAAAAAAAAAAAAAGAAAATATTTATTTTAAAAATGGAAATGTTTGGAACCTTTAGCACAGCTTTGCTTTGGTGAAGGACACAAATGTCTTCTAGTTCTGCCTTTTTAAGTTTTTGTTCATGATGGATATGAACATGTTTTTCTTTGTGTACAAAAATGAAAAATAAAGTCAATAAAGACAATTCTGACTACAAATTTTGATATAGTAGGAGAAATGGCTAATGAATTTGATCTTTAGGTTACCATTCCTTTTTTTTTTTTTTTTTGTTTTGTTTTGTTTTGTCTTCAGTGTTTTATATCATTGTGCTTTTAAAAGAAATGACGTTGAAAAACAGCGAGTTGCTTTTAGTTGAACACAGATCCTGAAATAAACTGTGGACCAATCACTACAACCTGCAAGACAGTATTGAGTTTTCAAGAAACCTATGGACATAGCTCAAAGTATATGTAGGTCTTGGAATAATTTTATAAAAAAAATATTTAATTTTTTTACATGCTTACAGAAAACAGCTGAAACAATGAATAGCTCAGTCTGAAATGAAAAACAGTACTGTCTGAGAAATTTCACATAACTTTTACTGTCCACATTCAGGCACACGTGGAAACTTTTCAAAGCTGGTTTGCTTGTTAAAACTGTAGTTTACATTTAATTTTGAGAAGCAAAAGTGTTTTTACAAGTATGTTGTTTGTATTCAAATCAGACAGTCATACTTGGGCTTTTACATAAAGTTTGAAGGCTACACATTGTAAATATTTCATAATTACAGTGTTTCAAAAGCATGCTCAAACATAGAAGTAGCAATGTAATTATTCAAAGTAATACTTAATATACCCTACTGCTTTAAATGCAGTAGATTGACAAGAATGTGCAAGACTGACATTTCCAAAGTTGGCTATTATGTAAAGTTACATAAAGAACTATAACAAAGAGCCTTAATTTTAATTTCATAAATCTTTAATGCATCACCTTTTTGTCATTAGAAATACAAATTTTTTGCTTTACATTATTTGGTATGTAAATACCTTGGTTAACAACCTTGTAAACCTATTTCAAGGTTATTATAAGTTGTATAGTATCTTGAGTGTTTTGAAAAATCTTGATGTTTTTTAAGTCTAGAAATATTTTGCCCAAGAATTTTTTAACAAGATTGTTAAAAACATCTTATTTTAGAGAATATTCAATGTGCCATTTGGTAAATGGAGATGCAGTTGAAACAGTACACTGAGTTGTGACTTATTTTTAATTAAAGTTTTTGTCTTTATGGGTGGTTTGCATGTGATGAACTTGTACAGAGGCTGGGTTGTTTGTGTACTGAGTGTGTAAATGGATAAATCATGAAGATGTTTAAATGGTATACTTGGGTTATTTCTGAATTATTTTATGGATACCTTGATATAAACTGCCTCAATAAATTTGAAGTTGAAAATGAATGTAAGTTAGATATAAGTAATGTGTCCTCCCTGTGACAGCTAGAGGGTGCAAATGCCTCAGCTGTAATCTGGAATGCTGAGGCAGGCACAGTTGGAAAGGAAAGAGTAGGATTTGCAGTGGTAGTTCAGTGAAGCAAACTTGCATTTTAAAAGAAACAGAAGGTTTGATTTTTAGAGCTGGTAGTTCAGAGTGAGTGTCTGAGAAGCTGTATATTTTCTCTCTTCTGTTTCTGACCGTGCAGGTGTTGAGAGGTAGAATAGTCTGTTTTGAAATGGAGATTTGCAGTTGTGTTAAACCCAGCCAGGTTGTGCAAATAACTACACTTATTGCTGTAGCAAATCACATGAGGGTTTTCTTTCCTCCTCTTTTATTGACGTGTGAAGTAGTACCTTGACTTTTAGATCAGGTTGGAAGTGAGATGTGCTGGAAGAGCAGTTTAGTCAGTTGGCTCAGCTGCACCAGAGGTACTTGTGACTCTGGGCATCTAATGCATGCAATAATGGCTGAAGTTAGTGTGGAACCACGAGTGCTCGTGCTGGCAGAATTGGCCCTTTATCTCCTTTTCTCCTTTATGGTATGTGTAGTGTCTTTCCACTCAAGATAGGAGTCTTGTCTGCAGGACTCCAGTTTTTCTATACATTTTGTACATATGTGTATATCTACGTGAGGATCGGCCTATACATTGTAGCTCGGGAAAACCTCACCAGGAGGTCGGTGTTTTTGTTACACTCAGCCGGGTTAAAAAGTCACGAGTCAGCAGAGAGATGAACTGTGAGTTCCTTTAGGATTTCTTAGACTTCACTTGAAATCTGGGGTTTCTACATCCTTCTAGGTGTTTGCCATATGGCTGTTGTGGGTGCATGCTGGTGTGGAGGCAGTTTGTTCTTTAGGCGCTACTGAAGATTTAGATGATGCAAGTACATTGCCACATAAATGCCCATATAAATGGGTGTGAGATTAAGGCAGTGATCTTTCAGGTCTCAATATGTAGATCACTTTAAATCTGATTATTTAATATGCCTGCTGTAGAGCTGGGCCGTACCTGACCTGTATTTCAGGATGAAAGATAGGATTTACCTTCTGATTTAAGTTTTTTGTCATTGATTTTTATACAGCTTTTCTGTAATGGTGATATTTCTTCGCAGACTGCTCAAGATGTGGGGGTCTCCAGTGTCCTTTAATGTTTCTCTAGCACTGCGAGGAAGAGTTGTAAATTAGATTGCTTTTTACTCAGTAGCATTCATAAATGCATCACTGACAATTTTTTGGCACCAAAGAGCCTCTTGCACCATACTGCTTTTATGAGTGACACACTGTTGTAATTTCTTTAACTTCAGAAATTGACCACTACCTAACCCTTGCCACTAGGATTTGGATTTCAGAAACACTGATTTATTCTGGCTTAAGTTGATGCGTGCAACCTAAACCAAGGTTGTAATCTGCATTTGCAGAAAATGTTCAATAAAAGTGGAACATGATAAAGGGCTTATCCTGTATTTGTCATCTGTCAAAGCATTGTCCCTCTTTGCTGTAAAACTGACAACAGGCAGACAAGGCTGAACTTGTAAACTATGCACTTGCAGTCATGTAAAAGATGTTTTATTTAAGAAAAATTTCATACAAAATCATTTTGTATTTTGTGGAGTTGCAGTAGTAAGGCTGTAAATCTAAGGTTGCTTGTAGCTTCTCATCAGTCCTGCCTCCTTGTGTATATTTGCTAACAGTTTTTAGACATACTCTTCCTGCAGAACCTTCTTCTTTCTAAGATAACTTCATGAGAAGCGATTCACTGTACCAGAACCATTGCCTTCATTTCACTCAAAAAAGTCTCACAGTGAATAAGGCTTAGTTTTGCAGAAAAATAGTGATTTGTTTTTCTTGTGTTTGTACACAAGGAAGCAGACTTAAACTGTATGGACATGATTAGTGTCTGATACTTCTTAATTATCTGACTGTTTTTGAACAAGGGCACAAGTGTTTGTTTTAATCACGTGAAACTGTTTCCTGGTCAGCAATAAAAGATTTTGTTGCACTGTTCTTACATTGCAAGATACAGGCAATCTTTTGTTCAGTATACTTCCAAAAAATGGATGGGGTTTGAGAAGAACTGCCTTGTTCCAGCTTGAATTTTCATGTATAGATATAATCTGGGATCTGGATTGCGGCTGTAAGAGCAAAAGAAAGTTCTCCTGAAAGTCAGTGAGAATTCATTTCTTCTGATCACATGTGGTGCTTGTCTCACATTGATAAATTTAAGGGTTTCACTATGTAATGAAGTTTCTGTTCATAAAAAGGCAACTGCAAGGCAGTAGCTTCTGGGAAGATCTTTGTTGTGTTTCATTTCAGCTGACTTCTATGAATCCAGTTGATTGTTTAAAAAAAAACCCTTAAAAGTTGTTGTGCTTTTCAGTATCACATGGATAAAATCTCATCCTGCTGTACTATAATTTCAAATCAAAGAAAGTGCTGAAGTGTTTACTGAATGTTTTACTTGAAAAAGAAAAAACAGGACTTCATGTTGACAAGTGAACACTGATTGTGTTGTCCTTTTGAGGCTGTGTGCTGATGTAGATCATGGATGTGTGAATGACATGCTCTGCTCACTGACATTTAAGGGATAATGACTCAGAACGTTAATTTGACATCAGTAATGATTATTTGAATACAAGTTATTCTTGCTTAAATACACAGCTCCCTATGCTTTGATTAAAGCTGATCTGAATCTTACTGGTTATTAAAGTATTCTTGATATGCTGTGGAAAGAAACATGGCTTTGCCTTCTATCTTAGTGTTGAAGCTGTCAATAAGGCATCAGAGTTGCACAGACTGTTTTTTGTTTAGAAGAAAAACACTTAATGGAGTTGTCAGGGAATTCAGTGTAAACTGACTTTTCTGTACTGATGGGTGATGGTGTTTGAATGTTTCCCTTCTAAAACTGTGGCTCAGTTACCACTCCTTGCATGAACCTGGCTCTCACAGACCCCAGATTCTCAGCAGCTGTCTTTCCCAGCTGCTGGAAGGGAGGAGGAGGAGCAGGAAGGGGGAAGGTGGTGAGAATAGGTGGTGCAGCCCAGTGTGCCTGGTGCAGCAGCAGCAGTGCCAAGGCAGACTGTCAAACACATTTAAGATCACAATAGGTTTATACAGACACTGCAGCACCCCCAGGGTTGTGACCATTCAGACACAAACTTGCTTTATATGCTTGCTTAAAATAATGTGGCTTTTAAGTTACAAAAGTAGAGACCACATAACCTCTTTGGTTCCTCAGAAAATAGGTGCATATTAAACAGCTAACCTAGAACACTGAAGGTGACCAAACAAAGGAGCAAATTGCATTAAGTATCTGAATTTGCAGGCTTTTGTTTAATGTAGACCTCTTAGCTTGGCATTCTGTTTTGTGTCTATATTGACCTTTTTGTTTGTATAATTGAAGTAGTTTCAGATATGCACAGCTGCTTGTTGAACATAGTCCCATGCTTGACAACTTCTGGAACAGGGATGGATAAGAACTGAGTAAGAATTGTAGTTCTACCACATGAAACACTGGATAATGCTCACATTTCCTGGATGGAAATTGACTTACTAGAGCCAATCTGTAGAAGTATAAATATCACAGGGATGATGAAAAGCTGCTGTCCTCATTTGAGTAGCTAGTTCTTTGACCTTAATAAATGAGGAATTATTACTGAGCTGTTATTCTATGAAAAATGCTCTTGGGTTTTTTGTTCCTTTCAATGGGGCAGATCTTTTTCACTCCACAAATTATTTGTTTAATTTAATGCTGGGTTGTCATGCATTTGTTGCTTATTCCAAATATTCCGACTCAGGTACTGACTGGGAGGAAAATTATCCTCTTAGTTATTAAAAGGACTATTTAATTTTGCAATATACCTTTGTAGAACCATTTCTACTTGAGTTTACTTGCACCAGACAGCACAAGGAGTCTACACAAATACACCTTGGACTCAACTGCATTGAGCTGCTGTTCCATCCTACAGCTGCTGCACCAGAAGTATTTATGCCTTGCTCCTTTCTTTGGTAAATTGCAAAGCTTGTGTTCTGTACAGAATAAATCTGTTCTGTATATTTGCAAATACTCAGAGAAAGCTGAGGTGCAGTGTTTTCTGAACTCTTGCTATCTTGGTGTGGATTGGGGCTTCTTTCATTTACAGGTACATGCTGTGGTTTTGTAGGAGGAATTTGTGTTTGAATTTTTCTAGAAACTGATTTCGGGCTAAGAAAAATAAAATGTGAATGTTTCTAGGACGCTACTCCTAAGTGAATCTTGCTTCCTACTTGGATTTATGAATTCTATGGAACAATGATATGAAGGTCCAAAAACATCTTTCAAATCACTTACAATGGATATTTTCATAAGGGGACAAATCTATATAAACTTGCAGTATATAACAAGATCTTGTTCCAGAAGTATAACAGTTGTTCACATGTATTGCTGATGCATTTTGGAATGGTCAATACCTGAGGTCTGAGGACCAACAGATGTTGCTGAAGGTGTTGCTGCATTTTGAAGACTTAAGGCCAGTTCACAGGGTGATGCTGTGTTCCCATTGACTTCTGACAGAGTTCCTTCCAGCACCTTTTTGTTCTGTGGGGTTTTATGGAAGAACACAGAAACTTTCCTACAAGATGTATGCACAGAAATTTGCCAAGGTATGTGACATTTTACTTTGAGTTCATGTTCCAAGGTCACAGTGTCTAGTGCCAAGTGTCTGACAAGCTGCATGACTTAGAAGTTGATGTTTCCTTGGAATGCTTCTACAGCAAAACCTTACTGAAAGGTATTTCTGTAGTCTCTCCTGTCTGTGAATTCTGAGTAAAAGGAAACAAGGTGCAAGGTATTTGTTAGAGGGATCCAGGTATGTCTGAGTTCAGTGAGGCTGTAGAAATAGGCATTCCTTTGTAATTATTTGTAATTATTTAACTGTAGAAAATGCCTATGGATACTTGAATTGTGAGATCTGGTTCAGTTGTTGTCAGGGCCATGCATGGCTCATTTTCCACACCTCGTTTTGCTGTTTCTCACTTTAATTATGTTTCTAGTCAACAGAGCTGTACTTGCTTTTCATGCACCAGGAGACAAGTCTGTTGTATTTGCATCTGGTTCTTAGCAGAAACACATTGAACTATTGACCTCAGGTATCATTTTTAATATTCTTTGCAATGCAAAAATATTTGAGTTCTGTTGTCTATATCTGTTTTAATATTTATAGGTGGGTGTTAAAAGCATGTGTTAAGTATCTTTTTTTTTTTTTTTTTTATCTTCAGGTTCATACCAGACTGAACATTTCACAAAAGCTGGGTTTTCTTGACTGTACTCCCCTGTCAGTCCTACCTGTGTGTAGTCCAGAAGGCCTTAGAATGCTTTTAAGATTTTGATGATGATTTCTTATTTCATTTCTAGTTGAATATATGAATATTTTACCAAGTCAAGGGTTTTATTGCTGTGAAATTGCTTGTTGAAAACCGTATTTCTTCATCACAAGACTTAATTAATGGTGCTGCTTTATTTTCTCAAAGCTGGGTTTAGGTACTGTAGGTAAAAGAAAAGGCATTTGCCTTTGAAATTTAAAGGCAATATAAAAGGAAAATACAATCCTTTATAGAACAAAGTTGAAGAAAAAAACTGAGTGGTTTAGCAGTAAGGTTGTTATCAAACTTAAATACACATTTAATACTAATCTAATGAAACATTTTCTTCCCTGTCAGAGGCAAAGAGCATAAAATTGTAAAAAAAAAAATCAATCACACTTAAATGTCAAACTTTGAAACACTTGGTCCGTTTTTTTTTCTGAGTGCAATCTATGAAGAGAGATAGGTGTAAGTAATGTAAGGAAGGAGCACTACTGGAGTTACTCAGCCTGTAATTCAGTTTCTGCCTGTTTGAATTCGCTGCCAAAATTTTGCAGTCTGTATTTTGGCACACATAAAGCTGCTGGAGTTGGAGGTACTCAGGAATGTTCCACAAGATTAGGGATTAAAGTTGACCCTGTGAACCTCCTTATACTAGAAAGTATTATAAAGGAGTGAGTCAGAGCTTTCTGTGAGTTCAAAGTGAGGAGTGCTGGACAAGTTCCCCAGATTTATTTAGGCAAGCCTGAAATAGAATATAATTTTCTACAAGAATTCTCTTCAAGGCTGTTTTGTGCTGTGTACCTTGCAGGAAGGTTATGCTTAGGTTTACTCTGTGTGTATCTTACTAAAAAAAGATTAAAACCTTTTAGTACCTGGTCTTTTACTCTGGTGTCTGTGAATCTTCAGGCAGTAACTGCATTTAACTAAGAATTACAAACCTTGGTTTGAAACTAAAAATGGTGTGTTGGTTTAGGGTTAATAAAACTCAAAAGTGATTCTTGGCTTTGAACTGTGAAAAACCACCCCAGATCTTTAGCATCCAGTGCCATTGCTTCCTCTGAAAGGACCAAGGGTAACCACACTGTGCTGTGCTGTGTTCTAGCAGCTGGTCACTCATTGCTTTGCAGTGAAACTGAAAACTTCTGTGCTGAAGCATTTAGGTTAAAACCCCATAAATCTGAGTCCCTGCAGAGTCATGATACTCTGTGCATTTCAGCATTGGCTGATGTGGAAGGAAAGGCTTTCAAGCCATGTTTGCCAGCCCATCATGAGTATCAAGATGTTAAGATGAGCACTGATGAAGTTTGAACCCTACTTTTATTGAACCTGTGATACTCTGAGCAGGAATTCTTGATTAAAATACCTTGTTCTTGCCACCCTTTAGTTTGCAGTGCAGCATCTAGTCTTACTTTCTGCTCTTAAGCTTTTAAAATATAAAATCTGATTTTAAAGGGCTGGGATTTTTTTGCAGAGAAAAGAGACTTTCCTAGTTTGAAGGCCTCCTCTCCTCATTGTTAACATATCTAATTTTAAATTCTTATCATCACATAAGTAAGTTTCACCTCTACTGAAATCAGTTGCATTATGTTGATGTAAATGAAATCAGGTTTAAATCATGAGTTGGGGTTCTCATAGTCTGTTGATTAATTTTGAGTCTTTCAACTGCAATTTGGCGTTGAAATGAGCTGTGCATTTTATGAATTTTCTGTGGTGTTATTCATAGCTCAGCATGTTCCAGAATAGATTTTTGCAATGGCAACAGCTAAGCACAACTCCTTTCATTTCTTTTCAAATCCAGCTATTTAAATTTAAGTAAAATTACTCTTCAGAATACAAGTCAAATTTTAAAATAGAATCTTTGTCTGAAATCACATTATCAAGCGTGTGTCTGCCTTTTTGAGCGTCTTGCACATTCTCTTTCCCCCTACACACACTCACACCTATTCCTGCCAGTGTCAGTGGGAAATTTGCTGAACTTTATCCAGATTCAAAGCTGCCCTGGTTTGGGATGGTGAGCAGCCCAAGGCTTGCTCTCACACCATGTGCTAATAGGTCATGCATGTGCAGAATGGAGCAGGAGGAGGCTCACAAAAGCTTTCAGGGTCACGTTTAAGGGCATTTGAGTATTTGAACAGATCTCAGTTTAAATGGTAGCCAGTTCCTTAGGTGTGAGTGCAACAATGTGGTAAGTACTCAGAGCACACCATCCTCTATATTGCTGGGGCTGCAGCCAGAGCTTATGAAACACAGGTGTGGGTTCATTTTTAAGGGAAATTTTGCCTTGTGAAATTAAGGAAAAGATGTAATGCAAGGTCTAAAAATCAGTGTAAAAATGTAGAGATGTGGCATGAGGACACTGGCAGAGTTTAAATTTAATCATAATTTGCTATATATGGGTATTACAGCTTATTTGTGGAAAAGGATGAAAAAAACACTAGTAAATGAATTGTGCCTGAAAATCTCCACTGAATTCACCTGGAAGAAAAATTTCCTGAAGTCATTTTGTCTGATGAAGTGCTGGATCTTGAACACGAGAGCAGGACACACAGAGCAGTGTTGGGAGCACGACACTGAGAGGGCAGGCTCTGGTGTGCCCACCTGGGATTCTGCCTCTACAGGAGTATTTTCAAGGAAAAGGGGCAGGAACAAATCTTGGAAACATTTGTATCGACAGGGAAAAGGAACCGAAATTGTCTTTTGTTCTAAAGGTCAATTTGTGGCAGATCTGTAGGTCAGGTTTCCTGTTACATGAATGGACAAGGAGCTGGGCTCTCTTGGGTCTGTTGGATGTGCTGTCCATGAGCACAGTCTGACCTCCAACCATTCTCACGGGTCTTAGGAACTCCCTCAGCCCCAAATCCTTGACATTAAGTCTTAAAGCCTCAAAAGTCTTACCAGTAACTTCTTGTCAGTACACTGGCTTGAAGATGATGTAGTTGTCCTAGGAGTATGAGTTCCTAAGACTTAAAATAGAAACTCTGGGCTTTGTGACCTGATTCTGAAAGAAAAATAAAATCTGGTGATGTCTGTACTGCTTCGGTGTAAATGTTCTGCCTGGAATACCTGGCACTGGTGCATATGACTAAAAAAGCTTTGGGAAGTGCATGTCCAAGCTGTCTTCTCCCACCCGCCCCCTGCTCCTTTCCCATGTGCCTCTCCCAGCTGTGCCCCGGCCCTGCTGCTGTCTGGGTGTCACACCCTGCTCCTCTGATGCCTGCACGGAATTTCCAGTTGTGTCCCAAATGTGTCTGTCTCGCACATCTGCCTGCAAGCACCACGTGCAGCTGCTGAGCAGTTCCCTCAGCAGAGCAGCAAACTTTCTTATTTTTTTAATCCACCCCAAAAGCAAAGAAATCTTTACCAGCTAACAGCTTTTGGCCCTGTTGCTGAAGGCAGAGGTCCAGGGGGTGCAGGCCAAATCCCTTCAGCTGGAAGGTATTGTGCTGTTGTTTATTTTGGAAGCACAGATGCAATTGATTCTTGTGTTCAGTCTTCTGGTGTCACCAGTTCCCAGGAATGAGATCTTGGCCTTGTGCATATAAGTGGAAAATATCCATAATTTTCAGTGAGACGGGGAGCCCATCCAAGTTCCCTCTGTGAACTGAGGTTCTTAGCAATGTGTAACTGTGTGTTCAGGATGGGATTTGGCTGAGGTGGAAATAAAACAACTGTTGACTTGTCTGCTAGCAGTGGTTTCTGTGATTTTTTGTGTATTGGTGATATTTCCAGTGGGATTTAAGTGCTCCCATTGCCTCCCACTACTGTTTTGCTGAGGTAATTGTCTGTTTGATGGCTTGCAGCTTTGTCAGAATTACACAAACTTCTCACACGCTGGATTTTTGAACAAATATATTTGTAAAAAACGTTATTTCTGAAAGTGAAAGTATCTCTGTTAAAATTGCAAATATGCAAATTATGCTTTTCTGTTCAGAAATAATTGTTGGAAGAGCAAAGGAGTCACTCCACAAAAAGCTTTGCATGCCTGTTTTGGTAAGACAGGACCTAATTTCATGAAGGTGTAGCATTTCTTTGGGAAATGTTTTTGCTTCTTGCACCTGCTCCAAGGAGGCTGAAGCAAAGACAGGAGGGTGGCTGGTGGGGATTAGATAGGGACGGTGCTATCCCGTGTCCAGGAGCAGGGTGAGGAGCAGCGGGCTTGAGGCGGGAGATGAGAGCGGGGCTGTGAGAGCGGGGCTGCGGCACACGGAGATGAGAGCGGGGCTGTGAGAGCGGGGTGCGAGGGGCGGCGGCCCCGGGCTCCGTGGGTGTCGCTCGGGCGCGGCGGGGCCGGGCAGGTGCGGGGCTGGCGCCGCTCCCGGGGCGGGGCGGGGCGGGGCGGCAGCGCGGCCGCCCTCGGGCTCGGCAGCGGGGCCGAGCGGCGCCCGGGATGTTCAACCGGGCCGTGAGCCGCCTCAGCAGGAAGCGGCCGCCCTCAGGTAACGGGGACGGGGCGGCGATCCCCGGGCGAGCGGGAGCGCCGGGCCGGGCTGCGCTCCGGGCCGGGGGAAGCGCGGGGCTCACTGCGATCCCGGCCCCGCTGGCTCTCGGGGCCAGGGCTGGGGCTGGGGCTGCTCGGTGGCTCTCGGGGCCAGGGCTGGGGCTGCTCGGTGGCTCTCGGGGCCAGGGCTGGGGCTGCTCGGTGGCTCTCGGGGCCAGGGCTGGTGCTGCTCGGTGGCTCTCGGGGCCAGGGCTGGTGCTGCTCGGTGGCTCTCGGAGCCGGGGCTGGGGCTGCTCGGTGGCTCTCGGACCGGGGCTGGGGCTGCTCGGTGGCTCTCGAAGCCAGGGCTGGGGCTGCTCGGTGGCTCTCGGGCCGGGGCTGGGGCTGCTCGGTGGCTCTCGGGGCCAGGGCTGGGGCTGCTCGGTGGCTCTCGGGCCGGGGCTGGGGCTGCTCGGTGGCTCTCGGGGCCGGGGCTGGGGCTGCTCGGTGGCTCTCGGGGCCGGGGCTGGGGCTGCTCGGTGGCTCTCGGAGCCAGGGCCGGGGCTGGGGCTGCTCGGCGGCCCCTCGAACCCGCAGCGAGCCGTCCGGCTCGGGTTTCGGTCGGAACTGCTGCTCTTACCGGGGCCAGGCGGTCATCAGCCCATCAGAGCGCGCTTTTTCCAACTCCGCATTTACTTTGAGGAGTTTGCCTTTCCAAGCCGGAGTGGAGATTTCCAAAGAATCACGATGTAGGACAGCACGGATCCTCCGTAGACAGGCGCTGTAACGCGGCTGAGTGTTTTGTATCCCCGACGCTGCGAGTCTGTCGGCTCCAAGGGGTGATGTCTGATATCTGTCACTGCTGAGACATTTGGGGCAACAGTTGCAATCTCCAAATCCTAGAAAATAACACTGTGTTTTGCGATGTACAGGAAGAAGTTACAGTCTTTCTAAGAAAAGCCAAATGAGATCTTTGTCTAGAGTTGTTTGGGTTTTCTGGGGTTTTTTTGGTTGGGTTTTTTTTCTTGGGGAGGAGGGAAACAGGCAGGGAGGGGGTGTTTTAAAGGCTATATGTCTGGTGAACGCTCCCAGAGATGCTACAAAAGAGGAACGTCCCTTTAGTTTCCTTCCTTATAGTTAAAAGTGGAATCCAGTAGCCATGTGCTGCTAGAGACAGTCAAAAGAGGATGTTGAGCCTCATGCTCTGAACATCCCCCACATGTGAAGGACAGCTCTGCTGTAGCAAAAAGATCTAAAATTCAGCTGCTACTAGGAAAGAATTGTTGTGAGAGGATTCATCCGCTTGGATACATGGAAAGTAAGGGAATTTTCCCTTTTCAGCTACTTGCTTATGAAGTTTCCCATTGCTTCATACCTTGGATTTATTAATTCCAGGCTGGTGATTGTTGCTGGATAGGCATTCTGGTGATTGTAGGACAAGACAAGGTATTCAGAGTGCTTTTAAAGTGATAATAAAGGCTCGTGGCTTGTAGATTTATGATCCAAGTGGATGAGGGGAGGTCTGGTCAGAAATTCTTAAAAAAAAAATGGAATCAGCTTTTCTTGTTGTACATCAGTGCTTAAACGCAGAGTGAGGAATGTGCTGTTTGCACGGTGCTTTTGTCATTGTGAGCGTTTTTGTTTGTTGGGGGGTGCAGAAGGTGTGCGGGGAGGAGATGGGCAGAGCGGGCGCTGGGAAGGGATGTGTTCAGCAGGATTCTGTGCAGGGTGTGAGTCTGTGCTGCTCGATCTGGTGCCACAAAGGCCGCGGTATCAACAGCTGGAGAGTGGCAGCGGCTTGGGAGAGCTGCTGGAAGGCAGAGTGATCAGCATGTCTAACTCAATTAGCCGTGTCTGAATCACTCCGTTCCATGGGTTCCCATCGGCTTTTTCTCTTCCTGCTCGTCAAAAACAAGGGCCAGGACTGTGAGTTCTGACCTGAGAAGTTGTATGTATTGATGGTCCTGGGACTGCAGCCCAAATTCCTGTTTGGAAGATGCAAATATTTGGCATTTTTGATAGCACTCTTCAGCTGCTAATTACGGCGCTATTAGTGCTGCACTTACCGCTCTGCTGTGCACAAAGAGCCTTTATCCACAGGCTGCTGCTGCAGTGCCATTGTGTGATGGGAAGGCAGCTCCTGCGAGGGTTTCCTCTAAAGCAGCGCTCCAGATAATGCAACTGCCTGTTTGCTGGCTTAGCGAGGAGTGCTCTGAAGAATGGTGCTGTGAAAAGAAGCACTCAATCATTTCTGCCTGGGTAGGAGCAGCTGGCTGCTCCCGGCACACGGTGCGAGCCGTGGTGTCTCTGAGCAGATTTCCAACTCACTGGAAAGTTTGCTTCGGCAGAAGCTCTCACAACTGTGCGTGCCTTTCTCTGCCTCTGGCTCTCCAACCCGTGTAAAAGACAGCAGGCTCTGCTCTGAAATTTAATTAGCACATTATAATGTAATGAATGTACCGTGATGTAGTTAACCTATTTATCATCTGGTGCATATTCTGTGTGTTACTTTTACAGAAATATTGGTGGGAGAACTGCCATTTTGTAATGCCCTTTGTGATGCACAAAATTATCTCCCAGTTTTTAGTAACAGCAAATGTCTGCCTTCCTCATTTAAATGATCATACAAATGTATGTACATTTTGGTTCTTGTAAAACAATGGGATCAAGCTTGTTGTTTCCAAGGCTATATTACTTAACTTTGTCACTGGATGATTTTAATAGAAGAAGGTTATCTTTTTATAAATATCAGAGATAAATAGGTGTCAGGAGGATCATTCATGTAACTACACTGCTGTATTGCCTCCTCCAATGAATTGTTTCAGACTCATTAATTTGCACTTCAGTGAGAGTATAATTTTTAAGGTAAATTTAGTAATAGAGATGGATTTGGTGATCAGTTTTTGGAGTCATTCGTGGGAAAAACCTCTTTTCTGTCTTTTAAACTCTTAAAAAAATTCTGAAAATCTCATATTAAATCTGCTGCATGAAACCAGCACATGGAGCAGGAAGTTATGATCCTGACTGGGAGGATGTTGGGTCACTTTTGTATTAGAATAAATGTTGGTGATGGCATATTTAATGGGATATAATAAAAATACCCAGCAGTTTTAATAGCCTTGTAAAATTTCAGGGTGTTTCCTACCATCATGTGCAGCCTATTTACGTTTGTGCTGAAGGGGAATGTTGATGTTATTTGTTGGTTTTGTGGCAGTTGCAGAGGAACACTGGACATGGGAATTGTTGGTGCTCAGCCTGGTGTCCCAGCCTTGGAGAGGCAGTGCTGGGATTGCAGCTCTGGGCTGAGCTGGGATTGCAGCTCTGGGCTGAGCTGGGATTGCAGCTCTGGGCTGAGCTGGGATTGCAGCTCTGGGCTGAGCTGGGATTGCAGCCTGGGCTGAGCTGGGATTGCAGCCTGGGCTGAGCTGGGATTGCAGCTCTGGGCTGAGCTGGGATTGCAGCCTGGGCTGAGCTGGGATTGCAGCCTGGGCTGAGCTGGGATTGAAGCCTGGGCAGTGCTGGGATTGCAGCCTAGGCTGAGCTGGGATTGCAGCTCTGGGCTGAGCTGGGATTGCAGCCTGGGCTGAGCTGGGATTGCAGCCTGGGCTGAGCTGGGATTGCAGCTCTGGGTTGAGCTGGGATTGCAGCCTGGGCTGAGCTGGGATTGCAGCTCTGGGCTGAGCTGGGATTGCAGCCTGGGCTGAGCTGGGATTGCAGCTCTGGGCTGAGCTGGGATTGCAGCCTGGGCTGAGCTGGGATTGCAGCTCTGGGCTGAGCTGGGATTGCAGCTCTGGGCTGAGCTGGGATCTGCAGCCTGGGCTGAGCTGGGATTGCAGCCTGGGCTGAGCTGGGATTGCAGCCTGGGCTGAGCTGGGATTGCAGCTCTGGGCTGAGCTGGGATTGCAGCTCTGGGCTGAGCTGGGATTGCAGCCTGGGCTGAGCTGGGATTGCAGCTCTGGGCTGAGCTGGGATTGCAGCTCTGGGCTGAGCTGGGATTGCAGCCTGGGCTGAGCTGGGATTGCAGCTTTGGGCTGAGCTGGGATTGCAGCTTTGGGCTGAGCTGGGATTGCAGCTCTGGCTGAGCTAGGATTGCAGCTCTGGGCTGAGCTGGGATTGCAGCCTGGGCTGAGCTGGGATTGCAGCTCTGGGCTGAGCTGGGATTGCAGCCCGGGCTGAGCTGGGATTGCAGCCCGGGCTGAGCTGGGATTGCAGCTCTGGGCTGAGCTGGGATTGCAGCTCTGGGCTGAGCTGGGATTGCAGCCTGGGCTGAGCTGGGATTGCAGCTCTGGGCTGAGCTGGGATTGCAGCTCTGGGCTGAGCTGGGATTGCAGCCTGGGCTGAGCTGGGATTGCAGCCTGGGCTGAGCTGGGATTGCAGCTCTGGGAGCACCCAGAGCTGCCTGAGACACCCCACAGCCTCTGCTCTGTGGACATAAATGAGGCAAGGGAGACATGGAATAAATTGAATAAATGAGGCAAGGGGTAAATGGAGGGGTTGCAATGGACAGACAACCCTTGTCTCTGTGCCACAGTATTTTATGGGTTGTGGGGAGCTGGTTAAGAGAGGAAATAAACTGAGCAACAGTGTCCTGTACAAGCAGAATGGACACTCAGGTCCTCCCTTCAAAACCAAATTTTGTTCTATTAAGGATGTAGGGGGAGAATTCAGGGAAAAGGGGAGTAGGGGGAGCAGGGTTTGGAGGCTGACAGGAGGAGAGGGGGTAGAACATAAATGGAGGGGTAGAGTTGGGCTGTGCTGGGTAGGCTGGAAGTGAGAGGAAGATGGGGAAAATGATCAGGGAGGATAGAGAATGGCCAGCAGTAAAATGGGAGATCAGTCAAAGCAGCAGAGAGAAGCAGATTGATGTATCCTGGTTTATGGAAGGGCTTATTCTGGCCTTTGCTCACCAGAATTTTATTTTTTCTAAGGTTTTCAAGGGCCTGGGTCTGCATTGGCTCATTGAAACACATGCTTTTTAAAGTAATTATGCATGTCCACTTCAGAAACAAGCAGCTGCACACAGAGCTGCCACCCCACTCCAGGGTGAGCATCACACAGCTCCTCAGAGAGCTTGCTCTTCTGCTGCAGCACACTTGGCCATTCCCAGTCAAACCTCACAGATTTCACTGAGATTAGATGCCCAAATACTTTGAGTCAGGTTTCTAAAGTAAATTTTTCAAGTGCTAATCAAGAACCACATCCTTTTGCACAAGGGGGGGCAAACTGAGGCAGTGGTAACTCGCTGTGCTCTTGTCACATGAGAAGGCTGCAGCTGTGGTCTGGAGACAATCCTTAGGTTCTGGCTCCTGATCTTTAAACTAGCAGAGAGCTTCTGAAACAAAATCCCCTATCAAGGCAGAAGAGATGTTCATTCATTTAGAACAGTTGGTAAAACAGACAGACTCCACAGGTCCCTGCCAACCACAGCTCAGCAGGCTCTGCTGTGAAGTCAATATTCTGTAGGGCTTTAACCTCAGCATTATTTCCAGTCACCAACTAAAAGGGCATCTGCTAGTGTATATTTTTATAAATATATACATACAAATATATATATATATATATATATATATATATATCTGTATGTATGTATTTCTGCATCAAGAGATTTTTGAGTGAGGATCACATTCATGGTGAAAGAAAGGTTTTTAAAAGCAGAGTTTAAGCCAGATCCAGATTTCCAGTAAGTTGGTAAGGAGAAATTAAGGAGCTATAAATAGAAGCTCTACTTGTTGCAGTAAGAGTTTTGTGCATCTCTCCAGTGCAGAGTGACCTGAAGTGCTGCTCTTCTCCTTCTGACTTCCCTCCTGTGTTCCCAGGGCATTTTGTGTGTTAGGGGAGAGGAGGCTGTGCACTTTATGTCTGTGTTAGAGATTTTCAGATAAGCAATAGCATTCCTGGAGTTTTTCCAAGTAATAGGTTTTCTGAAGGGTAGCCAGCAAACAGGGTTTTTTTGCCATCACCAGCTTTGAATGAAATGCACTTGTTCCTGGGACAGAGAAAATAGAAATTGTGCTCCATCTTTCCTGTCTGTGAGGAGGCTGGCTGGCACATCAGATGTGGGCACAGTCCAGTACACCTCATAAAAGGAGAATTTCAGGACTTGGAAACAATCAGTAAAATCAACCTCTTGCCCAAAACTAGGCTCAGATGGAGTGAGACTCTTCCCCTGGGTGTCTTTCCTCCCATTGGGCTGGGTTAATATCATGGACTGGTTCTCCTGCTAAACAAACCATTATTTTTCTTTCTCTCTCTGCTTTTACTGAGGATCCAGATTCCAGTGATGATTCTCTTCTGAAAAATAAATTTCACGTGTGTGACTGACCAGAAGTTCCAATATTGTTGACAATGTCAGAGCAAAATAGGGACTGTGGTCATTGTGTTCCCCTGGCAGGAGGGGCTGAGCTCCTATAAAACAGTGACAGTGCCTCATGAATTATGTGACTATAAGGTATTTTTTCCCCTTGCAGGCAAAGGAGAATTCAAGTGTCTGCATGTGTGTGTGTTTATTTTCAGTTTCATGGTGTTTCCTTTAAAGAGAGCAGGGGGAAATGGGAGAGACATCCATGTGACCGATACTTGTCTTTTCTAAAGATGCTGGTTTTTTCTTTTTTTTTTTTTTTTTTTTTTTTCCAGAGATAAATGATGGTGAGGGCCACCCAAGCAGCAGCCACCAGACCTTGAAAGGAACCTCAAAATGGGCCACATCCCTGGAGAGCCTCCTGGAGGACCCGGAGGGAGTGAAACGCTTTAGGGTGGATATATTAAACATGGATATTTAATTCATATTTAATTCAGGCTTTAAAGCAGGATGAGCCTCAGCATGAAGGGTGCAGCTGTGAACAGAGGCACACATCCCTCTAGATATGTGCCCTGAGCAGAGCTGGGGCACTGGCAGAGCTGCTGAGGTGGCACCTTTTGCTCCCTGCCACTGCACCCTGTGCTCAAAAGGCACAGACAAGACTTTTGGCTGCTAATTCCTAATGGGATCTATCCTCTCTTGCAAGGATTAACAAGTTCCTGCTGGATAAACTGCAGTCCCTGAGCCACTGCTCCCTCCTGCCAAGCATTATTTCTCACTGGGCTCCTGGGCTCTCCATTCTCACACACTGTCCTTAAGCAATCTGGTGACTCTGTAGCTCTTGCTCTGTGTTTAGCAGCTCCACTGAAAATATTCCCTTTCAGTTTACTACAAAGTGTGGGCTGGTGCAGCTCAAAATGGCTTGAAGTTTAATTAGGTGAGGGTGGTGAGTTGGTGTTTCAAGGCCTTCTTGCCATATTAGATGTAAGAATAAGAACTGCCTACTTGAAAGTGCTTTTGCCATCCCATACTGATAAAATGCACTGGGATAAAGTGGTTTCCTGCCAGACTGGTTTGAAAAGTGAGCTAAACAAGAATTGCAAAATGCTGATTTTAAATTCTTAAAAAAAAAAAAAAAATTAAAAAGTAGTCTTGCTGCTATTTAATTCCTGGCATAATTTAGTCTCTAACACTTGAAAGAGAAAACTGATGATCTCAGAGCTATAAAAGTTTCAAGCATTATATTTCATAAATTAATTTAATGTACATTTTTCCCCTTTTAAAGCATGCCTCACTTTTGGAGGAATGTGCTGTGTTTAAGCAGCCTAGACAGCACAGCTACATCTTCTGCTTGAGTTTAAGTGAATTTATTGCCCCTGATGCTCATGTTTAGAAACACTTCTATTTGTAGGGATTTTGCTCATTACAGAAGTCAGAAAGATACTACATGAAAATCCCAAGTGATTTGTGCCTCTCATTAAAATAGTTCATTTTCTCACCTGGTAATGAATTAATATATTTTTGGATTTCCCTTTGAGCAGTGGCTGTAAAAGTGCTCGAGTTATTTAAGGGAGACTGAAGAAGCAATTCCTGTTAGTTACTGATATGGCCTGAGATTAGATGCAGCCCATCCTCCTCCTGGAATGTTCTTTCAAAGTGCAGGATATCAGAGTGTTCAATATCAACTCTGCAGATGCAATAAATGCAATGGCTCTGTGACACTGGGTTGGGTAAACTCATGGTAAAGTTAATTGTAGGCAGCTTCTGGTTCTAACAGCTGCAGTAGGAAGAGGGAAAAACAACAGAGAAACTGGATCCTAACCTTTGTGTGTTTGTTTTTCTCTTTCCTAGGAATTTTTGAAGAAAGAGTTTAGTGAAGAAAACGTTTTGTTCTGGTTAGCATGTGAAGAATTTAAGAAAACACAGGGAAAAAAGCAGGTATGTTTCCTAAATAAATTCTACTTGTCAACAAAGTTTACTTAGCAGAGCTGGAGCTAAAACATCTCTGTTGCATAATGTGCTTTGTGTGAATGCAGATAAATGTATTTGAAGAAATTGAACTAAAATCATCCTGGTGGAATTGTTTGGAAACAAATCTGGTTCTATTTCAAATCCAAACAAAGTGCTGAAATTGTCAAATTTCCCATGTTTTGAAAACTGAACTTTTTGTAGTTTCTAGGGAGTAGCAATAGTTTTATTAATTCAGTGATGTTGCATCATCTTGTTTGCAAATACAAAGATATTTCATTCAGAACTTTTTTACAGAATAGCAGCTATTACATGGAAATTTACACCACTGTGATACCTTAGTGAAACATAAAAATAACAAATAGCCCAAACAAAAATATTTTACAGCACCAAAATGAAACATTTTGCCTTATCAAATTACAAGTTACAAAGCAAAAGGATTCTGTTTAAACCTTTTTGCTTAAATATTTATCCAAATTGATGTATACCTGCAGAGCCTTTTCATTTTGATGACAGCTCTATCTTTCTGGTAGGAAAAATTCTGTTGGAAAATTTTTCAACCATGCACCTCCAATAAGTTGGTTCTTTTTGGTTTTTTTGGTTTGTTTGGTTTATAGTTTTTTTGCTTTTTTTTGGGGTTTCTTTTTGTTTTTTTTTCCCCCACTGCTTGGATCTTGGCTTGCATTTAGATCTAGCAGGAACACAGGATCCACTTTCACATTTAGACTGAGGCCTATAGAGTCAGGCCTAAAATATGTACCATGTTTTGTGTGCTTGTGTCTGGTTTTTTGTTTGTTTGTTTTGTTGTTTTCTGGAGAAATTTCAGGTTTATCTGCTCTTTAAGAGCTCACTCTGTGAGTGTGGAATTAGGTAGTTTCAAAACTCCAAGTGAGTATCCCTGTCCTTGAGAGTCAGACTCCTAAAGCTCTTTTTTTTTTTTTTTTTTTTTTTTTAAATCCCACTTTTATGTTTTTTACCTGAGTGCAGCTCTTGTTGCCAAAGGGCAGATTTTAGTATTGTGAAGAGGTGAGAATGGGAAAATGCCCTTTAAACCTCTTCCAAATGAATCACAGAATCACAAAATCACAGAATTCAGAGAATGACAAGGCTGGAAGATCCTTCAAGATCATTGGGTCCCACCCATGCCCTAACACCTCACCTAACCCATGGCACTGGGTGCCACATCCAGTTTTTTTTTGAACACATCCAGGGATGGTGATTCCACCACCTCCCCAGGCACACAATTCTAGTACTTTATTATTCTTTCCATAAAATTTTTTCCTAATATCCAGCTTATATTTCCCTTGGCTCAGCTTAAGACAGAGTGCTTTGGTTCTGTCAGTGCTGCCTGGAGAAGGAGACCAACCCCACTGAGCACAGGCACTTTCCAGGGAGCTGTAGAGAGTGATCAGGTCACCCTGAGTCTCCTTTTCTCCAGGCTGGACACCCCCAGCTCCCTCAGCCATTCCTCACAGGGTTTGTGTTCCAGCCCCTCTCCAGCCTCTGGACACACTCAAGCATCTCAATGTCCTTCCCAGCTGAGGGGCCAGAACTGGACACAGCACTCAGGGTGTGGCCTCACCAGTGCTGGGTACAGGGGCAGAACGAGCTCCCTGCTCCTGCTGCCACTCCATTCCTGATCCAGGCCAGGGGCCATTGGCTTTGGCCACCAGGACACTCTGCTGGCTCATGTCCAGCTGCTGACCAGTGCCCCCAGGTCCCTCCCTGCCTGGGCCCTGTGCAGCCACACCATCCCCAGCTGTAACACTGCAGGGCTTATTGTGGCCAAAATGCAGGACTTGGCATTAAACTTCATCCCACTGGGCTCTGCCCATCCACCCAACCATTCCAGGTCTCTCTGCAGAGCCCTCCTACCTTCCAGCAGATAAACACACACTCCCAGCTCAGTGTCTGCAAATTTACTGATGGAAGACTCAACATCCTCATCCATGTCATCAGTAAAGACATTGAACAGGACTGGCCCCAGCACAGACCCTGGGGACACCACTGGTGGCTGTCCCCAGCTGGATGCAGCACTGTTCATCACTCTCTGGCCATCCTGCCAGCTCCTAACCCAGCACAGAGTGCTCCTGTCCAAGCTGTGGGCTGCCAGCTTTCCCAGGAGTGTGCTGTGGGATTATTTGTGCACAGAGGAAGGTCAGAAATGCCAGGAACAGCAATGAGATGGGAGAGCTGGGCTAGGAGAGGTGTTATAAAGTGCAGGTGTAAGAGGGCTGTGTCCAGACTGCAGGATTCCTCCCTTAGGATCAGTCAAATATTGTCAGCTAAAACAGTTTCCCAGCAGCTTTTCAACAACAAAACTTTCCCTGTCTTTCCAAACAATGTGTTTTGGGTAGGGGAGTTTTTGTTCTGTAAATATCCTGTGTTTTGCACTTGAAAAAAAACTCCCCTCAAAACAATTTTCTGGGTTTAACTGTGAGTATTTTTTGGGTATTGATAAATCCATGAAAATACAACAATACTATTTTTTGCAAGAAGAAGGAAATGTTCAATTTGACTGTGAACTTTGTAACACTTAGTAATTCCAGTTTTGTGTATTCAGCTGCTTCCCTCCCTCATTAAGGTCCATGAATACAGAAAGTCTTGAGGACAGAACAACCAGTCAGGTGACTTTTCTGTAAAGTCCCACACTTTCAGTGGGGTAATAATCATATTTTGCCTTGCTAAATTATTTCCATATTTTTAGCTTATTTAGGATTGCTGATTTAGAATGTCAGTACAGAAAGTGATGTACAGGAATAGGAGCTTGGTGAATCCTTCAATGAATTGCCAGATGAATGGGCAGAGACTTAACTAGGCTCTATTTAAGTTAATTATTCAGTACCAGTCATTCCACAGTATGGTCAGCTTGGAGACTGATGTTGCCCAAGTTATTATAACTGAATAAATGTGCTTTAGAATGACACAGACTTACAGTAAGTTTTTGTAGCTACTGCTTATGGGTGGCTTTGTTTAGATAATTTACAAAGCTAGGAAAAGCACTAAAAATAGAAATCTTTCCAGTGTTTATGGTAGCATGAAGCGTGGATTTTTCTTCTGAAAGTGACTCTTGCAGAAATCCCTTTGCATCTCTATTGTGTGCACAGTATTCTAAAAACAGTTTTTTACTTGTTTTATAATTTGCTTCTCCTTAAAACTGGTTTCCCACACAGATTAGCTCATAGGCACTGGGACTCTTGGTCAGATGAAGCTGATTTCAGTTTAACCCAGGTTGGAGTGAGTCCAGAGGAGGCCACAGAGATGCTCCAAGGGCTGAAGTTCTGCTCTGGAGCCAGCCTGGGGAACAGAAGGCTCCAGGGAGACTTTCCAGTGCCTAAAGGGGCACCAAGAGAGCTGGAGAGGGACTGGGGACAAGGGAATGGAGTGACAGGAGAGGGGAAATGGCTTCAAACTGACATAGGGCAAGTTTAGATGAGGTAAAAGGAAGAAATTCTTTACTGTGAGGATGGTGACTGGTTTCCCAAAGATGTGATCAATGCCCCATCCTGGGAAATATTCAGTGGCAGGCTGGATGGGGCTCTGAGCAATCTGATCTAGCTGAAGATGTCCCCTGTCTCTGCAGGGGGTTGGAAGTAGGTGACCTTTAAAGTAATTTCAAACCCAAGCCATTCCATGATTCTATGAATGGGATTTGTCCCCCCTATTTTTAAAGGATGACATAAACTTTTCATTACTTGATGTGAGAGCGTTGACATGGGGCTTCACTTGGTCAGTTTAAACTTGCCCAAAGATCACCACATGAGCATCCATTGTGCCAGGGATGTTTATTGTAATCCTTTCTCTGCCAGCCTGGGGCAGTGTTTGGTTTTGTACAGGCTGCAGTTCCATCAGAGTGGATGATCCAGGGAGCAGGGCAGGTTTTTGGCAGCTGCAGAGCCAGGCAGCAGGCAGACTGCACTGGCAGGTTTTACATGGACTGGGTTCAGCCCATCTTCTAGCAGGAAGGTACAAACTTCCCCCTCAGCTCAAGACACATCTCTATAGCTCAAAAAAAAAAAAAAAAACCAAACCAACCAACAGAAAAGTTCCTCTAAAATTGAAATTAAAATATAAATGTAATGTTTAGTGAAGATTGAGTGAGCAATTGGGTCAAGTCCACTTGTAGCAGTGAGCTCTGCTGCCACCCCTGTGGCCCTTGTGTATTTAATTACTGAAATGGGAGTGGTGGGGATAAGGGGATAAAATTTAACTTTAAATATTTTGTTGGAGTTAGTCATATGTTGTTGCATTTGTGACTGTTAATGAAACAAACAACATGTCAGTCATTCCCAGGGTTTAAGTGTTTCTCCTCTTGCAGCTGAGTTTCAAAAATAAATTACAGATTGTAATAAATGCTTCCAACAACAGGGAATATTTTCAGCTATTGCTAAAACCCACCAGAATGTCCATGTTGAAGCTTTGTAGTGACTGATTCCAGAACAAAGCCCTGTGCATTCAGGATTTCTCTGCTGCTTGCCATGTGGAATGCAGCAGGGGTTTGGCAATGCTGCACAGCTGGAGTGCTGGGAGCTGCCCTGAGGAACATCTGGGGCTCCCAGCCACCTCATTTGGGAGCCACACATGCTTGGGAGCTGAGCTTGACCTCGGGAAAGGAAGTGGGAAGGAATAGTGTATCCCCTTGAAACAGCCAGGGGGGTGCTGCAGGCAGAGCTCAGTGCTCCAAAGGGAACCTGGCACGGACACTGGGAGAGCACACAGATGGAATGAGGGCTGCCAGAAACCCTCTAACAACCACCTGTGAACAAGATCCCAGCTGAAGAGCTGCTCCAGAGCACAGTCCCCTGTGCTGAGGGTTTAGTTTCAGGCTGATGCAGAGCAGAGGGAGCAGGGACAAGCTCTGCCTCCTCCACCTGAACCTGGCTCTGCCTGAGTGACATTTGGGGGGTGTATGAGCACACTGGCAGCTTTAACTGTTCTTTCTTTTTAAAGCAAATTATAAGCTGTAGTTAATCAGCTGTTGTACTGTTGAAGCAAAGACACAGAAGAACAGTTCTATTTGCAGCAGAACCTGTAACATTCAGCTGTGTATTTCCATTTTCCCCACTGCTGTAAAGCCAGGTCCTCTCTCTGCAATGGCCTCCTCTCCCTACCACAGCTCTTTCACTTCCTTTCTTTGTTATTCTTCCTCACAAAATCCAAAGAGCCTCCCTGTTTCACCAGCCTCCCACACAGTCCTGTTGTTCCTCTCCATGCTCTTTAAACTTCCTCACAGTCACTTCTAGTTTTGTGTTTCCTCTCAAGCCTCCCTCTGCCCTTTCTCTGTAGTGCCCAGCTTGCTCCTGTGTCCCTGGGCAAGCAGCACCTTGTGCTGGGGCTGGTGAGCAGCTCCATCTGCCTTGGTTAGCCAGCAGCAAAGAGCATCCTGGCAGTTCAAGCAGAGCAGACAACTTCTGAGCACATGCTGCAGCTTTTCCCTTGGTGTGTGTGCTGCTTTTCCTCCTCCTTTTCTCTTGCTGATTTCCCATTGACTCAGCAGGAGGGTAATTCTTTTTCTCAGTCCTTTGCCCCTCTCTCAAGTATGGTTGAAATTGGACAGCAGGTTCAAAAGTCATTTAGGTGGAACTGGCAATGCAACTGCTGATGCAATAATAGCTGAAGGCCCCTTTACTGTGCCTGCACTAGGACATCAACTTTGCCACTTGTAGCAGTCACACCTTTGATCCCTTGGATTAATTGCTCATTTAGAACAGAAGTGGCTGACCCAGACTACCCTGAGCTGCGAAACAAGTTGGAAATTGTTAAAAACAGTTCATTGTGACCTAATGCACCTGACACATAATGTTCTACCCACCAGATGAATAATGAGTTTTAAAAAGGAATACTGGAGAAGGGGTGTCCCCTGGAGCAGTGAGAGAGCCCCAGCTCTTTAGGTCTCCTGAATGTTCCAACACATGCAGGTTTTCTTCTAATTACCCCCAAGTGTAAGTGTACCTCAGCTGTAAAACATGGAAATAATTCTGAGACTCCTTCATGGGCAGGGTTTAAACACTTCCTTCTTCAAGCCCTGTTCCCATCCAAGGCACAGCCCTTTAGCTGGTGCTGGCTGGAGCTGTGCTTGCTCATTAGAGGTACCCTGGGGACCCTGCTGAGTGCCCAGGGCTGGGATGGCCCAGAGCAGCTGCTGCTGGCTGCTTCCAGCATGCACAATTCAGATTGCAGCAGGGGCTTGGCTCCTGCCTGCCTTGCTTCTCTTCTCCCTCTCTGGCTTCCTCTTATCCAACCATCTGGTTAAGGGCTTTTCACTGAGCTTCAGGGGATTGTGGCTGCTCACTGCTTTGAAGCTTAAAGATGCTGGTGGGGTCAAGATGTAATTCTGTTACTGGTTTGACAAGGGAAGAGCTCTGAAATCAGGGCAAATACTAACAAATAGCTTTATGCAGGTCACACCCTTATTTATCAACTCTCAGAGGCTGTTGAGAGTCCCATCTTTGCCAATTACCCAAGCTGTTGGTGTTTTGTTTAATCATGGAGCTGGTGCTCTGAGGCAATGGTTTAGACAAAGTGTGTGGTGTGACAATGTTATCTGGCAGTAGCAGGGTTATACACTAACTTCACTGAATTTTCCCTGTAGTAAGTTCCCAGTTTTTCTTCCTCTGAGTTTCTTGCCCATACTGATGATCTGTTAGGAAAAGCATTTGTCCCAAAAGCAGAGACAAGGTGTAGTTGATGATGCTGAGCAGTTTTACACTGTGTGCTGGGATTCAAACATCCCAACCTGCTGTAACCTACGAGCTGAATTCTGACAGCTTTTACTGATCTCAGTGTAGCTTTTGGCCTTCAGAGGTGCTCAAATGAATATGCAGAAGGTAAACCTGATACAGAGAACATTCCCACAGCCAATAATTCTTTAAATGAATGTCCTTTTGCAGATGCAGGAAAAAGCTAAAGAGATTTACATGACTTTCCTGTCCAGTAAAGCTTCCTCCCAAGTCAATGTTGAAGGGCAGTCCCGTTTGAGTGAGACCATCCTGGAGACACCCCACCCTCTCATGTTCCAGAAGCTCCAGGACCAGGTAAGGTTATTTACTCTAATAACATAGTTTCATTCAGTTTTGTCTGGTTTTAGTGAGCTCTGCTGTCTAGCCATGGCCTGGATTGAACAGGTAAGCACAGCTGGGTTGCTTCCATGCTGGAGATATTAATGCAGCTCTCTGAGATATTCCAGGCTCTTGGCCCCATCTCACTACAACCAATTAATGAAGAGACTCAATACAATCATTCTAATTCCAGCTCAGGACTTTCCTGGAAAACTGGATGGAGTTTTCTCCTGGTTTCCTGCGTGGGTAGCTTGAGAATCGCCCTGACTAACTCAGTGCCTTCGTTTTCCTGTGTATTCACTTGTTCTGAGTCATTGCTGATGTTTGTTTCTGTAGTTGCCACTGGTTTCCTTGAGAGCTCAAATTTCTTCATTTTACTTTGCTTGGGTGTTTATATTGATATGAATATAACACAATTTTCTGAAAACCCTCCTCCTCTGTAACGTGCAAGACTTAGAGGAGTTGGTCTCTGCCTTTCCCTAAAGAACTTGGGAGGTCTGGTAGAAATTTTGCAGGCATGTCTCTAGGTGGTAAATTTTCTTGATCTTTAGCTGATTTCAAAGCATAAGTTATGAAGTGAGTCATTCTTATCTGCAGCTTTCCAGCACTTGCAGTACTATTTTTAATTCCTGTACCATCCTCAGGACTACCTGTATTTTCCATTTGGCTCTTTCCTTATGTGGAAGCAGCACAGTGATTTAAACAGTGTTTTCAGCCCATTTCAATCAGGTATTGCATACATTGGCTGGGCACTGCCTTGGGTCACTTGGAGGGGTGTGAGGAGCTAAGGCTCTGCTGTTTTTCAGACAGATTCCAAGACATTAGCAGTGGAAATACCTGAAATCCAATTTCCATGTGAAGAAACAGTTTTTGATGTAAAAATTTCTGACTTGGGGGAAGGGAAGGAAATGTTCTGGTTGATCTAAGCACTGCAGTTCAGGGTGAGTGACTGAAAGAGTGAAGCTGGAGGGAATACTGGAGTTAAAATATTTGCTATTTTATCAATGACATGCACATGGAGAGCCAAGGATTAGTAACACCTGAACTGGAAACATACTGGACTAGTGGTAGAGGAATTCCACTAGTGTGGGAAGAAAATCTGTGAGCTTTTAAAAACAAATGCAGAGCATTTATGGGTCATTGCAAGTTTCCAGTGCTTGAAGCTACTGTTTATTGCTGTTAGATAATGGCTCAGAAGAGTTATGGTCTTCTCCAGTTTTCAATCCTTATAAAGTTATGAAGAGTGGTGTAATTTGTTCTCTGAAGAGCAGTGTTAACCACTGCTGGCACTGAGGGTCTGAAGTGGAAAAAGGCAGAGCTGGAAGGTCACAGTCTGGTGTAGAGCAGGGCTGGTAACAAGAGCTCAGTTCTCCAGAGAGCTCCTGGTTTAACTGGGGACACTGGTGGGGTGTGGGCTGCTGCTCATGGGGTGGCCTTAACTGCCCCCAGGCCACTGGTTTGTGCTGAATGAAGTGGAGCTGGAGTGGTTCACAGAAATCCATGTGCTTAGAATACTTGTGGGGTAAATGTTCCTCCTCCACAAGGGCAGGGAGGGAGGGGAAAAGGAAGGTTCTGCTTTGGCATGTGATTAAGAACTCTGCTCTGTGTATTTGGCTGACCAGACTGCAGAAGATCTTGATCTTCAGTGCTCTTTCTCTCTGGGAGATGCTTTGAGTGATATCAGAAAAAGAGGGGTCTAAGTTCTTAACACAGGCATGATGTTTTAACAGGAAATGTCTGCCTTACAATTTTTTTTTCCCTTGAGCTGGTTGGATAAATTTAATTCTGTTGCAGTTAGTCAGTGCCAGGAGGTATAATTTGACTTTGCTTAACTCAGGAGGAGTTCAGACCCTGAAGATCATGCTCTACACAGAGTGGGTGTTTTGGGATTTTTTTTTCATATTCCAATATGCACCGTAAAGAATAATATTTCCACACTTTTAGACATTAAGTTAACTATTTAAATATGTAAACAGTGGTTAGTAAAATCCACCATGTAATCTACTTGTAAGGGAGCTATTTCTGCAAATGCACAGACAAGAACAGTCAAGTTTTAGGAATTTGCCTGTATCTATCCAGGTTCCTTGAAGATGTGAAATGAAAAAGGAGTTTGAGATTTTTTTTTTTTTAATTTTTCCCTCTCAGCAAAGAGTTGGGGTATCTGATGATACTATCAGTTAGAAGTCTTCACACATGGAGTAGCCACATCTGCAGGTCAGAATCCAGAAATTTGTCTTGGAAATTCAGTTATTCTGAGTATCATAAGAAAATAATCAGCCCTGAAACGTGACTCAGAGAGGCTCCACCAGTGAAATAATAGACTGAGTGTGAGGCTGGCTTTGGTTTTCCCTCAATTACAGTTTTGAAGTTTACTTTTTTTCCCTTCCCCTCTGTTTCAAGACCAAGCAAAATGTAGTCCTGACCTTGACACCTGAACAGACTCCAGGCTCCTCTCCCAACCCTTTTGTTTTCAGGAAACTCCAAAGGAGTTGTAGGTTTGTTTTTTCTTTTGTCTGCAGTGGGTATAAATAGAAGAGCAGCAGTTCTGCTGAGGGATGAGCCTGAACTGAAGCCCTGGGAGAAAAAGCTGTGCTTGGGGCTGACCTCATGTTTCCATGCTGGCTGTGAGAAGCTCTTGGCCTAGTGAGAAGTGTAATTACACAAATTTAATCCACCAGCAATTTAAACCCACATTTTAACTGGCAAAGTACATCTGTGCCAGGTCAGCTCTTTGTGGCAGGTTCCTGCAGCATTTCTTGTCTGTCCTGAGACCAGTCTTGGCATTTGGTCTAAAAAGGATGGGAAAACTGGCATAGGTTTAAGGAGCATTGGCTAAACCAGTTGTTTCAGTATTTGTGCAAATTATTCAGAGTCTTTCCTTAGTTATCCAGTGCTCTGCATGAGCAGCTCTGCAGCATCCAGGGGTCACTGCAGTCACAAAGGTGCATAAAAGGTCCCTCTCTTTCCTCAAAGCTCTGCTTTGTCCCTCTGAATGCCTGCCAGACATCCTGCCAGGAGGATCTGACCATCCTCCTCACTGACCAAGGCACCTCTCACCTTCAGTATTAGCTGTGCAAGGTTGGCTATTGTGAAAACTAAAATTTGATTTTTAAATGAATCTGGACATTATAGCCAAGCAGTGACCACAACATAGTTTACTACAAGCTGGAGAGTTGGAAGTGTATTTTTTTAAAAAAGTCCTGCTCTGTAATAATGCTCTAATCCAAATAGAATCAAAATCCATTGGAATTAATGCATCCTTCTCATTTAAAATCTCATTTTGCTGAGGTCATTTGCTTTCTATTCTTTTCCCCTCTTCCCAGATATTCAATCTCATGAAATATGACAGCTACAGCCGCTTCCTGAAGTCAGACATATTCCTAAACCATAAGAAGAGTGAGGAGCAAGAGGAGAACTCACCAGAGGCTCAGACTGCAGCCAAAAGAGCATCAAGAATTTACAACACATGAGACACAATGGATCTCTTCAGGAGAGGCAATACAATAAGGAAATTACACTCAGGAACAGTCTAGGTTTATAGCAGTTGCATTTAGGGCTTGGAAAGCTCAAAACCTTTTTAGGAGATACTTACCTTCTTAATTGCTTGAGTGACTAATTGTTTTTGCATGATAGCTATTAAGCAAGCACCCATGGAAGGACTGTTTCCCAGCTAAAAGGCTGAGCTATTCCTCCATAGCATGAATTGCTTTGAAATTTGAAGTTGAAATGCTTTCAATTCTTTGTATTTTCTTTTGTGAGGCATCTTGGTGATGAGGAATGGGAGACAGCGTGGTTGGGTTTTTATTTTTGCCTTGTAATTTTTATTTGGGACTAGCTTTTGCATCCTGAACTGCTGGGAGAAGCAGTTGAAGAGTGCATTTCACATTAGTTTGTGGGTGATCATCCACAGCAAATTTAATCATAAAGGGACAGCATCTTTCGGGGTTAAGCTCAGTAGAATCCAATCCCTTCCTGTGTGACTTTGTTCTTTCAGGGTGATGTCTGTTTTGCTTTGCCTTTATTGCGGAATCAAAACACTTCCCTAGTCACGATTTTCATTTTTGTATCTCCTAAATTTCCCCCTTTTTTATTTTATTTTATTTTTTTTTGCAGTAGACAATCACCTTCTTCAGAGGATAACCTCTATTTCCTTGGGGACAAAGGCTCTAAAAGAGACAGAATCTCTGAAGAACTCCTAACTGCCATTAGGAAATGACAGTAAATAAATAAAAATATCCCTCTCAGGGCACACTGGTCTCAGCAAAGCTTGGCTTTGTCCCTCATACCAGTGTGACATCAGATGCTGCTATCAGGAAGCATCTGGTCTCTCCCAGGTCTCCTGAACAATCCTGCCCTGTGCTTTGGCAAAGGACCAACAAACCAAATCTGGTTTTCTTTTACTCAATTTTTTCTGCTAAAATCACCCTGCCAGGTTTTGTCTGCCCCACTCAAATATTTCAGGGTTTCCTAGTTGTGATTTTGGAGAGCTGCAGTGGAGCAGGGAGTTGGTTTTGGGGTTCAGCCACTCTCACACCAAGCTTGAGAGCAAGGGGAATTTATTCCTGCCCCATGCAATCAAAGGTTGGTAGAGAAAGACATTTCCAATGAGCATTCCATGGGAATGTGTCAGCCCTGCAAAGCACATTTTGGCATTGAGTTTTTCATGTGTTCATGTATTTTTTGGTTAGTTCACTGCAGTGTTATTAAGTTGCAGTTGAAGCTGGGAAAGTGTATTAGCTACTTGCTCTATTTACAAGCTTTGCAGCTGTAGTCTGGCTGTTTCCCACTCTCTCATTATTTACTCTTCCATTTTTTGCACTGCCTGTCTTGAACTTTTGTTTATGTGCTGGCTAATCTAAATGCACAGTTAGCTTTTGAACATTTTGTACTTTTTTTTTTTTTTTTTGTCAGAAAGGCCAGATATGTTTCATACATTGCTGTCACCATCAATGTTTAAAATCTAAGTCTAGTTTGTCATTTTTAGAATGCAAGCTCACTTGGTAGACTTGATTACTTCTTTTAACTCTGAGCCACTCTTGCAGGTATTATGTAAAAAAAAATTGTTTCCATGGGCTTTTCCCTAGTTAAAAGTGGGGATGGAAGTTCTGATTCTTCCCTAGAGCTCCATGCCCTGTTCATTTTTAGGAAAACAAAGAAGAGGTCAGTGCCTCCATATGCATGTTGTAAGGTGTAATTCTCATGCACTGAGTTAATGCTCTTTTTATGCTCACAGAAGATTTAATGGTGAAATCATATTACTTCAGGCACTTTCAGTGGAATTTGACCTCATGCTTAAGCTGTATTTCAATGTTCTACTGAATAAGAATGAACTAAACATGTGCATGAATCTTTTTTTTTTGTTTGTTTGTTTCTCTGATGGGGTCTAGGACATGGGACCATCCAGTTCTGGACTTGCCAACTCTTTGTAGTCTCAGGATTACTTCTGAAAATCCACTGTAATAACAGACTCTTAAAGCCTGCCACAGCAGAGGACAGAACTTCTGATAGCATTGAAGCCCTTGGGAGTGGGCAGCTTAACCAGTTTAGGACTTGGGTTTGTATTTTCCCAGTGTTTGCTTCATTAGTCTTGGTGATACTGAAAAATTCAGCAGGGGGACATTCATGGGAAAAATGCAGAACAAGACCTTACCACATTTGTCACATGGATGCACAGCAGATTCATTTTTAATCATATTGATTTTAAAAATGCATGAGCAAGGGAGAAGAGTCTTTGACTATCATGTTTTAAAATGGTAATAATAGAAAATAAAACCAGGAGCCTTAAGAACAAAGGTAGGGTGTTAAAGAGAGAAAATGAGTTTGTAGCTGCTTGTGAACACTTTCCTTGGCAATGTGTTCCCTATCAGGTTCTGTCTTTGCTTGCTCAGAGCAGATACCCCACATGAGTAGGCACAAAGGTGCTTTACACTATCAGGAGACAAAAATTACTGAAATGGAAATGTATGTTTTAGCAGCATCTCTAATGCTATGATGTTTATTTCAGTAGCTATTATGTTTCTAACCTAATGTACCTTAACCCACAAAATTCTTAAAGTTGATTGCACCATTCTCTTTGTGGTGTCTGGGTTTGTTTGATTTCTCTACAACACCAACAAGTAGACTTGCAATGTGCAGAAAGCAAAGATGTTTTTCCTATTAATTAGATTATCTGTATTTTTCAGTAAAAGGGCAATTAAATTAAAACCATGCAAGCAGATGTCTGTAATTGCAGTTTGTGTATATGTGGGGAAAGTTGGTATTATTACAAACTTGCTTCTGCAAATAGGTGACACTTTCTCAATGTGGCACAGAGCAAATCACACAGACAGAACTGTGTCTCTGGGAGCAAATCCTTCATTCCAGGAACAACTGTAAACATTGCATCCAACCTCAGGCTGTAAGTGGGTGCTCAGAGTTGCTTTATGTAGAGATTAAAGATGGGATCTACTCCTCTTCATAGAACTTACACTGAAAATATGAGCACACAAAACAAGCAACAGAAATTGCATGCCTTAAACTCTACCCTATTTTGTGTTTCTCAGCTAAAAAATAAAAAATACTCTACAAATACACCAATTCTGTGTGCTGGCAGCTCTTTTGTGTTCTGAACAGAGTTTGGGTCGAGATGGCTTCATGTCCCATGATTATCCCATTTTCAGCTCTCAGTCCTTGCTAACACAGTTTATACTCTGTCCTAGTGTAAACCTAGTTGGTTTTATTTTGTTTTGTTTTTTTTCTTGGAAGAAGGAATGGCACAGTGGGACTCACTTCTGACTGGGCTGTGGTCTGAACAAATTGCAATAAGTCACTTGAACAGGGGAAGATTCTTCTTGTACCTGCTCCATCTCCCATTTCTTTTTTTCCTGCTGCATTTCTCTCATTGCATTTGCCAGCCCATCAGCATGGAGAAGGTGGGTTTGAAAAACCAGAGGGAGGGAGAGAAAAATATGTTACTGTTCCTGTTTGGATAGCAGTTTGGAATATGCTTGGTTTTTCACTGAAGATTCAGACATTTAAGTGGGTAGCATCTGTACCTGGGCTAAAAACTAATTAGGTCTGTGATGCAGAGAGGTCCTGTATAATTCTGTGACTGCTCCAAAGCTGATAAGTGGTGCAAACTCCCTTTTATAAATTGTTTATAACCCTCCATCCTAGAACAGAGCAGCAAGCCCAGCACAGTGCCCGGTTTTTGCCAAGGCAGGAGCCCTGTTCACACCAAGTGCTCATTTCCCCGTGCCAGGGGCAGCTCCTCTGCTCTGCATCCAGCACAGCTCGTGTCCCAGGGCTTTGGCCAAGCCGCAGTTCCAAGGGAGCTGTTGGGGCATCCTTCATCCCGAGGATTGCTGAGATTTTGCTGCGCTGCCGCACAAGCGCTCGGCAGCTGCTCTGCCCGCTGGGCTGAGATTCACCCAAAGATGCTTTTCACCATCCTGCTCCACCCTGGCTGCTCCCTCTGCAAATCCCGGGGTTAAAAAGTGCCCCGTTCCAAGCGGTTTGGGGTGGGGGAAGAACCGGGGAAAAAAAGGAATGGGACCGCTGCCAAATTTAGCAGCACCCTCTCCTGGCTCCCGGCTGAACAGCTCGGGGATTTGGGGCTTGGAGTAAGAATCCGAGCAGGGAAAGGTGGCAGCTGCTTGTTCCTCCCAGGCCATATTAGAATATCTGATTTGGGTCTGGCTGTTAAAATCCCCGAGGGTGAATCAATCCGTGGAAGAGTAGGAACAGTAGGCTATATGGGTAAGTCTTCCACAGCTCAGCTTTTTTAAAATTTGCTGAGATTACTTGAGATTTAGACATATTTCTGCCAAGTAAGCTTAAGAAAAAGAATAAAAAATATTCACATTCAGCTGGGTCCAGTTCCATGCAGCAACTCCCACAGAAATCCTGACGGTGAAAATCAGGAGAGGGTGAAAGGATCTGCAGCTCTCAGTGAGGCTGGTCTATAACCTTAAATCAGCAAAGCAAATTGAAAGGGGAGACAGCAACTGGGATTCTGGTGATTTTAGTGTAGATTTATCTTCGGAGGGTTATGTACCAAAACAAAGGTTTATTTGTAGTTCTGCTTTGGATAGGAGTTACAATATATTTGTATGGTCATGATAAGATGGGTAAGTCCACACCTATGCTCATCTTGAGCTTTCCTCTGTGGGGAAGTTGCACAAAACAAAGTAGAGATTTGAACATTGGTTAAAAACCCCCCAAGAACTAAGCTCTTTTATTTAACAAGATCTGTTTTCTGGTGACCTTTCTACCAGCAGTAAATGCAGGTTTAACTAATGTGGTTTTCATCAGGCCTATCTCAGCTGGTGAACCATTTGATTAGATAGATGTCAAGTGTTTTTCCATGTCGTGACTAAGGCAAGGTAGGAACTTGAAATATTTGACCAAGTTAGGCTAGCAATTGCAGATCCCCCAGAGTTACCCAAAAATACACTGACTTGGTGATAAATTGAATCCTTTCGGGTTCTTTTTCAAGCTGCAGTCCAGAGGAACAGCTGAACATAAATTTTTCTTAGTTCCTGTTCTGTATTTACTGATTTTATATTTTTTCCACAGTTTGAATACTAGGTTTAGACATTTTTTACACCTCTGCACTACACACAGCATGAATCTATCCTTTTGGCATACCCAAAGTGCCACAGAGATGGATCTGACAGCAAAGGGCATAGAGGAGGAGTTCATGCCCCTCTCAGTCTGTAAAGAGATCCCAAATATGAAACCAAAAACATGAAGGAGAAAAGGCAGCACTGCTACAGTCACTGAGACACAAACCTCAGTACATGGTGAGACCAGGGGCAGAGTTTGATGCAAGCCATTCCCTGAATGAATGGGAAACACATCTCTGTTGCTTTTCTTGCAGTGTTCAACCAGCCACTGCTAAAAGCTGTTCTCAACATCCTGACCAGGCTGCTTGGAAAATCCCCAGGCCCAGGGAAGACCTGTGGGATTAAAACTGCAATCTAACCCCAGAATGAAGGTAATTGGGCTCCCAGAACTCTGCCTCTGACTGCTGCTCTCTCCACATCTTGGACACCATTTCTTAAGGAAGTATGAAATTACTAGGGCTTTTAAAAAGCAAATCTTTTATCCTGAAGCCAGGAGGGCATGAGCTGTGTGTTTCATCCCTTAATTCCTTTCCCCCACCCACTTCCTTTCCTACTGTAGAGAAATGAGTGAACTCTTTGTGATCTCTGCTTTCAGGGGTTTCATGGCCCAAGCTGCTCCGTGGATTATCAGAGACTTCCCAGCTAACAGATGGCTGGAAGTGACAGCAGTGCTGCAAGGAATTAAGGAAATTATTTCCATCTCAGAGCTGGTCTCATTCACTGTGTCATGCAGCTTTAAAGCATTTTCCATCCACTCAGATGAATATTTGTGTATCATTTACGGAATGAAATCTCTCTGAAGCAAAATTTCCAACCTCAAGGCGGGTTGTTGTTTTTGGAGTCATCACTGGGGCTTGGGCAAAGGCTTGAGGGAAATCCTATCCTCTGTAGTTGGGCCAATAGCTCTGTAAACTTAAAGATGATCTGTCTTTTTCTGAGCTCAAGATTAGGCAATGAACCAGCCTCTCACTGAGCCAGTAGCAGCAGTCAGAAAAACTACTGAGTGTTGCAATTTTTTTTTTTGTAATTGTTTGTGTTTGTTATTTTGACTCTTTGCTCTGGTTGGCTAAAAATTCCTTTTCGTGTGCAAGCATGGAATATTATTCTGTGAGAGGAGAGCTGCCAAAACCTGAATCAGTCCTTTTTTCTTCTTCTTTTATATTTGAAAGAGAGAGGCTACAAATCAGGAAAACAGAACTGAGAAGTGCTGAGCCTCTTCAGGGTTCAGCATTTTCAAAGAGGGGTGACCAAGGATGCAACTGACCCCCAGAGGGGTGGGAGTGATGGAAAGGGAAAGCTGCAGGGCTGGTTAGTGCCAAAGGTAGATTCTGTTCAAGGTCTGCTGTCCTTGTGTATGTAACTGATGTCCCAACAGAGCTCTCAAACTGCATGGAAAAAGGAGGGGGAACATCAGTTTATATTTTTATTTTTATCAGTTTTAAAAGGTCTTCATGGTGTGCTAAATGAAATCAAGAAAGGCACAGTAGTGCCCATAGTGACAGACAAAGAAAAAGTCTGCATTCAGCCAAGTTCCAGTTTTGGTCTTGTGTGAAATGAGTGATGGGACCAAGACTGGGAGAGCAGGGGAGCTGTACCCTGAAAACCATTCTTTACCTCACTGTTGTTTCTTAATTTGCCTCTGGGTGGGTGCAGCAGGAACTAAGATCTCCAAAATCGTGATATGGGTATGTCCTGACAGCTTTAATTTTATTGATGTGGCAGCAATCTTCTATTAAGCAGCATTTTGCTTCAAGGAACATTTGCCTCACCAGCCTGGGAGATTTATGAGCATCTGGACTACAGCAGAGTGAAGCACTCACTTCCCAGAGGATGTGCAGACATCACACCCACCCTCTCCTTGGGCTTTGTGGTCTCCACCCTGCTCCTTCACCCTTCCATTTTGCACAGGCATAGCATACACCAGGATTATTACTTTTTCCCCCTCCTCTTCATGTTCTCCTTTAAAGAGTGGTTGTACCTCTGGACCACAAACCCTCCTAAATACCTTATAAAACCCACCAATTTTCAACACAGGAAAAAAGACAGTGATGGTAAAGAGAAGTAATTGTTACTGAGCTGAAAAGAGGAAAATCACAACTCACAGGGTGGTAAGCATCACTGTTTTCCATGTAACCTGTTCCATGATTATTTTTTCCCCTAACACTGGGCTGTACTACACAGTTCTGGTGCCCCTCTGCTTTAAAAACAGAGGAGAGTTTTGTTTGGGGGTATTTTTTTTTTTGTTGTTTTATTTTTTTGCCAGCAAGACTAGAAGCTGAGGTTTCAGTTTGCTGCTGCTCAGCTGTGCTGGTGTAGATGGAGCTGTGGCACAAGTACCTCTGGCTGTTCCTTGCAGGGAATCCTTTCTGGGAGCCTGGAGATGCCACAGGTTGGCACTGCTCTGGTTCCTTTGGCTCAGGAGGATTTGCAAACACATGTTCCACCAAAGCTGCAACCCCATTTTGTTTTTTATTATTTCTACAGATAACAGCACTGATTTAAACTTGATTTAATCAGGTGACAGCTTTTGCATCTGCTGCAGGTTCATTGAATTAACACCATTTAACAGATTTGCTTTTTGGGGACTTGTCTCAGATCCCTGTTTGCACTGACAGAAGCCAGAGATACAACCTCCACCATTGCATTAATGCTGGGATTTTCAGAGGCTTAAACAGCACCTAAAATTGCAGCTGGAGCCAGAGGTGACATTCTGCTGAATGCTCTCCTTGCCCTGCTGGAGGATGGAGCTCTGGGGTCCCCAGCACAGGGTGGGCAGGGATGTGTTGGAGGAGGATGGAGATGTCAGGGGCTGGATCACCTCTGCTGTAGCAAAGACTGTGAGGATTGTGGGAGTGAGTCCAGAGGAGGAGACTCCAGGGACACCCCAGAGACCCCTTTGACACCTAAAGGGGCTCCAGGAGAGCTGGAGAGGGGCTGGGGACAAGGGATGGAGCGACAGGACACAGGGAATGGTTTCCCACAGACACAGGGCAGGCTGAGATACTGGGATATTGGGATATTGGGATATTGGGATATTGGGAAGGAATTCTTCTCTGTGAAGGTGAGCTCCGTGCAAAGGGGACACAGCAGAGCCGGGACCTCAAACTGCCATCACAGCCCTGAGACCCCCAAATCTCCATTGCGGTCCCAGGACTCCCAAAACCCCACTGCAGCTCCAGAACCCCCAGATCCCCAAGCCAGCCCTAGGACCCCAAATCCCCGTCTTGGTCCCAGGACCCCCAAATTCTCATGGCAGCCCCTGGTCCCCAGATTCCCATCACAGCCCCAGGACCCCCAAACCCCATCACAGCCCCTGTACCCCCAAATTCCCATTGCAGCCCCGGGCCCCCAAATCCCCACTGCAGCCCCGGGACCCCCAAATCCCCATCACAGTTCTGGGACCCCAAATCCCCACTGCAGCCCCGGGACCCCCAAATCCCCATCACAGTTCTGGGACCCCAAATCCCCACTGCAGCCCCGGGACCCCCAAATCCCCATCACAGTTCTGGGACCCCAAATCCCCACTGCAGCCCCGGGACCCCCAAATCCCCATCACAGTTCTGGGACCCCAAATCCCCACTGCAGCCCCGGGACCCCCAAATCCCCATCACAGTTCTGGGACCCCAAATCCCCACTGCAGCCCCGGGACCCCCGGCCCGTGCGGGGCCCCGAAGCGCCGGCAGAGGGCGCGCTGGAGCCGCGCGGGGAGGCGGCGAAATTTGGGGGAATTATTTGGGGTTTCGGGGTCCCTGTGTGTAATTTGGGGCTCAGGGGATCTCAGTGTTTTATTTGGGGTTTAGAGGTCCCTGTGTATTATTTAGATATTAGGGATCTCATTGTTTTAATTGGGGTTTAGGGGTCCCTATGTGTTATTTAGATATTAGGGATCTCAAGGTTTTATTTGGGGTTTAGGGGTCCCTGTGTGTTATTTGGTGCTTAGGGCATCTCTGAGTTTTATTTGGGGTTTAGGGACACTTTCTATATCCCAGGTTGCTCCAAGCCCTGTCCAGCCTGGCCTTGGACACTTCCAGGGATGGAGCAGCCACAGCTTCTCTGGGCAGCCTGTGCCAGGGTCTCATAACTCTCAGAAAAAGCAAAGAAAACCCATTCCCTCTCCAGGAGGAAAAGATTGTGGTGGCATATACCCAGATATGACATTTTTTGTGGCCACCAAGGCAGCAGTGCCAGTGAAAATCCCTATTTTCCAGAATAAAGAGGGAAGAGGCTGCTTTTGTACCTTATAGAACACTTTTCTTGGAGATGTGCAATGTTGTTGAAGTGTCACAAAACTGTCCCAGGGCTCAGCAGGTCCAGGTGGATTCACTCCTGAGCAGCTGCAAGCAGAGAGCAGGACACCACCACTGCTCTCTGTATCCCTGCAGGAAGCTCAGAAACCTGGGCTCGAAAACAGGAAAAGAAAGAAACAAAAGCCCCTAGAGCCGTGTTCTGGGGGGATGCAGCAGCAAACTGCAGAGCTGCTTTGTTCTGTGACAAGGAGGGTCACACCTGCCTGCTCCACTGCTCACCTGGGAACGTTTGCATGGGGGGACAGCTGAGTGTATATCAGGGTGTAAAAGAGTGTAAATCAGAGTGTAAATCAGAATATTCATCACAAACCCAGAGCATCGCTCCCAACTCTTCACACCCACTGAGAAATGTGGGTCTTGTCCTCCTGTAGCTCTGCCCTTTCCCTCCCATGAGTGCAGCAGTTACATTTTTTTATTCTTTCCCCATCTCTTCTTTAGCACCCACTTCCAATATTCTTCTTCCTGCACTCCAGGCATTTAATCTCCTTTATGAATTCCAATCTACAAACGATTAAAAAAAAAAAAAATCAGAAGCAGTGAGGGATGCAAGTGTGGCCAGACCTCAGGGAGTGTTTGCTTCACGTTTCAAGCTGGTGATTATGACTAAAATCTCGCTATCTGGGCCACGAGTCTCTGCTGAAAATCCCGTAGTAAACATGCCACGTGAGGCAAGCGTTTGACATCTGCAAATGGGCGCCATCTGCTTCTCCTTTTAAGAGCATTAACTGTCTAAGAAAGGAAAAGAGATGCATGAAAGTTGGCCTGAGGTCAAAAGAGTGTGAGTGAGATCAGGGGTTTCTGATTTAAGAGTAAAATGGGGGATAGATTCACCCCATTACACACAGAGAACTCTTCTTGGTGAGAGGAGGGGAGATAATTGTGAGTGGTGTGAAGTCACATCTCCAGATTCGGGGGAGCTCAGGATGCACAGGCAATCATACAGCCCAGACTTCTTTTTTTTAGGGCCAGACCAAGACCTTTTCTAAATGAGGAACTGGGTAACATCAGGAGACAAAATTTTGACTCAGCTTTTTACAATCCTACTTCTGCTCCCAGCCCATGGCACAGGGACCAGGGTCCTGTTCTGTGCCAGAAACAGCTCTTGCTTCTCTTTCCCTGGCACACTTTGCTCCCGTGGTCAGCAGCAAGGGGTTGGTGTGTTCACTCTCATCTTTCCTGTCAGGAACTCCAGCTCTGCTTGGCTCCCCTGCAATCCCCCCTGGCTCTGGATTATCAGGGATTTAGGACTGACTTCTCTGTCTCTGCTCTTAGGTGTTCCAAGCCAGCTTCCACAATAACTCCTCAGAGTTTCAAAGCTTTACATCACAGTTGGTCCAGGATGGTTGGTTGGGGAGAATCCTGCTCTGTAGGCAGCTCAGGGAGGATCTGTTGAGCTCTGGGTGTTGTAGTAGGACTGTCATAGGTGTCCTGGCAGACTCTGGACTGTTTCTAGGACAGGACAGTGTGCTGGGGCAGTGGCATCCCTTGAACAGCACTGAGGAAGAGATTTGCTGCACAACTCACTCTGTTCTTTCTCTCTCATGCAAACAGGAGAGCATCCTTCTGCATTTTGATGCAGGCTGTGCACATCCTGAATGCCTTGTCTGACATGAGGGGTGTGTCTGTGCCCTAAAATATCCAAAAACTCTTTAAAAAATAATCTAAAGGTTGGTAGATAAGGTGGATAACTAGCAAAGCCTACACATTACTGTAAGTCGTGTTTCCTTTCACTGGAGGATCACAGGGTAATGAAAAGTCGTGTACTCAACAGGATGGAGAGTTTGCTGAGGAGAGAGCTGTATGCAGAAACGGGACAAGAAGGAACATGGAAAAGAACAGAACTCCATGAACCAGTTGCAGACTGCGGGAGTGGAACCAGAACCTCCCTTTAAAGCAGGAACGGGGCTGGTTTTCCCCAGCCCCACCAAGTCACCCCTTGTGCTCAGCACTCCCATTCATTGGGCACAAGGCGCAATTACAGGAGAAAAGCTGCTGGTGTCTCACTCCAACCAGGGAAAGCTCTCAGGGGCCAGCAGGGTTTGGGTCATGAGAGGTTTTGGGCTGCAGGTTTAAATGGGAGTGTGGCCAGTGTGCCAGCAGCAGCTGTTTCACACAGCCCTCATTTGCCTGAGCCGGGTGGCAGCGTGGGCAGCACCACGAGAGCCTTGTTCCGTGAAACAAAGGGACTCTGCCCCAGTGGAATCAGCTGGGCTCCTGCTGTCGCTGTTTTCTCTCCCCCCCGGCAGGGTAAGGGTTCTGCAGTGCAGATTGCTCTGTCTCTGCAGCCTCAAGGCATTTAGACCTGGTCTGAAGACTCCCAGACAAAACCCACCTCCTGCTGGTCTGCAAGGACTTACTGATCCAGGTGTGCCTGGAACATGACCCCAAAACGACTGTGGCTCAGGGAGTATCTGAAATATTTTGGATGGATGAGTAGTAAAAAAAAAATATTTTTTTATCCCTGCCAAATAGGACAAGGGAAAATTCCTTGCCAGAAAATCTTTTTGATGCTTCTAAAAATCTTTCTCAGGTGCTCCTAGCAAGGCCACATTGTATTTCTCCATGAAGGTGTTGTTATGTGTACCACAGCACTGCAAACAATCAGGGCTGCAGGAGGGATGACTCACAGCTCCATTACTCTGTGAGCATGGAGACATCTCTACATGAAAATTGTTGCTGTCAGCCTCATATTGGAATTAGTGTGTGGCTCACACAGAGCTGTGGACACAGACCCTGACCCATGAGGGCTGCTGGGGGTGCCACTCACACAGAGAGCTTTGTTCTCTGCCTGAGAATTGCTTTACCCTCAAATGATAAATGACAGAGCAGGTAAAAGAAGGAGTGTTGCACCTTTGCAGCTGGGCACTGAAGGGCTGGGTGGAAGTGTTTCCATGGGCTCCTGTCCCACTCCTGCCCTGCTGGCCCAGCGTTGCTGTCTGGGGGTCCTGCCCTGAGCCCGCCCTGCTGCCATCCACCAGAGAGCCTAAAGCAGCAGCCTGGACCCAGCTGATGGTCTCATGGGTCACATCAAAGCTCTTAACTCACACTCAGGGCTCTGGCTACGTGCATGCGAGTGTTTATGGACAGCCTGGATTGGTAAGGATCTCTAGCTCATCAGGGCACCCCGAATATTTGCATGAATGTATTCAGACTGGGATATTTGCATGAATGTATTCAGAGTGGGATATTTGCATGAGTGTATTCAGAATGGGCAAACTTCTATGAATACCTCATAAGTGAGAAGCCTTGGAGGGTGAGAGGGCTGCAAACCCCCTCTGTATTCCTTCCAGAAGCACAGTGAGTAATTACTCCACGGTGTGTGCTGGAGAAGAAGGAATTAACCCTGGGTGCCAGACCTGTGCCTGCACACTGGTCCCAGTGTGGAGGTGCTGCCCTCCCAGTGCAGGAGCTGTCCCCTGTCACTGGGGACAAAAAGGAGCCCTGTGCTGCCAGAGCTGATGATGTGCCAGCTACGTGCATTTATCTGTTTCCAGATGCACCCCCAAACCAGCACTGTGGGCTGCTCCCCTGGCTGCCCTCCTGTGCCATGTGTGGGCTGTGAGCTGCTCAGGGCAGCCATGGCTTCGTGCTGGGAACATTTGCTCAGCTTTGGCTGAAAGGAATCCTGCTGTCTCCACGGCCTCTTGCCAAACTTTCATTGGGGCTGGGCTGTTTGAAGGCAGAGCATCCCTCTCCTGACACAAACAGAGGCAGTGTGGATCTCTTCAGATCTCCAGGGCTGTAGCATCTCCAACCACACTGAGGAAGCCAAAAGGCATAGGAATTATTGGGAGGAATTTTGTATTGCAGCTTCCTACTCTGTCTTTCCTAAACTGTTTGTTCATTGTGTTGACTTAATTCACCTTCTGCCTTGCTGAGCTAAATCCCTGGGTGTTTTGCTGCCAGGGATCCCTGGCCAGTCACAAGGGCAGTGATCTGCCTGCCCCAAATAGGCTGAGTGACGACTCCTGAGTGTGGCTGTGATCTTCTCTAATTGCTGCCCACACAGCCTGTCTGGGATGACGGTGGAGACTCTAATCCCTGCAAATTCCCCTCTCACCTGAGCCCTTTGCATCCTTGGTTCAGATTTGCCAACCTTCTGTGCAGAGCTCCCAGAGGATAAAAGCAGCATTAGTGGTTGGGGGGTGTCAGGGCTCAGCACAGGCATCCCAATGTCCTGCTGGGAGCTGTTTGTGCTGCTCAGCACTGCAGGCTGGCCCTGGGACCAGATATGAATTAGAGCAGAACTGGGAGAGTATTCTGGAATACACCCTGCTTCCAAGCTCCTCTGGGCCCTGCTGGCATGGAAGGACCTTCCTCCACCCTGTGCCTCAGAACCTGCTACATAAAGCACTGCAAACCACTCAGCATTGCTGGAAACCCACCCGAGCTGGGGCAGTCCCCCCTCTCCAGGAGCTGCAGCTGCTCCCATGGGGCTGTCAGACAAGAGTGGTCAGACAGTGCCAGCAGGGCTGCCCTGCCCATCATCCCAGAGTATCCAGGCTTCCAGGATGTCAAGGTTTGCATGCCAAAACTCTCTTTGCAATATATGGTGACTGCTACCTATTCTTCTGCGGGATGAATAGTTCCCTTATGTTCTGGAAAGCTGATGTTTGATATGATAATAAAGTCTGAGCTGTGGTTGGGTGCAGAAAAACTTCACTTGAAAGGCTTTTATTCCTCTACATTTAAAAAGCTGATTATTATTTTTAGGTTGATTTTGTTTTTTAAACCATTTTAAAAAGTTTGAGTTAGGAAGACTACTTTGGTCAGGTTTAAGTGTTCAATTACCTAACTCATTCCAAAACTACAACCACTCTAGGCAGGGACATCAGATTTGCTGGGTCCCCTCCAGAATGAAGTGTGATGGAATAGAGGGAAATCAAAAACTTGATTGCTTTTCAGTTTACATGGCATGTCCAACCCACTATTTCTCATTTGGGCTCAATGTTGCTCATTCATTACGAGCAGGCAGCGTGCCAGGGGCTGATGATGGAGTGCCCTTCTGAGACATTGCTGGGCTCTCAAACCAGATTTGTGGCTGGACCCTTAGCAAGGATCTAGACTTAATTAGAGATTGTCAAAAACTGCATGAGTGATGGCTTTTTCTTTTATACCAAAGGCATTGTCAGGCATAATAAATGATTGCAAAATGTTCCACGACCCCGCTGTGGCTGCCATCTACATACAGTATAGTCTTTCTTTTTATTGATTAGAAACAGTAATATAATATAAAACAGTTCTTCTCTCAAGCCAAACTGCTAAGGTTTTCAGAGAAAAAGCCATGGTCTGGCCCAGCTTTCCGTACAGAAACCAGCTGCTGCTCCTGGTAGCTTGAGACAGGCCAGGGGCTCTTGGAGTACCCGTGGGAAAGGTGGAAATGGCAGAGCAGGGACTTTGAAAACCCAGAGGACATGAAGCAGTGGAAGGGAAACCTTTGACATTATGAGATTCTGCCAAAATTTTATCTCCCAGTCAATAAAAGGACTCACCACATGGATGTTCTCCTGAAAACAACCTGAAGATGCTCAAGTGTATCAATGGGGGCTGGACCAGATCTTTCTCTACTGTTTAAATAATTGGAGTATTAATTTAGCTGGTTAGAAAGGAGAGAAGCATCCTGCAGTGGGAGAGGAGGAGAAAAAATTATGCGTATCAATGATGGTTATGGTGATGATGATGACAGTAATAATAATAAAAATAAATAAATAAATAAATAAATAAATAAATAAATAAATAAATAAATTAAAAAAAAAAATAATAATAATCATCATCATCATCATCATCATCATCATCATCATCATCATCATCATCTTAGTTTTAAGATGTAGAAATATACTGAATGTGAAAATTGAAATTCTTGTAAAAATACACAGAGCTCAGCAGTTACCTAGGATTAAAGAAAGGGGGGGGGAACTGAATCTCTCAGAAATAGGATCAAGTTTTACCTTGGGAAAATTAGCAGCTACAAGCTAATGGGATTCGAAAAAGATAAAGCTAAAATTCTGTTAATACAGACAAGTGAAAGATTGTTTCAAAAAATTAGATTTTCACAGAGGCAACACAGAATTGTGGCAGTACATCTCAGTCAGCTGGAGGTAAAAGTGCTCAGCATTAACCTCAGCCCACTGGACTTCTGCTCCAGAGAGGGATTGGTACCAAACTGCCTGGTCTTCAGGCAATTTGGATTAAGAATCTCAAACATTGTCTATGGAACCTTCTACCTTAGATCCTATTTCTATTTAAGCCAACAGATTTTAATTCTGATTTCCTTCTTCCTTCTGCCCCCAACCCTCTCCCTCTATTTAAAACAGCTATCAAGAAGTTATTTGGGAAACCCTGCCTTCAACCAAATTTTCCAGGATCTGGAAAGAGGGAAGAACTGCTCACCACGAGTCAATAATTTCCCAAGGAGAGGCTCCTTGCCCCACTGCCTGGGGCGCTCAGGAGGATGCTCGAAAGGCCACCAGAGCTGCAGCCCTGGCTTCAGGGACAAACCCCTGCAGGAGTACTTCAGGGAGAGGCTGCAGGAGCTGGGCAGCTCCCAGAGGTGCAGCAGAGAGGAGCCAGAGCCCGCTCCTGGCTGCCCGAGGGTCCCGCAGGAGCAGCTCCTGGTGCTCCTGGTGGGACACTGCCCGGAGGGACAGCAGCCCTGCAGCCCTGCACACCAGCTCAGCAACAGAGGCACCCAGTGCCAGCCTCAAAAGGACATCCAGAACGCCCTCAGGCTCTGCACTGGGGACTCCTTGGACCTCCTGACAATGCACATTGCTGCTCCCCTAGAAGTGTTCGTGCAAAAGAAGTGATGCTGGAGCCGGTTACAGATTTTTGTCCAGCACCATCCTGATTTTAGCCCATGTATATCAGTCCCCTCTGGTGCAGAAAGGTGCTTGTTTTGGGATTGTTCTTGATTAACATTGCATATATTTGTTTTTAATTGTTTCCTGGAAAGAATCAGCATGATTGAGCCATAGGTGCAGCTTATAGCAGTGTTCTAAATACATGCATGAATTGCTAGGATACTTAAGTTTCCTTTGAAAAAGGTGATTAATATCAGAGGAGTAGCTTGTTTCCTGCTGTGCAGTTTGTGTTAATTAATCTGAAGAAAGACTGTTGTATTCTACCTTGTTATTTCCCTTGTTTTAAGCCTCTTGTTTTTATCATGCCACTGTGCCCCAACTAATTTATGTTCTTACTGTGACTTATTTTTGACACAGATGCAAATAGTTTATGAGAAATTACTGATTTTCACTCATTGCCACATGTAATCACCAGGTGGATCACTGGAGGAGTCTGATGCATGAAGAAGAAAACACTGACATAAGATCTACTTTTAAATAAGATCAGCCATTGTGGCTTTATTTGCAGACTCAAAACCTCTTGATTCAAAAAACCACCACAAGGGCAAAGAGGAAAAAAAGGCTAGATTTAAGTTAGAATGATGGAATTAAGTATGAAAGAAGGCTCCTTCCCTCTTTCCTACTGTAAATACAAGAACCACATAGTGAATTCCTCGTGTAATCTGAACTTCAAATTGTTTATTGTATTTTAATATTTATCCTTGCCATGTAAGTATAAAATGTCAGCTGCAGCTGAATCTTTTTACTATGGGAAATGTCAATGTTTAATTCCACAGTGAATATCAGACCCAAAATGAGGCAATGATTTTAAGCTTCCAGAAAGATCTATTACTGCCTGTGGTATCATCAGCAATAAATTCCTCATTGTAGTTGTGATTTGAATTCATGTTTCTGTCTTTGCTTTCAGACTTATTTTAATGTGAGTTAACAAGTAAACCATGCCCCTGGCTACACCTAATCCCTTCCAGGGCTGGCTCCACCCCATCACTTTTCCCTCCTTGTTCCTCCCATTTCTTCAGCCCTGGTGAAACTTGCTCCAAGGTGTGTCTTGTCCCTTCTGCAGGTCACATTTTCCTTATTCCCAACACCTATTTGCAGAAATATTTCTTCTGCATTGCCTCCTCAGCTCTTGGGCATCATGTTTATGTTTTTCAGACTGTGAAGTTATGAGGAAAGGGGAGGGCAGATTGAGGAACTTCTCACATCCCTCTGCCACTTTTCTCAGGAAACAGCCAAGAGTTTCCCCCCCAAGAAAAGGGAAGGGAAACATATAAGACTCATTCCACATCCTTTTTCCCATCCCAGGATCAAGTTAATCTAAAGAAACTGAGATGAGATACTGACAGCTCTCTTTTTGTGTAGGAGAAAGCACTAAATATTTAGTCCAAATGAATTTTTCTGAATTCTCAATTGCCTTCCTGCTGCAAATGGAGGGAGCAGCCAATCAGGTGAGCTTTTCCCTGAAGGAAAATATTTTTTATTTTGTTATTCTTTTAAGATTTAAATGAAAGTCTGAAACTCATAATGTATTAGCAGATGCCATTGGAGGGATGCATCTGGTTTTCATTGTGAGTTTGCCAGAGGTTAGTTTCTCCTCTAGGAGTGAATGCATTATAATAACATGGAATAATGTGAGGGCATAATAATAACAGTGCAAGAGGGAAAAGAGACAGTATTAATGGGACACAGGCAACCTTAATTCTTTCATTTCTTCAACATGTGGCTTTCCACACTTGGATGTGTCCTTTTGAAGTCTGGTTTTGCAAGATCATTTCCTATCTACAAGCCTTTCAGAAAAGGGAAACTGCCTGCCTGTTTGCTCCTGATATTTTAATGACTGTCACACTGCAATAACCCCAGATTAGCAGCTCTGGAGCATCCTGAGCCTCTCTGCAGACCTCTGCCATTCAAATTAACAGAGCTATGTGGAGACTTGCACTGTCAGGGTGTGACTGACATTTGCTGACAGCACAGGAAAACAAAGGTTCCTTAAGAAAAAAATTAGCAGCAATAAACTGTAATTAAAAGTAAACCAGAAAACCAGGTATTTTCTTTGCTGAAAGAGGCATTGGGTTGCCCAGGGAGGGTGGTGGAGTCCCTGGAAGTGCTCCAGCAATGACTTAATGCTATGGTTTAGTGGACAAGGTGGTGTTTGGGCAAACTTTGACCTGATGGTCTTGGAAGTCTTTCCCAGCCTTAATGATTCTATGGTTCTGTGATTTACCCAAGCATCTGTAAAGGGGCTATTCAAGCTGCTCAGCCTCTGGGCAGTTCCTCTTCTCCACTCAAGACAATTCAGAGCATCAGTTTTTAACAGGCCACATTTAAATTTTAGTTTTTACTTTTACTGAATACCAAATGTGAAACAGAATTTCAAAACCCCAAAAAGTAGGCTCTGACTTGGCAGAAACTTGTAGTGTTTCCTCCCCCAGAAGGACCCCATAGACCTGAAATTTCACAGTCAGGCCCATTTATGGTATTTTTCATCTGTAAAGCACCCTGAGGGATTAAAAAAGTTGATGTGCTTTTTAAATTGGATTTCATTCAAAATAGTGTCATGACTTTCCTCTGAGAAGCTGCACATCCCATGTCAGAGATAGTGGAAAAGTCTCAGAAGATTAGATCTCCCAGGAGGGAACATGTCTAGATGCTGCTGTACAGAAAAGACATGAAGTTACAGAGAAAAAAAGAAAAAACACCAAAAAAACAAAAAACAAAATACCAAGAGCTGTTAGGAGGAGAAATAAAATTTCATCACACAGTCTCTCAGGTTGTTAAAACCTTGTGAAAAATGGTCTGAGTTTGTTTGGAAAGTGATAATATGCATGACCTGAATTTATATATTCTGTTACCTTGGGTTTTACTGAGTTTAGCTGTTGGATGTAGCTGCTTCTTTCATGCAGATAATCTGTTTTCTCAATGTTCTTTCGTGAAACTTGATGCAGACACTGCCTGCCATTAGTAGGCTCATAAAAATATTCTTTATGCCTCTCTGAAAAATCCTTCTTCCTCCTCTTAAAGAAAAAGCAGAGCATCATCACTTTCCTGCTGGTGATTTTGCAGCTACTCTTCATCTCTGTTTTAGATCTCCCTGTGTGGAACACTGAACAGCACCCTTGGCTGGTTGTTGTTTTCCTTGTGTAAATACATTCTCTCTGTCTGACTGGAGCTTAGGCAAAGTAAATATAAATCAGTGCTCACTTCACTTAAAAGCAGAGCTCATGCTTTCTGAAGCCATGTCCCTGCTGTGATTTTGTCACCCTCTCCCTGAATTCACCCCTGAGGCTGCTGATGGTGCAGAGGGAGGCAGGGGAGGTGAGGAGGTCTCAGGGGATCAACCTGAGGAGAACCAGAACCTGCACAAAGTGAGGGACAACCCCAGCCTGGGCTGTGCTTCCCTCAGCCTCTGTGTGTCCGTGGATCCTGCTGGGAACAGGGAAAAGCAGCCTGGAAGCCTTGGGTTCCTCAGGCTGCTCAAGGACAAGAAATTATAACAATATTAAACACCTGCAGGGTGCTGAGAGAGGTGATGTTTGGCACAAAGCATGTTTTCAGAGAGGTGTTGCCTTCTTGGACCAATGAGTGTTTTCCATTTTGTTTTGCACAAACCACCCTATATAAGTGCAGTGCTTCTTTAAATAAAGAACTCTCTCTCTTTTGCTTCTCCAATACATGAAGAACTAGCTCTCCTACAGCCTCAAATGCAGCATCTGTGAAGATGTGGTGGCACAGAAAACACAAACCACATGGAGCCACAAAGGCATTCAGGAAGAGATGGGCTGCACCCCACTCTCACTGCAACCATCTCCAGGATCCAGAGGGCCTGAGGAATCCCTGTTTGATTAGGTGCCTCATTAAAGCAAAACATACAGTTTTCGTGTATTTAAATTAAGGAATTTATTAAAAAAAAAAAAAAAAAAAAAGCCAAAAAACCCAATCAAAACAGTGGTTTGATCTAAATACAGCAGCACTGTGACATTACTAGGACATTATGTACGAAGAATCCAAGCAGCCATAGAACACAGAAGCCTTTATCTTCAGTAACAATCTCAAAATGAAACTAGCTTCATCAAACAATGTTTAAGATCTCCCTGGAAAGAGAAACAAAACCAAACAGACCCTCCCCCCCTAACCCTTTGGATATTAGAATGACTTTTTTTGTACAATATCAACAGCCACTAGCTCTTCTAATTGAGAACACTTGCTTTAATTTATTACAAAAATGATCTGTTGACTCAGTTATGAAAGACAACTTTTAACATTGCTTTAGAAGTGTCTGCTCCTCTTATAGACTACAGTATTAGAAGTGCTTAAAAACATTTACTCCTGGATATGCTCTTGAAATTCAATCAGAAGGATATTCTGTGTGTGTTTATATACCAAATATGATTTTTAATTTTTAAAGCAGGTGAAAAGACTAACCCTAATATGAAACTGCAATTTTACAATTTAATTATTAGTCAGATATGGGCAACCACATGATAGTTCATGAAATCTTTAGGTCTATCTACATTGCTCAGAAACACAAAATAAAGTTTTTACAGCTTTCAGCTTCAAAAGGCTAAAATGTTCAGTCTTTTAGAAGAGTGTCCAGTGTTTAAAAGAAATGCAATTAAGGGAGACCGCATTCAGTACACATGAAACAACTCGTTAGAGCTTGCTAATTAACATATCCAACAGCTGCAGGTGGGGTGAGGAGAAAGGAAAACACATTTGCCATCCAGCCACTACCTGAGATTTCTTCTCTGGGAGTGAATCTTCTCTACAGGACTGCTCCAGACAACCTGGAGCTCCCCTCTGGAGCCCACTGAGCCTCTTTTGCTTCCAGACCCAATCTGGCACAGATCCCTTTTTGGGACCTCACACAGCACCTCACTCAGTGGGTACCTGGGGAATCCTTTGCAAGCTTGGCCAAAAAAGTTGAACCAATGAATGCTATTTTGTTCCCTTCCTCATTACTATTTACCTCCATTCTAAAAGCAGAGGAGGTGTTTTCATGTGAGTGCCACAATTACTGGCCAGCTCTTCAGCAAGAAATGAATAATCAAACATTTGCACTGTCACCTCTTTGTCTGCTGGAGATGTCTTACAGAAGTGCAGTTTGTTCTGTTTCAGTATCTCTAAGGAACTAAGACAAACCAAGAATAAAAAGAGTCCTAATTTAGGAGAGTCCTCTCACTAGTCATGTAAATAAAGAGCAGCTATACTAAGCCTATTTCATTTAAATAATAATACAAAGAGTTGATACTGATCTGGTTTATGCACAGACTCCAAAGTGTTTTCCATTGACAGAGAGCATCCCTCCATGTTTGGGAATGGGAAAACAAAATTGCACAGAGGTTTGCCCAAGGCAGTGAAGAAAAACACAGTCAGAACAGGAATATAAACCATCACTCCTGGCTCCAGTACATAAAGCAAGGAGAATACATATGTGCCAGCAGTAATATTCATGTTAATGAATAGGCAGCAATCTGTTTAAAATTGTTTCTTTCATAAAGTCCATTTGTCAGTGCACCAGCTTAGCTGATCCAATTGCAGCAGATTGTATTTGTATTATCACAGAGACATTTGAGGGAGGTCAGCCCATAACACTGTAGCATATTGTTGGCTTTCACCTTCTTTGATGAAATTTTTTATTTTGCCTAAAGGAAATAATTAAAAAATTCTCTGAACCAATTTCTTTATCTTTTTGGTTTCAGCATTTAAGGAAAGACAATTATTACCAGCCAGCAGTCCAATATTATTTAGCATAAAAGGAAGTGTGTCCTGCCCAGCACACAAAAGAGATGTTTTAAACTACAGACTTTCTCTTTACTCTAGCATGAGGATGTTAATAATTATTCTCCTTACTCTAAATCTTTAGTACTATTTTTAGTTAGAGGTCACATTTGTGAAAGGCTTGAGATAGACACAACTCTGGAATCTCCTGATTTCCATGGAGCCATGAACAGACTGATTCTTCCAAAAATCACTGCCAAATGAACCCCCTGCAGCCTGAGACAGACTGGGACCATCCTTGGGTGAGAGAGCCTTTAATTATGGACTTCTAGAACTCCTGCAGGCTTCCACATGATGGGAGATGTTCCACATGCCAAGAGACAGAAAGGATGCTCTTCCAAAGAAAACCCAGTTTTTCCAAAGATTGTATGGGAAATGCCTGACAAAAGATCTCCTCTGCACTGAGTGACTGAAGTGAACATAACAAATGTTAACTGAGCAAAGCAATGATCACCCCTGACTGTGGAGTGGAAACACCCACAGCTTGTTCACAAAGGAGCCAGGTCCTGCAGCCACCTGCTCCACTGGTGAGAAGCAGCAGCTGTGCTGTAGGTTGTGCATTTATTGCTCTTCCAGAAAAGCCTGTGCAGGGAGCTCCTGCCTGAGGCTGGGATGCCCAGAGCTGGCTGATGCTGTCCCTGCAGGATTCCTGCTTGCCTCATCCAGCTGTCCCCTGTGACCCTCAGAGGGACAACATCCCATGGGCCAGACCCTTGTGTGTGCAATTCCCAGGTCACTGCAGGAACTCTGACCAGCACAGGATGAGCCCAAGGAAGAATGTGCAGCAGGGTGGGACCAGCTGCCACTGCACCCTTGCTGAGGATTCACACACTGTGGGACTTCACACACTGTTCCCAGAGCTCACAGCTTGTGTGTCTTTCCTCTTCCCACCCTGCCTGTGGTTTTACCACTAATGCAGCGTGGCTCCCTGTTGGTTTATTCAGTTGAGGCATTGCCACTGAAAAAGATCAACTGGATTTGAAATGTGAGCAAAAAATTCAAGCTGGATCCTGAGGTCTGGGTGAATGACCTTAAGAATCAGTGTCTTCAAATCAGTGCTTTATGGGTCAGCCAAGTTTGATTCCTGCTGCTGATGGCACTCTCAGCCATGTTTCTGGGGTGACTGTAAATTAAGTGGTATCAAGCTGTGTTTATGGAGAGCTGTTATGTCTCTGAACTGGCAGGAACCAGGAGTCTCCAATCAGCATGGCCAGGTGAACACTGCAATATTGAATTCTGCAGTTCCCTGACACTCAGTTTGAGCTGCACTACCTGTTTGGTTTATCTTCACACCTTTCCAAGCTTCACAAGCAGGTTTTTGTTCAGAAACAACATCTGAGTTATGGCCATTCTTGTGAAAAACCTGTTTTTAGATAATCCAGGTCAAGAGTGCACATTAAGAGTCTGTTATTTTTTCCCTTCATTATTCCTTTGTTTAAAAAAAGCCTCACATCCAACAGTGGGAAAAATTGCTACAAGACTCAGGTGAACCTTGAGACACTGTAGAAAATGAAAAGCAAACACCTGACTCATGAAAGTCTGTCAACTAATTAGTGTTCATCAGACTACTCAACAAAGATTTAAAAACAAAAGGCATGCTTGCATAATTCAGGATCAGATTACAAGAGATTTCTGATTCTTAAAAAGAGCTAAGTTTGCTCATCTGTCTATTTAAAATAAGCAACCAGATCTGAGCATATGCTTTTTTTTTGGTAACTGAACAGGAGATAATGAAAATTAATCAGTCTGGAAAGGAATTACAGAACTACTCCTTTCTACCCATTTGTTATATGCAAACCCATCTCAAAATTCACCTGGAATCAAAATACTAAAAATCTCATTGCATATGCTCTCTTGACAAAACTGAGATTTTTTTTTTCCAGAGTTCCCAGTGGTTTTTGACTCCATGTCAAACCCTGGCTGTGCAGGGCACTGCCTTGGCAGGGCTTCAGCCCTGAGCTCTGGGCCCAAATTGCACCTGGTTCACACAATGGAAGTGCAAGGACTGTGCTCCAACTCCAGCTTTGAGTGCAAGATAAGCTGAAAAAAATAATAATTAAAAAATCAAAAAAAATAAGAAGCAATAAAAAAGAAATCCTGCAGTTTTTGCTGTGGGCAAACCATGACTAGAAAATCTCTAGGACTGGTCATTAGCACTTCTGATGGATTTTAAGTCTTCCAGGGCTAGGTGCTGAAAAGTTCTGCTGCCCCAGCATGGTGATACTGTTTGCAGTTTGTCAGACAGGACAGAGACTCTCAAGGGATGTGGCATGAAATTTCCCTGTCCTGTGGTGATTTCTGTCCCTGCCCTTCCTCTCTCCCTGCTCCAAGGAGATGGGATTCAGGGAGGCTCCATCCCAGGTTTGATGCCTTCAGGTGCACATAAGCATCTTTCTTCCATGCCAATGCAGGATGTCCAGCCCTAGGATAGCATCCTCCAGGTGTCCAGGGGGAATGAATGCTCTCATCCTTCCAGGACTTTGACTGTCCCTCAGTCCCCACTGCCAGAGTCCTAGAGCTGCTGAGTGAGGATGTGCTGGCTGGAAGGAGAGCAGGACAAGGCACAAAGGCTGCATTCCCTGTTGTCCCTAAAATGTCATCCACCCCCAGTTAAGGCTGGTAGCATCTAAAAGGTGTAAGACCACCTATAATCAACATTTGCAATTTGTTCACCAGCTTTCAGTAAGGGATTTGCTGGTATTTCTCAATACTGGGAGATGGTGAAGAATGAAAGTTTTAGTCTTCACATGCCAAATTAGCAACATTTCTAAAATCCTGCATCTTCTGTAAGATCTGCAATGCCACCATCTGTCATGGGAGAATGGCTGAAGCCTCATCTCCCTGTCTTGACTCTTCTCTGTCAGCTGCTCTAGACAAGTCCCTGCTCTGTCTCTGTCTCACAGCTTCAAGCTGCTTTACTGTGTCATTCCTGTGTGTTTCTCACTCAGGGATTTGCCACTACTGACCTTCATCCTTTTCCTCCCCAGCACTGGCCACACAGAACGTACACATGGCAGTCTAATGAGTTTTGGCTATTAAGACTCCCACTGGATTATCACTTCCTTGGACCCTGGGGCAGCTCCACTACTGCCTAACAGGATTTGAGACACACCAGGGTGGCTTTCAGATGTTTCTGAAGATCCAAAGGTTTAAAAAAATCAGTGTAGTCTGGCCAACATTGTAAAGAGTTTGGGGAACCAACACACTCTACAGAACACTTTGGGCTGTAGAAATCCTGCCTGCAGCTGGGGGCACAAAGGTTTTCCAATTCCTGTGGAAGGGAAGTAACCTTATTTTTCATCTGGAGTTCTTAACACAATAGTGGAATACTTGAGAAGAGCCTGATTCTGATGCCTGAGGTACTGCTAGTGATCCTGCCTGATCCTGCTCATCCTAGTGGGGACAGAGTTTTTGCCAATGGTTAAAGGATCCTGGACAAAGAACAATGGAGCTGGAAGTGGGAGTTATTATTTCATACTGGCATTTCACCCAGCTGAGGATCTAACTGAGGGGATGTGTCATGACACATGGAAGGATTTTCAGTGCAGGCACAGGCTGTAGGTTCTGCTACTGCCCAAAGGCAGCTCAGATCCCACTCTGAACCTCCACAGCTCAGCTCCACAAAGCTGCCACAGATCTCATGGCTGGCACAAACCAGACTGCTGGACTCCTCTCCTGCTGCCTCTGATATGGGCAGCTGTGGAAACACCTTGGGCTTTTGACTGCAGCATGGAGAATACTTTGAGTTCTGCTCTCATTTCAGCAGGTGCAGGTTTGAAGTCCTAGAAAAATAAATGGACATTTGCTTTCCTGGTCACCTCTCCCTCAGCTTTGTTCTCTCTGTCATTAGAAACAGCACAAACACTGGTGAAGGAAAAGAGCTTAAAACAGGGCTCCCTTTCTAACTAAAAAGTCTTTGATGGAATAACAACATAAGTGCAAATCTCAGCTGTGCTGGTCCCAAGACATCACAAACCTTCAGCATAGCAAGTAGCATTCTTGAATGCATCAAAATCTTGTCTTTTAGCATTTAATGCGAGACATTACAAACTAATGAAGAGGAGAAATGTATGCAGTGTTGCTGTAAACCAAATATACAGATGTAAAATAATTAAGAAGAAACTGTTCCATAAAAATGCATGTCAATAAACCCCCATCTGATAAAGTGATTTATGAAGAATTTTCTAGAATTGCTAAAAAGAATGATTTCTCATTTGAGGCTCTGGAAGTCTTGAGTCACATTTTGTTTCTTTTAAAAAAATGTCTTAAAACACATGGCTTTACAGCTGCTGCTTGGAAAATATACACCTCCAAAGTCTGACTTTCATTTAAATACAAATGTACAAAATGTAAACTGAGACAATAGAGAAATTTACAAAACTTTTCTTTAAAAATAATAAAGACAAAATTCAGTTCTAGTATGATGCTATTTAAATACGTGCAAGTAGTCATGTTCATTGAATTTCTATTGCAATGTTCTAAAGAGACAAATTTGATTCACACAGTCTTGAGTGCCACCTCCAAAAACAGACCTGAGTGGAAATTTCTTCTTAAAATGTGAGGCTCCACTGGAAGGAATGGATAGAAAATCTCCATTTTGGGAGATCCAGATTTTCTTTTTTTCACTCAATGGTGGAGGCTCTCTCATCCACAGAAGCTCCAGAGATTGTAGTGGAAGGATGCAACATGTTGTTTCATAGGACTGAGTTGGAACTAGCTGCTTCCAGTGGAGTTTGAACTTACGTGATTTGAATTTATGTGATGATTTAAACTGGCCTTTGAATTTGGAGAACTCTTTGAATTGTTCTGATGCTGTAGGAAGAGGAAGAAAATGACAATTAGATTTCCATAATATGCCAAGGTTTTATTTTTAATCCAGCATTGTTCCTTTTATGGTACTCCCTGGGCTGCAAGATTCTTGTTTGAAGATCTTTGGATGCAAAATATTCTTCATTTCCTTACCTGTAGTCTCTCTAGGTCAGCAGAACCATGGCAGCTCTTGAGGAATGCAGCAAAGAAGACTCACTTGAGCTCCAGGAGCCAAACAATTCACTGTAAAATGTCAGTATCTGCTAAATCTAAATCAGAGCACACCTGCCAATGCTCAGGCATGGCTTTAACCCTACAGAAACAGAACAATCTAAAAATGTTATTGACACTTGCAAGTGGTGCCATGGTGCCTCATGAAAGCTGCACATCACCTTTTATCCAAGTTGCTCTCTTCTTGGTTTCCTGCCATGACTACCTCCCTCAAAATGTACATTTTCCTTTTTTTTAAACACACAAATCAAGGATTTTCACGAGAAACTTCTTAAAACCACAGAACAATTTCAAAAGGCATTTCAGCATACCACTGAAAAATAGGTTGGGTAAGAATTGTTTAACTGCTGGAAACAAAAAATCACAAGCTACACTGGAAGTGCTGGTGGCCAAAAAACCACACAAGGTAGATGAAAAATTGGGATATGGAGGTAAATGTGAGAGCCAGCCCTGTCTAAGATGCAGTGCCTTTCTCCTAGCAGAAATATCACCAGAACAGGCAGTGAAACCAGGCATCTGCAGGAGTTTCCTGGTCTTAGTCACAAAAGATCTCACCTGTCGCTTAAATATTCTCTGTAGCAATCCTTTCTTGGGTGGCTCTGGGGGGTAGCTTTTGTTTAGGTCTGGTGAAATAGTACCATTTGGTCCAAATACATTCAGCTCCTTGAAGCACTCTGTTTCTATCATCTAGAGGAATACAGTGAGAGAGAGGAAAAAAAAAAAGAGGAATTATTCATCTGCACTAAATAAATTCCAGTAGTGCTAGGTTCTTCAAAGTCAGCAGTGTGTGAGGAGAGTTAACTGTTGGGTTCCTGCTGGTGTCTGTAGAGGGCAAATAGAGTGTATGAAAAACAGAGGCTGAGTCTGCTCTGTGTGTTTGCACATCAGACTGGTCAGAAGCTGCCCCACAAGACTTTCTCTTCTTTCCTTTAGCACTGTGGACAATATCAGGCAAAGACAGGCACACTTACAAAATCCCAGTTATTTATTAGCACCCCTCTGCCCAAGTGGATGTGCTGTTTGCTGCAGAGCTGGATTCTGAAATCCAGTGTTGGCTGTGTTTTGATATCAAACAGAAACAGACCCAGATTGGGAAATGCTGGAGGAGTTCAGGGTCCAGAGTGAACTGCTGCAGCTGAGGCTGACTGCAGACAATGGGTGAGAGCAGGGTCTCCAGTGGAGGAACCTTCTGTTAAGGATTTCCAACTGCAGCACAGAAGGTGCTGAGAGCTGTAGAAACACCTCTGTAGAAATCCAGGAGGAGGAAGTACAGTAGGATCCTTGCCAATTTACACAAACACACAGAGCCAACAGATACAGTCACCTGAAGCTGACATCTGTGGTACATTACAGATCTTGAAAGAGGCCATTTGTTACTCATGGAAGCATTAGAGTCTGGCAGGTTATCCAGTAGCTATATATTACTGGAAACATAGAGCTCCTCTTAAACCATCTGTGTTATGAGGTTTATTGCAGTAATTTTGCTATGATACATCCTTACCTCATTTTGCCACGGAATAGACACTGATCCTGTGGAAAACTTGGAATAGAAATCGTCATCTGTTTGGTCCAGGTTAACTCCTTTCACTGTGGAGAACTGCTCAATATCTAACACATCCTTGCAGTACACTGCTCTGGGCTATGTTCAGCAGAAAAAACAAAAAAAGAAGAAATGACAAGAGGAAAAATATTTCTGAGTTGGACCATGTGCTTTCATTCACAGATTCAGTCAAGTGAGAATGTCTAACAAGTGTGTGTCTGCATCCTCTTCTCCAGACTTGCTCTGCCTGCATGTTTATCATCAAAGGCTGACTTCACTTTAAGCACATTAAGCTTCCTATTCTGAAGTTCTCAAAGCATCAGTCAAAGTGGGTTTTAGTCATCCATGTGCTTTCTGGTTAAGAAGTGAGAGGAAAAGGACAGAAAGAGCCAGAAAAGAAAAATGGAACCCTTCAGTAGTCTTTCCATTTAGAGAGGGAACAACAGAAAACCAGAATGTTTATGAGTGGCACACTGGAGAGAGCTCTGAAAAGAGGCCTCAGATAAAAGTGCCCTCCTGCCCAGATAGCTGTGGAGTTTGCAGCTTAAAAGTTTAAAGGAATGTATCCTAATTGCTAAAGAAAACAGAGGAGGTTTGGCATTTTTCCATTGTTTTTATTAATAGCTCAGCTGCTGGAAGCTGCCCAGAATCACCTCTATTAACTCTTTTAACTTGGCTGCATTTCTTCAAAGAAACAGTCAAATGGCTCTGCCTTCTTGAACAACTTAATTTTCTGGGATGACAGAGACAAAAGTCTTAGCAGTGACACAGCTTTCAGCTCGTTTTCCAGCAGCCAGCCCCAGGGAGCAGAGAGACTCAGCAGTGGCTACCAAAAGTCATCAGTGGCTACCTATCACAGGCAGTGTGTGTGCCCAGAGACTTCCTATCAGAGGCACAGCCACCCTTTGGTGTGCAGGGACAATTGAGGGGTGGTTTGTGGGACCAGCCTGACCCAGCACGTGTGGAATCCTCCTGTGTGCACAGCCCAGGGGTCCAACAGAGCAGTATCTCATTCATCTAGTTCTGAGCACTGTGACCAAACAAATTCACCTAATTCCTGACAGAAGTCCTATTTGTTGAAGGCTGTATCCCTCTGCATTCCTGACAGCTGCAATCCACAACATTTTTGTGGAGATGGAGTAACGTAGAAGAGGATGGAGAGACATGGTTTGGATAACAACCATATAGCTTTGGGTGATTCAGCTGACTTCAGTAAAGATTGGGAGATCTATGGATGAAGTGCCAAATAAATTAAATTAGGGGCAGTTCTTGAGTTCCCAATAAATACCCATAAAAACTTATGTGCCTGTGCTTTTGCAAGTATGTCTGCTAAGAGATGCCTTCTAGGCTTTACAGTTTTTATGCAGTCTGGCGGTCCCCAAATTTGAGCCCAGAATTTTATAATTTTCTACATCAGAAAGAAATAGTAGCTTGTCTCCTATTTCTTCCCACTAAAGCAGGTTGTAACACCACGGGCTAATTGGCAGGAATAACTAGGCCACATAGTAAAATGTAAAGCAAAACCAGAGCAACTAAAGTAAACTTTTGTAGCGTTCAAACCACTTTGGTTTGGTTGAGCTTGCAGCAATGGGAATGGGACCTGCCAAGATGTTACTTTCCTTAATATGTTAAAATAGCAGTGTTTACTTAGAACCATATGGGGACTTTAAGGATAGAAGCTCCAGCCAGAAAGAGAGCCCTGCAGGAGGGAAATAATCAGATAACTCTGCACACTGGGCTAGAAACCCATACCACAAAAGGGTGGAAAAAGTTTTGTTGTTGCCAATGCAACAAAGACTTCCAGTATGTGTGAGCCTGGTGTGTAAATCTGAGTAAGGACTCAGTGTTGGGTTCCAAGCCCCATGAGCACCAAAAAGCTCCAGATGCTCTCTCAGGTCCAAGTCACCTTCTCTGCTTGAGGTGACACTTGATAACTGAGCCTGGCTCAGACTCTCTGCAGCAAACTTCTGTTCTCATGATGATCCTGTTCCACAGAGCTCTGGACTTTGCATTTCTGGTTTCACCTCTATAAACCTTTATGCACACATGTGGCTTTCACTGCTGATTGTCCCAAGCACCACCTGGTTCTGAGCACACTTATTTTCACAATAATAACATGGATAAGGGAATACAAAGGTTCCCAAAGGAACTTCGTACAGGAAGGCTGTGGTAAAATGGGTGGGAATGGATCAAGCCCCAGATTACCAGCCTGCATCCACATGCCCACAGAGCCTTCTCTCCTCTTCCTCCCAGCCTCCCCACTCCCTGCCACTGTCACACCTTCCTGGGGTAGCTACCCCTGCAGAGGGTGATGAGAGCCCTGAGAGGGAGAAGCTATTTTAGAAACAAACCTCCTAAAAGAGGCCACTGGGGGTTCTTGCTATTATACTTACATCAGGCACAAAGGGAGGATCCAGCATTCCTGCCTCTAACCGCTTGAAGTTCATGCTCTTGAAAAAGGGGTGTCTCTTCACTTCTGCTGCCCCCTCCCCTTGGCACCCCAGCCGCTGCTTCACGTCTTTGGTGAGGAGCTGAAACGTGCCAACAGGAATGGTGAGGCTGTCAGAAAAGCAAGAGCTCCACAAAGATATAAATATCTCCACTTGTTTTTGAATGTGCCCACAGGGAAGTACAGAGGGGAGTTGCAACTGCTGTTACTTAAAAGCTGGATTTAAATGGATTAGCACTGCACTGTTCTACATGCTGGTGAAATCCTCAGAAAGTCACCTGCTGTAAAGTATTTACAGTCAAAATAGAGACCATTTCTCCTGCCTGCTTTCAGTGAACACTTTCAAGAGGAGGTCTGACATGCCCTAGTGACATATAAAGATGCACATTCCTAAGTTCCATGTGCCTTGTCTCAGCTCTTTTGTTTCTGTTTTTTATGTTTGTAAGAGTAATTTTCCCTCAGAAGAATAGGTACTGAGGAAAAACCAAAAATACCAAATTGTGTTTCCCTCATTCATTGCATGACATTCCATCACACGAGACATTGAACCAACCCTTCAGAATCATGGGCTTATCTCTGCTGAACTCAAGGGGAGTTCCATCCATGGAGCCAGTGCCCAGTAATTATCCTCAGTTCTGCCTTGTTTGTTTTCAGAGAAGGGCAGTGCACAACCTCTACCTGCTACAGCAAGTCCTGCCTGTTTCCTGGGTCCCTTTATGGAGCAATGCCCACCAGCTGAAGTCAGCATCTTTGATCTACCAGATAAGCAAGTCCACGAACAGAAACACTGTGATATTTACAGGGGAGACTCTACAGCACCCTGCAGTGCAAGGGAGCTGGAGAAGGAGCTTGGATAAGGATCTGTCACAATAAGTCTGTCACAAACAGATAAGAGTGGCTTTAAACAGAAGAGCAGGTTTAGATGGGATATTAGTAAGAAATTCTTCTCTAATGGTGATGAGGTTGCCCAGAGCTGTGACTACCCCTGGATCCCCGGAGCTGCCCAGCTCCAGATCGAACCTGGAGCACCCTGCTCCAGTGGAAGGTGTCCTGCCTTGGACACAAACCCTGCTGCGGCTCCAGCAGTGATGCTGAGCCCCGGGCGGTGCCGCAGGGCGGCAGCAGAGGAAAGGGAGCGCGGCGGGACCGGGGCGAGCGGGGAGCGGGGAACGGGGCTCGGAACGGGATGGGAGCGGGATGGGAACGGGATGGGAACGGGATGGGAGCGGGATGGGAACGGGATGGGAGCGGGATGGGAACGGGATGGAACGGGGCTCGGAACGGGATGGGAACGGGATGGGAGCGGGATGGGAGCGGGATGGGAACGGGATGGGAGCGGGATGGGAGCGGGATGGGAACGGGATGGGAGCGGGATGGGAACGGGATGGGAGCGGGATGGGAGCGGGATGGGAACGGGATGGGAGCGGGATGGGAACGGGGCTCGGAACGGGATGGGAGCGGGATGGGAACGGGATGGGAACGGGATGGGAACGGGATGGGAACGGGACTGGGAGCGGGATGGGAGCGGGAATGGGAGCGGGATGGGAGCGGGGATGGTAACGGGGCTCGGAACGGGATGGGAGCGGGATGGGAACGGGATGGGAACGGGGATGGGAACGGGACTGGGAACGGGATGGGAGCGGGAATGGGAGCGGGGATGGGAGCGGGAATGGGAGCGGGGATGGGAACGGGATGGGAACGGGATGGGAACGGGATGGGAACGGGATGGGAACGGGATGGGAGCGGGATGGGAACGGGGCTCGGAACGGGATGGGAGCGGGATGGGAGCGGGGATGGGAACGGGATGGGAGCGGGATGGGAACGGGGCTCGGAGCGGGATGGGAACGGGATGGGAACGGGATGGGAGCGGGATGGGAGCGGGAATGGGAGCGGGGATGGGAGCGGGAATGGGAGCGGGGATGGGAACGGGATGGGAACGGGATGGGAGTGGGGATGGGAGTGGGGATGGGAACGGGATGGGAGCGGGATGGGAACGGGATGGGAACGGGATGGGAGCGGGATGGGAGCGGGATGGGAACGGGAATGGGAGCGGGGATGGGAGCGGGGATGGGAACGGGATGGGAGCGGGGATGGGAGCGGGGATGGGAACGGGATGGGAACGGGATGGGAGCGGGGATGGGAGCGGGGATGGGAGCAGGGATGGGAACGGGGATGGGAGCGGGGATGGGAGCGGGGATGGGAACGGGATGGGAGCGGGATCGGAACGGGATGGGAGCGGGATGGGAACGGGATGGGAGCGGGATGGGAACGGGATGGGAACGGGATGGGAACGGGATGGGAACGGGATGGGAGCGGGGATGGAAACGGGGGATGGAAACGGGATGGGAATGGGGATGGGAGCGGGGATGGGAGTGGGGATGGGAATGGGATTGGGAGCGGGGATGGGAGCGGGGATGAGAACGGGATGGGAGCGGGGATGGGAACGAGGATGGGAACGGGATTGGGAACGGGATGGGAGCGGGATGGGAACGGGATGGGAACGGGATGGGAACGGGATGGGAGAGGGAACGGGAGCGGGGATGAGAGCGGGATTGGGAACGGGATGGGAGAGGGAATGGGAGCGGGGATGGGAACGGGATGGGGGCGGGCGCTGCCCGGGGAGCGGGGCCGGGAGCTTTTCCCGGGACACCGGGCATGGAGCAGAGCTCCCGGCACTTCTCCGCCGCTGTTCCCGGCTTTGCCAGCCGCAGTCGGGCCGAGAGCAGCGCTCGGGTGGGCTGTGCACGGCAATGGCACCGAGCACATCGGCAAACCCACTGTGCCCAGTTCAGGGTTCGTGTGCCCAGCTCATGGTTTGTGTGCCCAGCTAAGGGCTTGTGTGCCCAGCTCAGGATTTAAGTGCCCAGCTCAGGGTTTGTGTTCCCAGCTCATGGTTTGTGTGCCCACCTCAGGGTTTGTGTGCCCAACTCAGGGTTTGTGTGCCCAGCTTTTGTGTGCCCAGCTCAGGGTTTGTGTGTCCAGCTCAGGACTTAAGTGCCCAGCTCAGGGTTTGTGTGTCCCAGCATCTTCTGCCTGGGCTGCTGCCCAGCCATGGAGGCAGCAGCCCAGCTCAATCTGCCTCATTTCACCGAGGGAGAACTTTTAAATTGTTTGATGCTCTTGTCATGTTGTGCTCTTTCCTCTGGTGCCTGGCTAGAGCTGGGGTTTCCTGTCCTTATCAGGGATTTACAGTGTCTCAGCTCTTCAGGCTTCTCTGAACACTCTGCTACCACTGGGCATTTCTACCACCTGGGCATTGGTGGTTTCCTTATCTGACTTTCAGCAGCCACCTCAGTCCTGCTGCTGAGGACGTCATTTCCAGATGGCAAATGGCTTTGGCAAGCTGCAGGGGCAGCAGCCAAGCCAGAAATGGTGAAGGGGTTTGTAGATATGAGTTTTCTGCCTCTGAGTCTTTCTGCCTCAGCAGCAGCAGCAATAGCAGGAGACTGAATGGTTGGAGGAACAGGTTTAAAGCTACCAGTGCTGGCCACAGTAGCAACTTTCAGCTTCCAGATAGCAACAGCCCTTTCTTTCTTCCCCACACTTTTCTCTGCCTCTGATGCTGTCTAGGTGGTGACATCTGGGCTGACAGATCACAAGTGGCTGATCCATAAATGTAAAAAGGCTTGAGGAAACATCTGCATGCCTTGCCATTCTCTGAGCAGAGAGATTCACATGATACTGTACCACATCCATCTGGCTCACTGCAGAAGATCTGTCTCAGAGAACTTCTCTGAACTTTGCTTTCCCTGCTAGAAGGAAAGAGGGATGCTTTGCTTTCAAATAATTGCATTAGACTTTGAATTCTCATGGTCCTGGGACTAAGGGTTTTGTTGTGAGGGTTTTTTTAAATCCAAACAGTTTTATGCTCCAGTCTATTTGAATATGGTCACTTTGGAATTTCCAGTCTGGATCATGCCTGATCTATTCTGGATGGGCAAAGAAATAAAAAATGCTTTTAATCTTTTGTTCTCATGTCAATAGGACTTTCCTGACAGTTGGAAAGAAGAATCTGAAAGCAGAAGGACCATTTTTAGTACCTATGGCTCTGACATGCTTTTGGAAATGATACCTTGGACCTTTCAGGAACAGCTGGGGAGCGACTGGTGGCAGGAAGGGATAGATTTGGACCTGCCTGGAGATGATAACAGGAGACCTCTGCAGTCTCAGCTCTCAAATGAGCTCTGAAGGGATGAAAAGGGGGTTAATTGCCACCTCTGCAGCCTGGATTCTGGGCTAAGTGGGGAGACCAAGCTGATCTGTGAATTTGCCCTTGTCAGGCTGTAAGATGTTTGGAGTGTGCGGTCAGAGAAGAGGGTAGCTGAGGACAGAAAAAGGCTGCCTGGGGATTCCTGGGTTCCTCCATGACAAACAAGGGAGTATTCAGTAACTTCAGATGCAAGAAGGAAGTTTCTGGAGCATGAATGCAGTTGGTTGTGGGTGGCTGGCCACTGCTGGCTGAAAGACACAAAAGAGAACAGGCCACTGGGAATAGGCTGGGACTGGAAGAACACAGAAAGGAGAGGATTCTCCTGCAAAACCCTGCTGCAGGGGAGCAGCTGCCAGTCTCTTGAGAGTCCCAGGACAGTCCCAATGGAGAAAAATATAACAAATAAATAGAATTTGAAAAGCTGTAGATGCAGCCAGCTCTAGAGATGGCAACAGGTGAAACCAAACATTCTTCCTGGCTTCTGTTGTGGACATCAAGACATAGCATGAATTAGAATATTTTCCAGAAGGGAGAATCCTTCCTTTCACCAAGAAATAATGAGTCTTTTACCATTTCCTGCAATCCCAGAAGCTTTCTGCAATAGTAAACCCATCCAAGCTCCTGAAACATGCATCCCATTTGGGAATCTGACATGGAAAAGAAAATGGAGATAACAATGGAGAGTATGTTATAAGTCATCTCTACACTTTTGTTTAATTCTGCTTCAAAGGGTTTATTTAATATGAATAGAGAGCAGAACAAAAGCAACTCCATCAGGCTCTCCTGGGACAGCAGTGCAAGGGACCCCATCACACATAATTTAAATGCAATTCTGTAATAGAGACTAAAGATAATTCACAGTGTTTCAAATCTGGAGATGGCCTGGGCCACCCAACCATGCATGAAGTTAATGCCAAACAGCAGAGCTGTGTGTTCTGGTAAAAAAGGCTCCAGTTGACACTGGGCATTTAGGGTTTAGTCTACAGAGTTCAAGGGCAGAGCATGACTAGAACAGGACTGTCAAAAAAAGTCCTGAGTAGCAGCAGTGAAGTTCCATCAAGATCTTGATATAAAGAGCTCTCTGATTCTTTCATGTCACTCATTTGATCCCCACTGGGGATTCAAACTCTGCAATGTCTGAGACTTTTTTCCATGACTTTGTTTTGCTTCCTTCACAAAAAGAAATAACTGTTGTGAGGATTGCTAAAAATAGCCCAAAGTCCCCAAAGCACTGTTTTATCTTCATGTGATCAGTCAGTTCATAGCCAGATCATACCATGTAATAAATAATGCCAACTTCTAAGATGTTAGTCCTAAAATTATAGGAGTAAGAAAACAAAAAATTGCCACTCATGAAAGGAGACAAGAGAAATGCTAAAACCATTTCCATTGACCCAGCTAATCGAGCAGTTTAAGGAATCACCTAGCTGAAGTTCAGCCCTGACACTGAAGTAAACATATTATTTTAAGCAATTTTTAGACATTAGAAAAGCAATTTTATGGTCAATTACTAAATGAGAGAGGAAAGATGAAAGAGCAGTTACCCTTTGGCACTGATAAACTGATAAGCTTTAAGGTGTCATAATGCTGATTTCCATGGGATGAGAGCAGAAAGGAGGGATGGCAGCAGGCAGGAGTAGCTGTATGATGACAGAGCTCCTGATGGCAAGTGAGGAACAGGAAAAAAATTGCTTTTAAAGAAAACAGAACCCATTATTTTTTAGTTGGTTGGGGGGGCACTTTGAAAAGGAAATGGAGATCAGAAAGGTGGAACAGCTGAGGCTGGAAGCCACATCTGGATGTGGTTTAGTTCCATCCCTCTGCTCAAAGCAGAGTTTCCTAGAGCAGGCTGCTCCAGATACCTTGTCCAGTTGGGCTTTGGGTATCTCCAAGTGTGGAGACTACACAGCCTCTCTGGGCAACCTGTTCCACTATTTGGCTACCCTCACCATGGAAAAATGCTTCCTAATGTTCAGAGGGAGCTGAACTGCTCCTGTGCCTCAGCTTGTTTCCTTTGCTTCCTGCCCTGTTAGGGATCACCAAACCAAGAGTTTGGCTCTGTCTCCTTTACAGCCTCCCATCAGAGGTCCCTTGTGTAGGGTAAACTGGGAGCTGCAGGGAGAAAAGGCATCAGGGAAGACAAGTCTGTGGGAAATGCAGGCAAGCAGGGCACTGACAGAGGAGCACAGCAACGTGGGCTCATCCAGCACTGCTGACTTGAATGAACTTCAAGTCACATCTTTGGATGCATGACTGCACTTGTCAGGGAAAACATGCATGCACATCAATGAAGAGAGGGTAGAACAACAACAAACACAGAGCATTTCCTAGAAAGACTGGATTTTTTCACAGAAAAAACACACCAGGAGCAGCTATGTTATATGGGAACTATGGGCTGGGGAGTTTCCCAGAAAGCCAGCTGCCCCTGTTCCTAATTATTTGTTATTCATCTCCGTTTCAGTCCAAAATGAGGTCTGATTTATGGGAAATTACTTACAAAATGAAACATGGAAATATGGGATGGATGATGATTAATGGGAGCTGTGATATGTGCCTGTAAAAATGCAAAAGGGCACAAATATCCAGGAGGGGAAGGTTGATGTGGGGTGACACTAGAGGGTTTTCCTGTGAGTAAATGAATAGACAATGTATTTCCTGGTGGTGATGCTCTAAGCTCATGAAGCTCTGAAGAGAAGGCTAGGCAGCATGGTGGGAAACATTTCCTCACTCCTGCCCTGAAGAGTCCATCATGGGAAAGCCTTTTGTGTTGGGTTTTTGAGAAGGCTCAAGTTTCATTTATGTATTGCAATGTTTTGCTTCGTTTTGCAGATATGGTGGGTACTTCATTACTCCTTTGTTTCCTTGTTAAGAAGCTGATGCAAAGCAACAGAGTTCTGGCTTTCAATACATAAAGCAAACAGAATTTAAGAGAATATGTTTGAATAGTGGATTTTTTAAAAAAAACATCACTTGATAAAATAAATTACTTTTGGATGGGAAACCACAAATGCCATCACACTCAGTATCAGGACTCAGACTCTTCCTGCCTCAAGATATTCATGCTCAGAAAGGGAAAAGTTATCTTTGGATCCATTAATAGCTTGCACAAACCACCTCAATAACCATGCCACATGATTGGAAAGGGAAGCAGTAGTGATCAAGTCTTCAGGAATAATTTATGTACAGCCCAACTTCCCTGAGGCAAGAGAAAGACCTAGATGACCTCCTGAGGTCCTGACTCCCTGAAACCAGAGTCTCCATGGGTGGAAGATGAAAATGACCACTACAGTGTGATGACTGTCTGCTCCCCTGGGAGTGTGGTAGGTCATTACAGCACTATCCCATCAATGCCACATTGAATTCTTCTCAGCTTGAAGTTCTCATGGTTATTTTCAGAGTATATTAATTCTGTTATGCGAGGGACATAGAGAGTAACAAGAACGGCTTTTACAGGTGTGTCAGCCAGAACAGGGGGGTTGAACTATGCCATCTATAAAAGTCTCTTTCAACCCAAGCTATTCTGATTCTGTGCCTCAAGCAGCAAGGTAAAATCTTTGCCTCACATCTCCATTTCAGATTAACAGCAGGACACACGAATTCTCTGTCACCCCAGCAGATGCTGCTCCTCACCTGGTGAGAGCTGAGGTGCCCCTAGGAGGGAAGGCAGCCTGCTGGAGCACATGGGACAGCCTGTGAGAGCCCAGGGCTGCCCCACATCCTCCTGTGACTGCCTCACTGGGGACTCTGCATCACCAATTAAGGGCAGGGAATGGCCCAGAGCATCTATCAAGAGTGATGTCAGTTAATTACCACCCTGAGGATTCAGGAATGACTTGGTGCTCTGTGAGCTAATGACTTCCAGGCTTGATACTTGGCAGTGCTACCATTGTTATTTTGCAAGGAGACTTCAGTGTCTCTTCCTGCAGCCAGCCAACCAGAGTGCTGTGGGTCTGCTCTCTGCTGGCCTGTTGCACAAGACATTGGTGAAACTCTCCCTACCTATTTGTTGACCTTTCCTCCCCTTCGTTCTCCCTCTACCAGCAAACACAGATAGGTCATTGTCTCCAAAGGAGTCTTCACTCGTTAGCAAACAACACCCACAAAAAGGCCACATCCTTTTCCAAACTACAATTCAGCCTTCTAAAGATGGATGTCAACAAGACATTGATGAATTCAGACGGAGCTTTGAGATTTCTCAGAGGGATTGAGGATTTCCATTGTCAGACATGGCTATTGTGCTACAAAAATGACTCCCAGCTGAAGGAGTGAGAAAACATTTTGAAGAACAGCTCAACAGTATTAAGAAAAGCTGGATACCCTGGCACCCTGGGGGAAAAGCTGCTAACAAAGTTAGTGAGATGGGCTGGGACAACATTTGAGTGTCACAATAATTTCATTGCATAATCTTTGTCCTCCTTACCCCCAGCTCTCACCAAAGACAATGGAAGCGTGGGGTTTGCAGTTCCTTGCAGGAGACAATCAGATTCTTGCATCACCAAGTCCTTTTTAGTTTTTCCTACAAGCTTATAAAAGACAGAAATGCATTCTTGACTGCAAACTAACATTCAAAGTCTCATGAGAATAGATACCGCTCCCTTGGCCATAAAACTTTGGAGAGGGCTCAGGATGACTGTGATGAATCTCATGGAGAAACAAGCCCAAATAAACACAATTTGAATGAATAGAGAGTGCAATCATCCCATCCACAGCTGAGCTTGGTTAGTCCTTGTTTCTGCAGCCCCTCTATGGCACCCTGTTACTGCTCAGCGTGTCAGACCCAGCTCGTTACTGAAGCTGCCCCTTGCCAGCCCCTTACCATTTTGCAGATGGACTTGGCCTCCTCAGAGAACTTGTGGGAGTACACCTCCTCTGTCTCCAGCACTCTTCTGTCCACTTCTTCCCTCTTCACCTTCTCTTTCCTCCCACGGAACGGCGATTGCCCAGCAATCATTTCATAGATGAGACAGCCTAGCCCCCAGTAGTCAGGGCTGAGTGTGTATCTCTGGTTGTTCAACACCTCTGGAGCTGTGGAGGAGAGTGAGAGGCCTTGTGGAAATGCTTGGTATCCACACAGGCAAAGCATTTAAATGCCTAGAAGTTTCATTTTGGTGGCTGAATACACATGCACAGAGAATGGTGGGTAAAATACAAAAACACCTCCTGATTGCAGCTGAGGGCATTGCAGGAAATGCAGCGTGCTACATGCCATGGTGGTCTCTCTACATGCCACATGCCTTGTGCATGCTGTCTTCTGACTTCTCTATCAACTCAGACCAATTAAAAACAAACCACAAAAGAAGTTGGATCTAAATATTAAGCAGAGACCTAATTTTAAGAGTCCCTCCAGATTTCTCCATTTAGGGAAGACATGAAATGCAAACACACATCCTGTAAACAGCCGTGACATTTCTTCAAAAGCAAATTCTGTCTCTTTGGTCAATTCATAGCTTTTCTTTTTCCCCTTTAAAGAAACTCCAATCCATTAATTTTGTGTTGCAACCACTGACAATGCTTTTTGGGCAGATAGCCACTGCCTTGCAGGCACCCTCACCTCCATGCATGGGTACAAACACACACCCACACGTGCTCACAAGCACACAGCCTTAGTGTGCACACAAACTTACACTGGGATAACAAAATTTAGACATGACAACTGATTTGCTTGCTTTCATTAAAGTCTCCATATGGTGTAACAGTGGCTCACATCAGCTAGTTTCTAGTCAGTCAAATAAGCATAAGCAATTTTTACTCCAAGAAATATGCCCACCCAGAGAATGCATGAAAATAATTACATTGAGTTTAGAAAACAGATCTAGTTACATAAGAGTGTAGTTTTTTTTGTTGGTTTTTTTTTTTTTTTTTTTTTTTAATTTTAACCAATGTACAAATCTCTACTCGGTTTTTGTGCAGCCTCCCCTGCACACAGAGTAAAGCTCAAGATGAGCATAGGTGTGGACTTACCCATCTTATCATGACCATACAAATATATTGTAACTCCTATCCAAAGCAGAACTACAAATAAACCTTTGTTTTGGCACATAACCCTCCGAAGATAAATCTACACTAAAATCACCAGAATCCCAGTTGCTGTCTCCCCTTTCAATTTGCTTTGCTGATTTAAGGTTATAGACCAGCCTCACTGAGAGCTGCAGATCCTTTCACCCTCTCCTGATTTTCACCATCAGGATTTCTGTGGGAGTTGCTGATGGAACTGGACCCAGCTGAATGTGAATATTTTTTATTCTTTTTCTTAAGCTTACTTGGCAGAAATATGTCTAAATCTCAAGTAATCTCAGCAAATTTTAAAAAAGCTGAGCTGTGGAAGACTTACCCATATAGCCTACTGTTCCTACTCTTCCACGGATTGATTCACCCTCGGGGATTTTAACAGCCAGACCCAAATCAGATATTCTAATATGGCCTGGGAGGAGAAAAGAAACAAAACAACACAAAAGAGATATAATGACCTGACCCAAATTAGTCCAAAACCCACACCTGTGGTCATTGCTAAAATACTCCTGCAATTTACTGCTCAGACATTTTAAGAAAAGAGTGTTCTGAATCACTGAATTGGAGCAGTTTCATTGGTATGGAAAAGAGGAATTACTGAGGGAACTACAACACAGTGAAATAAATGTCAACAGTAAGGCTGTGGACTGCAGTGGATTGTACCAGGTATTTGAAAACCCATGTAAAAAGGCAGAGAGAAGCATGCTGTGGGGAAGCATCCTGAACTGATCACAGAGGATGGATGGGCTGACACAATTCTGTAACTCTGAGGGCTGAAGAAGCTGCATCTGGTCTGCAAGTCAGCACGAGATTTGATTATCCCTGCCTCCAGCAGCAAACGGGTACCTGGGTTTGCACAAAGCCAGACTTGGCTCAGCAGAGGATGAAGGTACTTTCAAAAACGGAGAGGGAAGCACAGATTCAGAAATTAGAGCTCCCTTTGTGCTGCATCAGCCTTGCAAGAAGGATGGAAAAGCAGCAAGGAGAGGCAGAGGGCCCCAGCAATGCTGAGCTCTGGAGCAGCCCCTGCTGAGGGCACGGCTGCTCCCTCCCATCTGTGCCCTGAGCCCAGCAGCTCACCACCCAGCACAGGGATTCTAGAGAATGCTGAGCCTCTCAGTCACTGCAGAGCACTATTTGTCTTTGTGCAATACATTTCCTAAAACTAACTTAATCTACTTTACTGTGAAAGCATCTCTGCAAACCTCCGAGACTTACCATAATCATCCAGCAGGATATTTTCTGGCTTCAGATCCCTGGAAATGAAAAATAGCAGTCATGGGTATGAAGCTGGTTTTGATAACATAACCATACAACTGTGTGAGGGCATTTATTACATGTAATAAAGCAGCTGAGTGTCAACTCAAACAGCAAGGAACTCCTGAAACCAATACAACCTTTTACAACTCACTTCACAGATAGACTGAAACCATATGTCTTGTTCTAAACTGGAGTTACAATTTTTCACTAAGCCAAGCTTTTAGTTCCTAATCTACCCTATAATGGACTCATCCCTCTAGTCCTGTAAGCCCTGTAAACCAACCCCTGTAGTCCTGTGGGCTGTAAAATCCCACTAGTTTTTTCTGTTATAAAATCTTATGGTGAAAAAAAAAAAAGTGTTATGTTTTAAAATACTTTATTTACATGTGAAAATGGAAATAGCAATCTGCTGGGCTCCAATTTTCTATGTCTGGCATCTGAGTCAGACCAAATATGTGAATGTGTGTCCAAGCACTTGCACACAGGTGAATCAATTTTGTTGAGTTTGGAAAATGTGGGGCAGAGGGGAGAATGCTGTGCCCAGATTAAGATTCTTCTTACAAACATTTGTGAAACTCTAGTGTCTCTGTGGTTTGGAGCAATGCCATTTAAATTGGAAAGGTGGTCAGTCTGATGTCAAAGATGTGCCTTTTACTGAAAAAAAGGAAAAAAAAAATCCCCAAATCTGTGCAAGGTATAAACTTCAGAAGTAAATAATCTCAGTTTTCATGTATTTAGCAGAGCCTTGGCAGACCATTCTTCTGAGAAGTTTGTCTGCACAAAACCTGCTCCACCAGCTGCTGCTTTGAGATGTTTCCCAGCCCAGCCACGCTGTCCCCTCCTTGACCAAGGCTGTTTTCCAGACCTTTCCAAGCCCAGCACAGCTCTGCTGCCATTCCTGAGCTGCTGATGAGGTGGAGACCAGGCAGAGAGGGAATGAAGCCACCCTGGGAGATGAGAGCAGAGGTGTCAGAGGGCAGAGATGGCCCTGCTGGGCTGGGAGTGCCCCACAAGTGCCCCAGGGCTGGGCTGTGCTGGCTCAGGAGCCCAAATCAGGCACCAGCAGCTGGGTGAGGCAGGGAAAACAGCTTGCCTCAATTCACCACATCATGCCCTGGCTTTTATCTAAAGACACTGCTTAGCCTGGTGCAAATCCAAGCACTGCTTGACCTCTTCTTTTTGTAAGGCATCTGTGAACCAGCCTGGTTCTGTCAACTTCCCAGCAAGAGGCATTTCTGGGCAGAGAGCAAAGAGAGGGTGTGTGCAAGAGAAACCTTGCACCAGCCTGTGCAGGAGCCCACCCCACCTCTCAAGCTGGACCATTTCATTATCAGGTATTTTCCTGTGCATGGAGAGGGGTATTTTATAGTTTTTGACAATGCCAAGGTTGGAATTTTGAAACTTGCCTTGCTTTTATTTATGATTTCAACTAAAACACAGAGGGCTGTGAGAAATCTCCTCTTCTTGCTTGCTTCAGACCTTCCTGACCTCCAAGATAAACCTCACCCAGTGCTCAGTGGTACCAAGCCTACTTTTCAAATAAACAATGCTGAAATATGTGAAGGGCAGCTGAATACTGAAGAGAAGCTGTGATTTTGTTTAACAAACCACTGTGGGCTTTCCCTGCCCACCAGCAGAAGGTTTCCAGTGCTGGAGCAGCACAGTCAAGGGCATCATCTATTTATTTTTGAAAATGTGTTCTAAATCCTGCAAGAATCATTTCCTTGAAGAACTTAGCCTTTGTTAGTTACTTCATCTTCTGCTCAGCAGTTATTAGCCCCACTTAAAACTTGGGGGCAATGATAAGAATACTATATGCAATTTGGGAAATATTGTCTTTGAATGAAAAAATGAGAGACTCTACAAGGACCCTGAGAACACCAGTTCAGTCCTTACAGTCCTCTGTGATTCAGGGCAATTAGAGGAAGCTTTCCTCCCCTCCCAGACATCAGTTGTCATTCCTGTTTTTGGAATTCTGGTTCCTCAGGATCAAGGCTGTCTTCCTTTGCATGGCCAGCACTTCCAAGGGTTCATGACTGAAATGTCCAGGAGGAATAAAACTCCTTGGTGGACATACTGACACATAAAGCTACTTCCCAAAGGCTCAGCTTCCCATTTGTAAAGCAGCCTTGCCCAATCATACTGAAACATCAACTGCTGGCACAGTGCCCATGCTCAAAAGGCAATTGTTTGGCTGTGCAGGACAGCCTAAACAACTCAATTAATCACTGTGGACAAGGCTTTGCCATGTATTTGTGCAATGCCTGGGACAATGTGAACTTGATGCTGACTGGAGCTTCCAGGCATGGCTATAGTATACATTTTTTTAAAATTACATATGTTAAAAATATTTATATAGAACAAAAATGTTATATATATATACACACACACACACACACACACACACATATATATAAATATATAAATACATGATATAAATAATGCAATATAAAAATATAACATACATATAAATAATTTGAGGAGAACCAGCAGCTTTTTACATTTGCTTTCCATGAACAACCAACCCATTGACCTTTACTAACACGATGCAGCTGAGAAATGCACCACAAGTGCCATGTTTGACAAGGGAATTCTGAATGAGATAAATCTGACTCTGAGCCTGGTTGTTCTCCCAGGTCACGTCTGCAGCGTGCGTCAGCAGCAGCCCAGGAGATGGGGATGCATTTTCCAGCTCTGTGATCTACTCAGGAGCATTTTGTTTATAGAAAATGAAATTAAGGCTGAAGAATAAGTGTTTTGTGATGAATTATTCGCCTTGAGAAGGCAGTAGCATTTAGCTGCTGTATTTTATTGACCTATATAGCACTTCTCACGGGTCCCACACCATGCTGTGCTGTTACAAATGAGGGGTCTCTGCAGATGCTCCTGAAATACTGCTAGAAAATGTCACCTACAAGGATGTAGTATCATTCATCACCAAAATGAATGTGCCATCTGAGGTGTAAAGTAGCAGCTCTTTTAAGAGTAGCATGAAAACTCCTGCTTAAGGAAGTAGGTGCTATTTCTCTCAGAGCCACACAAGATTTCAGGTGGCCAGATCTGATTTGTTCTATTAGAAAATGGCATTAGTATGGCATTTTACCAGCCATGTTATGAATGCACCAGTCAATTTTTTTCAATAAAATATGATTGTGAAACACTAGACTACCTCCTAAAATGTTTGAAAATGTGGTAGGAGGTTTTCTAAGGGGAAAGGAAGCCAGACACTTCATTTACAATTTGATTTTCCAATTGACATTAAACACTTAGTACCATTTTGTTCCTTGGGGAGAGAAAAAACCTCCTCCTTGGGTGAGCACCAACTAAATCAGCATGTTATCTGTCTGCCCTCTGTGTGCCAGCTAGCAAGATGCAAGGCAACCAAGTGCCAGTTTGCCAGAGATCTCCAAGGAACAACAATATTTCAATTTCTATTGCATACAAGCACATGCATCCTATGTATTACACACAGGCATATCAAATGATTGAAAGCATGGCTTGGCTTTTAAAAATAGCATCTCATTGTCTATTAATCATTGTCCTTGGAAGTTCTTTCATCAATTTACAGGCCCTCTTCTTCTGTGAATGCCAGCAATGATGATTTCACAAGCGGGGATGATGAAGACAAACACGAACCGTTGTTTACAACTACAGTGGCTGCTGATTAAAAAAAATAAATCCTCGTGGAGTCACAAGAACGCTGTCTGCAATCTGCTTGCTTCTCCAGCCTGCCCTGGAAAAGTGCTTGTGTAGAGCTGCAAGCCAAACTGGGAGCTGAGAAGCCGGGCTGGAAGCGGCGGCGCCGGGCAGCGCCGTGCCCGCTGGCTGCACCCAGCGATGGTGGGATGCTGCCAGCAGGATGCCTCTCTTGAGTGGCTGGGAATGGGCCCCCTTCCCTGGCTGGCACGCCAGGATCACCATGGATTTATCTAGCTAATCACACTCACACCAGTGGAAATTCCTGCTCTCTGTCTCAGTCACCCTCTTGGGGTTGCACGCCCAAGTTTTGCCACATCTGATTGCTGCAGCCCCTTGTGCAATATAACCCAGCTAACTAAAATAGAGGCTTGGATGGAATGATCTCCATTTCATCCCAACTAGGAACTCGATTTCTTAATGAAATCCCATTAAAGGAACTTCCATCATGTTCTCATGTTGCCCAGTGCATGCTGAGGTAGGGTTTGGGGAGCTTTGTGCTAGTTCTGGATAATTTAGACAGGATGTATTTAGGGAAGCAGCTGCTTCCTTCCATGATTACTGTATCATGTTGTATTTATACAGGGCTCTGTGAAATTTCAGCCAAAGATCTCAGCTGTACAGCACCACAATAAGAAGGGAGGAAGCAGACAATTCTTTCCAATCCAGAAAAGACATCCTAAGACTCTAGAGAGTGCTTACCTGTACACAGTGTTTTCTCTGTGTAGGTCTTCCAAGCCACAAAGAATCTCTGCTGCATAAAACAAAGCTCTTTCCTCCTCAAAGCCTGGATTTCCCATGTTGTAGATATGAAACTTCAGGTCACCTCCGTTCATTATGGTCAGAACTAAACACAGTGCATCCTTTGTTTCATAGGCATAGGCTAAATTGACCTAGAAAAAACATTTGCAGCACAGTTGTGACAGTTCAGATGGCTGCTAAGAAGGAAGTGCAAACTTTTAATTATAGACTTTTTGCAGAAAATGAAAAAAAATACATTGACTGTATTTGGTATGTACTTTCTTACAATGGCAAACATATATTTTAAAAGTACAGAAAAATCAGATGTTAGGGTTCTACAGATTAGTTTGTGGAATCCAGCCTATTTATCACCAGAAACCCTCAAGGCCTAGATGACTTCAGAGGCTGGACAAACATACTAATTCAAGGAATATTTTCCCATGTATGAGAAATCGTAGTAATCAAGGGAATCTACGCCTCCTGCTGCACTGTTTTGCATCTCAGTGAGTTCCCTGGAAAGCCCAGATATCCCAGTCCTGGGGTGACCAAATGGATCATCACAAAGATGTGAAGATCAGCATCATCCCTGAGAGGCTCTGGTGGGTGCCCAAGGAAAAATCAGACCTGCAAAACCTGCCCATCACTTTTAAATTCTGCCGTCCTCTGGCAGAAGCAAGTAAACATGTAAGCAAACACCTTGCATGTGTTGTATACACAGTGTTTCCTGAAATAAGTATAAAGAGCATGGCAGATGCTGAGATAACACCTTTTTTTTTTTTTTTTTTTTTTTTTTTAAGTCTAAGTTTTAAAGGAGGCACAAGAGCTGGTGTGACTCAGAAGAGCCCTGCATCAGCCTGACCAGCTCTACCTCATTGCTTAGATATTTCTGCAAGCCAATCTCATTTGATATGTTTGGGTTGAATCTCTTGCAGTCTCCTCCAAGCATCTCTCTCCCAGACACTGGGAATTCAGGTAATGACTGAATAAACCAGCACATCCTGATGCAGCTGTGATGCAAACCAAGGCTGTAAAACACACTGTCTTGGGTTGCAATACAGGATGTGACCAGAAATGTGAATTCTGTCCCATCTGTTACAGCCTGGTGGGGCAGTGACCCTTATCTCCTGGCACACATTATCTGCTCATGGGCCATCTTTAAACCAGCTGGGCAATCATCTTTATCTTTCCCACAGCCCATCTTCCCCAGGAGATATTTCCTATTAATGGCCAGTGAGTCCCAGGGCATGACTGATAAAATTACATCATCCCACTGGGAGATGCTCCAGCCAGGGGAGGAGCCAAGCCTTTCCTACCCAGATAAAAACTGAGATTTGGAACACCAAAGCAGCCTTTTCCACTGGATTCCAGAGGAAAACCAAACCTTTCCACATCATCCCTGGAGCTTCAGAGGAAAACTGCACCTTCTCCAGGAGCACTGCTCCAGCTGAACCACATCTGCCCCTGCAGGAGGATGCAGCCACCATTGAATGGGACTGTGCCAACACCCTGACTGACTGACTGTGTCAGCTTGGATTCTGACTCTGGCAGGGTTTGGGATTGTTCTGTGTAATACTGTATCTCTATTTTTATTTTCCTAGTAAAGTACTGTTATTCCTAATTCCCATATCTTTGCCTGAGAGCCCCTTAATTTCAAAATTATAATAATTTGGAGGGAGGAGATTTACATTCTCCATTTCAAAGAGAAGCTCCTGCCTTTATTGGCAGACACCAGGACACACACCATGCTTTACAGGCACAGGTGCTGACTGCTGCATTTCTCACGGACCAGACACTAAAGGGAGACTGGGCAGAGGCACCTGGAGCAGGGCTAAGGTGCAAAGCAAAGGGATTCAGCTTCTGGCACCTTTCCAGGAGCAGGAGATGGAGGAGGCACTGCCCTCAACCAGAGCAGCACTGAGCGGGGAACCACGCAGCTCAATACTCACTACAAACTGACTATTGACTTTTTCCAAAATCTGCTTCTCGTTGAGTGCCATGGATTCGCCTTTCCTCTTCTTTATCCTCTTCTTCTCTAACCTCTTGCAGGCGTACATCTTGCCCGTGGCTCGCACTTGGCAGGCGCAGACCTGCGAAGGGAGCACAACAATTGCCGCGTAACTCCGAGCCAACGCTGCGTCTGGGCTGAGCTTTGCTCCTCACATCCCTCCCCTTTGGTCCTTTTAAGGCCAGAGATGGTGGCTTAGTGAGCCAGGCTTAGGCAGGGCAGCTGGGGACTGACTGCTGTTTCCAAACCTGCTGTGGAGTACTGCTTCAATTATTGCACTTTCCCCTGCCGGCTTCCTCTCCCACCTCCTTCTGCCTTTTGTGCAGATTGCAATCTCTGAGTCTGCACCCCCCCAGCCCCTGCTGCCACCTCCAGACACCAGGAAAATACAAACAAGGGTGTGCCCCCAATTCCACATCTGAACACAAAACAACTCTCAAAAATGTCCTTTTGAGATTACAGTGTCATGAGGGGTTGAGTGGAACCATCAGCAATTAATGAAAATCAGCCTCTGTCACATTTTTAGACACCTGCAGTGTCTAAAAAGTAAGAAACACTCTGAACAGAAAGTTTCAGAATTACTCACCTCCCCAAAGCCACCTTTCCCCAGTACCCTGTACTGCCGAAACGTGTTTTTTGTTACTGGTTGCCTGTAAGAAAATAAAATAAATAAATAAATAAAACCCCCACCACACTATGTTTAATGCACTCTCTGTGATTTATTTATTTCAGAGCATACTTCTGAAAAGCAAAATAGATAAATATTATATAATCACATTATTCCAAGGTAATTGTATTATATAATATAATATATAATTATGTAATTACATTACTTCAATACTATGTATGGCTTGAACTTTTCAATTCCAACATATTAAGCTGTAATAAAATACAACACATTAGTGAGTCATCAGTATAATTTCTGCTAGCATCTTAGGACCAAGGGGGGCTCTGAATCTCCATTATACAGCTTTGGCCTTTGATAAGCAAAGAGGAAGCCTGAGATCTTCCAGTAAGATATTAATTTCCATGACATATGGGAAGGGCTAACACATTGCTTTGCTTTGCCAGCAAGATGAGAAAAAGAGATACCAAATTCAAACCACCAGAAAATAATTCTGTTGTGTTAAACAAGACATGAAACTTATATGAATCAAAGGCAGAAACAATCCTGGAAGCAGGAGAGGTGGCTTTATGTGACATTTGCAGGCTGGGAGAGCAGGAGGACAAGATCCAAGCCAGCCCATTCCCTCTGGGCTACCTCTTCCTGAGGGAGCATCATAGGCAAGAAGGGAGCAAGAACTAAATTAAGGTTAAATAAGTCTGTCCCTGAGGGCAGAGTGCTCCCAATCACTTGACATGATCCCCATACAATCTCCCAGGCTTCCCACAAAATCTGCTCCACCAGAATGGCTCCAACTCTACATCCAACTTTTACTTTGCCACTGTAAAACTTTTATAACATGACAGAAGAAGAATTCTAGGCTCAGTGAGATCCCATTTTGTTTCCACCACCAGGGTTTTACAAGGATCCCAGCACTGGATGTGACTATTCCTGCTATCCTTGCTCCCCTCTGGCTGGCAGCCAGCCTGCAGAGGGAGCAGAGTAACGTGGCTCTTCCCACCACAGGCATGATGAGGTTGATGACAATGAAGAATAAATGCTGAAGTAAAATCCTTTTATTAATGCCCATTATTGTTTTCCAAAGTGGGAGAAGAATAGTATGCAGACAGTAAAAACTAGAAGAGGAAAAGATGTTATTTTCATTATTCCACGAGGCTGCTGCAAATGCTTTTGGGGTTAAAAGCAACAATTAGTAGTGATAACTACATGTTCAGCAATGTCCCTGGAATAAATGGACTCTGTGACTGCTCCTTCGGAGCCAGCAGGCTGTCAGAAGGAGCTGTTGATCACTCCATGCTACTAACATCTCTTTGCTAATCTTAAAAACAATTCTCCCAGCTTCTTAAGCCAGGCATCCATAGCTTGTCACTCTTGTTGGGGGAATGGAAAAAAAAAATCCTCAAAGCACTGCAGAAAATTTGTTATCCCTAATGTGAAAACAGATAGGAAATAGCCTGGCTAGAGATGAATCAGCCAATGGTTTTTAATTGAAATGGAAGAGAAAATGCTGGGCTCAGTGAAGATGGCATGTGGAGCATGCCTTGGCACGAGATGGCTCTTCCCTCTGCCCACCCCTCTGGAGCAGCAGCTTTGCAGCTTTCCAGGGAGAGGAGCTGGCACAGCTCCTTTGATCTGGAGTGTCCTGCTGACACACAGCGCTGGTGGATCCGGCCCGACGCATCCGCCGTAATTAATTCCATTTGTGGAAAATGGGGATTCTCTCAGCTCAAGGTCACTGTCACCCTGCAGTGACCGTCTGCTGCTGCACTCCCTGACAAGGGAAAGGCACAAGCCCCTTTCCTTGCAAATTAATACCCACTAAGGCTGCCTGGTTATTAAATGTGCTCAGGAATGTCCTGCCAATAAATAGGAGAGGAGCTATATGCCACATCTTTTCTCTCTTTAGAGTGATTTAATAATGGTGACAACTGGTCCAGACAAAAAGTCACCACATTCAGAGGGTAGCTAAACACAAAGACAGCTGAAGTTGGTGAATGTACATTAATCATACCTAATATGTTTAATGTACCTAAGACCATTACATGGTTGAACATATGAGCTGTAGAAGCAAACATTATCTCAACATTCAGATTTTGAGCATATTCTACAGACTTTGCATGGAGTAAAAATAAACATTTACATTTATTTTTATTAAAATATGTGACACTTACCTTTCCAACCACTTCCACTGCAGAAACCTGTCGAAGTACATGCTGTTTAGGTACTCTTGGAATGGTTCCCCACTGAGGTGGTCAAGGACAGATCTATCTCAGATGAAAAGGATATATAAGCATTTTATAATCCTGAACTTTGAGCAAAAAAAAAAAAATAAAACAAGTGGAGAAAAATCCAGACTTCTTTTACGTTAGGATTATGTAATTTCTACTTTATTTTGTACTTTATTTCCCTCACTGTTTCAATATAAAGTGATGTGCTTGATATATTTTATAACAGGAGGCCTCATACTGGTGATGCTTGCTGAAAATGATCAGGCAACTCCCACTGGCTTTAATGGACTTGTACAGAGGTTTTAGCCAGCAGACAGTGAATGTCTTTGCTTCTGTTAGTAAACTGAAACAACATCCTCAGGAACTGAGCGCCTAAACTTTGAGGGATGTTTACATCTGGATAGAAAATTTCTGGCTGAAGCCTATTTCTGTCAAAGAGAGACCATCAGAGGCATCGTTTTGAGCAAAGAGATCGGTTTCAATTCCTGCTATATAGAATTAGTACATGTGACTAGAGTCAAAGGGGATTTCCTAACAGCTGTGTGCTTTGTAGAGTAAAACAGAGGAAAGAGAAGCTTGAACAGGGATGTGAATTTGCTTATGGATCACAAAAAGAATTTTGGGGCTCACGCAGTGGATACAGACTTTTGTGTAATGGAAGGAATAAAGGAATAAAAAGGTCAGTCTGCACATGTGAGAAGAAAGTCTGTTGCTTGCGGCTGGCAGCAAACAGCCAGAGAACATCAGGCATCCTGTCAGAAAGGCCAAAGGTTTGGAACTAAGAAAAAACATGGGCTGAGCTGGGAGCTGCCTAAAATGAAGGTGGTCATGTTTTTTAAGTTGGTTCTTGCTTTGCTTACTGGGGCTTCTGCACCCACCTCTGCTGACAGCATTGGCAGGACAGAATTGGGTTTGGGTGAAAAGTGCCCAAAGAAATGAGCATTTCTGTCTGGGGGTATACAGACACATTTGTGTCCATGTCTAAGGGTGTACAGACACATTTCCAGATCTTGCTGGAAGGAGGAAATCCTCTCTGAATGACTGCTCTAGTCTGGGGATGGATGGTCTGTGTCTTACCCTGGGGCAGTTCTCTGAGCAAACAAGTCACCATGAGTAATGTGTCTCTTCAGTTTAGTTCCTCCCTGTTCATGAGCTAGTACTTTTTGAACTTCTCAGCTGTAACATTATTATTTTTTTTTTTAATTCTTGCACCATCAGTCTGGAGATGGCAGGTAATTGCACATGTTCAGTGTGCACAAGTCAAATTGTTGCTGTCTTCATTAGCTTTGACTGGACACAAATCATAACAGTTTCCCTTAATGGATTAAAGATTACAAAATAAAATAAGAAGTAAATCTTAATTTGCTGTAACAAATGTCCAAATTCAACATCAGAATTCTAGGTGAAGTTGGAAGAGGGCAGGAGCAGACAGTGAAAATACTAAAGGTAAAAGCAGAAGTTAAGTTATACACATATTTTTCTTGCAAACTGCGTTTTATCTGTGAAGATGTGAATGAAACTCATCCCATCCCTGCTCCTCCAGGACAGCAGCCTTCATATTTGTATGTATGCCTCCCTTTTCTGGTCTGACTGTGAACCCTTCCAAAATTAACATCATCCAGTCCCAGTAAATACCAACAGCAAGTTCTTAAAACTTCCTTTTGACCTCATTTTAGTCCGTGTGAAATGATCAGCATATTTATTAACAAGGTCCCAAACCTGGCTCATTCCTGAGTTTCAGCTGGGCTGAGGGAAGGAGCCTGCATTAAGTGGTGTCCAATGCTCACCCTTTCCATTCAGTTAATTAAAAGCTGCACATATTTTAAAAGAACAATAGCTGCCTTTCAGCAGTTGTTTGCTTTTTAGTTCCCCTCTTTGGCAACAACAAAGTGCATTTTGGAGGGAACTGTCAGCTTTCAAACCGATTTGAGAGCTGGAAACAGGCACAGGGGGGTTTGTGTGGAGCACAGCCCTGCCTTTGTCACTGGGACTGGCACCCACAAGTGGGGCGAGTCACAGAGCATCTCTAGAGGACACCAGGGCAGTGCAGGGAGACTGCCTGTGCCATGAGAGAGGGCCAGGAATAACCCACAGCTCCTACCAACGCAGGGATAACTGCAACCAGAAAAGGTCAATGAAATGAGTCAAAACAATGAATGACAGCCGAGCAAATTTTACAAATCCCCATTACATCACCCAGGGAAAACAAGCCCTGCTCAGCCAGGAACCACATGGGCCCGCGTGCCATGATCCCTCCTTTTCATATTTTTATTGGTTTATGATCTCCTGGCGTGGACAGCTGGGGCAGGGCTTGCAAACACAGATTGCATACCTGGAGCTTTAGCACATAATGGCACAAATCGCTGCAGAAACTGATAAGCCTTTTCCCAGACAAAGGGTGGAACAAAGCACGTTGGTTTGGGCAGCACAGGCAGACAGAGCATTCAAAAAGCCCCGTTCTCCTGGTGAAGATTTTCTGGAAAAGCCATGCGGATCAAGTTTGCACATTCCTCTGTCTAAATGGACTGTATAGCCACTTAATTTTTATTCACTTTGAAACAGAGATGTTTTCTTTGGATACATTATCATTGTAGCTCTTTTCACACAGCATGAAGTCCACGGCTGGTTTACTTGGCTAGGACACTCTGTCAAATACCTGAAACAGTAAGTGCCTGTGTGCAGGGTATATAATGGCATGGAAATATTTATTATATTTCGTTCAGATGAAATGACTTCACTGCTGGTCAGCTCTGCCTCTAGGAGTGTGAGCAAAGATACTGCCTCAGGTTCAGACTGAAGTGAAATGAAATCTCTACCTGGCACATTCCTGACAAGCTGAGCTGAGATTTTTGGGTGTCGTGTTATACTTACTTTGTGCAGGGAGAGAACAGCTCTTTGCAGGGGCTGTTTTCCAGTTTCTCCTCTGTCTGCTGGATAAGTTCTTGACTGACTTCAGGAACATAGGCTGGAGACTGTGGAGAGAAGAGAGGGGCACATTAAGTCCCTGTCGAGGTGCAGATTCTCCTCTCCCAACGTGTGAGAGGCACATTCATTATTTATGCCCCTGAGCTGCTTCCATTCAATTCCAGGGCTGTGTAAAAGCAAAGGAGCTTTACGTCAAAGAGCAGTAAAATAGGATCCCGTGGCAACTCGCTCCACATTCCACTCCATCCTCACTTTGCTTTCCTGCCTCCTCCTGTACCTTCACCTCCTTGCCCAGCCTCATGAATATGTAGGACCCACTCCTTGCCAATTCTTTGAACTGCTCCCTTGCATCCCATGAAAAATGTGCTGGCCTGAACTGTGTACAGGCCATTCTATTAAACAAAAGAGAATTTGCCCAGTGTTTTCACTTCATGGGTGATTCATTGTGCTGTCTGAAAAATCCATCTTCTTTTTTCTTTTTTTTTTTTTTTTTTTTAACCAGCAAAGCAAAATAGGAGCAGAGCATTGGTACTTATTGATACAGATCTACATCTATCTATATATAAAAAGAAGTTCACAAAAGTATCTGGACACCTTAGTTCATCCTTAGAAAGACAAAAATAATTCAGCAGCTTTAAAATAATAATTTCAAAAAGGAACTTTGCCAACCAACCACATAAACTCTTTTCATCCTTTCCTCCCTTTGGAGAGAATGTAAATTCAACCCTGCAAAAGGCCCTTACTAGAGAGGTCTCTTGCAATATGCCTTGATGGTTAACCAGTTTAGGACTTTTGGGACTAATTATCTAAAAAGACAGCTTTTTAGGGAGTCTACATTCTTACACATTGGCTGTACACTGTAATTACATTACAAAGTATATATTTGTGTGTGTGTGTGCACCTATTTATAGGCATTTCTCCCATGTATATGAACGTCCCTTTATATAACCAGCTGGATTTGGGTATTTTCAATAAACCCAGCCATAGAAGATAAAATCCTCTCTCCTTGCAGAAGCCCCAGTGCTCAGTAAGGTTCCCTGTCCATGCCCACAGCCACCAGATGTGCTGAGTGGGTGGGTCTCAGACCATCATCCCTCAGTCCTGGCCAGATGTTCTCATTAACTCACCCCTAGTTAGAGATATCTTGGCAAGCCCTGAAATGCATTGCAGGCAGAGTTCAAAAACACTGGGAATGAGGACAGAGGAAGGGGCAGAGGTGGAGCCACAAAAAATCTCCAGCATGTTGAAAGTTGAATTTAGTCTTTTATCTTTTCCTTCCCACTGCTGAAATGTGAGTATGATCCTGGTTGTGACATGAAAAAGTAAGTTTGTTCCACTTGAATGTTTTTAAATAGGAACATGGTTTACAGAACTGTCTGTGCATGCTGTGCAGGGCACTCTCACTGCTCAGCCTTGACAGACAATCTGCAGAACGTGCTGGGGACACCTCTGACCTCACTGAAATGGTTCCTCATCTCCTCAGTATATTCCTCCATTTCCTCAGCAAAAGATATCTAAGGAACACCCACTTTTAATCACAGACAGAGATTACTAATAATTAAGAAGCCTCATGGTTTCTTAAATGAGAGGTAAATAAACCTCTCATGTTATCATCTAAAAGAGAGAGACTGAGACAAAGCCAGATTTTCTCAGCTTGATTGACCACTGAGGTAACTATACATGCCCACAACAAAATCTAAGTCCCAGTTTTGGTTCAAGAGAGTACAGAGAGGCAAGAGGGAAGCAATGAAAGAAATCCTGTTTTCCAGTCCTACAGCACTGAAACTACTGGGGGGAAAGACAGGGAAGCAGATTAAACCAAAGGCTTTTAAAGCAATATTCAGATATGAACAAAAGCCTAATGATTAGCAGTACTTCAGTTGATTTTGGCTAGAAACCAGATGAGTGAATACCTCTAATTTACAATTTATGTACTCAATGGATACACATTTGCACACAAATGCCCACTGGTAGCCCAAACTTGGCTGTGTGAATCCAGGGGTCCAAGCCCTGGGTATAGATGATCATATCTGATTTACAGGGAACAGAAGCACCCCTGAACTCCACAGTTTTGGGACTGCTGTGGACCAGGAGTGTCTTTTGATGTGAATGGAGCAGCACTTCAGTAAAATCCATACTGGGGCCTCTTACTGAAGTTACTCCTGACTACATCTGGAACTTGTTCTGCATTCAGAGGTCAAAACTGGAATCCAAAAGCTAAGTACTAGACTGCATAATTAGTCATTTAGACCAAGTGACCTGATTCTTACTCATGCCAGGCAACTTCATCTCCCATTGGGAATTCATTTCCCAGAGGAAGGTAAACTGCCTTGAGGTTAGTGTTGAAGATCATGCCCATGACACATTACTAGAGTACTAACTCCATCAAACTTTGTCTGAGATCAAAGTACATTTCAAAAATAAATTATAAGCACCAGCTAACTCTTATTCATGAAGAGGAAATTAAATTCTTGTAGTGAAAGGGGGGAAAAATGAGCAAAAGAAATAGTAAGAGAGTGTGGGAAGGATTTTAGAATGATACAAACTGTGATTCCTCTCTCCAAGTTTGTGGGAGACACAGTCACCACTTGGTTTTTCAAAACCACTCATTGCTGACCTCTGAGTCCTTACTTCCTCTGCACAAACTGGGATCAAGGTAGCAATGCCAAGGTAGGCAAAGACATGAACACACTGAAATCCTGTGCATGGACTGAAGCCTCAGAGTGCAGGGCAAACGCTTCCCGAGACCACTCCATTTTCTACAACAAGGAATAGTTGTTTTTGTTTTCAAAGGCTGATCATTTCCAAAGCTTCTGTAGACCCAACAAAACATTTTGTGTCATTCTACAGCCCTTCACAGAGCTCAGGGCACCACATGCCTGAGAGGAACATCCCCAACCCTTTCCAACTCTGCCTACAGTTCCTTTGTATGATCCTTCCTCAGAATCTCCTTGAGACTTCAGCTCCCAGTGCTCCCATTAAACAGCCATGACTGCCACATTCCCTGTGTGAATACTGTGCATACCCACAGCCTCCAGAACCTCAAACAAAGCCAGAAACAATTACAAGCCAAAACCCAACCCACCAACCTACTTTTGCTGCCCTGGAGAACAATTAGGCAGCACAGGTTATGTGTGCAAGGAAGCATTTGGATCCCAAGAGGGAAAGCTTCCAAAGGTAACACTTTGGCCATTTACAGATGAAAAAGTTCCCTGGAGGGGTGCAGAAGATTTCTGCAGCCACAATGAAATGGTTATTAACACCATTCTCCTGCTGCATTATGGGCAATGGCTGTAAAAGCAAATTTGGATTTTACAAGGGAACAGAGACACCTTTCCCAACATATTAAATGTCCTGTGGCAGCTAGGAGAGCCATACATTGTGATTAAGACCATTACATCTGAGCTTGTGACAAAGAATATTCTGCTAACTCTTCACAAACACCTGCAGAAACCAGTTACACTTTCTTGCATTCAAAACAAAACACTGGGGAGTTATAACAAGTACAGTTCCATATTTCCCCTAATGGCTGCTCTGTTTCCTGAAGGCAAAGAAAGAGATTCTTGATCTCACTTACAATAATGTAATCAGAAATTATGCCAGTCAAATGCACTGATTAACACTGGGGTAAAGCAGATGGAACTGAAACCAGATTCATGTAGCACAAGATGTGCTTAAGTTGATCCTACAACAAAAATTTCTCTCATCACATTATCCTTATTGATCAGACATTTTAATAATAGTCCAAAAGTCCACACTACTTTTTCCAGGTTTTAACCAAATTCTCCTACCTTCTGTACCTTCTCTTTTATGGTCAGAAACTGAAAAACTCTGCACAAATATTTTGCTGGCATAGCAATACCTCAGTTTTATGATACTCTCCCATTTAATTTTTAAGAAAAGAATGCAACTAGGAATTGTGGAATTGTGTTAGTGGTTATTTGAGAAACAAGAAATGGATATTCAGTTCCTTCTGAGTGCCATTAGCCCACCCTGAGAAAAGCCTCCACTTCTAAATTTTATTTTTTTCTGTCTCTATAAGACAAAGGAGCTCCTCTCAGATGCTCTTCCCTTTCTGTAAATGGCTGAGAACAGCTGATATGTCTCACACTTGCTCAGGGTTAGTTGTGTTCATGCCCACAAAAAGCCTGGATGGCAGCAGAGTCCTGTCCAGCAGCAGAGCTGAAGAGCAGCAAAGGCTGGTTCAAATCAGGTGGAAGCTTCCAGGCTGTGTGACTCCCCATTTTCTGCCACTTTCAATGTCCTGTTGCATCACTACACTTTAAAACGTGGCCTCTCCTTTTCTGACAGCTTTGTTAGTTTTGCTACAGGCTATTTCACTCAGACCTCCAAGACCCAGTCTTTGCTGAGTTCACTGAACAGGACAGCCACCAAAAAACTTCTCCTAAAGCCATGCTATGTGTTTGCCATGGGACTCACAACATCCCTCAGTGTTTCCCTGTGGCTGTGGGGGGGATCTGACCTTCTGTTGATCTATCAGCAAATCAAATTCTTTATCAAACAAGCTGAAGTGCTGGCAGTACCAAGGGAGGCATTCAGAAGACCTTCTCTTTAAATTTTTCATGAAGATGTGTTATTTGTTCTGCCTTTTCTAATGAAATAACTTCCAAATTTTACTCAGTCAAGACATGGTGTGCTACAGGTGCTGCCTCCAAGCCTGTGGGAGTGACAGCAGGCAGCCAGCAAGAAGAGACTGGCATTTTTAAGGAACAGAAGCATTTTCCTGGCAGCCCAGCAGCTGGGGTTCACACTTCTGGCAGAGGGATGAGGTGAAAGCAGGTGTCCCCAGGTATTTCAGAGCCCAGAGCAGACAAACACAACACAAACCTGCATGGGCAGAGCTGGGCCATTGCATTCAGTGCTGCTGTTTCCATGGGAAAAGTGCCCAAATGACAAAGTGGACTGAGAGAGGCTCCACCTAAAGTCATACCCAGCTGGGGTCACCAACATCTGAGAAACCTATAGAGGTGACAAGAGCACCAAGTGCCTGGAGTGTTGGGAAACACGCTTAGGAAAAAAAGCCCAGAGAAAAGCATTGAGGAACTAGATCTGTTTAGTCTGGAAAAGCATGGGTGAAACTTGATAAAGGTCTTTTAATACAGAAATGTTTTTAATAAAGAGGGCAGGGATCAATTATTCTGCATATTCTGCTCTGCTCTGGGGGAATGATGTGAAGAAATCCACTTAATTGGATATGAAGGCTTTTTATTCTAATTTTTCACACAGGGAAGCAGAAGAACAGGCCTATGAATATTGTGGAATCTGTTCTCAGAGGTCTGAAAGACCTCCAAGGGCACTCAGACATCTGTTGATCATCTAAGTGTATTTGATCTCTGTTCAATGCAAGAGGCTCTTGAGCCCTTTCCCAGTCCTTTGTACCAATGATTTTGAAAAGCACTGGGCTTCATAAAGCACAGGCACATGGCATGGCCATGAGAGCAGATGAGGAAAGGAGTTTGTTTGCTGAGTGCTCAGCAAAGGAAACCTGTAGCTCTGAGTAAAGGAATAAGAATCTTTGCAAATTAACAGCCCTGCTTCAAGGACTTGTCTCAGTCATCACTGTCTCCTAAGAAAATAAATGACATGGCTTGCAGATCCCTGAACTTCAGACCAGGAGAAGGGAAAGCATTGAGCTTGGCCAGACTGACTTTGTAAGAAGCAGAGCAGGTCCTTAGTTCAGAGGTAATTCTTCATCCTTACACAATGGCTTTCAACTAAGAACCTCAAAATATTAAAGCTTCATTGCAGGATGAAGTCTTCATGAGCTAGGTGGCAATCTCACAGTATTTTACAGAACAGGGAACAGAAGGTTAAGAGATGTGTTTTGTAGATTTGATCATCACCTGTGACTGAAATCAAAGAAGTTGCACTGAGATAAATGAAAGCTTCTGGAGCTCAGGTTCCTCAAATCAGTCCAATTGTCTCTTGCAATTAGTGAATAAAGAATAGAAACCTGGAAGTACAGGCTTTCATTTCATACCAGCTCCTGGCAGTGCATGTGAGTCATCAGGGTGTCTTACAGCACAACTGCTCTTCTCTACAGAAACTATATGAACCAGAAAGATTCCACACTCTTCAGATTGAATAGACCTCATGCAAACTTCTGTCACAAACACAACTGCTTTCCTGGCAAGTTTCAGGCATGCAGCTGATACTGAAACACGATGAGTTATTTTCAAAGTCACTTGCGTAAAATAAATAACGTGCAGCATATGTTATGTTTCAGGTTATGAAAACATTCCACAACAAACTGGCTTAAAACAATTAAAAACGTTTCAGTCAATGGACAAAAGTTCAAGCTGTAACTTTTCTTGAGCTGCCTCTGCTTCCAAGCATTTGTCTTCATGATATGTGTATTTTCAGATGTTGACAGCAATGTTCCACGTATAATCTGTTTGAAAATCTCCACACAGATTTGCTACCAGTAGAGACCTCAAAACTATGAGAGAAACAGGCTAAAATGAACCTTTTGTGTGAGATGATGCATGATCAGACAAGAAGAGTTCACACACAAAATCCTGGAAATTCTGGCTTCATCCAGCAGTCTCAGCTGCAGCCAGGGAAGTTCCAGCCATGCAGCCAGGGACTGACTGAGGGAAAGTGTGAAGGGGCTGACAGGGGATCCAGAATCCTTTAGGTTGGGAAAGACCTTTAAGATCACAGTGTCCCATCAGGAAATCTGGAGGCAAGCAGCAGATGAGGAGATGGAATGTCTTGGTTGTATTTGGATGTTGGGAAACCAAGGCTGGGCATTCCTGGAGAGGGAAAGGATCCCAGCACAGTCACAGCACATGCAGGCTCCTGATGCCTTTTGGTGTTACACAGAAATGTTGGAACATTCCTCTGCCTTTCCCTGAGTCTGATCTTATCTGTTCAGTTTGAGCTCTGTGTGTAGTAAGCAGCCAATTCTACATCAGGAGCAGCTGCAACACTTTAACTAATCAACTTCTGCGTTTTCTTTTTACTTTTTATTTTTTTTTTTTTTTTCTCCTGCCACAGTCATTTGGGTCTGTAAGAGGCAAACCAGTAAAGCAAAAGGCTTCATAATTCCAGGATATATGCTTTGAGATGACAGATGTAGGAGTTGGCAGTGAGGTGGATGGGGAGCAAGGAAGGCAGCTGTGTTATTAGTAGCAATTTCTCTATTACAACAGTGTGTAGACATGACACCTAAGAATGGGGACCATAGTGCCAGGCACTACAGACACGTCATGGGAGCCAGAACTCTCAAATCAAACCAATCTCACCATCCTGGGAGTGGGAGCAGGGGCCAAAGATATGAAATACCAGGATTACAGAGAGGGTCAATGGCAGGGAAAATATTGAGCTCAATCCCAATAGCCAGGGCAGGATCACTTGCTGTATCTGAGTGAAGCAAATAATCAGTGTCTGTCAGCTGTAGGGTTTGTTTTGTAGCTGCAAGCTGATCTGGAGTCATGACAAATCTGTTTTCCCTCATATGCTGCTAAACTATCAAAACACATGTTGACACACAGAAAAATACAATGACTGCAGACAACAGAGCCCTCAGCAAGCAGGAGAGCATGTTCCAGCCTGGAGGGGCTGTACCCACACCACACAAAGGGCCACACCACCACCTCAGCTCTTGGGGTACATCTGAAGTAGCCTCAGGCTCCCTCACTTGCCCTGGGCTCCTCTGGGTACCTCTTGTGCCTCAGCAAGCCCAGCAGCAGAAATTGGATGAGTGTCCCCCCTGGGTTCCCAGCATCCTTCCTCTCAGTGCTGGGATACAAGCTGTAGTCTAGAACTGTGCCCTTCCTTGGAAAAACAGCAAAAAACTCTGAGGTTCCCCTTTCTGACAAGTATACTTCTTCTATGTTCTTATATTCATATACTTCTTATATGAATTATTTTCTGGCTCTCCTGTAAGTCAGCAACAGGGCCTGCTATCTGGCTGTACCTTGTTTTTCCTCCTCTCAGCAGACATTTCTGTAGCTGCTCCTTTCTAGAAACCGCATTTCTGCTCCTGATAGTGACAAACAAGCAATTCCATGCAAATGGTGTGAGTCAACATGTTTCCTACATAAAGCTTTTCAGCCCAGTGTGGTTTCCTTGGAATGTTGACTTGTTTGATTCAGAGAAGTCTGGGGGCATAACCACAACAGGAGTTTTGGAGCAACAAAGGAAAAGACTGCCTAGGCTCAAGAAAGAGAAAATTCTTCCTGGCTCCTATTGGTGACCAGAGCTTAAACACCCAAAGCCTCATAGAAAGTAATTTGGAAATAACAAATTGTCCCATGAGACAAAATGTAGTTGCTTCATCATCTCCTTTTGCAAGTCCAGTGAATCAGCTGCAGACTTCATACTCTTCAATTAAACAGAAACACTCACCACAATCCCAACCAGCTATGGGGTTTTTGGTACAGCTTATTTTAAGAATCTAAACTGGTCAGCAGTCAGCGCAGAAGATATGCTTTTGACTTCAATTAGTGAGAAATTTGGCCTCACAAGAAGTGCTGGGCAGGATATTTTTTTGGATCTTCAAACCCTAGTCCTTCCCTGCCCATACTTTTCAAATGATTCTTTAGAAACATGCTCATGGAGGTTTCTTCACCAAAGAAACACATTTTTCTCCTTTCTGTAGACAATAGGTTTATTGGTGGAGGGGTGCTCATAAACCAGCCAGCTGAAATTGTTTTAAATAAACTTGTTTTTAAAGCAGGAGAAGGGAAAGTTCTGTTTTACTTGTTGTTGCCCTTTTTCTGCCTTAAAAGCATTTTGCACCCAGATTACAGGATGAAAACAGATGAAACAACCTGTACCTGTAGCTGTCAGCAGGATAAGGGTAGCTTAATGAAGAGGAAGAGGAAGAGGAAGAGGAAGAGGAAGAGGAAGAGGAAGAGGAAGAGAGAAGAAGAGAAGAGAAGAGAAGAGAAGAGAAGAGAAGAGAAGAGAAGAGAAGAGAAGAGAAGAGAAGAGAAGAGAAGAGAAGAGAAGAGAAGAGAAGAGAAGAGAAGAGAAGAGAAGAGAAGAGAAGAGAAGAGAAGAGAAGAGAAGAGAAGAGAAGGGAAGAGAAGGGAAGAGAAGAGATAATTCTGAAAGCTTCTCTCCTCAGGAAGTTTTTTTCTCTTGTCACATGTGCTTAATAGGTTTGGATAACATCCAGTGTCCAGCCTCTTATCAGGACCTTCCTACCTTTTAACATCCTCCTGCACTGATGGATGGTCTAAACATTACCAAGCAACCTCATGTTGCAATAGTCATAGCTTGGCTTCCTCTGGTAAACCAAATGTCATCTGTTCCATTAAAAAAAGCACAATAAAAACAACAACCCCTAAACATATAAACACTCATTTACAACCTAAACGTTAGTGAATGGCTTTCTTGCAGGAAAACAAACAGATCCTTGCTTGAATTCACTCTGAGACACAAGGCTGTAAACAGGAGTAACCCTTCCCTTGCAAGCTGAACCTGATCCACACTGAGCTCCACTCAAGGGCTGTTTTGCCATCATTTGCAGGGGGCATTCTGTAGAATTTGCCTTCACTTTTTCCATTAGCAGGCCAAAATCCTGAGGTTTCATTTGAATGAAAAAATGAAAATCCAAAAGAGAGTTCAAGAAGGTCTTGAAAAGAATTAAGAAATGAATTAAACAAACATCAGGCAGGGACCAGTGACCCACTCACAGAAAGACTGGAAACACCCAAGAAGGCAAACAAAATCAGTGCTGGAAACAGGGCACTGCCACATCACCTGGATCACACAATCCATTAGCAATGATATGGTAACAGCCATCTGCACAGAGCTGAGAGGGAGGACATTTATTGCAGGGAATGACACGCTGTTTGCAGTGCCATATTCCACTCTTCCTCACTTTTGCTTGTTGGACAAACACCATCAGTGCAAGGATAATAAACTTGCTATATGCTTGATTTTTGACTCAGGTCAGAGTCTGACTTGGTTATAAAAAAATAAATTAACATATAACCTAAGCTTGGCAAGCAGGTTAAATGACTTTTGTTAGTGTTGTTGGATTACTAGGAAAAAAATATTAATAGCTTGAAGTGTCACATATCCACAACTTAAATATGCTGATTATTTCTAAATCAATTTGTAAAAATGGCCTTTCTAAAAATGTCTCACTTTTTACACTTATCTAGCAATATTTTAAGGAGAAGAGTTTTAATTTTTTTTTCTGTTAAATTTAAAACCTTATGATTTCTGGTTCCAAGTTAAAATAGCACACTCTACCAGTTTACTGATTCTTCCAGCTGCATCATCCCAGCCAAAGGTGTCAGCCTCAGGCATCTCATTGAAATTTGCCTGACCCATTCGTGTGAGGCTGCTCAGATGCTGAAGTCTCCAGATGTTTTTCCAGAATCCTAATTTCCTATTCCAAAGGAATCAGGTGAGAAGTAAGCCATGATTAACTTCCATTCTCACTGTTGGCCTCTTCATCCTCTTTTTTGCTGGAATCAAGGATGAGGTTGCCTGTTACTGCTTCTGAGTTTAGCACAAGGAATCCTGAGCTCAGGGAGACATTAGTTAATCCATTATGCTTTTAGTTACAGAAATCTGAAACTGAACCAAGCAGCAAATTTGCAGCAAGTGGAGGAATGGAAGAGTTGTGGAGGCCAGGTCTTCAAAGGGCTCCTGAACTATTGAGAAATTGTGCACAGAAACCTGTGTGGGTATGCCCTGCAAGGTAATTTAATGCATCCTGCATTATACCTGGCACAGAATTCACCTCATCAGACTTTAATCATCTAAAAGCTGAGACACTCAGAGTCTCCCCAGGCTCCCTGCAGCCAGTGGGCAGAAAGAGTCAGCTCATCTCTCCAATCCAGATGCCTCCAAGGCTGAGTGCTGGGAATGCAAGAGGCTGGGCTCACCAGAGGTCTATTTTAATGTCATTCTGTGCAAACACACAAAAGCCATCTCCTCCAGATTTTTGGATGTTTTGCAAGTCAGTGTTCCAGACAGCTGGAAAAGGCTGATTCCTTTTTTCCCTTGTGAGCAAAATTTTCAGGCAGAAGAAGCTGTTTCTGGGAAAGCTGAATGGACCTGAAAGTCTTTTAGAATTAACTTCCCTGGCCACTGGGTAATGCACACAAACCAAATATCAGCCATGAGGGGCATGCAGAGGGAATGGGGAAAAATGACCCTTGAAACGGGGAGGAGGAAACTATAATTAGCATATTCATTAGGCAAGGGCAGGCAAATACAGCCCTCCTGCTGCCAGATGATGCTGAGCAATCTGCTCTTTGTCTGCAGAGTCCTTCTGGATGGCCTGGCTGCTCTCTGGAGCAGCCTGGGGGGCCTGCCCTGCTCACACACATGGGAGCCAGGTTTACATGTGTGGTTGACATCCATTAGTGGAAACGAGTTTCCATTTTCCAAAGGGTCAAGTCAGAGTAATTCCAGCAAGCACAGGGAAGCCAGAAGGCTCCTGCCCAATGGCCAAGGCATCCCAATGTTTTCCTGACCAAAAATGACAAACAGTTACGAGGTATGAGCACTGGGGAGTGCAACCTCTCTGGAAAAGCAGGGAAAGAGAAGCAGAGCTTCAATAGTTCTAATGAGACAAAACCAGTGGGGTTAATGACTCCAGCCCAGAGCTGCTACCAGCCTGAGCACAGGAATTGCAACTGCAGCCCTCCTGAGTCTAAAGGACAGGACACAGGACCACCCAAGCACCCATTCTGGGGCAGCACCACCAGGACAGGGCAGGCTCCACGCTGCTTCCACAGGCTCTCCTGCAAGTTTGGCACCACTGCAAGAGACAGAAGCCCTCACTAAGTGTTTAGTTAACTAACATTTGAATTGTAAACAGTGGGTAAAGGAGGAGGAAATAGGACTCCAGCAAACCATGAGAAAAAAGCTTTTCTTGCCTGACTCCTAATCAAGACAAAACTGATTTTTCAGATAGCCTACATTACAGCCCAGCTTCAGTGGCAGACAAATGTTTATTAAAATAAATTCTGACTAGAAAGCATTCATTTGAGTAACACAGTTGCTGTTCTGCCACTCAGATATTTTCCCAGAACTGAACTTTGGAAAGCTGAGCTTTTTCAGAAAGCCCACTGAGAAGGTTTCCTGGCCTCAGACACAGTGATCAGCAGAGATATTGATCTCACTGTCTCTGCAACAACAACAGGAATTATCCATTGATTTCTCAGGAGACTGGATTATCTATTGATTATGCAAGCTGCAAAGCAGAGGCCTAAGTAATGCTATCATGTCTGGCTAAAATGGTGCTCGTAGAGTAGTGAAGTCAATAGAAAGGGGAGATGAGAAATCCATTGAGGCAAAGGGCAAAGTCCCAGGGTAATTAATTAAATGGCAAAATTCTCCTGGCTCAAGTGATGCCAGTATTTCTATTTAAGCATTTAGCATCCTGAAAAGTCTCCTAATAGGAGCCTAAAGGATGCAGTGAATAACACTTTGAGCAAGTAAATAATTCCAGCCCATCCTGAGTCCATGGAACACACTGTGGACAGACAGGCACTTCATTCATTGCTTACTTCAATTGGGTCATTAATGAAATGCATAGGGTTTAGAAAAATTTGAAAACTAGCTGTGGAGATAACTCTTAGACTAAGCCTTAAGGGGCCATCCACTGCAGCCAGTGAAAAGAGATCCTGTGTTGGCCTTTTATCAGCAAGATAAGAAGTGTACAGGGGGACAGAGATGACTTGCTGGATATAAGTGACATAAGCTGAATTTGTAGGAGAAAGATAACAATATAGAACAGTCCCTAAAGGCTCACCTTTCAAAACACAGAGCCTCTGTCTCACATTAAACTCTGCAGATTGCTTTGCAGAAGCTCAATGTTCCTATCTTCCTCTGCTTCTCTTAGAGTGGCATTCAACTTTTGTTCAGGCCATCCCACAAGCTAATTATAACATCTTCCCTAGGAGGCATTTAGTAAAACTAAAAAGTTAGAGAAAGAGGTCTCAGGACTTGAATCCAATTCTTGGACTGGTGTGACCTCCAGGATTCAGCCAGAATCATTAAGAAGTGATAGATGAGACATCCCCTCTGGGAGATGGAAGGGCTTCACTGATCAGCAAAGATGACTCACCCAGAAGCACAAGTGCTGAAGTTTGCATTTATTTTGGGGGTTGTAAAATAGGAAGGAGAGGAAGAAATCACAAGGAGAGAGGCAAAGGTCCTTGTTGTCAAAGGAAACTGGTGGTGCACAGAGATGGAGAGGTGTCTGTGAGCAGGAGCCTGACTCAGCTGCATGGCCTGGCCCAGCAGAAGGCCTCATGTGTAATTTTAATTTCATCTCACCCATCTCATGGAGATGTTCTCTTCTCCATAAACAACCTATTTGAGAGAAGGGCACATTTTTGCCAGTAGACAAGTGGAAGGCCAGGCACTGCTGGTCAGCCAGAGTCCCTTTCAAAGGACTTTATCCTCCCTTCCTTATCCTATAATTGTTCATAACAACAAAGACATAGTTTTGTTTACCAAAATCCCCACTAAATAGCCTCAGACTGGAGTAAGGAGGTTATTGCTGTACCCTGTTAACCTCTTGCAGCAAAAAAAGTGCAAACATGGTCTTTATTCTGTGCATTTCCTGGAGGAAAGGGCACTGGACAGGAATTCAGATAAGAAAATTAATGTTGTTGCTGTTCTTCATATTCTGTGAAGTATTATAATGGGGATAACAATACACATTAGACATCCTGTTCAGTAACATTTTTAGTACCCAGCTGAGTCCAAATATAAACTATAATGGCATATGGAGACTGTCTTAAGAGCCATTTCAAATCAATTTACTTTTATATAGCGTCTCTCCAAGTCTCTCAAGGTGATTTACAGTGAAAAAGCAAATAGTGGGATAGTGATTTAGTAGAGTAAGGCATGGCAGCTGTCAGGCAGGAAGGCAAAAATGCTGCATGGAGACGTAAAACTCTCATTTAAAAGCAGTACAAAGGTAAATATATCTCTTTGCTCTTCCAGTACAAGAAGCAGTCTGGTAATGAAGCCAGGTTGGGCTCAGTTTAACTCAGCAGTTCAATGGAGCCATTTACAGATGGAACTGGACCTAAAACTGAACCTCTTCCACTCAGCTGCTGAGATTAGGAAAAAAAACAGGGAAGAAATATTTGTGACCAATTCATTTTAGCAGTTTTACCATCATATTTCACAACCTCAGAAATTTCAGACTTCCTGTGGGTTGGACTTCTGCCCTAGGGGCTTATGAAGTCAAGACGGCAGCTTTAAGTGCCTTTTTCATGGAAATTGTTAAAAGCCTTTTTAAAAAAAGCAAGATTCTAGTGAAGAAACCTTGGCCTGGCTGGTGTGACACCCATCACGCTGCTGCTGTGCACAGAGAAGGAATAATCCTTCAGAGAATGTTTCCCTCAGCTACTGGACACCTTTCCTGGGGGTTTTTGCCCCTCTGCTCACCCCTCAAGTGAAGCTGCTAGAGAAGCCATGCAAACACTCATATTTTGGTGTTCTCAGTGTGCTCCTGACATTTTCCTCCCACCACAGAGTTCAGAGCAGGCTGGTGGATGTGCTGTGCTGTAAGTGAGCTTTAGGCAAGAGAGAGGGAATATTACTGTCTTCCAGGACCTGGGGACAGAATCCTGGGACAGCTCAGCATGGAAGGGACCTTTGAAGATCATCTGGTCCAACCTTTGATGGGAAAGGGAGCCCAGATGAGTTGATCTATGCCCAACAGCATCTTGAAATCCTCCAGTGATGAGGACTCCCCACTCCTTAGGGAGGTTGTTCCTATGTACCCCTTCTTTGAGAGGCCTAAACCACCCACATTTCCTTCCACCTAAACCACCCATGTTCTCTTCCAGGTGCCAGGATTTGTCAGGATTTGTCAGGATTTGTCACTGCTGCTGCCTGTAGGTCAGGGGCACGGTGGAAGCCTGACCTGCTTGTCCACCAGGACAGATTTCAATTCCCCACAAGCAGGTGGGGGCTGTTCAGGATGCCAAAGCTGTGCAGAGCCTGAACTGTGATCATTTGAAAAAGCACCTCCTTGCTCCACCATCCTGGCAGGGGTGTGTTTAGTGGCCTCAGGGTGGATGTCTTGCATGCAGTGACTTTGTGAGTCACACTGGGCTGGGAGTCCTGCTGGGATGTCTGCTCATCTGGGAAAGTGCCTTCTCCTCCTTTCTGCTGTGCAAGAAGTGTATGTTTTATTAAATAAAGTGCATGTTCCCTATGCAAATGAACACCCTTTGGAGTGGTGATATACTGACACGTTGTATGTTAAATATGTATGCCCTTTAAAAACTGAAGCAAGAACTAAAAAATCATTTATAAATATTAAAGAGCAAGAAGTCTAGTTTTTGTTTTCACTGTGCTTCTGATCCTGCACTCTGGGAAAAACACTCCTCACATTATAAGACTGAATTATCTGTCCAAGAACTGAACCTGTAATTTTATTCTATCAGTCAAGCTGTATGTCATGCTATTTTTGTATCAAGACAATCAGGTTCTTTGAAGCACAGACATACACCTACTTAAAAGAAGCTTTCAGTTGAAAGCAGAAGACTCCAGAAACAGCAGCAATTTGTACCTTTCAAGGGACTGATAATTAAATAGAGAAATGCTGATTTCAATGAAAAGAAGGTTTCTTTGCTGGTCAGGATGATGCTCCATTAGGACATTTGGGTCCAGATTAATCTGTTTGGATTGCAGACATCAGTCCTTCAAATCATTGACTTCTAACAGCTTCAAATGTGTCCTTTGGTGATACTTGACAAGGACAGTAGGCCATCTGCATTCCTAACCTGACTACCTTAGTTAGGTATCTAAAATAAAATTAAATCAATCCAGGTCTAGCTTTTTTTAAAGTATTTGTTAAGGACACCTATTAGAAAGTCTAGTATTCAACCCATTGTTACAGCACAGTCAACCTTGCCTCTAGGAAGTGTTTTCTGCTACACAGGGTTTCCACATCCCTCTGGGAAGAAGCAGAAGTTTCTCATTAAGGAAAAAAAGTGCAGCAAGGCCAATGCAGACATTAAAGCAGCACCACCAGGGAGGCAGTTTTAGATTACAAGTGAAGGAGAGCAGCCCTGTGTTTCACAGGATCATGAAATGGGTGATGCTGGAAGGGACCACTGGAGGCCATCCAGTTTCCTTCTGCTCAGAGCTGCTAAGGTAACTTGCAAATACCAGAAAAGTCTCAGGACAGACTGTAAATATGCTGTGCCAATTTTACATACTGAGAAACCAGGTACACAGGTCAAATAAGAACTACAGGGCACGGCAGAGAATGGAAACTCCAGCTCTGGAGTCCCAGTATTTTTCCTTCCTGTAACACCACTGCTCTTTGTTGATGAGGAAGCAGCAGTTTTCAGCTTGGTCTTCACTGCACATTCACTAAATTATTCCATGTGCTTCTGGCTGCACCATGGATGGCAGCAGAGCCAATGGACAGCAGAGAAGGGCTTTTGGAAACCTGCAGCAATTCTGGCTGAAGTGAAGCAATGCTATCCTCCCCTCACTAGCTCTGCTATCAGCAAAATGCCTTTCTCCCTTTCCACATGGGTGCTGGAGCAGTGGGAAATATTTTCCCTCAGAGTTTGTAGCTCGTTCCTCTGTTAAGAGGAATTTTTAAGACAAAAGGTCATTTTGGTGGATTTAAAAAGCAGTGGAACTTCATGCCCCTAATGAATGGGCAGCAGGAACTCATACTGGCAGTGCTCAATGGCTGCACATGAAAGTAGCCAGGCTCAGTAAATGAAACCAGATCCCAAAATGCAGCCTGAGATATCTGAAAGTATGCATCAAAGTTTATGGTAGGAAAATGACTGAGTGGAAAAAGAGTGGTCTGCTCTGCCCCTGCACCTCCAAAACATATTGTACCATTTAAACCCTCTAGAAAGACATCTGCCAAAAATGTGATTAATTCTCCTGAAGGTCAAATGTATTTCTTTTGTAAAATAGTTGAAGCAGCAATTGAACCTCCTTGATTACTATTATGAAAGCAACTTAGGAAAAATCCTAGGGCTGCTCTTGTGTTTGAAGCTGGATGTTTACTCCTTGCTGGCAGTGACTTGTGCAGCAAAGGTGAAATGTGCTCAGGAAATGACTGCAACCCCCAAAAGGGTCAGTCCCAGAGCAGCCTGTCCCAAATCCAGCAGCACATCCGTGCCCCTGTTTGGAGTGCCACCCTGTGGACATGGCTGCTCCTCTCCTTCCATGGGAGGTGACACTCAGGACACACCCTGGGGACACAAGGATGGGTGACACCTCTGAGCTCCCAGCCCCACTGTCCCTGCCAGTCCTGCCTGTCCCTGTCCCTGCCCACCCTGGGGTGCTGGGGGAGGAGTGGGGGTTTTGGCACCAAAATGCTATGAAACACCATTTTTGCTGTGCTTTCTGCACAACAGAATGTGAAATACCACCACCACTTCTGAGTGGATAGGGAATAATTGGGGCATGTGTTGGTAACAGCTGAGGTCTCTTGGATTACACCCCAATGCAGAGCTTTGTACACTGAGAAGAGCCCAGAGAAGCCCTCTGCTCATCCACAGATGAATTAAGCCCCTGCTAAGTCAAGTTCATCCTTAGAAGTCAATTTCTGGATTGCATTATAATTTTTTTTCTCTCTGGCTGTTTGTGTAAGACTTGCAGTTTATTCACTGGAGATTGCCACCATAAATTTTAGGAGTCTGGCTTACAAAGCCTGTAACAACCTTGTTTAGTAAAGGTGTGCCTTGCAGCCTTCCTCCAGTGATGCCACTTTGGCTGCCCCTTACCTCTGGGGTGAGGTATTTCATCATGATTTCCTTTCCTTTCTCTCCCAGCTTTTCATCTGGAGCAATTTCATATTCTGCCTGGAACAGACATATAAAAAATAAAAGTCAATATTTGCACTCATATTTCACCATTATAACTTCATTTTGGATGTGGCCTTAACAGAACACTCTGTATGAAAAATCCAAAGGACAAATATCATTTTCTGGTGGAAGTAAAACCTCTACACACAATCTTATTAAAAACTTTCCACTATATTTTGACCAGACCCTAGTGGTGCATCTTCTGGGGCTTTGTCTCTTAATTAACACCAATACAATTTAATTAATTTATGTTTTCTAACCTTGCAAGGCCAGCTTTTTGAAAGCATTCAGTGACAAGAGACATCAACTTCATTTGGTTTTGCTCAAAAGGAAGCTGGACACAGAAGGTAAAATTATTTCTCTGAGTAGCAGAGAAAGTGAATGTTTGTTAACCCTTGCCACAGTGGTAGTTCAAGTGCCAGGTAAATATATATACATATTCTTCAATATATTGTCTTTTTTGTTTAATGTGTCTCTTCTATGTATTTCTGCCTTAACCTTGGTATAGCAATACCCATGCAAAGCAGAGACCTGCCCATCACTGTTAGTGATCCTTGCCTCAGTCCCTCCAGAATATGGATTTCTTAGGTGGATTTCTTAGGACCAAGAGGAAACAAAAGAGACCATTTAGAGGAACAGATACCACAAGCAAAATTACCTTTGGCTTCCCTAGTGCATTAAGACACAAAGTCTGCCTATATTTTAAAATCCTGACTGTTCTAGGTATTGGAGCGTTACTGACTTCTGATGAGCTTTGTTTACATTAGAAACAAAAGAAGCACTACATGTGTACCATGAAGTTATTAATCACTTCACCTAAAATTTTGGATCCATGGCAGGCATTTGAAGGAAACATGTGCTGCAAGGGACCCCAGTGGCTAAATGACAACAAGTTCTTAGAGACATTCCTGCTTGGCACTGCCTGGATATGAAACTTTAGCCTTCAGATCACAATATTTTCCAGAAGTAAAAAGAAAAAAAAAAAAAAAAAAAAAAAAAGACAACAGCTTTCATGACTGTATTAAAAAAAGGATCCCAGAAAATGCTGCCAAACCAATTAAATAACCTGGTCCAATACAAGCTGTCTGTGATGATAAATGAGGAGGAAGCTAGGAAAAAAAAAAAAAAAAGTAAATCAGACTGAACTGGCAAACACTTGGAAGAACAAATTTCAGAACTATTGCCCACTGGAAGATGTATGTACTGCTCCAGGCTGGATGCAATAAATCTGCAGGCTGGCTGTAATGGATACCCCAGCTAAGCAAACCCAGGAATGACATGGAAACCACAATGTAGTAATAATGCTGCTCCCCTTCTCTCTGGCCAGTGCTCATGTAGCTACTGCAGCTCAGGTCTGGAGCTGAATATTTACACAGAGGCATAGCAGGTTGCTTGAACAATCTGGAATTATGATCTGATTTGGTCTGGGGTATGATAATGGCCACAAATAAAAATGATGAAAAAACAACCAAAAACTAAAATCCACAAGTACAGCACTTCTTCTTGAGCGACAGTTTTGGGGATGAAACTGATTACATTCTCATAAAACTTAATACAAGGGTTTTAAAAAAAATCTTTTATCTAATTTCCTGTCCTTTTAGATGGTATCTGAGTATTTCAGATATATTCTGTACTTTAAGAGCTGAAATGAACTGGGTCATTTCAGCTCTTAAAGTACAGAAACTCTGAAATGCTTAGAGCATCTTAGCAGCATTTTTTTCCATTATTTCACTCTCCTTCATTTGCTTTCAAACTCTGATAATATATTGTCTCCCTAGCAAATAAAAATTGATTATAAGTCATCATCTCCTACTTGAAGATCGAAAAATTGGATGTCCTTTTTGCCACATATAACCTGTAACAATTACATCCCATCTGAGCTGTACAACAGGAGACAAATCAGGACAGACCAAAGACAGAAACTCAGCAAGAACTGGATGTCTTGAAATGCAGCTCCTAATGGGATCCAACATATGCAGAGCTATATAATATATAATGCATATATATATAAATACATATACAGAGTATCTTGTCCTGCCTCTAGAGAGATAGCAAAGAATGAAAGGAAATTTAATTTTACTTGCATTTGACATTCCCAGGCAATGTGACATGGTGGTGGTGAAGGTGGGAAGTGACAGACAAGTGAGGAGGTGAGAAGGAGCCATAAGCTCCAACTGGGATTTCACTGTAGGTCTGCACCAGAAGCCTGCTCCATTTTGTTCCCAAGTTCATTATTATTTCTCCCTTCAGTGCCATTTTTGAGCTATTCAGCCCTGGTACATTTTCAGTTGTGATCTGTTATTACAGGAGACAGACAGGGATGTCCCCATGCTCCCTCTGCCACCTGCCTGGGAAGCCACCAAGGTCCTCAACTCCTGGCCTTGTGCTTAAATCACAAGACACCTCCCCTCCTCTCCCAATACTCAAAAGCATGGCTACAGTTTGCAAACTCCTAATTGCTAGAAATAACACCATGACTTAAAATCCGTATGGAACAAAATATTTTCCATTATTCCTTTGATGAATCCAGGCATGTGTTTCAAGGCTCCTGCTCTGAAGTCTAATAGCTTCTCCATGCCCTAGTTAGGTCAGACAGGGCCCTATTCATAGCCCATAAACGAGGGGAGGATTTATGATCACCCTGACTCCGTGGGACAAGCTGCAGGGAAGGCTCTTTCTGTGGGCAGGCACAGATCCTTCAGCCCAAATGGAGAGAGGATGTGGGCTGGCCACTGTCTGCTGCTAACCTTTCTTCTGGCTGCTGGTTTGGAGGTAGTAGTTACATTGGTGGCTCCTTCTGCCATAGGAGCAGCCCTGGCTGGATGCAGGAATGGGAGGGCAAAGTGTCCTTCCCTCAGGATGGGCTGGGAGAGATCAGATGGAAAAATGCTCTTCAGCTGGGAAAGGGAGCAGCATCTAGTCTGTGATGGCTGAGGGATGGGGCCATGGGCTCAGGGACAGCTCAGGTTTGGAGGCTGCCTGTGTTGGATGGAGAGCTGCCAGGGCATTAACACAGGGACCCCACATTGATTCTGACACATCAATTTATGTAGTATTTGATGATTGCCTTAATATTACTTGAATTCCTGAAACTGCATGGCTAAAAATATGTGGAAATGGAAAAACATTTCTGCAGATCTGGCAGGATACTCTCCCACAGCAGGTAGCTGATGGCATGGCCAATGGAATGATCATCCCTTGTAGATGGGGATGGGAACAGACACTCCCACCAGAGCAGTTTTGGCTTCTTGGTAAAAATCAGGAACAGTGGAATCACCTTTTGAGCATCTACAGGAGGCTACTGGCATTCTATTCCAAATTTTTCACCTCCACTTTCTCAGCTCCCTCCTCTGTTATCTGAGGATATCTCTGTGCTCAGTCCTCTCTCAGACTTCAGGCTCTGCCCTGTTATTGCTCGGTCCTCAGTGCTTGTCCTTGCACTTGCCTTCACTGGAGATTTAAAATCTGTGACTGAAAATTGGAAGGCAAACCCCAAACAGCTGGGATTCATAATAACTCACATTTCTAAATGAAAAGTGAACTTGAAACCATATTTTTCATATTTAAAGGCAGGGCAAAAAGAGCCCTTTAAACTGCCTGAAAACACGTTTTGAGTTAATGAGTTTGTTGATACCAACAAACTGGCATTTCTGATGGGAAAAGCCTTGAACAGCTTTAAGACACACATACACAGATGGTTTATATACCACAAAAGGGACTTAACCAAATGAAATCTCCCTAACAGCAAGACAGGGTTTTCACAAATGGCATGAAATGGATGCTCACTCATCCCTTCACCCAGATAAGTGCAGTGTCTAGTGAAGCGTTCAGCTGCAAAGTCCACACGAGGAGATTGTGCCTCTCACCCTGCTCCTGAGCCCAGATATCACAGCCAGAAACAACCTGGAGAGGCAGCAGGGCCATTTTCCTCCAGAGGATGTATTTTTGTATGATTTCAGTGCAGAAAAGGTAACCTTGTTCACATTAGAGAGAAGATACTGACCAAAATTGTCCATATTCTCCTCCAGTCAACCTAAATCTGGTCCATATTAAATTGTTAAAAACCCTCCCTTGGACAAAAACATCATGAGGCAGTAGATAAGGCAGGAAAGGGAAGCTAAAGCCTTCATTCTAATGACACATAAAAGTCAGAGAGAGGAGAAGGAGATGTGAGGAGCTGGGAATGTGCTGATGAGAAGGGGACAGGAGCAAGAGGTCCCTGCTGAACAGAACTGCCACCTGCTTGTGCTGGAGGCACTGGCTGTGGAGAAGGAAACACGTCCTGCTAGCACCTTGCCTGCTCACTGATCTGCCTTCTAACACAGGAAACATTTCCCCTCACACTTTATTTTAATGGCTCTCTTTCAACAGCTCCAAAGTTGAACGATGTTGCTGAAATATTTGTAAGCAGAGCAAAGTGTGCTTCAGGGCTGTGCGTGATTCCTGGGGTCAGGGCTTCCAGAGGAGCCTGTTTAATCATAAACCATCTCCATCTAATGATAACAGTTTATGTTCACACAGTTCCACCATCTGAGTGGCTCCCTCAGGGTTTGCTGAGCCATTCTGGGGAGATCTCTGTGGTTCCCTGCACCCAGAGAAGCATGCAAAGCCTTCAGAGCCACATGGGTGCTGGGTGGATATTTTTTATCTCAGCAATCAGGACCTCTGTCATGAGTTTGTTTGCACAGTATCCACAACAAGAGACGGTTGTCTGTCCTTACAGCCCTTTGTGCCAGCTGGGACAAGGGGCTGTTGCTCCATTTCCCAGACAGACAGACAGACAGACACACTGACAGGCACTCTCTGGTCCCACAGCAGCAGTGGGAACCAAACACCCACAGCTCCTCCAGAGCTGTGCTGCAGAGCTCTGAGTCTCTGTTCTTATCACTGTTATCACCTGATGTTGGGGGCTACTGCTCACAGACCACATGTTAGTCCAGGCTACAATCAATTGTGACTAATTACCCAAACATTGCTCTCAGAAAACATGTAAAGACTTCATGCCTCTGAGCACTTTCACCTCAATTACTGGTTGAAATTGGCCAAGGTATTCACAGGTTTCAGAGAGAACTGACAGCTACACCCCTACACACATGCAGAATTTAGTGACACAAATCCTTTTTCTTCAGAAAGCAGCTTAACAACTGTTTAACAGGCAAAACTCCCCAAATGCTGCCATAATTACATTCACAGCAGACTACATCAGACCAGGTTAGTTATTTCAACAGAGCTGACATAAATGTTCAGTCAAGAGAGGATTTTTTTGTGTCTTTACATATTCTGGTCTGCAAGGTCTGGATGATTCTACCAGCCTTTGGAAGCAAAGGTGTGAGAGAGCTTAGTCTCTCATTAGGATGCTGGTAGGTTGTTGAATGTCTGACTCAGCCTCTGGTTTTCTCCCAGAAGCCTCAGTCACTTCTTTCCTTGAAGTTGAGTGCATGAGCATGAAAACTGTATAAAATATTGGGAGGCATCAAGTATTGGCTTCTGCCAATGACTTGTGTCACCTTAAAGTCACTTAGATGGGCTCTGAAAAAGAGAGGTGGTCCTCTCTTTCAATGTGCAAAAAGCTCTGTGAGTCCCTCATAAGCAGCTTAATATTCTCCCCTTTTATCTTTTCCCCTTATTTGACATTATACAAAAGCTAGTTTTTCCATCTTGTGCTAGAAAAATGACTATGAAGAAAGCAAAAAGAAAATGAAGGCTCCTTGCTTTTCCTGCTTGTTACAGCAGGTGGTCTTGAAAAGGTTTCACATTCCTGGTGGTCTCAGATTAGGGCTGTAAAGTCAGAGACCTGGTCTCATGATAGGGATTTTTTTTTTTGCCTAACATAGGGCTTGGCTTGAATCCCACTACTCACTAAACACAGTGTGACCCCGCTGGGCAAATTTCAGTAGCAATCACCCAATTTAAAGGCAAAGGGCTGTGCTGCCTGACCTTAATATTGCCTAATGCAGGGATTTTCTTGGGCTGGGAGCAAGCTTATAGAGAATTTGAAATCAATAAACAAAGGAGACTGCTGTTAATTAGTGTTATAAAGAAGATAAGGATTCAGACATCTACCCAGACAGGCATTTTGTTTATCACATCCTCATAGTGCCAGCCTGAGCCTGACTGGGAACAGACCACTGGCCCAGTCAAGGTGCACAGGGCAGCTCCAGCCTGCAAAACCAACTTGGGGTGGGTGCCAAGCACACCTTTGTGAAAGGATTTGGGAATATCAGTTCGGGATTGCTCAGAGACAGACCTTTAAAACAAAGGCAGTGGCACCACGAGCTCTGGCAGGGCTGTGCTGCAGAGCCTGGGTGCTGTCCCAGGGCTTGGGAGGATGCAGTGACACACTGCCCTCAACCCCAGAGGCTGCAGCCCAGGCTGGCAGAGCCCTGGGGCTGACAGATGTTTCCCTGTGCCCAGATGTTGTTCCTGCTGTCAGAGGCATGCCCTGAGAGCATTCATGAGGGGGATGCTCCTCTGCAGCCCCTGGAGCCAAATGTGCCTCCTGCAGCTGAGAGGAGTGAGAGAATGGAACAGAAGAGAGAATGGAACAGAGCAAACTGAGTCCCCTCCAAACTGAGCACGGCTCTGCCTCTGCTTCTGTCTGAAGCTAAAACCACTCTCAGCAGTTTTCTGTGGCAGGGATTCCTGCAGGTGCCACTGCCCATCTCCTTGGGGCTGCAGGTGCACAGGTGATGTGGCATTTCTGCAGGGATGCCTCCCCCCAGATGGGTGTGTGGTGTTTCATCAGGGGCAGACACCCCATGGACAGGGCAGGACAACCACATTCAGGTACCCAAAGTGTCCTGCTGCCTGCTGGCCACGAGCACAGCTGCACAGAGTGTTACTCCTTTCACCAGAGAAAACCACAAACAGTGCTTGGAATAACAGGTGGAAGTCATGACCAGCTAAAACTGATTCAGATATGACTTTACCCAACACTTTTTGTGATGCTGTAGATTTGCTGTTGTTAGTGCAAGAGTAACATTAAGCTCAAGAGACCACATATCCTCTCCAGACTGTTACTTTTACAGCCTCAGTGCAATCCCCACATTTCCCTGTACTTCAGAGTAGCTTCACCATGGTGCAAACAAAACAGTTTTATTGCTGTTGGTATGCATTGTTTTGCTTCTGACTGTCAGTGTTAGCCAGGGACTGAGACCCTGTGGGCACTCACAAGTGATGAGTTCATCTTCCTCTTTGGTACCATTTCACCTTTTGGCTGATCAACACCCTCCCTTTCCACAGCAAAAGAAGTCACTGAGGGACTTTTCCAACTGAGAACAGCTGGCAGGACACATGGCCAAGAGCTGCCAGACTGGGAAAGAGCATCAGGTCCCCCAGGGCTTGGGGCTGATGCTCAGTGTCTGGGTTAACTGATGGCTCACTGGGGTGGAAAATGGAGCAGATTTGTTTCTCAGTGACCTCAATCAAGTTATTTCTGTACCTTGTGGCTCTGTTCTCTTATTTGAAAAATCAGGGTGATTATGAGGATGTCCTTTGTAAATCACCCCAAACTCTATGGATGAAAAGGCTTGGTAAGAGATATTAGCATTATTACCTTCCCCATCCTCTCTTGTCAGTCCATTCTCAATTTCCCTTTCCTCCCAGTGCCTCCCAGCACCGCAGGCTTCACCTCCATCAGCAGACATTACCCACTTCAGACACAAAATCCCATGAAACAGCGATTTCTTGGGGTCAGAGGAGTCTCCTCTGCCAGGGCAATGTTGCAAGGCACCCCAAAATACCACAAGAACTGACTTACCACCGAGTCAAGGAACCTGATGCAGCACTCGAGCTCGGGCCGAGTTTCACAGAACTGCCGAAAGAGAAGCCTTCCAATGGGCTGCTTTTCACAGATGCTGCAGTAATCTCTCTCTAGAGGCAATAAAGAGAAGAACAGAAGCATGAAACTGAGAAGAGCTCTGCCTTTTGGGTTGTTCATGAGTTTAAAGTATTGTGAGTACAGAACTACAACCCCAAATCAAAACATCCTTCTTTTCCCTGCCACCACATTTCAGGTATCCAGATACAAATATAATTAAAGGCTTTAAGACTCACATAAGAGAGGCAGAATTTTGTAGGGCTGATGTTGGCAAAGGTCAAGCAAAAGCCAATCAGCTATTATGAAAAAATAATTTCTTATTTTTATGTGGTGGAAATGTATGCAAAGGTACAACTCAGGCTGGTGGTATTGGTGGGAATGTGGGGAGAAAATTCCAAGTCCTTGAAATATGAGTTACATTGAGAAACATTACAGAGTAGAAAAAGCTGGAATTTGTGGAGTCCTTCCTGGATGCTTCCTAGATATGCACTAAAGTGCCCCATATCTCTGGAAATGCTTAGCCTACTTTCTATTAAATCAATAAAGTAAACTATGCATTTTCAAAGGTTTCAAAATTTCTGCTATTTAATTGCTGAGCATTAAGGAATGGATAGAGCATATGGCATCTGGCTCGTTTCAGTTTCACACAGCACTCCTCACAGAACTGTATTTCCCCTAAAATCCATGTTTAAATGCCATTCCCATGTGCTGGTGCATCCACAACCATCTCTCACACTAAAGCAGAAGGTCCTTTGCCCATCACAAGGACTATCAGCAGGAGAAGATGGATGAAGGGTAGGCATCATTAACTGGCACAAATGCCAAGGGCTTTGGATATTTTTCTGGTGAGAGCAGAAAATCCCCCCAGCCTGCTTGGAGCAGCAATACTTGCCTGAGACATGTTATTCCTCTACAAGTACACACATGTCAAACAACATACTGTGTTTCCTTAGGCATTCTTCTCACCACCCTCCTCGCTGCCATATGGCACTTGCTGTTATTATGGAAACAACCAGCTTCTAAACACATAACACAGCACTGCAAACAGACATATGAAACCCACACAAGTTGTCAGTGCCTTGGTTACTTCTCTCCTGGGCCTGCAGTGGCTCCTGCAGTGTCTTGGATTCCCCCTCTGCTTTGGCCCCTCCAGCTCCTCCCCTTCCATGGATGCAGGCACACGTCTGTGATGGAGCTCCCCTTTGCTGAAGGGCCTGCTCACCTCAGCTTGTGCCCTGGGGACCACACTCTGCAAAAACAGGACTTCATAGAACTGTCACAGCATCATGGAATTGTTTGGGTTGGAAGGGATCCTAAAGATCACCTAGTTACACATCCCCTGCCATGGGCAGAGACACCTTCACTATCCCAGGTTGCTCCAAGCCTCATGCAACCTGGCCTTGGCCACTACAGCTTCTCTGGGAAACCCGTGCCAGGGCCTCAGCACCCTCTGGGTACTTTGTCCTGAGCTGAAATGCTGTAAGAGGTTGAACTGCTGCCCTGTAGCTGGGTGACAGTGGGCAGGAGCAGCCAAGGCTGGAAGGAGGGAGCCTGCCCAGAGCTGCACCTGGCTGTACTTCAGCAAGTGATTCCTGAAGCACTTCCAGGGTGGTCACTGGAGACATGGGCTGGGGATAGCTGAAATGTGCTTTTAATTCAGTGTGGTCCTGCTCTGGACTGGTCTTCTGAAGCACTTGGGAACAACACACCAGCAGCATTTTTTCGCTGGCACTGCCATTCCGTGTTGGATCAGAATATCATTCAATCTGTCGAGAAGACTGCAATGTTTTGATGCTCTCTCACAAGTAAAACTGGATCAAAATCACTGTGTAAATCCTAACCTGACCTCCAGTCAATCTGATTATCAGCAGCCAATCCCTGGCACTGGTTTGTTTGTCTGAGCTGGAGCCTTCAGCATGGAACATCATGGCACTGATACGTGTGGTGGGAAACCCAGGGGATCCCTGGGACACAGAGCAGCCTTGGGCTGTCCTTGTGGGGAACCAGCTTGTGCTGCTTGACCAAGTGGCATTTTTAGTGAGGAAGTGCTGAAGGGATGTGCAGACACAAGAGAAGAGAAGGAGTCAGGAGAGTGGATCAAAACAGCCACCCAGGTGAGCTCTCCTGGGAGGTGAAGGTTTGGCTACATCTGCCTGATGCTGTTTCCTGCTGCCTTCACTAATGAACTCTTGTGAGGGTATGAATAAAACACACACCCTGAACACCAGCAGCACACAGTGCCTGGTGTGTCAACCCCTCCAGAAGCCAAGCCCCCCATGCCAAACAAGCACTGCAAGGAATGAGGCTGTGTGGATTCATCACAGAAAGGAACAAACACAATAATCAGCTGGTTTGCCCCACATTTTCTCTTGTACATCATCATCTGATGGACACTAATAATGTTTGTTGTACAAAATGCAGTTTATCAAAGTTTTTATGACACAATGACACCCAATGCAGCAGAGGATAATCTTCTACCAAAAGGGCCAGTGAGAGCAGCTAAATTAGTGTGCAAATAATACACACTAATAACTACTCCACAGTTGAGCAGGGAAAGAAAACAAGCAGCTAAACACTACGACATATGTGGATAAACAAAACATAAATAAGACATGAGCACACACTTCCTCCTACTCTACAGAACTTGGCCAACACGTGAGAAGGGTGGCTCACTCATAATGAGGAAAAAGGAAATACCAGAAATAATCCCTGAAAACACAACAGCCAGAGCAGCTCCCTGGAGCCATCCACTGCTCTGTCATGTGCATTTAGCTGCTGGATATACCAACACAGACAATAAATACATGACAAAAATGCTTTCATTCCTTGTAGGTGACACAAACTATTTTCTTAGGCCCTGATCTTGCTGTTGGCCTCACTAAGTCAGCTAAAGGAATCTGCACTCAACTAATTCTTGGGATGCACAGGCCTGGAGGGGACTAAGAAAGGAAAACACGTCTCTGAGCTAAAGCTGGAAAAGGAGTGGATGGTTTTATTATGGCAAGGAGTGTTTTAGCAGCGTGCTGCACCCCAGAGACGGGGCTGGAGCACCCTGAGCTGTTGAGGAGCTGCTGCAGGAGGGAAGGGATGGGGAGGAAGGTGGGCACTGCAGCCAGGGGCTCTCCTGGGCTGGGGCTGAGCCTGCGTCGCTCTCGCTGTGCCTGCCAGCAAAAATATCCATCCAGTTTCAAAAGTTTAAAAAATAGAAGGAATGATTTCCTGAGGAAATGGAAATGTTAAACACTTGGAAGTGAAACCATATGCTTATGATGATGAAGTGTAAGTAAAACAGCTCAGAGAGTGATATCTTTGGTAGGCAGACCCTCCTGCCTCAGCACCATCCTGTTTAACACCTGCAGAGTCACCCAAAACGGGGGTGAAAAGCTGGCTGGGTCAAAGTCTTGGGAAAACAGAAACTTCTCCCTGATGCCAAACTCTGCATGTAGAAAATATCACAGGCAAACAACACACACATGCAAGCAAATTCTCCATCTTCCTAACAGAGCAACAACACAGATTAATATAGGAAAGGTATTATATACAATGCCATAATTAACATTCATAAGGTAAATAAAGATAAATGATGTTTATTCATAATTCTACTGACTCATTTTTCCTGTTACTTCATAGCTTATGTATTGAAATACTAATTTCAAAAGCACCCAGCACAAAGAAAATACCAAAATAGTTGCACCTGCACACGTCATGCTGTCACCATTCAAAGCCTGTGGCCAAATTTGTTCCCAAACAGATGTTCTGGTAAGGTTCTGAAAAATTTCTGAGCCCATGCCTAAGAAAACAGTCTTATTAACAAAATTTCATACCAGTCAAAACATACCATTGGTGAAGTGAAAAGCTCAACACAAGGTAATAGAGTTGATGATGTCAAAATCTCCAACTTTCAATTAAAAGGGGGGAAAATCTAATATTCCAATTAGATAAAAACCTCCCTATGCATTGTGAAGATTGTTTGTCCTAATTTCTCATATAAATACCTTTCATTTTTTTGGCTGGCTTAAAATATCACCATTTGGAGGGAAACAGTGGTCTGCAGAGAAACCAGCTCCCCCCTTCTCTTTCACACTTGCCATATACCTGTGGGTTTTGATGGGTTAGTACTGAATTTAAAAACTGTGTCCTAACTCTTGGCTGAAAATCAGTCTTTTATGATATTCAGTGTCAACTGCAAGTGTCTAAGCCTGCTGTAAAAATTGCACTTCTGCAACTCCTTCTCAAGAGCTGCAAATCCAAGCCCTGCAATCAGCTGGTGAGGCTTCCTCCTGTAGATGTCTGTGGGGAGGGATAAGCTCAGTTTAAATCTCACTTTTAAAGTCTACAAAAACCAGAAACATCTTTTCAGCTTTTTGGTCATTTATTGGTGTGGCCAAGGATTGTATTTATGTACTATCTATTAAGTAACATTTTATTTTCCAGCATACTGGAATCCCAAGAGCAGATTTTCCAGAGGAATGCATGGAGAATTGCCAAGAAGACATGCACCATGCTGCTGCATGGGAACTTTTGGACTTGACCTTTGGATCCCTGCTATCCTTGGCATTAAATCAGATGAAAAAAAAAAAAAAAAAGAGTAAGATCCAAATGCAAAGTAATTATGCTGCCTAAAAAAGCCCCCACAAAACAATAACAACAGAGCCCCACCAACCAAACAATGTACAAACAAACAGCCCCAAAGAGGATTTAGGAAGACTCAATTGCTCATCTCCTGCCCATGCTCAGTGATCCAAATCAGAATTCATCTTCCCTTCCCTGTTTTTCTTCTTTAAGGTGAACCAAAACCATTCAGATGTTATTCCAAGTCTATTATTTGTCTGCTGCTCTCTTCCTCTCACCTGCTGTGTCCCAGAACAACACCCAAAAGAGTACCCCAAATTAATGGAAGACAGCATTTGAATAGGAGTCAGCTCCTCAGAGTGCTGGCACACCAAAAATAAAACTTTCTTCTTCCATGGGGATGGGGTCTGTCAAAGTGATCCCCAAAATCCCTGAGATGGGTGGAAATCTCAGCTAAAGATGTCCCAAAATCTCATGCCTCCCTCCTCAATCAAACTCGGGGAGATGCTGCTAAAAGAGATCCTACCCAAATATAAAACCACTTCTGGTTTTTTGCCCCTTTTGCTTTCTTCATGTACGTTTCCTTACAGGGGCACACAGTGAAAAGGAGGACAAAGGCAGGAACTAAGAGCAAGATTAAAGAATATGCAGCACAACTGAACTAAACAGACTTTCACAGCCCATCATACACTGTGCACTTGTGGCAATTTCCTTCTTTTTGTCAAAAAGAAAGACTAATTCCTTTGAGGTTCACAGAATTATTTTGTGTCCATTCAGAGTACTAATGGAAAACAAATTGCATCTTTAAGCACTGAATAACTCCATTTAGAGCTATATTAATATAAATACATTTTTCATTTAAAACCAGCAAGTCTAACACTGGTGCTTATAAAGATGTCTTATAATTCACTGCTGCTCTTCTCCAGCCAAAAGTGGAATTACCACTGTCTATGTATAAACTTAATAAACAGCACACACTAAACTGCCTAGTCTTTCAGGCTGATGAAAGTTGCTTCTTATCAAAGGATCCTTTGTGGATGTTTTGAAAGGATTTAAATTGCTTTGATTGCATTATTAACAGTGTCTGTGTTGCTCTTGTATTTCAGAATGATCTGGAAAGCTGGAACATTAGCTCTTGCATTCTACAAAAGAGGGTTTTCCATCTCTAATAAAAATGCTTCAATACAAAAGATAATCCTTGTGTTCAAGAGCAAAACCCAAAGATGGGCCATGTTAACACATCTGAAGACCTTTTTACTATTACTCTTAATTTTTTATGGTCTTCAGTCCTGGACATGTCATGGCCAGTCAGAACTTCGTGAACTTTGCTGAGAATCCAGGAACTTGCAGTGGAAATAATTTCAGATTTTTCTCTTTGAGAAACTGAAAATAGGGCCCATTTCTGATGAAGAAACAGGGATATTGCTGTTTAAACTGCAGAGCCTGGTCAAAAATCTGTACAGTAATGTAGAGAGGGATCTTTTTTTCATGGTGCCTGTTTGGGAATGTTGCAGGAATGGGACGAAGCAACGGGAGGGAAGTTCCTTGTCCTTCTTGTCTGTTATTTTCTGGGGTTTGTTTGGTTTGGGGTTTTTTTTGTTGTTTGGGGGGTGAGGGGGGGCTATTTTACAATGGAAACCTGTGGTTAACATGCTGAGGACTCTCCATTCACCCTGTCTCCAGCAAGGCACTTAAAAATTGAGTCAAGCCAGATGGTTAGAGAGCACAAGACAGGAATAAAAATGTCACATTTCAGTTCATTCAAAAATTCCTATAAACTGTGGCAGCAAGTCACGTTATAAAATGAAATACAAGCACCCAGGCTCCCGTGGGAATTCAGTTACCAGCACAACTAATATTCTGAGCCCTGCAGCCCTCAGTGGCACGCTGTATTTATGGAATGGGGCTAATGGCACTGCCTGCCTGGAGCACATGGCCAGAAAAAGTGCATTAGAGTGGGGGAGCCCCGAGTGCTGCTGGATGCCCCGTGGCTCCCAGCTATTTACCCACAACACAAACTCCCAGAGAGGAAATTCCATCCAGGAGAGCACAGCAGAGCCTTTCTCTGCAGGAAGCACTGCTCTGCTCCAGACCTTCACCTGGCACTTGACAGAGATGAGAAATGACTGTCTCAGACCTGTTTGTCTTGGCAGGGCCAGAGCCCTGCAGGTGCTGGGCAGCAGCTCCACAGCCAAGGGCTGTGATCAAGTTCTCCTGCTGGTGGCAAAAGCACACTCCCTCTGACCATAAATATTTCATCTGCTTTCTTTATTTTTTAGTAAAATATGGAAATTGTTACGACCTATGACAAGATAATGGCTTGACAGATTCCTTATTCTAAACAGCTCGTCCCAGTCTGCAGCTCAAACCAGCCCTACATTGCTGAGGAAAGCTCTAGACCTAACATATGAACTACTGGGGGAGAACATTTTTTTTTTTCCATTTGAATTCAGGATTTTCTACAAAAAACTTGGAGATCCTCATCTATGCTGTTACAGCAAGTGTTGTTCTGGCACTGACTATCTAAGTTTAACTAATTAAAAATAAGAATGCAATCAAGCTTACTTGAGACAATGGAATTATCCCAAACTGGTTTTAAGTCCTGCCAACTTAATTTTCTCTGCTTGTCAGCTGTCTTTTTTAAAACAAACAAAATTTAATCTCCTGATCATCTAACATCTAATGTAATTATTCAGATGCAGACAGTGTTTGCTTTGTATAACTTCCCTTATTTCTACTCTTTTCATGGCATTAGTCTACAGGGATAAACTCCACACATCACAGCAGCATTACACTGGAGATGGAAACAGTCCAGTCGGACCAATATGGAAAATATGCTTGGAGAATATTGGAACAAACTCTCAGTTAAATACACTTCACTGATACATATGGATCTTCTCATTTGTTTTTTGAAAGCAGCTGTATTGAAGCTTTGCTCATGGAATTCTATTTGAAAGTCAAATCCTACAAGCAGTTGCATAAATATGTTTGCACGAGTACTTGAACCAGAACGCATTTGTGGCTTTGTTGATTTTGGACACAGATTTTGACAGGAGGAATAATAACCCACCCACCCTTTTTGTAGCAGCAGCAGGAGGAGGATCAAACAAGATCCTGTGATCTCAGTATAATCACTGCACAGGAAAACATGAGTGGGGTCCAGAGCCTGGGGAGGGACCCTCAGCTCTCACAGGGGAGACATTTGCTCATCCAGCCTTGTGCCAGGAGCACAATCAGATGGCAAAGAGAAAATGCTCTGCCCCAAGACCAGGCTGTTTGCCAGTGGAAGACAAATTCTCATCCTAACAAAATCTGAGCTACTCTGCTGAGTTATTCCAGCCCTCCCCCAACACTTCTGGTAACTTCTAAAAGTTACTTGCTCAGGAAACAGCGTCCCTTCCATACAGGTCACTGACCAAGCCCTGTGTTCAAAAGAGAAACTGCAGGGCCAAGGTTCAGCTGAAGATGATGGAGTTTGCCATTAATGCTGGAGCCTCTCAATCAGAGAAGCAAAAATACTGCAGTGTGAATTATGGGGTGCAGGGAAAGACAACAAATAATTGCTGCCAATAATGAAGACATTCTGCTGAAACCACAAAATATTCTGAGTTGGAAGGGACCCAACCATCGAGTCCAGCTTTTAAGTGAACTGCTCATTTGGGGATTGAACCCAAGCCTTGGTGTTATCAGCACCATGCTCTGACCAGCTGAGATAGAAAGAATGATTCCCATAATTTCCAGCAGCTCTTTGGTCAAGCCCACCTTAGCTGTCCCACCTCTCCTGTGTCAAGCACAATTTACATGAATAAACCACTCACTCTGTCTCCCAGTCAGCACCAGCAGGACAGTGGAAATGTGTGTACCAGGATTAATCACCAGTAAATCTGGATTGTGAATGTGCAATGGGAATATTCTAAACTCTTTTTCTTTTTTTTTAACTTAAATTATTAGGTACCATGTTCTTAAACACATCCTTTCTTTTACATTTGGCTGCCAGTTAAAATAACAGTGCATAGAAAGGGAACAAAAAGCAAAAAGGAGCAGGGAGACAGACTGACTGGCTGACAGACAGATGGGCAGGTGTGTTACACTGCTAGTCAAAAAATTACCATTACTAGTAGTAAGCTGCTTTCCATTCCCATAAATTACACTTGAAAAGCACATGGCCTGGATCAATGCCTTTGGTGAGGTTTCCCAAGAACAGTGTTTGAACAGTTGTCTCTGTGGCCAGTCACAAAGGTATTCAGGGCAGGGTGGGCTCCCAAGCTACTTCCCACTGATCACAAAAGATGCCCCACCAACATTTCCCAGCATTTCATGTGGTGCTTGTGCAGCCCCAGGGGAAGGGCTGCCCACACCAAAACCCTGACCACCACCCTGGCTAGAAAAGGACTTTGCCTTTATCTTCTTAAATGGCTTTCAACAATGTCTCTGTGGCAAGGCCAGAGGACTGGAAAAAAAAATCACTCAAAGAAATATGAAAGCTCACCTCAGAAACGCCCTGTGAAATTCAGGGAACAAACACTTAGTTGTTCTCATTTTGTTCTGCCTTGGATGGGAATGACAGAATGGGATGATTTGTTCTCAAAGACGGTAGCTACTGAGATTTTAATTTTTTTTTAATTTTTTTTTTAATTTTTTTTATTTGGGACTTTTATGTCCAGTCTGAAAGTTTTTAACTGAAATACCAAACTTATTTTCTGTCTAGTGCTGTTATTTAGACTCCTGCCTGGTGACATTCTGGGTAACACATGCTGAAAGGAAATTTCAGTAGAAGTTGCAATTTGAATGTTTAACATTATGAAATCTACAGAACTGTTGCTGTTGTACATAGCACAAAATAAACATCTCGATTCCAGGAAACTAATGGAGACATCTTGTGAATCACTTTCTTAAGACCAAAAAGACTTCTGCAAAACTCCTCTTTGACTTCTAAACTAGGTAGAAAGCAAAGCAGCTTTCCTTTTTTCAAGACAGAACTTCTAGCAGGTCAGTAAGTGGCAGAGTGCACAGAGCCACCAGCACAGTCACCCTGTAGTGCATATTTAAGAGCACACATTACTGACAGGCACATAATAAAACTATTCAGGGATTACTTACTCTGCTGTTCAATAGTCACTGCAAGTCCTAAGCATCCCAGACATTTTATTAGTGAATCCTTGAACAGAAAAGTAGATGCTATCAGTTGTTGCTTCATTGCTAAATTTTCTTGGGTATTTTTCTTTCAGTTTTTTTCTCCTGAGGTTTAGAAACCCCAAGCTTCAAGCACAACTGGTAAAACTCCACTTATTTTATAAGTGTTTGTCAATCCAAACCTTTTAAAAAATTGCACAAAAAGCTCAACCACCAACCTAAGTAATCAGAGACAATAATATACTGGAAAACATAATCAATCCTCAATGATTTTTAAGGGGTACCACTGACCTGTGACAACACTGCCAAATTACCACTTAACTGAATCTTTTGCTCAACTACAAGTGGCTTATTTGTAATAACACAGGCACTGACTTTGCCTTGGTTTATACTGACAGGCTGATTTGACTGCCTGCTGAGAGACAGCCCCTTCTGAGTGGGCGTGAAGGAGCTGAGCTGCTGAGTAAAATTGATAGGAGGAGGGGAAAGGAGGTTTTAAAGTCATTTAGAAACTCCAAATGCACTGAAAGTAACTTCTGCAAGAGGGGGATTGCCAGTGGCAAGAATTTTTTTTTCTCCTTTTTGGCAGAAGTCTGCAGTACCAGCTGCAGTACCAGGGATCCTTTCATACCAAATTACTGGGATGGATGCAGAGGGTGTGGCTGCTTGTGTCCAGCACAAACAAAAAAAAAAAAAAAAAAAAAAAAAAAAGAAAGAAAAAGCAATTTTAGAGAGAACTTCCACTTAATTCTTATGAAAACTGGATTGTCATAGGGAAAATATGTGAAAACTTTTGGAGTTTTAAGTGTTATTCTAGTATTTGAATTTTTTCATTTATCTCTTTTTTTCCCTGGTCATTTCTTGTTTTATTTTCCCACTGTCATACAAAAAAAATCTTACTCCTATGAAGTGTTTTTTCCCCATTTTTTTTTCTTAAATTTCAACATACAGCCACAAATATCCAGCAACACAAAACAATGGTGTTCAGATCTGCAGAACAAGAAGCAAAAACTATCACCTCCAAAGTTACTGAAAAGATTTCAGTGAACAGAAGGCAAAATTAGTAAGAACTTCAAGTAGGGTTGCCTACCTCATAAGCTGTGATAGCATATTTAGATGGTGAAAACATATTTAGACATTTTACTTCTCACTTGGAAGAGGAACATGCTGGATCTGAAGAAATAAATGAATAACTGAGATCCTACTGCTTTCCTAAAGGTTCCTTCAGCACTGTTCAGCCACGTGCTGACCCACTAAGATGGTGCTTTGCTCAAATATATCAGCTGGATACACTGAAATCTAATCTGGCTGTCTCATACACTTTTATAGCAGAGTGACACACAGCCTCACAACTACATGAGAAATCCATTCCCAAGTTAGACTGGTCAAGAACATATGAGGAATTGAGGTGGATGAAGCCAGAAACAAGAACTGTGCTACTGCTCATGCTGCCTTTTCTGAGCTGGTGCCACCACTTCCCTCTGGGTGAAGCATCATCTGTCAGTAAACATGAAGAGATGCTCAGACATGGGGAAAAGGATCACTTCTATGGGGCAGCCACTTAGATTTGGGTTTCCCCTTCAATTCTACCAAGCAAGGTATCCTCTTGTGCTTGTACTTTTGTGCTGACCTCCAGAATGGGAAGGGAAGATGCTGTGTATGACTTTTTGGTGCACAGATGTTTGGAGCAAGCTGTGGCTTCACCAGCAATATTCTGTGTCCCATGTGCACGGACAGACTGCTCCTGTCACCTCTCAGTGCAAGAGTTGCTGGGAGTTCTCAAAAAATGGAATGCAGGATTGCTGTGTGTAATTGTCCCTTTGGAGATGGGTAGGTTCTCTGTGAGAGTGGGGTGTGGGAACACTCAGCACAGTGCAGGGGGCTGGAAGAGAACCATCAGCTAAGGGTTAAAGCTCCATTCCCAGCACTGAGGTGCACTGTCTCCTTGGGTCCTCAGCCCAGGAACTCTACAGAAGACAGGGATTTCCTCTTCAGCAGGCACGTAAAATGTGCTTCTCTGAAAGGAAAAGGGGGAAAGGGATGGAAAAGAAGAGCCCCATGGCTGATCTGAAAGGAAAGCATGCTTGCATCGTCACTGAAACATTAGAGACATTGTTCGAGTGCAGTTCATCCTTGCAAAAATATTATCCTCGTCTCCATGCCAAGGCTGGTGAAAGTATGGGCTACTTGCCATGGAAGTGCTGGGTATTTAGGCTAGACCTGTCATGGGGCTTATTTACTCTCTGGGCCCAACGTTTCAGACACACTCAAGTGTAGTGTTCATGTCTTGGCAGGAACTTCTCATTCATGCACTTTCTCCTGATCCCCTTTGAGGAGTCTTCCTCCTCCGACATTGCAGTGGTTGAAATTTCATTGCTTGCTGAGAAAACCAACACTGATTAATTTCATCCTACTTGCATGGAAGAGGTAAAGTATGCAGGTCTCCAGCCAGGGACAAGGAAATCCCTGCTGCTTCCATGCCACATTGAATAAGCAGCCCATGGTTGAGGCCATTGGACTTCAACAGTCTTCATTCCACCCGCAGGAAAGAAGCAATTATCCATAGCAGCATGGGGAGCAAACAGGAAGTCATGCCACACATTCACTTTTGATTAGAGAATATCTTTTTTTATAAGACACAATATTCCACAAGGAAGAATTCAGCTGCAGCGTTACGTTGACACACCCCAAATTATTAAAGAACGTGATTGAGGTTGCAAAGCTAAGCCTCAAAACCTGGGAAAAACCTAAATTAAAGTTGCTGCTGCAGCCTGAATGCCACTGCTCACTGTGTACAGTCTTTAATTACATCACTGCAAACTGCTTTTCCCACAGGGCCTTGGCCTCACTCAGCACACAGGACGGACAGTGCCTAATAATGAGCAGCCATTCAGTGTTTGCTCCTCTCCTCTGGATCAGTGTGTGGCCCTGCACTGTATTTACTGCACACCATCAGGCCTGCTCTGATGATTCATTTCCCCATGGACCTTTCTGTGACATTCTCCAACCCAGCCTTTCAATACCTCAGGTGTATTCATGGATCTATTTGCACCCCACCTTTGGGAGACAGAGATTTTCTCCAGTTTTGCAGGTGGGGAACTGAAACGTGAAGATTAAGGTAAAAAGCACCCACTGGTTGGTGCTACATTATTTTCTGTGTATTGAAATTTAAATGCTGTTTCTCTCTGTCCAAAGCCAACCTTCCATTTGCTTCAGTTGGACACTTTGTTAACCAAGACCCAAAAATCTCAAGGCAACTACTCAGAAAATGGAAAAAAGCACAATTAGAGGCCAACTGTGAAAAACTAATTTTAAGTGACTTGCCTGTCATCACTTAAGGTCCAGTTCCTTAGTATGCTATTCAACTGCTTTGGCTATGAGACCGTTTCCTTGATGCTGCAAATCCCCATTTAAATTTATCACACACTTTTTACCTCATGCAGTAAATGAGTCAGCCATTCTGTGCTCCTTTATTAGACAACCCAGTTCCAGTCCCAGACTAACTCAGGCTTTTGAACTGACTGCATTAGGGCTCCTGGGGAAGAAAATTAATTATTTGATATATATACACCGAAAGATGAATTTAAGCTGCATAGGCAGTCTTAATTCAAAATTTATTTTAGGTGCTTATTGTTTTAACACATATTTTTGCATGCCTAATTTCCTAAGCTTTTAAGGAACTGAAGAAAAAAACCTGCTGAGGACCAGTGGAGAAAATCTTGCTCATTTGGAAGAGTTTACACAAAAGGCTGGGAACTTTCGACTTGGCAACTTGAAGAATGTTCTTTTAACACAGCTTTTCTTGAGCTCTTTCCTAAGTTTTCTTTCAAACAGAAACTCCATCATGTTGACACTCATAGTGATCCCCATCCCAGCAGAGCTGACACAGGGGTGTCAGTGTATCTGCCTGTGCTGCTGGGAGCTGGGACAGAAGCTGTGAATTGTGTTGGCTGATCATCCTGTGGACTCTGTGGACCGTGACTCCCTTATTTTTAATTTCACCTTCCCTTCCTTTTGCCATCTTCTCCAGCAGTACTGCTCCTCCATTCTACTTCCTCTGAGACAAGCCAGTTTCCTCCAGTTCTATCCCAATTCCCCCACCCGTCTGATCCCAGCACTTTCCTACACCGATGGTGTGCAGCAGTAAAGGTGGGATATGGATTTATTGCACACCTGCAATTCTGCAATAGCTCTCCAAGTGTCACCCTTTGGGAGACATCTGCAAGACTTTGAGTCTCAGTCTGAAGTGGCTGCTTTCTTTCACTGGAGAGAAAAGCATGGAGAGATCCTCAAGGTGGGATCCTTTCCTGAAATGTACCCCAAATGTTCTATTTTTGACTGAGAGGATGAGCAGGTAGATGAGTTGCAGAAAAATGCTGCTAAGCTTTGTCAGCTCCCTCAGCAACGTGGAGTTCAACTAACATCCTCTGAAAGTGCAACAGATCTCATAATTAGCCTGGATATTTAAGTGATAGCTGTAACTGTTAATTCACCAGCTCTCATTCCCTCACCAGACTCATGCTACTTCTGATCAATCTTGGCTTCCACCTTCAGACTGTTAGTTTTAATGAAACAAAATTAAAAAGAAGAAGAAGAAGGAAAAAAATGTAGCACAGAAAATATCCAGCATGGAAAATTTCAGTCTACATAACTCTGGCAAGATCTTAATCTTATAATGTCCAATATTAGACAAATTCAATAATGGATGGTGCTACCCAGCAACCCTTACTCAGAAGGTTTGGCTTTGGGAGAAGTGCTGTTATTATTTATCATGTGTTACAGGGCCAGCTCTGTCCTGCCTGCTGGTGTTTGGGGACCTTGACTTGGGAGCCTCACTGGATGCTGACTGCAAAACTCTCAGGGGATGCTATCTTTGAGGGTCATATGGGAACCAAAACACAAGCAGCTTCTTTTTCCAGAGTTTTAGCTTAAATAGATAAAACATAAAACAGCAGAAGATGAGGAAAAATAAGAGTGACTGCATAAGACTCATGCAACGTTTTGTATAATTTTATTATTTGTAATAATTAAGCATCTCTCCCATCTTATCAGGGATTAATATTGCCTTACTTTCATTGAATTCCATTCAGTTTTTACATTATACATATTCCACATGACTGCTCTCTTCTCTCAATACTTCTGGCACAAATCTGAACCTCTTTGGTGAGGACTCATAAGGTTATGAATGTCTGGACAGCCTGAGTAATGAAAGGCCATTTGGGGCCGAACCATTGACCACAGCTTTAACTTGCCAGGAAGCATAAAACATAAAATGTAAATTAGGTACTAATAACCCATTTTTCTTCTAAATCCTTGGTACAGATGCACAGCATGAAGCACAGATTATGTTTTGAGAGAGATTTTGGAATAATTTGCAGTTAAAAATATTGCATGGGACCTTGTGTTGTGGCCTCAGCAGAGACTGAATTGTGAGTTGTTACTGCTGCCCTTGAACCCACTTCAGTCGATGGAAAGTTTTATTGGCACCTGCATTTGTTGCTTTGGGTAGCTGCCTAGCTACCAGCAAAACCCAGCACATAATACTGTCATCAGGGAAAGAGGAATGTGCAGCCCAGCAAGCAAGACATGCATGGAAAAGTACATTTCTCCCAGCATGTTTTGCAATCTCCATGCTATTCCCTCCCCATCCTCCTTTCCACTGATCTCATCTGTGGAGATGAAGTCAAGAAGAAAACTTAAGAAGTGGCACTTGCAGGGCAAGATCATTTTAGTGCCTGTGCATGGCCAGCATCATCCCTAACACAGCTCTGACCCTCTGATGGGGCCAACCCTGTGTGAAAAAACAGAGCACAGCTCCAGTGCTCCTCAGTCAGGGGATCCAAAGGCAGCCTGGGGTTGGCTGGGCACGTTTGGTTCCCATGTGGATTTGCCATTTGCTGTGGTCTTGGATTCTGCCAGCAAGAGTGTGTTGGGAAATGGAGCTACACATTATACAGGTCACAGCACAACATTCCTGCCATGCTGCTTTCAGAACACATGCAAAGACATGTCCTTCATGTGTGAATTCCAGCCTCCAGCTGCTTTATGGCAGAAGGCTGGAGCCATCAGTCCCCCCTCAGAAACAATTTTTCTTGTCCTGTTGCAACCCAGCTATGAGGAAAGCTATGACCAGCTTTTCTCTTTTTCATCTCAGCCCAGGAATATCTAAAAATATAAACTGTGGAACTTGCTTCTTGAATTAATTATGCTTCAGGTAAAAATAAAATAAATGTACTTGGCCTTAATGAGAGCTGCAACTGATTCTCCACCTCATGGCACACATTCTTTTTAGGCAAAACCTGGATTCTTGTTATATTTCAATAGGTCAGCACCTGGTATGGCTGAGTCAAACCACTGCTATACAGCTCAACCATTTCTACCCTTCTTTGCACCTAGAAAATGAGATAATTTAATCAATAGTTTTAATAATTAAATAAATACCTTGTTTGTGGCATGCAAAGAGGGCAAACCTGTGGCTATGGCTCTGATGCAAGACTTAAAGAGAAGACAGAATTCTGTATCTTTGCAGAATTGACTTGCTGGAGTACCTTCTCCCAAAGAAGCAGTGCAGGGGAAAGCTAACTCATATCTCCTCATTCACTCTTCCTGTTAATAATTTGTAGCATTATTACTAATAAAGATTATTTTACTGTGCTAATGGCTAATCACAACGCAGGAGCAAGAACATATGGAGGGGAGCATGGTGAATAAACACAGAATAAACCCAGAAAAACAGGGCAGTCCTACCCTGATGAGTGGAAAGGTTTAGAGAATACAAATAAATATTCATTGCTTTTGGATGCCTGTCAGAGACACCTTCCAAGTCTTCTCAGGTTCAACCACTACTATTGATGTAGCAAAAGAGAATCATGACTTAAACAGGGAAAGGAGGAGACTCCTAAAAACACACATCCTGGCAAAACAGAAACAGACTAAACAAGCCTCTTGAAGAAATATGCATTTGAGAAACCACCCTGATTTAAAAGATTTGGCTTTTTATCCTTCCCCCACTGCGTGGACCTGTGGCACAGCAGCACACTGGAGATACATCATGTGATAACTCAGGGACACTTACACTGTAGGAAAAGCAACAACACTGCAAGAGCAAGAAAATAAACCTTGAGGTTACAAAGAAAAAAACAAGAAAAAAATCCACAAGGTCTGGTCTAGTGCACACTATGATTATTGATGTGAATCGTGACTTTGTGATCCTCAGAGGAGGGTTGATGTGCCTCTCCATAAATCAGGTCTTAAGGGTATATACATTACTGGCAAAGGGCAAGCACCACAGTTTGCTTTCACATAATGATCCAGCAATGGCATTTAATTGAGCAGAATATAAACAGCCAGGCTGGAACTTAGCCAGGACACTACATTTAACATCCTACTCTAAATAAGAAATTCCATATAGGCTGCAGTGTCCAAGCAGAGCAGAGAAAAGCTAAAGTAAAAGATCTCCTCTGATAATCCCTCTCACAACAAATTACACAGACCAGAATTTATAGTCCTGGGCAACATCAAGAGTTGAGTCTGCAACTGCCAAATGTGGTGGAGCATTTGGAGAGCATTTGCTGGGATGACAGCAATGTCTTTTGTCTTGGAGTGTCCCAGCTAAGTCCCCTGGGGAAAAAACCAACCAACCATCTGCAAGAGGTCTCTCTTCCACCCTGTCCTGCTAGCCAGCTTCCCTTGACTGATCACTGTGCTCTCAAATGAACTCACTCAAAAATGTGACGACAGCCTCACCATTTTTTGGATGTCAGACTTCAAGCGAAAGGAAATCAGGGTGTTTGGAAAGTTGTCACCTTATCCTCTGCCAAGGACCAGGAGAATTTTCTTTCTTCATTTTTTAGGAGTGGCCAAACCACTTTTGAATCACACAGTCAACATGGTGAGCATGACTGACTTGCCTCACTTCCCCCAGAACCAATCTACACTGTTCAAAGACAAGGGCTTGTGCAAATATTGGCAGGAAAAATGCGACAGAAGGAAGATGCAAAATTTCCAGCACAATTAAGAAAACTGGTTTTGGTTACTCTCATCAATTGAGACTAATTAGATCAGTGAGAGTGGCCAGACCTGGCTCTAGTGTGGAATAATCTGCTTGTGTCTCACAAATGGCATTTCCACTGAACAGACCCAAGACAACGCTCCCTTTGCCTTAGGTGTCTGTGTTGACCAGTCTGATTTCATCCATCCTGTCACCTGGTGCTGCCCTTGGCACAGCCTCACTGCAAGTACTGTAGCACATTATTCAGATAATTCCCCTCTTCATCCATCATTGTGAAAAGTCTTACAAATGTTGCAAGATAGTCCAGGAATTCACACAGCACCCCTTGATTTCAATGGGAACTGTTGTACTGGGGAGTCCTCCAAATCAGATCATTAATTTAATAGAAATGGTCTGCTTCTCTTTTTTTTTCCACCCAATTCAGCATTCTTGTGAGACAACATTTTAATTTGTTATCTTCCTAAGTTTTTTATCAGGTTTTCCTGTATTCTTCATTCCAGCCTTCACATAATTTTCTGATTAAATAACTGAAAACACCTGGAACAGACCACGTCTTTCAGGATGTATTCAGAGGAGTCCAATGGCTTTGAAAAACCCAGTAAGCAAGGCCAGAGCTTTAAAATTTCCATGTGGGTATTCACATTTCAGTCAGAATATCTTTGGGTTCAACAAAAAAAAAAAAAAAAAAAAAAAAAAATATAGGGAAGGTAAGAAATCACTGATTAACAAACTCTGTTACTGCCCACAGTTAAGGCAGTGACCACTTTTTATTTGTGTCTGGATTCACATCATATCTCACAGCTCTACATCAGTCCAGCTATGTTGACTTCATTTCTGGATCCCACAAGTCCATGAGTAGCTGGCTGTTGAGTCCTGGGTAAGAGCAGAGGTTCCAAAGAGCTACAGTAGGTCATTAATAATAAGAATAAATGCCTGAGACAGTGCCTTAAAACAACCTTTCTCTAAAATTAATAGGGGCATAAATTTCACTTGCTGCAAATTAGAGACCAGGAGGTCCAAGCACGATCCAATTTCTAAGCATTCTATTTTAAAGTGGCATAGATCAACACCATGAAATGACAGTGCATGTACACTTTGAAATAAAAAATGCCTGCTAAGCTATGCCAGCTGCAATGGGCAACAGCATGAAACACCCTGGCACGTTCCTCTTCAGGTTGGGGGAAGCCTCTCAGAAATATTAGTGGCTCCTGCTGCTTCTTCACAAGGCTGTGCTGCTCCCATGCCCACTGCACTAACCATGTGCAATCACACCTGTAATTCATGGGCTGCTTGGCAAGGGCCCTGGGCAAAGAGCTTCTGTTAACTCAGTCAAAAGAAAACAAGAATTTCCACCAGCCCAAAACCAGAACTCCTGTTGTGGTGCTGGTTTTGCTCTTCTCCTTTTGATCTTGCCTTTTCTTGATGGGTTTTTATGGTGGCAATAATGTTTTCCTACTCATCTCATACTGCCTGAGACATTAGTTTTTGAATTCACTTTTCCCTTTACTTGAATTAGAGCACAATCTTTTACCATGGCCACAGCTGTGTCGTTCTCAGACTCCTTAACCCTGATCTGTTTGATTCCAGGGCTGAATACAACCCAGAGTCCACATTCCTTGTGCTGACTGATAACTTCCTCCAGGCCACTGATAACTATTTGCCCACAGCAGTTCTCTCAGATAGGTCAGCTTTATTTATTACAGCACATGGCTGTATTTATTTATTGTTTTTATGTATGTATTTATTACTGTCCCCTTCAGCAACAGGAGCTGCAGAGCAATGCCAAGCCCTGATTCTCTGACCCCAAGGACTTCCATGGGAAATCCACACCATCCCTAGCTTTATTTCTCATGCAGAGCTCTGACAGGACATCACATCTGGGTATCACTGGATACTCTCTTGGGCAGCTGAGTGCCAGGCCAATCCAACAGGATTCAGAGGAATTAACTGGAGCTTTCAAGCCTGAGGTGAGCAATAAAATTGATTTACTAAAACACAATGAAAAAGTCAGCACTTATGAGAAGCCAGATTGAAGGAGGCTGTTCTGTCACTCAGAACAGGTTCAGGGCTGGGTTGGATTTGCCAAGTGCTTTTCTCCTTATGGCTGATGAGGGAACCGTGGGCTTGACATGTGACTACGGACCCCTCTGCAGTGCCTCTGCCTCTCCCCTTGCAGATGGCAGGGAGCAGCAGGACTTTGCAATGGATTTTTCCTGCTGGGTTCCTGCACTGCACAGGGTTCCCATGGCTGTCATTAGCTGAGCTCCAGCTGGAGTGGAAAACACCACACCACAAGAGCCTAAACACCAGACATCTGCTGTCCCTGTGCCCAGGCCATGCCACTCCAGCCCCTTGGAGAGCTCGAGATGGGCTCAGCAGTGCAGGCTGGAGCCCTGCAAACACTCCTGGTGCAAGTTTTGTCTCCTCTGGAATGTGCTTCCCCACTTCAGCTCTCACAGACTGGATTTCATGACCCCCCCCCAGGCCATCTATAGGGTCCATGTGCTTTCCCAGGCTCTGAAGGGGAGGAAAAGTTTGGGGGATTGTAAGGCTGCTGTAGAAAAGGCTTCGTCAGGAAGAGTTTGTGCCTAGAGACATTGGCTCAGTAGGTAGAAATTGCAGAGATATTGAGTAAATCTGCCCAGAAAGCAGAATGGGGAACTGTTACTGAGCTGAAGAAGCAAACACTTATTGACTTTCTGGGACAGGAAAGAAAGGACTTTTACAACCTGATAAGTAAAATTGTTCTGATTAAGGCTTATAGTCTATAAGTAAAAAAAGAGAAAAAGCAGGAAACATAGAACTTATGGTCCTAAGAAGAGGAAGGGAGGGAGGGATGGGGAAGTCTATTTCATGGGGACTGTTCCAAGAGCCTACTTAAAATATTCAGTTCTGATCCCTCTGCCTTCTTGCTCCTTAAAAGAAATCACCTCTTACATCATGCCATTCAAAATAAATTATACTTTCAATTTTCCTTGTTTCCTGATAAATTCATATTAAACTATTACATTGTATGCAGGAAAGAATCCAGCAAAAGCAACTCCTTGCATGCTAGGAATGGTTTTCTTCAGATGGCTTTAATGCTGAAAACAAAGGTCAGCAATTTACCCCAAACAAAGCACTGGAATTCAATCTTCCCTCTGCTTGGAAGCAGCATGATTCCACAGCCTTCACTGTGTTCTTCAAATACATTCCTACTGGAAAGCAAGGCTTTAAAAAACCTTTTATAAAGTGGGTTTTTTTCTCCCTGAGAGACTTGAAGCCATGAATACTGTTTTAGGGAGCTGCCAAGTTATCTGCAGAGGACCTCGACCACTTTACCTCTCCCAGAGATTCTTGTTTAATTAACGCATTCCACAAGCTGTAGGGCTCCTCACAGCTGAGGATTTCTTCTGATCCGTGCTGGAGGGTGAGGGCACAGACAGTTCACATCAAATCCTGCAGCCCCCTGATCAGCTTTGCCCTGCATGCCAACTGCAGAGCCTGGAAATGCATCCCAGAGCAATGCACAAAACCAGCAAACTGGAATTGGGAAGGAAGACAGCTGGAAACATGCATTATTTAAAATGCTGTAGGATGAGAGACAGATGCTGGCATGGCATTTGTGGAGTTGAAAGTCACCCAGCTCATGCTGCCAGCTGGCAAGCTAGCCTGGTATCAAACCCACAGCTATGCAAAACCCACCACCACAGCTGGCACCAGGCTGGCAGAGCTGGCCAAGGCCAGCAGTCATGGTCACTGGAATGTTCCTTCTCTTGCCATTGGACCTCCACCCTGCACCACAGCACAGACAGGGAAGGCAGACTGCACCTGCCTGGGAGATACACACAGTATCTCCCTCTCAAGGGCTGTCTATGCATCACCAGGACCTAAATTTGCTTAAATGAAGGGGGGAAAAAAGGCAGGAAGAAAAGCAAAGGGGTGTGTTTGCTCTCTAATTCATCTTGATGACCCACATCTCACAGGCAGAGCTCCAGCTGAACTCCCAGTGCCTTCCCTCTCTGAGGCAGTCAAAGGAAAGGCTTTCTGATCCCTTCCCAATGCATGCTGTAAGTGGGTGAGCTGGCAGCAAGATGAGATTCCCTTCCTTATTGCTGCCTACCAAAAAGGGAAACCCTGGAAAACTGCCAGATCTGAGGACTTGTTAGGGAAATACGAGTTTGTTGATGGGAGGCAAAAAACAGATGAGGCAGAATTCCACATAATTCTGCCAGCTAAAGCATTGTTTTGACTTGCATCAGTAGAAGGAAGCTATCAGCTAATTTACACAAAGAATAAAGGCTTTTGGGGAGATGTGATTTAGCATCATCAACCTCCAGCAACGAGTGAGACAGAAGGCTAAAATCACAGAATCATAGAACAGTTTGGGTTGGAAGGGATCTTTAAAGGTCATCTAGTCCAACCCCCCACAATGAACATGGGGGTTTAGGAAAAAAAATATAATCTGTCCTTGGGGATGGAGAAGGACAAGCTTTCTCATATGATATGAACAAGGAGAAAATAAAGGAATATCCTACCTATGCTAAGAGTTAGTGAGCACTAAAGAGCACTCTGTAGATGTCAGTCTGTAGGTGCCCTACTAGGAATTGGGTGTGGGTGATGGTTACTTTCCACTTAGTTCAATGGTGCTACTGGGAACAAACTCCTATCCCTTTTTTTTTTGAAAGGGGATGGCAGGTCTCCATCAGAGCTCCTTTAGGATTTGGAACAGAGGCCAGTGAGTGCCAGAAAACTTGCGAAAAGCTCGTGGCTGCAGGGTGGATCCGTGTGTTCCCTGTGTCTGTGCTGGCCCTGCTGCAATCCCAGCCTGTGCTGGTGCTCAGAGCCCTTTGCAGAGCACAGTGGGAGTAACCACAGCCTTGTGTGACCTTTGAGCTGGCAGCAACTCTGCAGAGTTTGAAACTTCTCATTGCCTCCTTTCACTCCTCAAGATCTCACCTAAAGAAGCTGATTTTTAACTCATAAGAAAGGCCCCTGCCCCCTGAGGAGGCTTTGATGTAGAGTCTAAAAAAGACATTAGTCCCAGTCATAGGACTTGGGGCTGTGCATGGCAAAGAAGAGGGAGAAAAGGCTGTAATTCTCCCTTGCAGCTCTGACCACTGATTCATAGTCACACTGGCATAGACAATACTGACATAGACAATATTTTTAGAAGTTGGTTGGGTTTTTTTTTCCATAGAAGATAATGAGGTTATGGTGCCCCATGGACACCCACAGTCTCCTGGGCAGGGATGAAAGCAGCCTTAGAAGGAAAGAGTTTCTACCTTGGAGGAAGAAAGCCTCCATGGAGCTAAGGACAGTCATGAGGTCCACTGCCAGCAGTGGGGCTGCTTAACAGCTGCTCTTTTCATGCTGGCTCTTCTCCTCCCACAAGCAGAACAATTGGGAATACTCCCACTGATAATACAAAGAGGATGTATCCTTGTTTACAGCTTTTACCCCAGCTCACCCACTCTCCTGTCCTCTGTTCTCCATCCTTCTTGGGCACAAACCTGGGCACACAGAAGCCTCCAGGAGCCAACAGTGCTGTTGTTCCCTCCCCAAGGATAGTTTTGTTCCCTCCCATATTAACCCCACCCTGTCACCAGCACAGAGGTCTTTTCCAAAGATTTCCCACCTGGTTACTCATGGTCAGGCTTAGCAGGTTCAGCTGAAGAGATCTGAAAAGGAAATCTGAAATGGATCTTGCTGGAAGTGGCAGGGCTGCCAGCTGGCTTTGGAGAGCTGATCAGCATAAACATGTCATACTTAGCTACATTAAATCAAATACTCCCTGTTATTCAGCACATTCCCACCACGTGTTCCTCTCTTTTGCATTATAGAGTCAGTATTGTACCTCTGAGGAGGTCCCTACTTTCTTTTTAGACCACTCTTGAAGCTCAGTGTGCTGAAGTCACTGCTCATGAAACAAACTATACCCACACCAAAAGGTCAAACGTGACAAACCCGGTGCTCAAGTGCTGAATGTTGTTTGTTTGGACTGATCAGAATAGTTCTGAAGTGACTTACACCAAATTCTTCCTGTGCTCAAAACCGTGTTTCTCCATAAGCCATGTTTACAAATGCCAAAAATATTTTGTACCAGGAGTTATGAAAGCCTGAAAGCACTTACTTATAGAGAGCTGTTTCAACACTGCAAATACTTGTATGTAGTTGAGCCAGGTCCTGTTGCTCATGAGAACAGCCTTTACCAATCTGTCAACACTGACCTAACTTGTCCAAGAAAGAGCTCAGAAAATCAGTTTGACGTGGAGAGACCTTCAAAGTGCCACTGTACAAATATAAAGCTGGTGCAGGGCTGGAGGGTGGTGAAATCTGGCAGGATGTGACCATCTCCAAATATCATATTTTTGTGCATCATTTAATATTACAGAGGCTCCCCATCTTTTGAAATTAATAATTCTTCTGGAAATGTAAAATCCTTCACATTTTTCTTAATATACTAAATTGATTGTAACTTAAATGTCTCGGTCCATAATATATTTTTAAGGATTATAAGAGTTCAGACCATTTGAACAATTTTTCACTGGCTTTACCAATGCTGGGACAACAGGGGGTTCTTCAACAAAATCAAGTATCAGTCTACAATCCTGCCCAAACGTGAGGGACTTTCTTATAGTTTGCATTATAGTACTCTAATTTTGTTTCCTTTCCCTAAATTGGACTTTCAGTAATCTTTTCCATTAGTTCAGCTAAGGGACAGCAGTTTAGAGCAGAGAATATTTTATTTTACTTGCCTTAGAATTCCCTGGCATCAGTTTAGCACGGGAAAAATGTGATTAATAAGTAAATAACAGTATTGGCACAAGCAGGGGCTCTGTTCAGAAATGGCCTCAGAGCTTCTGCTTTGATCCTGCCGAGTGGAGATTCTATTTTAAAAGCAATATTTAGCAGAATTCATGGCCATGCCCTGATTTCTGACCTACAGAGCACAGAGAAATATTTCAAATTATCACCTCCAAGTGTTTTCAAAGCAGCACAGAGTGATTACCTGAAAAATAAATGGAATCACTCAATGACTTCAGGGACTCAGCCAAACCACTGAAAAATCAGGCTTGTAACATTCCACATGTGAATTTCCTCATGCTGTCTTGAAATCAGAATTAAAAGATAGGTGTGGATTATCTTAGAAGCACTCAGCCTCTCTTTTCCTTGAAAGCTGGAAGCATGAGCACAAGGCCAACAACAGGCTGTATTTCCACTAAGGGACTTTCCCTGGTGCATGACTGTTCCCAGAAAACCCTAAAACAAAGCCCAGCCACAATCCTAGAGGTGTCTGTAGTAACCAGGATAAGCCAAGTCAAAATAACATTTCCTCTACCAGCTACTCCAAATGAGTTCTTTTCCTCAAGAAGCATTAACTGTGGCTAATCCCATCCCTCCCTGAAAGCCTGGGTGTATCCCCAAAGGTGAGGATTTCAGGCTGCTCACTTCACAGCAACCCTATAAAGTAGGTCTGGTAGATCTTTTCTCTCCCTTTTCCCTCCCTGCAGTTTCCTCCTTCCATTATAAGAGGGCTCCTGCACAGTTTAAGGGAAACTTTCTCTCTGGCTCCAGCAGAGCTGAGCAGAGCCAGCCAAGCTTTGTCCTGCTACCACCTTCCCATCACTACCAGGAGCAAAGCTACAAGAGAGTCCTGCAGGGATTAGAGCAAGGTTTTACCACAAATGCAGCCCTACCTTTCATTCCTGCACCCAGCAAATGCTGAATTGGTTTTAAAATAAATTTCCTTAACAACCAAGTACTACTATTTAACAGGACCCGTGAGCACTTCTATAGCATTTTACAAATCACTGCATAAGTATTAATTAGACTTAATGACTCATATTACCTAATGAGATAATGAAAATCCCTGCAGCTCACAATATCTACTTCTATTTTCAGCAAGAGATGAAATGGATCTTGTAAAAGGATATATTCTCTTCTAATTCCCTTCCTGCATGTCCCTGTAATAACATTGGAAAGTAATTCAAAGTGTGCAAGTCATGGCATTTTTTTCCCTCTCAGCTTGCAAAGGCTAATACAGTCTTTGCCACAAACCACAAATACAGAAGTTTAGTGATAATATTTGTTCCTCAGGAGGTTTTCTATTGAAGGATGACTGGTGGGGGCTCACTTTTTGGATTTGCTGCCTGTTCTTTATGGAGAATAGCAATGTCTTTCTTGCTTTCTTTCTGGGTTGCCCCTGCCAAGGTAATACTTAATGGATTAAGCCTTGTGAAATAAATTCTGTAAATAGAACGTGGACTGAGATCATTTCAACTCATTTCCCCTGCGTCCCCTTCCCGTCCTGGAAGCTGTCAAACACAAGCAGCCTGCAAGGAGCCTGTTCTCCCAGTGTTAGTCTTGAGTCTCACTAGATGCATAAAACAGCTTGTTTTTCACATACTTTCTGTGATGGCATTAAAAAAAAATTACAAGGGGGAAAAAAAAAACCCAACCCTTCTCAATTCCACCCATAGCTATAAACTGGATACAGCTAATCTTGCAAGGGCACCAAACATTGCTGTGTTTGTCCACATTTGAGCACTAGAAACCTATGTTTATGATGGAATGACAGTTGAATCTGAAGGATTTTAAAGAAAGGAACTGAACCAACTGTGGGTTTGTAAACAAACAATATGGTTTTGACGTCAGCCGTATCATTTCATGTGCTGGAACTGTTTCTATCATGTGGCCAGTTCCTGCCCCTGAAGAGTATCTAATTTAATTTAGATGTATTCACGATATGGGACAGCATGTCAAGTCCAAGAAACTACAGGGTAACTCTGCAGGAAGGTCTGTGCTGGAAAGATTGCATAAGCTGTGCTTTGAAGGAGCAACAGGGACTTTTTGGCTCAAGGAAGAGAGGAGAAAGTGATGTCTACTGCAGAAAAAGGTAAAAAGAAAGTGAGGGGAAGGGAAGTGTATGGACTGGGCATGGTCAAGGGGAAGGGCTTTCTTTCTCCTCTAGAAATGAATCAGTTTGAGGTGTTTTTCAGCAATAATGTAATCCAAAAAACTCTGCATAACTTTTTCCAGAGCAATAAATCCTATCCACAGCTTTCAGGAGTCGTTCCAACTTTGTTTTTGGTCCTTCTTGGGTTCTTCTCTCTGCTCTTTCTGTACTGGCCCTGCAGACACCCACCATGGAGGATAACTCACCCCAGGAGATCTTCTGTTAGGCACCACTCCAGCATCCATGGGATCACCCACAACAAGCCCTCAGGTGCCCAGGGGTGATGCAGAGCCCCACTCCCTCCCTGAGCACCTGGCTGTGAACAAACACCCAGGTGAGGGGCTGCCACTTGGGTGATGGGAGAACAACAGCAAGATATCCCTTTGTTGCTGCTGATAGTGACTGAAATATGTCTTATGTTGCAGGTATCTAAGGGCACCAGTGTGGGAAAACTGCTTTTCATACAGGGCATGATCCTGATTGTTAAAACCCTCCCAACCTGGCATCAGCTGAATTTACAGGGATGCCCTGTGTGGTTAAAAAATTCTTTTTGAATGTTTACCAGCTTGGGCCTTAAATGATATTAATTTCTCTAGAAATATATTTCAATTAACAGTATAACAACAACACAGTATGTTGTCTTATTTATTTATTTAAATATTTTTACTAGACAGCATTTCCTACTCCACTAGTTCTATTTCACCAGGTTTCCCAAAAACCCAGTTTCTCCCAGAAGCAGAGCTCTATGCTGGGTACTCAGCTCTGGCTGTATACACACAATCCCCACCAGCATCTTCCCAACTCAGCTACCCTGATTCCTACACATTTGGAAAGAAAAGAGATGGTTCCCCTTGCACTTATTTTATGCCATGGAATCCTGGCTGCTTGTTGGAAAACTATTCCCAATTAAAAATGTAAGGTTTTTTTTCCAATGAAAGCTAACACCTTCTACCAAAAAAAATATTTCTCAAAAGCTTAAACTCTAGTTTTAGCCAAAAACATGAGACTAGCCTTAGGTGTAGGATTCAGACCAATACTACAAGACAATCACAGAAGTTATAACCAGCTGAGCTTGGTTATTTACAGTGGAAGGCAAGCTGCAATTCCTTCCTTTGATCTATTTGCTGGCTTCAGGATTACATTTCCCAACCACGCTTTTTAATCACTGTAAACATCAGAGGTGAAGAATTTGGTGGAGAGAAATTTGGCTGCTTCTTTGTGTTTTTGATCAGACTGGGCTTTGATGCCTTCTCTTTCCCAGTTCCAGGGCTCTCTATGTGACACCAGCCCGTGGCCTCAGGCTCTGGGATGTGCACATGGAGTGTGTTTCCTTGCCTCCACCTCCATCCCCTGAGGGGATACAGCCCCAGGGGTGATGCCCTTCCAGTGAAGAGGGGCAGGGTGCCACACAGTTACCCCACAATGGACACTGACATGCTGTCCCTCAGTCTCTCAGGGACTGCTTTGTTGCATTTGGAAAAGAATATAGCAACAAACTTCTTCATGCAATGGAAAAGCAGAAAGGAGCCTTTATTTAAAGAAACACTACACTTATATATAGCAGTTTGTGGCAGCAAGGGTAGAAATTATTTGATTGGTGCAAGGGAGGTGACACCCCTGGTCAGGTAGCTCACGAACCCTGCAGGTTTTATTCATTGTTATAATTCTATTCTCTTGTGTTTTTCTTGAGCAGAGTGAGAAATCCAACCTGCTTCCCTGGTTCCCAGCAGTATCCAATGCCACAGCTTCCTCCTGAGCAAGCCTGGACACTCACACTTTGCTTTTGCAAGACCCCTCACCCATGAGTCTCTCTCTGCAGTGCTGGAAAACCTCTGGAGTCAAGAAACCCAAGAATGGCTGGTGGGAATTCATGGAAGATGTGCAGCACAGCAGGGAGGTCCAAGCTACCTTTGAACAACGGGTACAGCAGGAGGTTTTCTGCCACAGGATGGAGCTCAGTGCAGGCTGCAAAGCATTTCCTGGATGCTCCACAAATACTCAAAGCATCTGAATCTCATTGCAGAGCCTGCACTGCCAACTGTGCCTCCAGGCTGGAAAAAAATCATGTAGGTGAGGGTCTTGATCATGTCTGAAAAAGTACAATAACCAAGAGAGTGGTGGGGGGGAGAAAAGAGCCAGCTTTTGTAAAACGTGAGCATGTGAACTCTGTGCCTTCAGTTTTGTCCCACTTACTCTGTTCACCAGCTCTACAAAGTGTTTCTCACACAGAAGTGTATTTTTAACAACACTGAAAAGAATGTGCCAGAATTGGAAGCTCAAGCTACTTTTACCCTGGGTACATGGGATGCAAATGCCATGTAAGAAGTTAAATGGCAAAGGAAGAATTTTTAGGTTTTTTTTTAACCAAGAATGGCCAAATTAGTATTAATGGGGCTGATCTTTCTGACTGTGAAATCTCACTGAATAAAAATATTTAACACAAGAAATCCTCAGCGTTCTCTTCTACCTGAGCATCATGCACAACCAGAAACTGCTTTACCAAAGGAGTTAAAAGTTTTCTGCAATAATGCAGCAAAATCAATCTATGCAACAAACACAGGCACATTCTGTGGCAGTTTCCCCACAAGGTTCAATCTATGGGGTAAAAAAGTCTTGATTTATTATATAGCATTTGGACAGTTACGAATGAAAATTTGCCAAAGATCAGAATAATCAACTCTTTCACCCAGGCAGTTTTTTTATGCAAGAAAAAAGCACAGAATGGGTCTGAGCAAAATAAATAAAAATTCCACACTTTTAACCAACAGAATCTTCTGCGTCATTCAGAAATATTTACAGACACCCAGAATCTTTTCTCATCAAAAAGACATTCTGGGCTTTCAAATTAAACTTTTTCTTACTTTATATTTTTATTACTGATGACCTTTAAACCAGTGGATATCTCCAACTTGTGGCATCTCTTCATGTCGAGTCAAATGCAGGAACTTTTAAAGCTGTTCCTTGCTGGTTTTTTCTCTTCCCTTGAAACATCTCTCTTTTGCTAAGCTGTCATCTGTGAGTTTTAAAGATAGCAGAACCCCATCTACAGCAGCATCCATCACATGAGTCATGGTAACGATGCCTCAAACATCAGTTTTTATTGATTGACTGGGCCTCTGGTGCCAATGTGGAAATCTTCCAACCTGGAAAAGGCTGGCTGTTTTAATACAATTAAATACAGCCAGGAAGAGGGCTGCAAATGGAAACATGCATTAGCCATTCATAGTATACAAGCCTCTCTCAGAGCCCAGTAAAGTGCAGCATCCCTGCTTCCCTTGCTTATTTAATTAGCACACAATGAAAGCCACTGAATTTCCCTGCAAAAGGTGTTGCGTACTTTGGACAAAAAAGAAAGGAGAAAAGAAATTGCTTTTAAGTCCAGTCCAAAAAAATAGCTCCTTGGCTAAATGGCACTTTTAATAAAGATATTTCCAGTGTTTGTTTATTTATCAAAAAGCAGTGTTTCTCTCAGGTGTTTTGATTTTTATTTCTGTGCAGAAGAAGGAGGGGAAAAAAAGGGCTTTACTAAGCAAGTCTTTCAGTGAGACACCAGATGATGGATAGTCAAACACAGAGTCTCCTGTAAACACAGAGGTAACCAAAAGGTATGAACTGACTCATAATTGTGTCAACACAGGTCGCAGACCCTTGGTTTATTTCAGCCTTCCTGTTTTTCACAGATTTCTTTTCACACTACACTATTTTTTTAAGACACAGACTCTTTTCAGTGCATCTTAGCGGGGTGCAACAGCACACACGTTTTTACACCAAAATGTGGGCACCTACACACACATGTAGGCTGTACTGCCACAGTTTCAACAGCAGCATTTTCCATCTATTGCTCATGGCTGCATTAAACTAAGCTGTGCAGCCCATGACTGCTCTAAATCAAAAAGTCCATCCCATTCCTGCCTCCAGCCTTTCCCCAGAGGCTCTTGGGATGCATCCAGAAGACAGGAATACAACAAAACCTCAACAGCCTAGTGCATCAGCTCATCCAACCCTCTATGACTAGCTGTGATTTTATTTTTTTTTAAGTGGCAAGACTCTGTCTGACAGAAAATGCTGGGAGGAGGACAGGCAGCAAAGAGGTCTGTGATGATCAGAACCTGCTTGTCTTTGTCCTGATCTCTGAACAAATTCAATTAGGCTGCAGCCTTTTCCTTGTATAAAGTTTAGATCCATGGTTTGGCTTGGAAGGCTGGAAAGATCATAGTTCTGATCCCTCTAAAAGACTTTCCACTAAAAGCCTCATCCAACCTGGCCTTGGAGGAAAAAGCCTTTCTGGCCTCTCTATTTCTTTATCAGCACTGACAAGAAGGGTAAGGAATTGTTAGGATAGGGGCTGATGTGCAGACACCCCAAGACATTGAATCCCCTGCAAGTCCCAGAGCAGCAGAGATGTTTCAGTGCATTCCTGTACCTGTGGAGACACTATGAAATCCTGAGATCCTTTTAAAGGACTTGCAGAAACTAACAAATGAAGAAGGGTTAAAGCCATGGAAATTGTTCCTCCTCAGCAGAGGCAGGAAAAGACCTGCAGTGACCAGAGTTTGTTCCTGGGTGTCCAGGGAGCACTGAGCCCAGTGCAAGGGATCTGCAGTGGATCCATCCTGAGCACACACAGGAAAATAACTTAATGCCATAGACCATCCACCCAAGGTGTGTCCTGTATGAGAAGTTTGGACAACTGTTTGTCTGGGATGTTTCAGCTTCAGAGATGTACTGAGAATGGTAGAGCCAGCAAGGACAGAGAACATTATTCAGGCTGAGCAGAGCCCTATTCCTTGTGTAATCACATCCAGCTCAACTCAACAAAAATCAGAGTTACAGAACCAGGATTTGGATCTTATTTCCCACTGTAGAAAAGGCAGTTGCTAAAATCCCCAGTTACCAGGTATTCACTGCAGTGACTGAAACCAAACCCACCCAGAGATCCCACAATGGCTCTTGCCTGGTTACAACACCAAGTCATTCACCAAAAAAATGCAAACCAAATTACATTAGGGTGAAGCTCACACACACACACAAAAGCCAGAAAAGCACTTCAGAAACAGAAATAATTGGCAGACTTAATTTTTTTAAGAATACTCATTTTAAGATAGTATACCTTTGTAAAGAGAGAGCATTTTATGTGGAGCCATTTTCCCCTTTGGAAATCAAGGCTGACAGAAGAGAATTCCCTTTATAAATTACAATATATTAAGTCATATTTGCTTCCAGCAGTTTCTGTACCTTCAGAAATTGGTCAGGCTTTATATGTTTGTCAGCTGGGGAAATCCTACACTCTATTCTCCTGCCTCCCCTCTTTTCTTTATCTCTTTTTAGCTCTACAACAGAAGGTGAAGAAAGAAAATTTTACAAGTTTCCCAAACATTCCACATATTTTCTCTGCATAAACAAGCCGTGGATTTTTAATGTAAATAGTGCCAGGGCACTGTCACTCAGACAGGAGTTCACCCAAGTTAGACAAATTATTCTGCCCGTTATCTCAGTTGCTACAGATTCTTGCCTTTCATTCATTCCTTGCCAGTGGCAGGATTTTATGTGTAGGGAAGAAAAGGAGCCTCAAATGCTGAAGTTAACCTCTTGTGGTGAGAGCAGTAATCCTGGGATTTCCAGGGGAGAATGCAGAAGGAGATAGCTACTAGCCTTGTCTGCCAAGGCAGCAGTCAAAAGAATGCTGAAATTTGGCATGTATGAGCAGGAGAAATGCAGTGCTCTGAAAATGGACACTGCAAGCTCCCTGTCAAATCTGCAGCATTTGGCCCACATGAATAAAACAAATTTAGTTTAAAAAATTTTTTTACATGTCCTATAAAAATCCTCCATAAAGCTGTGTTGTGGCTGTGAATAGGGGATGGTGCTGCTGAGCAAACCTGCCTGGCAGAAGCAGTGGCTGCTGCTTCAAACATCATATCCACACTGTAATTAATACTAATTCAACTACAGTCAGCAAGCCTCATTTCCTCCCAGATAAGGAGATACTTATTAGAAGCAGGATGTGATGAGGGGATTCCTTTCTGAAAGTATTTTTACAGCCACACTGGCAGGGACAGAGTGAAAGCCCCTGTCCCACATGCCAGCTATTGTCCAGCTGTGAAACCCCTTTGGGTCCTGGAACCTGTGCCTGGAAAACAAAGGGCCTGGATGCTGCCAGCCCCATGCCCTGCCCTGCAAGTGCATCATTCCAGTCTCTCCTGCCTGGTCCACAGCCCCTTTTAGGAACAGAGAATGCTGAGTTTGCATGGCAGCACCATAGGAGGAAAATGTGCATGGCATGCCCACCTGTAAACTGATTCCCTGTAGTAATAAACACCTTTAATGCCATTCTAATGAGCCAGCTCTGATAAATGTTTTATTTATGCAGCACTTCCAAAGAAGGGAAAAGCTCTTACCTATTGTTCTTCGGAGATCTTCACACTGGCTAATGTGAGGGAATTTCAGGATTTCCTTCCACTTTTTGCTTTTGCCTTTGCGTTTCCCTCCACCCCCTGCAGAGAGAGGAATATCAGGATTAGATTGGTTTGGGGAAATAGTTCCACCTAGAGTTTACCTGTCCAGACACAGTTCTTATGGATACCATTAATAATTAAAGCTGTGACATTGTGGGTTGATGTACAAGCAGATCCTTGGAAGTGTTCAAGGAAAGGTTGAGCAATCTGAGCAATCTGGTCTAGCAGATATCCCTGCCTGTGGCAGGGGGGTGCCACCAGATGACCTTTAAGGTCCCTTCTAAGCCAAACCATTCTGTGATTCTATGATACAAATCAAATCTCAACTTGTTTGAATCTAAAACAGACCAAGGAGGTGGCATCTGGCAGAAGGTCAGCTCACTAAAATTTGGGAGTCCAAGCTTGCTGCCCACCAGGTCCAGTTGAGATGACAGTGCTACCTCCAGCATCACCTCCTCCCCAACCAACAGCCACTTCACACAAAATCAAACAATCCTGTAAAATCACAGTTCACACCTTTTCAACACAGATATCCCCCTTCTGGTTTTGGGAAAAGCCCTGATTCTACCCCCCAAAAAACAGCTGAAAACTGAAGATCAAAATTCAGTTCCTGCCATCCCCTCCCACCCTCACATTACATATCCTGCCAACATAGCACTATACTGCTGTTATACCCTGGTCACTGCTGCTTCCACAGGAGAGCTGTAGGAGAAAATTAATAGCTTCATGAGGAAAAAATAATTTATTGGTTCTTCTTTCTGTTCTGCTTGTGCAGCCAATGGAGGAGGAGGATCCCTCTGGGCATGAAAGCCCAGATGCAGACTGGGATTCTCCCAGTCACTGTATTTACTGCAATTCAGCCCCTGCACACAAAATCTGATTAGTTTGAGTCTATTTTACATGCACTGACATGCTGAATGACTAATTCAGAGCTGAGTTAATTCTGTAGAGGGGTTGGTAGAGTCACAATTGCAGATTGAGAGTGTGTTGGGTCCTGCATGACATTGCAGGCTAAATTAGGAGAGCACTGACTCAAAAGATAACAGACCACCAGAGAGAAAACTGGAGCCTCAGAAAAAATTACAAGTATTGCTCTCTGTGGGGGCATTTCTGATCACACCTTTGGCACAGGAGAGCTTCTTTTGCATTTCACCTTTTATTCCTTTGCTTTTGATGGCAAATGGTTTTGTCATCATGGAGCCTGCCTTGAATGATTTAAAATTTTTTATTGACAGGAACTGATTGTATTTCCACAGTGTGCAATGTAGAGCTGAGATATCTGCACTAGCCACACAGGAACCAGCTTGTCTGTGCTTTCAGAGCACAGCCCTGCTGTCCTTTCCAGGAATCAGACTGCAGCAGAGCACAGAGACTGTGACTGCCTCCCCACCACACAGGATTATGCAACACAGACGTACCCCTAGGGTCTGTAATGAATTCTGCCTCAACCCCCCCTTTGAGTGCACCCCAACCACTGCTCTGAAGTCATTTCCTCCCCCATCCCTCTGCCCACAGCATCAGAGAGCTTGTCTTGCTCTCTTGGTCTTGCATGCTGGGGCTTTAGGTGAACTACAAAGGGCTGCTGAGCATTTTGTGGGCTGTGATCATCTGTTCACCAACTTCTGGAGCACATCTGTTCACACATGGCTCTGCTCTGGCTGCCAGTGGCCACAGGGGTTGGATTTAGCATCCCTAAGGGTCCCCACTGGTTTTCATGTCCCCAAAAGCCCATTCCTGCAATCCTGCACAGCAGCTCCTGCATGCCAGGCTGCCACTCCCAACTTGTTCCTCTTCTCCTTCTCTTCCAGGAGCATTTTCCCTTGTGCTCCTGCCCTTGTGCCTACCACACTGCACTTACACTTCTCTCCCTGCACCCTCCCTTCACATACTCCTCTGGGAAAATGATCCTTCCACCAGGAATTCCTGCTTCCTTATCACTTCCAATCCTTCTCTATGGCTGCATTTCCTTCTCTGAATCATTGTTCCCTGAACTCTTCTTCTCTTTTGTGTGTTTTTCCTCACGTTCATTCATCTTAGAATCACAGAATCCTACAATATACTGAGTTGGAAAGGACCCATCAAGATTATCCAGTCCAACTCCTGGCCCTGCACAGGACACCCCAAGAAACACCCCTGTGCCTGAGGGTGCTGTCCAAATGTTTTTTGAACTCAGACAGGTTTGGTGCTGTGAGCCCTCCCTTGGGGAGCCTGTTCCAGTGCTCAGCCACCCTCTGGGTGATAAACTTTTTCCTGATACCAGCCTAAACCTCCATGTGCCACTCATTTCTGGCTGCTGCCACTGCAGCACCTCTGCCTTTAGCAAGAGTCAGACAGAGATGCTGCTTGGGGCAAGCAGGAGCTCTCTGCTCAAGGGGTGGCTGGGCAGCAGTGCCTGCTCCAACACTATTTCCAAGCACTTCTGGACACAGGAGGCACTGGGGGTCAGCCAGATGAAACCATCCTTTAGGCTGAATCTGCTCTACACTGGTACATCTTCACCTACTGAAGGTCTACCCTGTAGGCTCAAGCACTAGAGATTCCAGAGCACATCTGCTTCTCCAGCCACCTTTACAGAAGTCCTCCCAAAAAAGGCTGAATCTTTAGCAGCATCAAGCAACACAGAAAATTGCAAAATAGCCCTTTGCTCTAAGTGACAGCTCTGAGATTTGTGCACAGGTGATATGATTCTGCAAAGCTGGGCCAGAACATCTTTAAAATCCGTTCAATGTAAAATATGTATCGATGCATTTACATTGGGTGATGTATTTCTGACATTAAACTTCCATCAAAACTAGAGAAGGGCTCTGCGGTCCCCCGTTGAAACCGGGATCGATGCAGCCAGCCTGCTCTCCTCTCTTTTGTGGCTATCCTCCAAAAATAAGCAGCCTTGCCTGATGAATCATTTGCTCTTAGTGAGCGTGAAGCAGCGTTACTGCTTTGCTTGTGACGTCTTTATGTTAAAGATTCTGATCAAGTGCTCTAATCGACCTGACCTTTCCGCTCTCAGCTTTTCTTGTGGAGCCAGCAGGGTTTGCTGGCTCCAAATGTTCATTCTGGGGGGGTTTGAAGGACATAATGCAGTGAGACAGCTGAGACACAGTAAATTGTCTAGCAGAGCTAAAAGCCAAGAGGGGAAGTTTCTCTGAATAGGTCACGGTGCAGGTTGCAGAGGGAAGCTTTTCACACGTTGCCTTGATTGCTGCCTTTGCACTGTCTATTCTGCACAGGAGGATTTGCATTCTTCAGGGCAGGACTTGACAGATATGCCATGTTTCAAATGTAAATGCTTTAAATGTAAGTTCCATCATGCAGTGTTGGAGAGTCTGACTGCTTCAGAATTTTGCTTTGCTGCTGACGACAAAAGGTGAGCTGCCAGCAAAAAAGCACAGAAACTCAGCCCTGCTTCCTTGCCTGAACTCAACCACTCAGCATTTGCACACTGAGGGCTGAAGCTAATTCTCTAACATGTCAACCAGTCCTGCAGGAAACAAAAGCAATTGCTCTACATCTTACCTACTGAAAAATACATGGCATTTTTTACATCATCTTGTGATGCTGCATGGCAAATCTAGCTCTGATCTCTGCCTGTGAGGAGAGAGACATAACCAGAGGCACACATGTAAAACAACTGCCAGCAGGAGCTACCTTTAGCCTAAAGTGCCTACTATTCTTTCCCCTCCATTATTCAGTATATACTTACTCTCCTAACACCAAGAGGAGACAGGAAAACACCTGCACATTATTAAGTGGTTTGTCCAAATTTAAATGAGAAATCAGAGACAGAGGACAGAGCTGAAGATGAAGCTGAAGAAGCCAAGGCTTTGAAACTGTTAATTCTGCTAAAGACAGCATCAACATCCTGCTCAGATGATTGAAGATTATTCACAACACAGAGTAAAACATTGTTGGATGAATTTATTCCAGCACCATGCCTGTAGCATATTCCATTTGTGCCAAGGTGGATTTTAAGGATGGATAATCTGGCTTCCTACTGCTGCTCTGTTCTTGCCCAAGTTGATAAGACAGCAGCACATCACACACTGCCAGGCCTGGCTAACCCAAGACAGCCAAATATTTAATCCAACTGTATTAACTGCAGTCCAGTTAAGCCACAGATCACTGGAGGATGACTACAGCTTCTATCTTCCACTTCACAACAGTTCCTGGGCTGTCACCCAAGGCTTTCCCAATAGAGAGCAAGGCCTTGATTACACAGTGAAAGCAGTGAAACAAACTCCAAAAATACTAAAAGTCTAAAAAGTTATGGTTAGTGTCCTATTCCCACTCTTAAGATGTTTACATCTCTTCTCTTCCTCTGCCATCCTTTCTCTGCTCTGTCCCATGGAGGTGTTTGAAGCTAAGTGTTATATATGGAATTGCCACATTAGATTAAGGTCTGGCCAGTACAGGATGGACTGCAGGCAGCTTCAGAGGAAGATCTTGGAAAGCTGTTTCTGAAGTATTTGAAAACCATTAAATTTGTTCCATATTCTGTAAATTAGATATGGCTAACAAAACAAGAAGGTTTGTGGCTTCCAAACAATTTCTTCTCCATTTTTTAGCATCTCTGCTCCTTAGAATCAGGCTGTTCTTACGATCCTGGTAAACGCCCTGCACTGTTGAATGCCCTCATGTCTCATGTGGGTGTGAATACCAAAGTTTAACTGTGTATTTGTGAAGGAAAAGAATACTAATTTCAATCTTGTTTTCCTAGAGCCCCTCATCCTAATGAGACAGCATGAATAAAACTTACCAGCCCATCATTTTCCCCTAGGAATTTTTCATGTCTAATGCATCCAGACTCTACGGCAAACAGTTTCACCCTTATTAGACCTGTTTCATGTGGAAGTTCTCCCAGGTTCACTATTCTTCTTTCATATTAGTTCCACCTACGCTCAGCTGTACTAGCAAATAAAACTGGCTTGTTTTTAAAGAATGAAAGACTGCTTGCTCTTTGCCCTTTATCCTGCCTCTTTCCTCTAGAAAAGCAGAAAAAAAACCCAGGAACCTTGTTTTATTCTGAAAAGATCTTAGATGATACTCCTATTAACCTGTGCTTCAAACAAGCATTTACAACATCATTAGTAACCTCATTATGAATCCCCTCCTGTCAGCCCAAGGAAAACACCAGCAGTATGAGGGCTGGATTTCCAAAAGCAGGGGGGTGTCCACCATGCACTGCCTCTGCAAACCAGTCTCTAGAGGCTCTCTTTTATCAGATATAATAAAAAGTCCACTGCAGGCTCTCAGAAGAGAATTGTGTTACACAGCTCCTCTTATCCATGTTAATCTGCCTTTATCTCCCACAGCCTTTTCTGGTGAGCACAGCTCCCAGGAGTCACAGACCATGATCAGGGTTTTGTGCCCATCTCCCCTGCTGCCACTGCACATCTGCTCAAAATGCTGCTACAAATACCTGACAACCACTGTGCAGAACACCTCACTGCTTTTTGGGAATGAGGAGAAGTGTGTCATGTTTAAGCCTCCAGAAACACATTGATGGGAATTTCACAAGCAAAAGCACAAGCAGAGTCAGGCTGGCTTTGCAGTCATTACCAGAGGACCAGAGGGGAAAATATTCTGTGTACAACTGGCATCTAAAGTACTATTAACCTTGGCTTACAGAAGTCAGTGTTGATAAACATTGCAGGAATATCTACCTATGATTTAAAGATGAGGTCAGGTAATGCTGCAAATACTGGTAAGTGGCTGAAACATGACTTTAACAACACTTTTTTAATGTTAATAATAACATTAATATATGCTTTAGTAACCTCCACTGCCCTGAAGGGACAGGGAAAGCTAAGGGATTAGTCTTTGAAGACTCAGGGTTTTGCTATCATATGTCAAGGCCATTTTGTTACTACCCTAGGAATATAAAGGAGTCTTTACACAAGCTACCTTTAACTAAACTTAAAAATTAGGCCTTTAATTTTTTCTATTAGTCTTAAGTAGGCATCCCATTTTGTGGCATTCTCCACACAACTCTGCCTACATTCTCCACTGAATATTTTTAATGCATCTTTGAGATTATTTGAACAAGTTTTCTTTGGGTTTTGTGGGTCAGTTCACATATACTGGGTTTACATTTCACTGCTATGCTAACAGAGAGTTGTTTGGACACAAATTTCCCTGAATGCAGTTTAATTTCCCCCAACATAAACACCTATAGCTTGTCTATCATGGTGTCTCTCTCTTTTATACCTTGTATTTAACTGCATTGTGTTTATCTGTAGTTGATAAATGAACAAAAGGAGATTGTTGGCTTTTATGCCACAAACAAAAATAATCCAAAAGATATAAAGTCTATGGAAGATTTACAATCCATTAAAAAACAAACAAACAGTAAATATTACAAAAATAAAGCCAGCTATAATCTACAACAGAAAAATTAAGAAGAGCCTAAAATTTCAATTTCCTTTTCTTGACCTCAAAGTAAATAAGGCTATTGGCACAAACCCAGGCATTTTTGTTTGGTTTAGAATGCACTACCATGTACTGGCTGATTCAACATATCTGGGAAACTGTCTGGGGACTATTGAGAGTTTTTCTTCATCAGTTTCTTTCATCAGTAGATAACAGAAAAAAAAACCCCAAAACATCCCCATATCAATGATTACTGTGGAAAACCAAACTTTTGAACAGAGTTGTTGAGATTCAAGGTTATCGCCCTGCTGAAAATATTAAACTTTCCATGGACCTTTCCTCCAAACTACAGCTGAGAACATATTTCAAAGTTCTACAGAATTCTGATGTAGAGACATTAAACCATTTCCCTATGATAACATTTGAGTCATCTCAGTTCCCTAACGTCAAAACATTATCATAGAACATATCAAATAGAGCACTAAGATATCACTGGCACAAAATGGGTATGGTAAATTGATATTCTTTACTTTGTTAAAATGATGTTTCTATATTGTCAATAGGAAGGTAGAAAAAGCAAATCATCTTTTCTTTTAAGCAGACACTTTCCTGCAAACCCTTTAATTTTTTGACAAAACTTCATTCTCCGAAAGGAAGGTTCTTTTGTCAGAAATGTTCTCAACTGTCACATGCTTTGAAGTACACAAGAATTAAACAAGGAATGTGGTCTCCCCATAGCTGAATGTGTGAGTGACTCTAAATTCCCACATTTCTTACCAATTCCCTTGAGTTAATTTGCACAGCTGTGGGTTACACTGACTGTAAGACCTGCTTCCCATTCTTCCAAAGGAAGAATGCAAATCCCTGCTCCAGAAATCCTGCTTGAATAGGGCTTGATAACATCTTTCCAGGAAGGAACTCCTCTTTAAGCAATGGCTTTTAAACTTATGACCTGTTCTATATATTTATTACCCTGTTTAACAACATGCATGCAAGCTACCAGCTGATTCCTCCAAACTCAAACCTGCAAATGCAACTTGGGGTGGTCCTGTGTGTGCTTAGGATGATGATCTTTGTGGGTTCCTTGTAATTCAGGATGTTTTATGAGTCTGTGGACTCATCATCCATGTACAGTCCATGAATTGCCCATATAGACTGCCCAAGAGGATGTGTAGTGTTCCTGGATACAGCTGTGCTCCTCAAACAGCCCAAACATTCTCAGGGCTGGCCCCTAAACCCAAAATACCTTACAGGGACTCCTGGATCCTAGTTAGACACTGAGATAAGTGACTAGAAACCTAAAAAGCTCTGCTGATTTGCTGGTAAGGTACAGTTCTGATGTTTAGCAGCACAACAGCACAATGTGCACGAGACAGGCAGGAGGACTTCAAGGAAACCTGGCCCTGGTACAGGCAAGTACAGGGGCTCAGCTCTCCTGAAAAATATGATGCCAGTTCCAGAGGGAGAACATGCAAAAAACCCAGCCCTGAGCAGAAAACTATGTGGGTTCTGTCTGTCCCTGTCAAAGAGCTGTGTGGGCTTCTTTTCCCTGCAAATAGTTCTGCAGTATCTAAAAAAATAACTTAGCCTCTGTGTTCCTGACATTTGAGTCTCACAAGGAGTATTTCTGAACTGTGGGGAGGAGATCCAGCTGGAGGGGAGGTGAGAATTCAAGTGTTCTTATCAGCAGGCTGTAGCCAAGCTCTGAGAATTATGTTCTATTCTGCTTTTTTACCCTCACCTAAATAAATTTACCAACAAGACTGAAGAAAGGAATTTTTGTAAACATCATGAAAAATTAATGGCTTGAGACAGGCTGTGTGATTAGGCCTGGGTGATTTATTAGTTCCACCAAACTGGTAGAATTGGTAAAGGTTTGAGATGTTCTGACAAGAACACAGAAATCCATGTTAAAAATTGTGAAAATTAGGCTGGGAACAATATAGTATATGCATATAGGGTATACTGCCTGAATTGTTTTAGGGGAATTTCCCTTCTGTGACAGAGTCAGGCAGGAAGAAAAGTACAGCATCATAACTTGTCTCAGACTGGGTCACTTTCTATTTGGGATTAGGATCAGACACATTTTTCTTCACCACAAAAGCAGATTACCATCTTCCTTGGTCAAATAACACACCAATTTCTCACACATGTGCATAAAACATAAATTAAGCCCTAGATATATGAGGAGTCTTCAAACATGCCATAGGGGCAATGTGGAGAGGGGGTGAAACCCCCCTGAAATGCCTGGCTACAACAAGCATCTGCCAGTTGCAGTGACTGAATGGCAGAGGGGAAAAGGTGTGGGCACAAGCATTGACTTGGAGGAAGGAGAATCTATGTGGATACCAGGGAAAAGCTGTAAGAGGGTGCACAGGACTGATGCAAAAGGCTTTAGGGGAGACTTCCCCTCACTTAGCTACAAAGCCTGGCTTTGGCCCCATCATCTTGTCCAGCAACAAGGCACCAGCAGCTGCTTTCTGTGGATTGTGCTGGCACAACCTGCTAGATCCCCCCTGAAACCACAGAAAACATCCTCTTTAAAAATCACTGGCAGCCCAAGGCTGATGGTAACAGTATTGTATGCGTCAGCTTTTGGGATCATTATTGTAAAAGGTTACAGAAGGGATTTGGGTTAATGGAGGTAATCTGTGATTATCTGATGCAACAGATTGCTCTGCCAGTGACTCATTCCTTCTGCCACAATATACTGTGGGCTGCAGCTGCAAATAGTGAGCAGGATGGAGCTGGCTCCCAGGCTGAGACTGTCCCTGCTGGTTGGAGAAACCCCTAAAAAAGAGGGTGCCAAGCCACTGCAGGTGTGTGACAGCCTGGCACAGCTTTCCTGAGGGCAGTGGGCTGGAGAAGTGTACTACAGTCACTCATTCATGGGGGTTACTATAGCTACCAGCTGAAGGACTCAACACAAAAAGCACAAGTAAAAAAAAATTAAAAAAAAAAAATTAGGAGGTAGAAGACAAAAAACAAGGAAACTTGCAGAGCAAAGGCAGAGGGTTCCTCTGATTAGCTAATGAAGTGCTTCAAAAGCAGTGAGTGAAAAATGAGGCTTGAAGGTTGCATGGTGTAGGCATCAGATGATGCAAGCAGCTGGCCCAGCTCTGCTGCCTCTCCCACCCACCCACCCACCCAGCCAGCCGTCTCAGTAAACACAAAACAGAGCTCTGTGCCAGCATGGATTAACTATTCCCTCATGGCTCACACAGTCCTGCACCTCCACTGCCTCTCACTGCAGGCCTGGGGCCAGAACTGAAGCAAGGTATTGATTTGTGCCATCAGCCCCCCAGGAACAGCGTGGCAGCAAAGATCCCAGCACCAGGGACTGCAGGAGAGAGCAAAAGCTAAGTACTGTCATAGCCTGGGAGATGAAGCAAGAAGAATAAACAGCACCATGCACCACCCACACCTCCCAGTGCCTCTGGTGTGGATGCCTAAGGTAGCCCAAAGCACCAAAAGCAGCTGCAGCCAGGGTGGACACTTCTAATATGTACATAAATCTAAATAAATGCATGATTCCCACTCACATGCTTTCCTGACAGCCAGCTGTTCCCTTTGCTGGCTGTTATCGTCACTCAGAGATTAATGTCACTGCCAGGGACAGCTTATTAGCAATTTTTATTACAAAGCATATACATTTGGCTGGTGGTGGGCAAGAGCTAAGCCTTTGAGTAAATAAAATACTAGGACAGCTCGTAGGGAATGACAGAGAACAGATATCTGTGGGGTCTTTACCCTGGCTCTGAAAGCCAATAATGGCAGGAGGTCAGAGATCAGGGGCTTAATTGTCCAGTGAATTAATGGTGACGAACGTCTGCTTCCCCTCTTGTTTAAAGTGACACCAGATATTTCAGAGAAAGCAGAAGGACACTTGGCTACAAAGGAATGTTTTGATGGCTGAGGCTGAGATTGTTGCCAGCCCCAGCCTGTCAGAGCAGCGCAGGTCAAACGAAGTCACTGTAGGAAACTGCTGCTGACTCCTGCACAAACCAGAACCTTCTGGGCCCAGCTGAGCAGACACAGATTACCCTGCTCACTTTGGAAACAAAGATTGTTTGCTTGTGTTTAATAAAAAAAAAAGTTAGAGCTAGAGCTTTGAATATACAAGCATTAAAAGTAATTTAAAATTGGAGGAGTGTGAATTGCATCATAAAAATCAGCCTGAGCTTGTTTCATTTTGAAGAAAAACAGAGAGCAACAGGAAAAAAATTACCAGAATATATTACAAAATGAAAATAAATTCTGTACATTTTCCCTCTCCGGAAAATATCCCTCTTTCATTGTCCAGCACCACCCTGGTTCAACAATGCATCTCTTAGTGGAAATTGTCATCATGGGAGGAGTAAGGAAATTGGGAAGTACATGGGGACGACTTTCACCCAGTTAGTGACATTTTCTGAAGTGACATTTCTGGCTAATACTTGTCTATTGAAACAATTTCCACAGGGAAGAATGAGGTCTACTTATTTATTTTCTTCCTGTTGCTCAATCTCATTGCAATTCAGATTTTCATGTGTAGCTGTAGGAACAAGGATGAAAGCTTCCCTTTGTTTTAAGGTGGTTATGTTAGTTTAGAGCTGTTGTGAAAGAGACTGTAGGGCACATCTTTCCCCTTCATCTGAATCTATGTGAACCCTCTGGTGTTTAATGTAAGCTTCATAAACAAGGAACAAGCACTTTCTGAATATTCAAAAGCACAGTGTCAACCTACCCGTCAGTTTTTGAGAACCATAACGTGATTTCTTACGTGGCAAGTAATCCCCCTCATTATGGAACATGCTGATACCTTTAATTACCAGTGGTGATATACAACACTGTTAACAGGGATGTGTACACTGAATTAGGTGACTAAAGTCTAAGTATTCTTTCAGCAGTGTTTTCTGCAGGGGTCATGATGACCGTGGAGCAGCCACACTGGTTTTCAAGTCAATCTGTGTGCTCAGTCTCAGGCTGAGCTAATTATAATGGTGCCTTTAGCATCACTGTCTTTAAGTGTCTGCCAGCATGTCCCTAACAAACCACCAGCTCCATGTTTTTCTAGCCCAGACAGAAGAGTCTGATTATCAGGTCAGAGTTAATTCATCTCCAATGCCAGGCTTCCATCCCACATGAATCCAGCCTGCTGAACTTCAATTACCAATGGAGAAGTTCATGACAAGACATCATTAAACAGTATATTTGTTTGCTTCTTGCTTCTGCCCCTAATCAATACCTGGGGGAGGAAGGCTGCTGGCTCCTCAAAGGCTAAAAAGATTTTACATTGTCCTCAAGGGCTGAAGGAGGCATCAGGCTCAGCATTTCCAGTGTGAGGACGGTCTGACCTTCACATGGGCACCAGACAGGACATGGCTCATGTCCTCCCAGCTGAGCAAAAGAGAGAGGGGCTTTTGAAGCAAAGGCTTGTGAGCTGCAGCTTTGGAAAGGGCACTGGTCAGAGGTCAGCCCACACAACCTGTAACAGTGCTGAGCAGAGCACAGTGGTACAGAGCAGAGCACTGCAATGCCAGGGGCATGGCTGGGTATAAAGTCAATTGCACTGAGTGTGATTCTGATAAATGAGGTCTGTGTACTGCTTGTGTGGCACCTGGAGTCACTCTAGAGCTGAACAGATCTACAGGGAAGTCACAATCTCTGCAGCAAAAAACACTTTCTGTTCAGGTGTTTTATGAAATCCATTTTTTAGGCTTGCTATTATCATTCCTTGTCAGGTGTCAGGGCAGAAAAAAGAAATTCAGCTATTGCTTTAGATCATATTTTGGTGTTCAGACTCATGTGAGAAAAAGCCCAAGCAGCTAGGCAGAAAATCCCAGCCTCCTTATCTCGCCCGACTGCCCCAGTGACGCAACACGGCAGCAAACACTGATCTTCGTGTCTGAGCATCTAAGCCCAAGTGGCACATGTGCTATTTTAGCACCTCTTGGGACCATTCTGGGAGATAATGTAATTAATATTATCTTGGTGATGGCTATTTACCACATCCCACTGGGAAAAACTGCAATCTGTGCTCGTGGAACTTGAACCCAATTAATACCCACTTCCTACCAGTTTCAGGTGTCTCCTAATTTAAAGATACATTTACAGACAAAACAGGTCAGTAACTCTTCCCAGTGAGCCAAACAGCATCTTAATCACTGGTGTTTAATAGGAAACAAATGACTGAGCACTGATAAAGTTCACCATTATGCTTTTGAGGAAAAGAAAAGTGACTACAGAACAATCTGATAACAGGAGAATTTGCTTCCTGTGTAACTCGATATTTATAAACCCTCTCAGTAAGGGGGCAAGAAGGAAATCATTTCAGCTGGCTGAACTTAACATTCCAAAATACCTTTTAAAATGACAACACAAACAGGACCCCAGCTGAAAAACATGCAGAAACCAGAGGAGGCAGGGAGGCTGGGGCTCCAGTGGCTCCTTGGCAGGGGCTCTCCTGTGGCCATTCCTGCAGCTCACACAGCACAGACCCAGCCTCAGCCTCCCCAAAAGCAACAGGGGACAGGGGCTGCCAGGGTAGCAGGTGGATGCAGGATTGTCCTGGCTGTGCCTGCCACCCTCGATGGAATGACTGGGTTTAACAACATCCCTCTGTCTCCAGCAAACATCCAAGGGCCTCCATAGGCATGGAGACACGGGATTTTTTCCAGGTAAAGGCCAGACTTTCAGTCTTACTAGGATCTGCAGTTATTTTCTGTGCTTTTCTGTAGTTAATCCTCTTGAAGTGCAGGCTGTGATTGCCCTAAAGCCTGACTACTGTCTCAGGAGCAGAACTAGCTCTCAACCCCAACAGCCTCAAGTCCAGCACCCACAATTCCAGCTGATTTTATCAGGAACCACAAATTCCAGCAAGCCCTTCAACGAGCCCCTTGTGAGAGGGAGAGGCAAGGACCCAAACTGAGGAGTCCCCTCTCACAAAACTGTAAGTGCAGAGTATTTCTGGAGTAAGTGCTGTTTTCCAAGGCTTCCTGGTATGGAAGTTTTTCATGGGAGTATAACGTGGGAGATGTGGCCGAGTGCTTACAGTGATAGTAAAAATAAAAATTAATTATTTGTATTTTATGCCTAAAAAGGCAATTTTCTACATTATTCAAAGGGAAATGTTTATCTCCTAGTAGCAGAAAAACAAATATGGAGGGGGCAAACCCAGTAGAAGGTGCATCTATTTTGTTTCACATTTTCCACATTACTAGATGATAGAGCAATTTGCACTTTGCTGCCTTGGCTTCAGATATCAAATAAAAGATTTCTGAGTTGCTTTTAAAGTACATAAACAAAAATAATAAAACCAGCATAACCCTTGGCTTTTCAGCAGTGTCCTCTACTTACAGGCATAAAAGCATTTTGCAAACAAAAATAGTGAAAGCTTTTCCAGCTTAAAGATTAATTTTGTCCTCACATAAATTAGCATGACTTTTACAGTCCTGTTGAGACACTCCACATGTGCAACTGGGAAAAGAAATTATCACAGGCAGTTTAAATGCCCAGCTTTAATTAGGAAAAAAGAAAACCAAAGTAAAACCAGACCCCTTCTTCTTGAAAAGTTTTCCAGTTTATATTGTTAGAGGATATAAGAAAACTAGAGCTGCTAGATGCTAGAGGGAAAAGCATTCTCAAATTTGCTTTAGGCTGTCCAGCTCTGGAGAGACAACACACACAGGTGTGGATCCCCTCCACCAATTCCAAAGGGCTGGTCACTTGTCCCCTTCCTAGTGCTGAGGGAGCAGCAGCTGAGAGAGCAAAAAAATCTGCTGAGAAAAGTCTGACACTCGCCCCTTGCCAGACACCTGAGGATCCAATGGCACCGATGTTTAATTACTTTCACTGCTCACAGGACAACTTAGCATTTGCTTTTCTGCAGTGCCTGGAGGCAAACAAATTCAGGACCTCTTTGCAGGAGGCAGCACATGAACACAGATCCCATCCCTGAAGAGTTTCCAGCTCAGTGCAGCAGCCAAAAGCACTCCCTGTGACATCCTGAACCCGCTGCTGTCGCTGGGGATGCTGCCTCTGCCTTCAGCAAGGGTTAGCATTTCATCCCCTGTGGCTTCAGAGGGTCACAGTTTTCCCACTCATCAACACAATTGCTTTCTGAGGAAGGCCCATTTTTCAAAATGGGGTGGCATTACTGAAAAAAACATTAAAAGTTGCCAGGAACAATCAAGGGCTGCAAATGCACTGTTGTCCAGAGCTGACTGCATTTCAAACAGATTCAATAAAAACATGATGATGGAAAGAACATTGAAAAATTAAGAGCAAGTCAGACCAGGTGCTTCCCCTCACTTCCACCCTGACATTTCTTGTCTTTCTGTCTTTTGCCCATCTCTAACATTTCCAACACTAACTACTTATTTTATTTTCCAATGTTGTCCTCTTTTCACCTCTTGTTGACTATCAGCCTCTGATGACACCTTCTATCTCTGACCTGTTCCAAACTGGACTGCAACCCCTCTATATCCTTCCTACTCTTGGAAACAACCCTAGGAAGAGGAGCTTGGAGCCTCTTGCTCTTCTTTTCCCTTGTTTCAGGGAAATGTCTCTAGGAATGGACTGCAACAGGCATGCATCCATCTCTGAAGAATAAAACACAAGGGATTTTCCTTTTGAAATCATTTGCCACAGACCTGTTCATCCTTTTCAGGAGCTGACACATTAAGACAACTGAATAGAAGGAATTTATGGCCATTTGCTCACACATACACCAAAAAACCACCAAAAACAAAACCAAAAAACCAAAAAAAAAAAAAACCAAAACCACCAAAAAACAACAGGCCAAGCATAGGACTTGGGTCTTGTCCTGAAATCTAGGAGAGATACAACAGCAGATGTCTTTCATCTATATGACCTTTTCCACTAAGACAAAAGAGAGACAGGATATTAAATCACAGTTTAAGATTTTTATGACTCTTGGCAAGCATTTATTTATTATAGGTTTGTTTGTTTTGGGACTTTGTTTTTAGGAAAAGTGTTATTTTTTGTACTTTTCATAGAACTCCAACTGAAACACCATAAAAATGTCTGAGACAAATTTCTTCTGGGTGATTTGCACATTTTCAAAGTCACAGGCTGACTCTCCTTCCAGCTCACATTGCTCAGACCAGTGTGTTTAAACCAGTACAACCATATGACATGAAGACTGCAATTATTTTCTCACAAAGTCAGGGGAAACCTTGATGGTACATGCCATCATCATGTAAGGGGGACAGCAAATCCTTTAACCAGCAGATCTAGATCAGAAAACATGCTCAAAAACTGTACCATGTCCAATGAAAATCCCTCAGTGACTACAGTGGGGAACACATGGTGACAGCAGGACACAGCACAAGGAATGGGAGAGAAAACACAGATTAATTGCATTTTTCTTCTTAATTTGCTTACACCCTTGGCTGGAGAGGAGCTCTCCCTACCATGCTCAGCTTACCTTACAGATGACTAAGCAGAGGAGGATAGGGATGGTACCAGGAAAGACAATCCAGGGAAAAGGACATTAACCTCAGACCCAGGGAGGATTAGTTTTAAGTCCTTCTAACACAGCTTTCTCACATTATTTTAGGCAAAGAGCTAGGCTGTGTAAGCACCCTGTGAAAGTAAGGGCTCTGTGATCACAGAGGGACTCAGAGAAGGCTGAAGCAGACACAGATTTGTTCACCCAGCCCCTCTGCCAGGGCTATTGCCCTTGGAGAACAGCAGATTTAGTGGGCTGTGCTCCTGATTCACAGCTGCTGGAACTCCCATTATCCCAATGGGCTCTGATCCCTGCCTGCAGGTTCATCCCACCTAAAACTCCACAGCATCTCAACTCTGAGCCCTTCATCTTGCCCTCAATCAGTTTCCAGCACATAACACGAACCCAGAGCATTTCCTAAGCCTCCCTTTGATATTGATGGGTGTAAATACATTAAAGACTGAGAAACCCTAAAGCCTGATAAAAATTTTCAGTGAAACATTTTTCCCTCAGAAAATACCAGTCAGCCAAAAGTAAATGTTTCACAGATGTGTCATTTCTGATAACATTTTATTTTTAAATGTAGGAAATTTAAAAGGTCTTCAGTAAGATTAAAACAGTATTTCAATGTCTGATTCCAAACTATTTTCCCCCCTTTAAAATACTATATTATATCATAAGGAATAAAAGAAAGTTGTTGTTACCATTTATTCCCAAATAAAACACATAGGCTGAGTTCAAACATTTTTCTCCCTCAGATTTATTTCACAGCGCATTAGAAATGTTTTTATTCCCTTTGTCTTAGAATAGAAATGTTTTCTCGAAATTCAGGAAGGAAGACAAACAAACAAGCAAAACCTCAAAACAGGACAACAGCAAAACCTTTGGCCCTCCAAACCTCCCCAGGGCCCTGAGCTCTTGCAGTCATGAGGGCAGGTAAGGACAGGCTGGAGCTCTGCGTGTTCTTTCTGAGTGACTAAAACACGACATGGGCCAAATGCAACCACATGATACTTCCAAAAGGAGAGCACATATGGCTGAGCGTTTCTGAAAAGTCAGAAATCTGCTCGCAGCGAAATCAATGGGCGCTTCACTCTTGACTTCTTGGAGGCAGGGTTAAGTCAACACCGGGTGAGACGGGAAAATCCCAATCAGAGATCAAGCACAGCGTTCCCCTTAGAGATTATTCATAAAGTGTGCGCAGACGTCACGAGAAAACAGAAGGTGCTACAGTGCTGTTATTTTTAAGCTGAGGGTGAGAAAATAGGCAGTGAAGCGTAGAGCAGAACTTCATACGTTGCTTTGTCACCAGTCTTGTTAAGGAGCTCGGGGAATTTATTTTAGGGAGAAAAAAATTCGTAGTTATTTCTGCTTCTTCCATTCAGAACAGATTAATTTTACATGAACTTTTACAGGTTTTTTGAATACTTCTGTATTTTCTGAAGATATTTCTTTTTGAATGCTGTTTTTCTATGACCCACCCCGTTTTCAGAACCACTAAAATGCCCAAGAATACTTCTTTAAACTACCTAGAAGACATCAGAAGTTATATTCAGAATTTAAATCAGGTCCTAGCTGGCTGCAAAGCTCTTGTAGAATTGTGTATTCCTTCTTTTGCAAAGAGCAATCAGTTTGGAGAAGCTGAGGCAGTTGCTGAAGTGGATCACAGGGAGCATCTGTGCACAATAGAGGGAGACCAGTTCTAATCATCGGCATTGCAGGACTGTAATTCCTGAACCCAGGCATCAGCAATTATCAATGTGAGAGCATAATTTATTCCTTGTAGTCAGACACAAGATGGATATCCCATTGGGCACCAGTTAGATTGTTATACTCATTTCAGAAAGCTTAGCAATACCACTTACCATGTATGAAACAGCACTAATGGCAGGCAGACTGAGCCATCAGGTGAGTTTAATAAAGGGATTCACTAAGTCAGCACTACTCTCATCATGCAGGGGGGCAAAAATCCTGGCATGTAAAAGGAAGTACAGCAGCTTCTTGGACTTCCATACTGAAATCTTCCTTTGCTTGAAAATCTCTCAACTGACATACACATTCATGCAAACTTTCAGAGTATGCTACTTAAATCACCACAAGAAAGGAAATATGAGAAATAGGATTTCAACACCAGGACCTTAGATCCATACCTATCTAACAGGAGTAGTCCTGCCTCCATTATGATTAACAACACTCACCCCCCACCTGACAATTAATGAGGAAAAAAACCAGAAACTTCTCTGCATATCTCACAGTCAGGATTACAGCCTGGGATCTCAATAAATGCACTGGCAGTTCCCAGTCTGTGAGCAGCAGAGGCTGATCCAGCAGCTGGGACCTTCCCTCGCCCTCCGCTGGGGATGACGTTCCCCAGGAGCCATCCCTTCCTTCCCTGTGCCTGCTCTTCCCATCCCGGCTCTGACCAGCCTCAGCCACCCGGTTCATGAAGCTGGACAAAAGCAGCCACTCAGTGTGGCTTGGCCGAGGTGTAAAATGCATCAGACAGGAATTTGGGTTTGCTCAGCCCAGCAGTCCCAGGCGCAGCTGCGACACCCGCAATTAGGGCTTGCGGAGAACACACATCGTTACAGCTTCACCCCTGGGCATTCACCAAAAGAGAGATTTGCTTTTCTAATTGGCTCAATATTTTGAGAAGGTAAATGGTGAATAATAACAGCCTCGGCAGGAACATGAGACGGGATGAAAGCAACACAAACTCCCCGTTTACGCTCCCGGCTTCGTGGCGTGAGCCACATGTTGATTGACTTCCAGCCCTGGGAGGAAAGTGTCCTGCAGGAATCGTCCCTCCTCCCTCACAGGACCACGGGGAGCGCCCAGGGACACCTCTCCTGCCTTTGGTCACCTCAGCTGGCTTTTGGCCTCGGCCAACTATGCTGGATTTCTGTGCAGCTACAAACCTCATTTGCAGAGCGATACGTTCCCCGCAGAGTTAGGAACTCGCTTCCCTTATTGCAGAGAAGAAATAAACAGCTCTTTGAAGGGAATGGCAGTGTTTAATTTGCATGGGCTGGATACTATTCCAAAGTTTAAGCTAGGTAAAATGTTAATTTCTGGAAAGCACTTCCTCAGCAAAAGCAGCTTTATAAATGGAATTTGATAAAAACAATAAATCTAATATTTTTTTCAGAGATTCTTAAACCCACATACTCTGTCCTCTCAAATTCAAGAAAAAAAAATCAAAATAGCAACATCCATCATGAGCTTAACTACAACTGGTCACACTTAACTTCTGATAATTTAGCCATGAAGAGTACCTTTTGCTCATAAAAGCTGCAGAAAATGTAATGCAATCTATAAATATCACTGAGGCCACCGGTGGCTGAGCTGAGGAGTTTAACCTCTGGGTTGCTCATTTAAATGTGCTGGGCTTTGAGCACAGCGTGCTGCAGCCACTGACTGCTGCCTGGGCTCAGGGCTGACAGATGTCCCTTGCCAGAGCTGGAGAGGGGGATGAATGAATGAAAATCCTGCACACCATTCATGGCTGCCAAACAGCTCATTTTTCAATGCAGCCGAGAGCTGCATCCTTCCACCGCCTGCTGATACAGCTCCAAACGCTTCTCCTGCATTCCCTCTACCTTTTTATTTTTCTATGTGTGCCATTGTTTCAAGTCCTTTTTTGCTTTTGTGAAAAAGCCTAGAGCCTTCTCTCCTCAATGCCAGGGACATAATTCTCCTGTTCACAGGGAGGAGCGTGACCTCAGTCTTCTCTCTCCCCGAAAGAGCGAATCTTCCATTGACGTCAAGGGCTCTGCACACAGAGGGAGGGAGATAAGCATATTGGAGGCAGGATCTGCTTGGTGAATGAGAATTTTGCTGTAGGAATTTACAAGCCTCTCACAGTCTCCTCTCTTGATTAAAGCTTGTGGGATTATTTCACAGATTCAGCTGCTGAGCCCCGGCTCTTGGAAATCTGTCTCACACAGGGCTCTGTGCTGTTAAACCCACCCTGCCTGTTTGGGCAAGCCAAAAAGCACCATCACCTGAAAAAAGCACGTCAGATTAGAGAGGGTCGTGTCAGAGGGGAGCTGCTGACGCCTCTCTGTATGGCATCTCACACCTGAGAGCTCTGAGGAGCCCTTAGAAAACCCTGCTTGTGGTGCAGATTTTAAGCATCATAGACCTGTGGGTTAAAGTAGGAGCCTTATGCATTCCTTTCCTGAGGGAGATGATGGGGCTGCCCATGGGGCTCAGCACAGGCTGCAGATGAGCTCTCTGTGAGCCAGTAGTCAGGGCAGCATGGGCAGAGCAGACACACTGGGAAGGATCCCTGGGCACCAGGCCACCCCAGTGTGGCACTGCATGTTCACATGTCTGCAGCAAACATGGACTGTGGGATCAGGGACCTTTGGATCATGCTCTGCTCCATGTGCAGATGAGCCCAGGGTCAGCAAAGGGCTGACAGCCTCCTCTGCCACCAGCTCCTCCTCTGCAGTGGAGCTTCCCAGCCTCACTTGGCTGCTGGGTCCTCTGGGACACCAGGACTGGGAAGCAACCTTGAGCTGCCCTGTTACACACACCACAGCACCCTCAGAAACACCCCCAGAGAGGACTGCACAAACACCAGGCTTCTGAGCAAAGCTGCTTATTACAAATACTATTACAACAACACAAACCAACAGCACAATCTGATTACACCATGGTGTACATTTAACCAGGATTATCTGATCCTACATTTGTGTGCAAGATTTCCACTACCCTCACACACAAGGCTGTTTCACATTTATTTTTTATGCTATTTTGCAGTGCATTGCTTGGTTATGCTCTACCTTCCTTTACCAAGTGCCACCTCTGCAGGTGTTGCAGCTGTAAAGTAATAATGGCTGCACATCAACAGCAAGTTTTGGTTACAAGGAAGAGAAAACAGAGGTTTGAAAAGATACATGCATAATAACTAAGTGCCAACTTTCTGCAGCAAAATCTGCAGGAGAAGGAATGCTGTCAGTATGTCAGCAGTACAGGCAGTGATCCTCATGGCTGGATTGTTACACCTGGTGGAACATTGTAGTAGGAAATTCTGTACAGGAGGTCTGAAGAAAGTGATGCCCCTCTGTGCAGAGGTGTATCACATGACAGAATTTAAGAAACATTAGTGACTGTGCACTTAAAGCCTGAGTGAATCCTCTGTGTGACCTCTCAGGCTTTCTGCTGTTACATCCCAGCACAGCTCACCCTGCCCATGCTGTCAAAGGCTGGGAGGACTGGGGTGAGGGGCTCATTTGTGGGCTTATGGGTGAACCATGTTCCACAAAGCAAAAAAACCCAAAACAACAAAACCTCTTTGTTTAAACAAAAGGTAATCAATGTGAATAAAATGTGAATGAACAGAAAATTATACAGCTCAGCCTACTTCAGGGTCAAAGCTCATTCACAAATGTTTTGGCATCACAAAGGAAGAACAAGATACTCACTTATAGCCAAGACCCTCCTCCTTTCCTGTTTTCCTGCAGCCTCAACAGAGCATGGCAGGTATGTTAGAACAATATAGGAAAGGATCAGCTTCAATATACATAAGACAATGATGATGTGGTTTGCAGATAACTCACACAGGCAGCTGCAAGTTACTGGTTAAGGTTTCCCAGCCTCAATCACAACATTCAGTCATTGTTTCTGCTTGATACTTCACACAGCAACCTTTGAAAATGCCTACTGAAGTGTTTAATATGAAGCTGGGGAAGAGACAAAGGATAGATCATATCCTGAAGTACAAGATCTCATTTTCTTTTTCTTACTCTTCCTACGCAAAACCACAAACTTTATAGTCGTGATAGTACCAGGGTTTTTCAAAGTCTTCCTACAAGAAATGGGATTCTCTGCCAAAAGGCTGCAGCAGGTTGACTGCCCTTATGCCCATTTTTATTTTTTCAGCCATTAAGTATTGCTTTATACCATCCCAGCATATTAGAATATAATCAGAAGTCCCCAAAAAAACCCAAGGAAAAAAATATGCTCAAGTTTCATTATGATTTTCCACAGTATTTTTTTCTATTCTCTAGTTCTCCCTTTTTTAAAAAAAAACTAGGACATGTATGAACTTCCAAAATATTCTGATCAATTAAATTAAGGCATTTCCTCCAGTTCTCCTTCTTTTTCCTCTCCCCTTAGGATTTCAAATAAATTGCTGGTTGTCTAAATGCCAGGGGAAATCAAGAATTAAAATACAGAGCCATTCAAAACATCCTCAAGACCGTAGCCTGACACTGTGGTTTCTGTCAATGACCACACTTTCATCTTATTGGGATGCCCTTGAAAAAACTCCTGCTGTAGGAAGCAAAACCTGTGCCCAATTCATGGAATACATGAATGCAGTATAAACCCTCACAGGCCAAGAAATTCCAGAGACACCGCACGGATTACTTGTGATAACATCTCTTCCCATAATATTGAACAGTGACAGAAATAAAAGACGAATGTTTTTAACATTTAAAAACCTGGGGCCAGCCCCTGAAGCAGAGCAGTGTGTGCTCCACGGGAAGAAGCTGCCCAAAAGCTGGCTTGTCTCAGAGTGGAAAAGTCTGCCTCACATATGGAGGTCTCAGGAGGGCACACAGCCTTCACAGCAGCACAGCAGCATCGCTTTGACACTTGCCCTTCTTGCATCCCAGCCACCAGACCTGTGCTGCAGGCACACCTTGGAACAGCAGCCCTTGGGATGCTTAATTCCTTAGGATGGGATCAGCACACTGCAGATCCAGGGAGGAGAAGCTTTGAATCCATGCTGTAACCACCTTCACATTTTCTTTCTGCTTTAAACCCCCTCAATCATAGGTGAGATTCTGTTTCCCGAGAACAGACAGTGACAGCTGAAGGGACAGAGTGTCAAATGAGTTCCTTGTTGATTTAAAGAAATCCCATAAGCAGCTTGACTGGTTACACTTTTTGAATTTCAACCACTCTTGGCAGGGTTTCCTGACCTGTTAGCCAGTGCCATGAGATGTGAGGGCCACACTTGAACAGCCACTACATAGAATAAAGAACTTCAGAGGGCAGAGCTGCCCCTCTGGCCCTGCTCAGGGACTAGCAGGTATTGATCATGTAAATCCTCTCTGTGAATCACAGGAGTTTCTCAGGATTCCAAAAGTCAGATGTTGAAAGTCAGAATCATTCTCTCCTGCTGCCATAAACCAAAGCCCTGTGCAACCAAGAAATAAGTGCCTCAGGAAATAGGAGTTACAAACTTCAGGGTGAACCTGTGTACAGAATCAAACATGCTTATATTGGGTACTTCCAAGGATTCTCTTAACTTGACTAGGATACCCTGAGATGGATGACCCTTCAAACGCTACCAAGAAGCTGGGACACAGCCATTGGGACAGCCTGCAAAGCAGCAGCGTGTCTGGGAGTGTGATGGTCAAAAGGAGAAAATAATATATTTGAGGTGTGACTTTTCTGGCAAGCACAATTCAAAGCAACAGATGGTCAATCACCTGCCCCTTGCTCAAAGGGCTCATGTTCCAGATGGCAGTGCCCTTCCACATCCTTCCTGGGCTTGCTCCAGGGGCCATGCCCAAGTGAGCAGTGCAGAGATGTACATCCCAAAACCCTCAGCTGACACACCTTTCCCCAGCCACACCAGCATCCTTCTCACAGCATCTTTATGTGAAACCCAGCAGGCCAACACAACTGTACTGCTGTGACTTTCCTGTTCATCCCTCATTAGCCACCACCTGGTGTCCTGCAGAGAGCTGCTCTCTATCCTGTAGGCAGGATCTTGGTCAGCGAGGTGAGGGAGCTTCCAGGCTGCCATAATCTGTGCCTGGCTGCCATTCTCCTGGATGCCCTGATGCAAACCCAAGCAGGGCTATTTCGAGAACTTCTGTGGCTTTATTTGTTATTGGATGTGGAGATGACACTATGCACCATGGCCATCTCTGGTGCTGCCTCAGCCAAGGATGGTCAGAGTGAATTCATCCCCAGCCTGTCCTCTGAGACGTGGGCACCACACACAGACAAGAGAGAAGCTGGAAGCTCTGTGGGGCTCTAGTCACACATTATGTTAAGCAGTGGTGTACCATCCCCTCCCAGAAGCTCTCAGTAGTTTTCCACACTCTGTTGATTTCCACCCCACACTCACTGCAGCCAGATACAAGGGAGACTTCCCACAGCAAGCTCAAAGAGCCCAGTGAAGAAATGAAGACAGTTCTGCCCTGCAGCCCGGATAAAACAGGAGGGAGAAGTGACTGGCACAGGCACTGCTGGAGTTCAGAGTGATGGGCCTGGCCACAAAAGCCTGGGAAGGAGAGCTGCGTTTGCAGCCCAGGTGTGAGCTCCTTCCCCAGAAAAGAGATTTCACACTGCTCAGTGGTTTTTTGGCAGCCTGTGCTGAGGCCTGCTGTCAGAGCAGCGAGGGGCTGGTCAGAGCTGGCTCCAGGCCTTCCCCTGGCCAGGCAGGCCGAGGCCGCCCCTCAGAGAGCTCCTCACCCACAGCACAGCACAGCACAGCACAGCACAGCACTGCACACCACACCACACCACACCACACCACACCACACCACAGCTCATCCTCCACACATGTGCAGCAAACACATGTCACCCCATGCAGAGATGTGTTCTCAGACCTCCCAGGTGGTTCTCAAACATGGAACTGAAAACACAGCCCTCGACAGCCATCTTGGGCAAGAAGCACCACTCTGCCGGTTTGGTCAGCCTGAGGAACAAAGCAGGGCTCCCACATGAAAAATTGTGTGTATTGAAGCTGCTCCTGGTGCTCCAGCTCCCCCCAGCTCTGTTTCCATCCTGGGACTGAGGGGAAATGGAAGTTTTGTGCTGTGCTGAGACAGCTCAACCTCTGCTGATGGATTCAGCACTCCAAGGAGATCATTTGCTCCTCATTTTACTGCATGGCAGCAGGAACAGGACCAGAAAAAGGCTGGGTGCCTCCAACACCTGCTGGGATTCCAGCATCCCATTCCTGCACAAAAAGCATGTGTTTTAGGAGAGCCCTCACACCCCCACAAAAGTGAAGATGTGGCAAAGGGCAACGAGCACTCCACACACCCCACGTGCGGAATGGCCACTGTGTGTGACCCTGGCACTCTCAGTTCAAACCTTGACGACAAGGAGGGCATGTGGGATCCCTGCATACAGAGCTGCTTTGAAAATGTTGCCCAAAGGCTCCAAGTTTGCTCTCAAGAGGACTGGATGAGTCAGGGCCATCCCTGACACACAACATCTTCACCAGTATAAAGCCAGCTGAGACTGACAAACCGTTTTATCACTGAGCTCCCTCTATTGCCTCAGTCTAATTTAGAAAACACTGGTGCCAACTTCAGCATTCATGGTGGTCTCTTTCAATGGCCAAAGATGTTATTTTGAAGACTTCCTGAAGATTCTACATAAAAAGCACGACCAACAAGTTTTAAGGATAGGACCACCTTTTGAAAGGGGTTAGATGGTACTTGTGGTGCTCCTGCCCTGGTCCCACCATGAAGCAGAATGGTGCAGGTTTTACCATTAAGCACCGAGTGAAGATTTTACAAAGAATGACTGAAATAAAGAGAAAATTCACACTCACCAATTGATCAGGCACTAAAAAGAAATAAACTGTGATGTGGCAGTGGTGGGAATTCAGGGTGGCTGAAGAAGCAAAACATCTAAAAGGCAGGGAACAGTGCTAGGGGAAGGGGACAGATCCTCTACAAAGACAGTGGCAGGCAAATTAGAGAAAGAACACAGAGGCGGATGTTAGAAAAATATAATGTTCCTGTGGGTGTATCACTTATCAGCCATTCTTGCACATAAAACACATTTTTTCAACATTTAGAAAAGAAAAAGAATGACTGATCTGTAATTAGCAGAAATAAAGGCCTGGCCCAGATCCTAGGATAGAATAACATTCTTGCAAAGTGAATTTTGCTGAAATATTGGTATTAGACAGGGCAGGGCTGCTGCAGGAAAAGGGCAAATCCAGAATAATTGGAACAGTCTGCCCACTAAGAGCCACCCAGCTGGGGACCCCATTTAATAAGCTATTTAAATCCTATTTAACAATCCATTTAACAACAATATGACCCCACTGAAGGGAAATCCTGGGGGAACAATTTTGCATATTTGATACAGGCACCTTTTGCACATCCTGCTGCCAAAATTTCCCTCTACCTCCTCCTTGCTGGGGCTGGCTAAGGAAAGAAATCCCATGGCACAGCTGCATGGTTTGGAGATTAAATGCAAACTGCCTTGACAATCTCTCTTGTCATAAACCCACACTCCATAGGTAGAAGATGTCTAATTTTACAGTTCCTCTGCCTCTCTCAGCAGCCTGCAGCCTCACAGGCCTCCTTGTTTTGATGGTCCTCAGCTTGTGTCAAGCCATTAAAGCATCTTTCCTACCCCCAGTCCTTCCCAAATCCACCCTAACACTCACAGCTCTGGACAACACCATCACTGGAGCATCACCCTGCTCACAGCACGTGTCTAATCACTGTTCCAACTTCACCTCTGCTACGTGGTCTGCAACCTCCTCCTCCTGTCTCAGTCTCCTGTTTTCCTCCCCAACCTGTGCCAGCTGATGGAAAGCCAGGAATGAGGGCAAAGCTACCACCCCCTCGAGTGGGTTGATTCTTCAAAGCAGCTAGAACAACAAAGGGCAGCAATTTATCAGGAAAATATCAGCTGTCAAGAAAAGCAAATGCAAATAATTTCTCTGCTGACTGTTCTTTTCACGACTGCCACACAATTGTCTTGCTGATTCCCACAGCTGGATGCTGTAGCTTTCTCCTTGGCATATGTAATTGAAAGTGATGCTAGAACAACTTGAGTAAATTGAAATTGATTTCATCAACTGTGTATGTGTGTGTCAGTGACATGTGTCTTTTTTTCCTCCCCTCCCATTGTCCACTACATGTTCTCCAGCCCAGCAGCTGTTGACATTTTGTTTAATGGCACATTTTCCCACTGGGAAATGATGCTTCCATTAAACTCAAGTGTTCCATGAGAAGATACACAATTTGTCAACATTTTCACTAAAAATGGTAATTCAGACTTGACTGGTCTGGAATACTACTATGTGGTAAGGTCAAAATGCATCATCTTAGCTTCATGCTTTAGATTTCTACATTATTACAGAATCATATAACTTGACATCTGATACAAGTGGAAAGCTAAATATTTCACTGAAATACAATATGTGAGAGAGGAGAAACCTTTCTAAAAGGAAATTGCACATGGGAAATTTCACAGCTTTCTATACTTGTCCTAATTGGAATCTCATTTGCTCCAATACTGCCCATGAAATAACATTTCTATGTTCCAGCCAGGTGACAGCAGCCTGTAGTCCTGAGTGTGGGATTACCAGGCAGAGACATTTGCAGAATGGATTGATGATGAAACTTGTTGCCCTCACAAAAAAACAAATCTTCATTGCCTCAAGGCTAAAGAAGAATTTACAGACTTATCAGTGGCTCTGGGCTTTGCTGCAGCCAACTTTCCTGGTGCATGCTCTCATCCTTCTTTTGCCTCCTAATCTGTCTCCTCCTCCATCCTTCCCTTTCCTGTCCTAGAAGCATCTCTGTAGCTGTGGGGTTCTCAAATGGCAGTGTCCAGAGTCTGATTACCTGGGAGGTCCTCCCAGAAATCTGTCAGGTATGAAATTTTTCCTTGCCACTGATGTTTTACAGGTAATAGCTGTTTTTAAAACAGCAAGTAAACAAAACACCAATTGCTTTGGTTCATCTGAGCAAACAATTCAAGTGTAACCTAGATTGAAATTTTTTAATTACAGTATTAAAAAAGGCATTATCAACTAAATACAGCAACTGGAGAAATTACTCATGAATATGCAAATTACCTGACAAAACCTTTCTGCAAATGCTTCAGTAATTTTTAGAGATAAACCTTGAACCAGCTGCCTCTTTTATTTGCAGTTTTATTTGTTGATGAATATCCAATGCTCTCTACCTTATTTTGAGAAAATATTTTTAATGTAGTCATCCTTTAAAAGCACTTCTTGTAGATGAAATGCATTAAACGTACCTGAGGTTCTCTGCCTGCATTAAAGGATGCTTTAAAGCCTGAAGTACAAGAATTTTTATTTCCTTTTAACATTCAATATAGTAAGTGAACAAAAGTCACCATGAACCTCAACATCCAGCAGTGCATAATGTAGCAAAAGTCCAAAAACCAGACACAAAATCCAAGATCAAAATTTTATGGCCACCTAGGACAAGACTTGAGCCAAATGAAGACCTCAGGGAATTTTAAGCTGCACTGATGTTGCTCCATGGACTACAGCAGGAGTTTCACTCTTCTGCTCAGCTGGAAGCGTGAGAGAAATGGAAGAGAGGGAATATCCATTGTTAAAAGTTTGCTTGAGTGCTTTGCTAAAGCACTTCAGATTGCCCTGGAGGGGAGCATGAGGCTGCCCTCAGTGAGGAGACCTGCTCTGAAATGTGTGTATTGAAGCCAAAGAGAACCCTTCACTCACTCTGGATGGAGACTGGCTCTTACCTGACCTGTGCTCCCAGGGAAGCCCAGCACTGTGGCCAGAGCCGTCTGTCCTGTCCTGCTAGGGGATATCCTAAGGGGACGTCCTAAGGGGATGCAGACAGTGTCTCCAAGCTCAGATGTGTGAGATGCCATCTCCACCTCTCAGCCTTGACTGTAATAATCTCCACTACCAACACAAGATTCCTTAGAGCAGGAACTATAAAGTGTGGCCAGCTCATATGTGCTCCAAAGTGAGCTGGCTCTGCAGTCACCCTGTGCTTGAAGAAGGCTCTGAGCAGGTCCCTGCCAGCAGCATGGAAACCCAGCCCTGCTGAGGAAAGCCACTTCTTGCCTCTCAGCCTGTGCCACTTTCTGTTCAGCTGTGGGAGACTTGGTGGGAAAGTGAGAACAGCCAGAGTCTGACACACAGCACGTGTGGATGGATCCCCATTCCCAGCACACGTTTTCCACGGCTCTGCCCGTTCCCACAGCACTGGCCAAGCTCCCAGCTCCCTGTCCTCCTGTGCTGCCTGCCCTTGTGAAACTGGCCCTTAGGGTGGGGAATGTTTAACCCATCTGGTATGAAAGCACAAGCAGACTGCCTAGCCCACACCCACCAGCAGTGGGGTTTATTCTGATCACTCTGAGCAGGGAAAGGAACACATCATCCACATCTCACTTGGGGAAAAGGACCCTTAGGAGTCAGTCTGCCTCAGCACACAGACTTCCCCAGCGTGGTCCCAGGGCCTCCCTGGGAGCCACTCAAGGCTCTTTTGTTTTCACACTCCCCCCTGCACCCGAGCAGCCGTCACACACGTAATTATCCCAGCCTGAGACCCAACATGTGCATTCACGTCCAAGGGTCCTGGGGGCAGCCAAGGCCAGCCTGAAGGGCGTGAGAATAACTTAGGTGGGATGTGTGTGACACTAAACTGTGGACCTTTATCATCCCTAGGCTGTAATCCTGCAGCCCAAGCCTTCATTTGAAAGGTGATGTCATATGATTAATTATTTTGTTACACTGAAAATCTTGTTTTATCATTAGAGGAAGGACACCATATATATAAATGTATGTGTATATATTCATATACAAAAGAACAAGTATTTATTGCTAGAATAACTGAAGTCTTAAGACCCTAATCAGTATTAGTCAAGATTTATTTTTTCTTTTTTTTGTTTTAATTACAGAAAAAAAAAATAGCATCTTGAGAATTGATATACACAGACTTAGTTTCCACCCTGTTTCCTGGTGCTATCCTCTCCCTTTCCCAGTCTCTTGGGTCCCAAGGCCATAGGTTTCATTCTGGCATTTTGGGGTGTTTCAGTGAACTCCCATCACCCACATCCCTCTCCCAGCAGGAATGTACTGTTCTTGTTGATGTTTTTTTCTTCCTCACACTCAGATCCCCTTGGGGTCACTTTTATGTTTGCTGAAATGTTTTTACACCTTTGCTTTTTCTTCACTGGCCTGCAGCTCCATGTTACATCAGCATTTTTGCTATATATTATGGCTTTTATGTGTGTTAGATACCATTTATTTGTTCCCCATAAAAGCAGTTCTGAATGTCCCCAGCTCTGCCTTTCTTTAATTTATTAAAGGGGACTTGTTTTCATGGGGTTAGGTTGAGCTACAAAGGAAAGGACCCCAGGTAAACCACCCTGAATTTTGGAAACCTGTATCTTCCTTAGGTGTGTTTCTATAGGCAACTATTGTGTACATCAGAAAATTCAAACATGTTTGTCCAAGCTGCTGTTTTACAGCTTGACCAGAACCTCACTCTTTACAAGAGGAAGTGAAGCTTTAGGAGGTGGCCATTAGCTCTGCAGCCCCCAGACACACGTGGTTTTGTTAATTCTGTGGGAGCAATCCAGGATCTGGAAGTGCCTGTACTGGGGGATGCAATTCAATTCCCTGTTTGGGGGGTAGGGAGTCAGAAACTGCTCTAAAACAGGAATGGTAAGATGCTTTGGGATTTGAAGAGAGAACAGTGTCATACCTTGCTCCGCCATGGCTTCAAGCCATTGGATGATGAGAACATTAAAAAATACATAACAAACAGCAAAAGAAGATATTTACAATGCCTCTGTTCCTCCTCTGTGTAAACAAAGCATGTCCACATGCACATAAAGTACACACATATGGATGCTTGAACAGACCATATCCCTCTTCTCTACCTGCTATTTTTTTATTGTCTCAGATTTCAAACTATTTGGTCATAAACAGTTTATTCCTGTGTTGCCACAGCAGCAGGATGGCAAGGTTCCAGTTTTGTTTAGGTCTTGGAGTGACAGCTATGATGAACACAGTACACACACACAAAAAAACCCCTCTATAATTTACTACCACAGCACTTAGGTAAACATACAGAAGAATCTGGAGGAGACTTGGGCAGAGCCTGTGATACTCCTGTCACTGGAAACCAGAACACCCTGACTATGTACTGTTTCTCCAGAAAAGAACGTGTGTGATTGTCATGCTGCCCTGTAGGGTTATTTGTTCCTTTTCCACTCTGCAGTCGGATGTGCATTTCCCACCTCACAGAGATGGAAAAAAAAAGCTCAGTGACTTTCTTTTCCTGCTATGACTGCCAGGCGACTGTCTAATCAAGGGATGAAGATACATTTTCCTCAAAATCCAGCCAATCTCATCTGGCTTTGCAGACAGTTATGTGTAATTACTTTTCTTTCCCCTTAAAGCCAATAATATTTTCCTCTGGACTTAAAAGCCAGTTGTACTTTTTAACGTAGAAAGTAAATGCTTTTTAAGATACAGTTCATTCTGCTCTTAAAAGTAATTAATTTTTAGCACTGAAGAGAGAACATTATTTCATATCAGAGCAATAGCATAACAAAAAGGACTACATCACTGAGGGAAAGATCCTGAGCAACAAATAAAACAAGAGTTGATTTTTAAAATTCAATTTTAATATTTAACATCTTGAGGCACCACTTGGTAGGAGGTGTGTTACACTGAAAGGGATATCTGGCTGTAAATAAATATATAAAGTAAATAAGCAATAAGTAAATAAGTAATAAGTAATAAGTAAATAATATCTAGCTGTAAATTAAATATCTGGCTGTAAGTGGCAGTGGCATGAAGCAGAATATCCTGAGCACTCCCTGTCTCCCAGGGAAGAGAAATTACTTTTTAGCCATCTTTCCCGTAAAGCCATCCCAGCCTGGCCCACACACGTGACTTCCTATCAGTGCAGTGAGTATGTGACAGCTGAAATGCAGAGATATTGATGGGTAATTTCATGAGTGCTTCTGCCAACAGAAGCCTCTGTGATGTACTTGAGGGAGTGCTGGGCAATGCTGACCGTCTGTGACACCTGCTCCATTTACTGGGATGAAAAAGCACTAAGGACCTCTCAGGATGTGCTCGCTGACAAAGAGTGAAATGTCCTTTTCAGTGTGCTGGGAAGAAGAAGAATGAAAGGCCAAAGCCACACCTGGAACAGGGTGAGGTTCAGAGAAGGCTGTAAGAGCGTGCAGTTAAAAGTCATCATTAGCAGACCAGTCCTTGGCATCCACAAGCTCTGGCTCCCTCTGATTGGAGACAGTGTTGTCACTTACTCGTGACTCATATCCTAATAGGGAAAAATAAATAACATCGGAATCCCCAAACACCTATTTTCAGCCCTCTGATTAAACTGAGCATGTGGAAGAAGAAATATCTCCTCTCTTGAAATATAACAACAAAAGAATGAAATGCTCAAATATCTAATAGAGATAAGTTATTAAAAAAAAGAAAAAAAGGGAAAGCTGAACACTAAAGAGATGCAGTTGGCCCTGTCCCAAGCATGGGGAATATATCCAGACCAGCATGAAGATCTATATCTGCAAGCAGAGGATTATTCTTTTTGCAGCTTTCCTAAAAAAACCAGAAACACTCCTGGATGGAAAGGAGACTGTAAGTGCTATTGATGTTACTGTGCTTGTGGGGATGGAGGGGGAAGATATCAACAGAGAGTGGAGCTGGGGGTCTGAACACACCAGTTTGTAGAAGGGGTGTCTGCCCCAGTGACTGCACCGTGGTTCCTCCACAAAGGAACAGAGAACACCTCAGGAGCCTCATGCTCATGTTCCAGAGAACACCTCATGCTGATGTGGGAAATGGCAGATCCTTCCCTATACAAACACCCCAATTTTGGGGGACACAAGGAGGAGAGGTGTTGGGAAGAAGTAGGTAAGGCTCTTTACAGACATGGCAAACAGAGATTATTCAAGCACCATTTGGATTCTGATTGTGAGCACAGCATTTCAGCACTAACCTAAATGAAAGTCACCCAAGCCTTTAAATTCACCTACTGCTGGATACAACATTGCCTCCAGGTCTTTTAAGAAAAGTACTACCACAAAGCAAGGAAATGGAAAATACTAAGAAAAAAGCAATAATAAAAAGTCTGCAGATGTTCTAAATTACTCATTACCAACTCCCACAACCCTCCCCACTCATTCTGTGGGCACCATAATTTTCATCCTACTTCTCCCCTCGGGTTATGTAACGTTCTGCGTATTTACTTTCGCTGAAGTCTGGTGGCAATAGAATTAACCCTGGCCCAGATGACCTTTACATAATGTGGGGCTGGTGGTGGCCAAGCCACTCACACCCAGCAGCTAAACCACAGCAGAGCCACAGCAGAGCCACCAGAGCAGAGCCACACTGTGTCCCTCCAGCCGCTGCGCAGAGGCGGTGCCGCTAAACAGCGCTGCGCTCTCCTCCACCCTCACATTCTCATTTTCCACTGCTAACGCACAAGAAAGCACAAATAAGCATTTAAAACTGTCACTGCGGCCTCGCTGCAGAACTTGAGTGGTTTACTCCCACTCTTTTTTCTTTTTTTTTTTTTTTTTTTTAAGTAATACTGAAATGTCCCTACCAGCCACAGCTGGAAGGACGAGTTCATGAAGCGCTAGCAAACCCTCAGCCAGTGCAGCAACAGAAACCAGGCAAGTGGCTCAAAAAACAGGAGCTGGGAATTTTGCTTCCAGTCTGGAGGAAGAATATGAGCCTGGATTGCCAGGCAGCTCCAGTGTAAAGGAGCTCTGGCTGCTGAGACCTGGGCAGAGATGTAGGGACAGTGATGAACCTCAGTTCTTGAAGTGTACAAATGCATAAAGCACTTCTTTCTGTAGGCACAGCCTGGATCCCACTGGCAATGCTGGCCACAGAATAAACATGACAACTAGGACGTGACATTACACACAAGCAGACATTTCTACTGTCATAAAGCAGTATCAGAGAGCAGTGTGCCGGGCTCCATCAGCACATACCACAAAGTACATACACACACCATGCACCCGCTGGGTACAGCACAGCCTGCACCTCAAACAGGCACCATTCAGCTCAAAGGAGGGTTTTGAGGGGCTGCAGGTAAGGAGAGAGTTTAGGGGACACATGCTAATGTGGGTCCCTGAATAGCTGTAAGGAACAAGCTACCCCCACCTTGGATGGAAGTGGGATCAGCTGGAGAATGCAGGGATGGGAACACAGCCTCAAGTGAATGATTAGGAAGGGCACATGGAAAAGCACCTCAGGACTCAGTGGAGAGAGTGGAGCAGCAGAGGAGCTGTGGCTGGGAAGGTGAGCTGGCAGGAACGGGACTCCTGCAAGCAAGGTGAATCAACAGCTTTAAAATGCCAAGCTCTCCATTACAGGAGTGGTGAAGGGGGAGGATTTATTGCAGCTGGCATTTTCTAGAGGAAAATAATTTACCTTAGCCTTTTAATGTATGATAAATGCATACAGATCTTGCAAGGGAAAAAAAAACAACACCCCAAAATGGCGTGAAATATCATGGTATTATCTTTAGGAGAAGATTAGTTGAGTAAGCCTTGGCTGTTTTGCTCAGGCTGCAAGGTCTGGATGATGCATTAAGAAGCACACTTTTACAATAATTTTCTCCTCAGGCATGACATATAAATGTATCTCTAGAATGTATGTCTGTGGATGTCTACCACACTCACATTATCAACACAATGTACCCAACTCCTTGTTCGGCTTATTTTTCCTTTTTTTCTTATTTATTTCAGTACTGATAATGTCAAGAATTTGGAGCACTTGGATTCAGCATTACAAGAAGCACTAACCACACTCTTTTTGAGCTGATCTGGCTTCCTCCTGACACCCCTCTGAAGTTACTACAAATACAAATTCACAAACACTGAAATAAAGAATATGGAGAGGCTCCTAAGCCCCAGATGGACCTATAGAACCCCTCCAGGCTTAGGAATGCTTTGTGTTCCTTCCAGTTACCCAGGGCAGGTCTTCAGCTGCTGCAAACAAGCAGCAGTGGGGCTGCTGTGCCTGAGCTCCCATTCTCCATCCTCTCCAAGGGACAGGCTCAGAGCCAAGCCCTGCTGTGGGTCAGCTCCAACCCACAGGCCACCAGCTGCACCCCACGGTCTCTGCTGGCCACAGGGCATCCACAAGGCTCTCTGCTCAGCACAGGGAAGGAGAACCACCAGCAGACCCAGCAGGAGAAAGAAGAAACAACTCCCCATTCATTTCTTTGTTGTGCCCGAGGTGTGTGAGCTCCCACCACCTCCCCATCGGGCAGATCCACTCACTGAGCTTCCTAAAGGATTTAAACATCAACTTCCCAGGGAGGTCCCCTTAATCTTTGTTTATGAAGGGAGTAAACAGAAAGGTTAAGAGAAATGCCTGTGATCTGACTTTTTGGGAAGGCAGAAGTGAGTTGCTGAGAGGAGTGCTGAAAATGTTCGTGTTCTTCCCGAAAATAAACAGTCAGGGAAATCAGGCTGTCATCTGTCAAGTAACAAACCAGTGTCAAAACAAAAAAGTTCAGCCCAGGGTCCTCAAGTCCTTCTCTAGAGATCTGGTAGCATTCAAAGCTTTCCCTAAGCATTGCACATAATCCAAGGATTTCTCTGTAACATTCAGAGTTTGGCACTCAGTGGACTTTGAGTATCAAAGATTCAATAGCACATAAGTCTCCAAAGGGAAAGCATTAGATGGACTATTAAGATGCTTAGCTTCAGATGTCAAACCAATTTCAAATTAAAACCATAGTATGGCCTATAAAAGTGTACATCTGTCTACACAGCATAAAAAAAATGCTTGAAGCCTATAAACATCAAGGCTACAACTGTTAATTCTTCCTCTTACTACAGAGATGAAAACATAGGCAAAAATCAAGGGGAAAATAATATTAGAAGTCTATGAAAATAATCCACAAATATGAAAGGATTTGAGGGAAAAAAAAACTGTAAAGAAACCTGATTTGCCTTTGCAAGGTCTTAAGAAACACTTCAAACAACAGATATCAAACTCTTTCAAAATAAAGTAAGGCTTCTGACTCTAAAGGAGCTTTAATCCTAGGCATGTTTGATTTCATTTCATTCAGAGTTTGTGCCAAGCCACAAAATTTGGGTCTGACCATTTCCCGAAGTTTAGAGCATTTAGAATCCAAAGATTTTGGTTTGGACCCACCACTAATGCCGTTATTGTATGGGTCAAATATCTTATTATAATGATAGTAAACAGCAAGGGAAAGCTCTCATGCCAGCCAGGGCTCCCTCTGCCAGCTAATCACCGAAAATGTTCACAACACTGGAATGAGGGATGATGCTGTGGATACCAGAGCTGGCCACAGCCACTGCAGCACTTACACAGCAGATCAGGCAAGCAGTCTCTGCAGCCTAGGTTATGCAAAGTCAAAGGCTGGAGCAAAAATGCCCATTAACTACTGTTACTGAGGTGTCACAAAGAACATTCAAGCTATCACTGTAGTCAAACCTGCTCCTGACCCTGTCACTTTTGGCCACCTGCTCTCAGAAGTTTCCTTTCGTAACCGGTGCAGAGGAAACATGTCCCGTTCATCTCCCACTGCCTTACCAATACTGAGTGGAAGGGAGCAAAGATCATGCACAATTGAACTGAATTTGAATGGAACTGCATATAAGGGTGAAGGGAATGACTGTCAAATGTGGAATGGCCCTGTTTCCTGCAAGGACACACACAGGAGAAACAGTTATGAGAGAGATTGTTAGAAAAAGCACAGGAGAGGTAAACAAAGCTGCAGAATGTATCACTGCAACAACCACATGCAGAAATAAATACATTCTATTCCTCTGTAGAACAAAGCTTCTCTATGAAGATCTTAAAGCACTTCTTAAATGCCTGATGATGTACTCATCCTGTTGAGAAACTGGGTTCATTGTCTTTTATCAACAGAAACAGAGGCCCAGGTGACAAGAGGCTTTGCTACAGGCTCAGCAGGACACTGATGGAGTTTGGGAATGAAACAGAACCAGATCTCTCCCCAGCCCTTCCTACACACCAACATTACTGCCCTAGATGAGACCTCACCAGAACAAAAGTAAACCACAAAACTGCCTCTTGCCTGAAAACTTCTCATCAATAAGCACAAACTGTGACTTGTAGAGCCTAATCACTTGGCAGTAAATTCCATTTTGGTGCATTAGCAGGAGTGCAGTTTTTAAACCTTGCTTTAACTTGGGAAGCTCCCCCTGCAATAAGCTGATTCACTGGAGGGTCTCTGCCCTTGTGCAAGCAAAGAACTTGACCTGGCAAGTACAAATGAGTGCCAGGCTTTGTGTGCAGGAACAAGTTGTTATGGTCCATCTTAAAGCCCTGAAGGAGGCACAGGATGTCTAAGGAAAACATACTGTAGGGCTGAATGAATGGGACATCAATTTCCTTGACAGAGATGTCCTGCCTGGCCGCTTTGCTCTTCTTGTATTTTTGATACTCAGTTTGGTGCCTTCATTCTGTAATAGTGGGACCTCTGCCAGGTGTTGCTACAGGCATTCATAGTGAATGGCTTCAAGTGTGAAATCAACCCAGTTTTCTCTCTTTACAGAGTAGGGAACTCTCTTTGTGATCCAAATAAACCTTGAAGAAGGCTTCAAGCCAACTTCGTCACTGTTTGCTCTTACGTAACTGGACTAGGAACACTCAGTACCCAGAGGTAACAACAATTCTCCTGTATACCTAAAAACTACATTTACTTTGAACTTATCAGCAGCAAAAGCCTGTCATCTTTGGACATCATCCACTAGAACTGCCCAAGACAACTTTATCTGTTATTTTTGGGTGCCAACAACAATGGACTTGATATTGTCTGCATTTATCAGAACGGATTTGTTACCCAAGATGCAGATAACAAAAAAACACAATTCCTTGCCTCACGGGCAATATTTTTTCTGCTGAACTGAAGTGACTTTTTATATTATATTCACACATGAAATTCATGGCTTTAGGAATTCAAAGCAATTTATCCTTCAGGGCACAGATGGGCACAGCTGAAACCTGTCCACAGGGATCAGCTTCCACCTCTGCTTGTGGTTAAAGCAAACAATGCAGAAGCCACAGTTCTTCTTTTCTCCATGCTAATCTTCTCTCAGAGGGCACCACAACCTAAACAGCCTTGGAATTCCAGCCAGTTTGCAGTAGGAACACCTGAAGATTTCCAGCTTAAGCACTGAGGGACCGAGGTCCTGCAGGAGCAGATCCTGCCAGGGTCAGCCCCAGCCCAGACACTGCTGAGGGACTCCCACAGCCAAATCCTCTCCAGTGCCCACCAAAGTCATCCTGACCACTACAGCCTTAGCCTAAATCCTGCCTGCCATTCACTGCTAAAAAATACAGGAGAAAAAGAATTCCCAGCCATGTTGTGGAGCTATCACTGGAGAGCTCTCTCCCCAGAGAAAGAGGGGAGGCTCTGACACCCAGACAGAGGGAAGTGGGCAGAAATGGGCTCAGGCACCTCAGGGGAGGCTTCCTGATTAAAACATCTGACTCTGGGGCTGTTGGAAGCACACGAAGCAAACAAGATTTCCCATCAGGGAGCTCTGGTGCAGGACCCAGCAGTGTGGGGTGGGTGCCTGCACATCCTCTCCCAGGCAGAGCCTGTGGCAGACTGGATGCCCTGAAAAGAAGCAACAGAGAGCAGTTGTTTGCCAGGTATTGGGGTTGCTCATAAACTGCTGGTTTGTTTTTTATCCTTGGTGCTTACAATGAGCTGATGGGCACCTGTGAGCAGCTGCCACCCTGAGCCAGCACAGGCACTGCAGGGAGACCCCAAGCTCAGGCAGCTTCTGCTGCTGGAGCTGTTAACAAATGTGGAACTGCTGCAGGGCAGGCACAGGGGGAGGACTGTAACACGTACTCACCACTGGGTTACACACACACAGCCCAAACTGCTGGGTGACAGTCAAGCACAAGTCCCAGAATGTTTAACCTGCATAAAAGGCTTTAAGTTCAAATTGAAATGAAATAAAAACAGCATTTAACTGCACATACAGCTTGCTGCCACCTCTGGTGGCCAAGCCAAAAGTATTAGGTAGAGTTAACTTTGGCTGACACTGCAGCATTTACTGTTTAATTTCCTGATACTTAAAAAATAATTTTTTAAAAATATCTGTATCTTGAATATATCTGTGTTGGTGGGAACAGCTTCTCATTTTCTTTAACAACAGCTGTGTTTTTGAGTTCACATTTCACAGATTTTTCTCCTTCTAAACTCAACTCCATTCAGCAGCACCCACAGCATCTTGGCACAGGCCTCCCTCCCTTGGACAAATATGTCACCAGACATTTCTGGCAGGCTGGCCTCTTAAAGATAACCAGCATGCCGAGCTAAGAATAGGATTAGCTGCTTCTCTAGCTACTTTGTCCAGGTGCCTGCAGAAAATCCCTTGGTGTGGCTGTTCAGCTTCTCAGGATAATCCAGGACTGGCTGTAACTCCAGCAAGTTATTAGGAAGCCTGTGGAAGCATGCGTGGGTGCTTGGACCAAAACACATCAAAAATCAGTGCTAGGCATCAGATTTCAGCTGTCCAGTGATCCCTGGCTAGCAACAAAATAAAAAACCTTTCCCAAATATTTTATTATGGGACAGTCAAAGCATTATGCCTTCTTCAGTCATCTGGCTCTAGTTACTGTCACAGAAAAAAATACAGATTACAGAGGCCAGTAGTAGAGTCCAAGATGTGACTCTGGTTTAGGCAGAATTGCCTACGATTCTTAAGTGCCTAATATAATATACAAACAGTCCAAATTATGTATGTAATTAAAAAGTAAAATAACTCAGGCAAACAAGTTTAGCCTTCACTGGAGAGCCAGATGTAGTGCAGGTGTGCTTAAAGGATTGCTGAGCAGTATTTATCATAAAACAGCTATAAGAGGTCCTAAAGCCTTCCAGCTTTTTGTAGCTGTAGCATTTTGTAAGAGATCACTTTTTTTTTTTTTAATTGTGAAGGTATCAAGAGGCAGAAGACAAAAAAGAGACAAAAAGACAAAAGAAGACAAGAAGAGACTCCTGTGGGGAAATATGGAAAAACAGTTTTTTTATGGGAATTGAGTGTTACAAATGGCAGAAAACAAGGAAGGAGGTCATGTACACATCAGACTGCACCATGAGGCAAAGGTGGGGTGATGGCACTGGCAGGAGAGCTTGTGGACCTTGAGATAAAAATATGAGAACCAGAGTTTTTCACAGCAAAGCCAGCTGAGAGCCCCAAGAAAGGCTGCAGCAAAGGGAGAGAAATCACAGCCAGGAGGAAAGTGTTGGCATCTCCTGAGCAAATTCTGAGTGGTTTCAGCCATTAACTCTCTGTAAGTGTCACTCAGCTGACTGCATATTCCTGTGCCTGTATGTAAGAACAACGTGTCATACAAAGACAGGATGGAAATGCAGCTATTCAGTGATTACCCATTTTGATCCTTTTCTGTAACTTCACTTCCTCTGACTGCTTTGAAAGAGATCTGCAGCCTCTCTGCCAAGGCACAGCGGCGAAACTGGAGAAAATAACCGCGGTTAAAATATCCACTTTGTCAAGTGGAGGCTTCCTCCCTCTGTGTGCGTGCAAGGACGTAGTTCCCCTCCCATTGTGTCCTGGGGACACCGATTGTCCCCCCAAACAGTGCCTGGCCAGTCTCTGATTAGGCTCAGCCACCTTATCAGCTTGCCAAGCACGCACAGCTCAGATCTCATCACCAGCCTACGTCCTCTCCTTATCCCCACTCCAGCGTTTCCCTGATGTTTTCTCTTACGTGACTGCCCGCTGCACTTGAGGGCCACAGTTCTGGTGGGGACAGGAGCCCTGTGAGGAGAGAAAACAAAGCCAGGGAGCTCCCTGCAGCCTGGCCCAGGTCCTGGCCAGATAAGGCTCCATGAGCAGTGCAGGACAGACGCACCCACGGTTGCCCCCGAGGTGCCACAATCTGCTGTGGCTCAGGCTCCCTGGCTGCTGCTGGCTGCTCATGGCTCCACGATAAAGATGTGGCAACAGCTGTTTCCACACACACGAAGGAGCCAAGGGCTGTGATAAGAGACTGAAACTCTCCCCACCAAAAGCAGAAAAGCTTGAGGGGGGCACCACTTCAGATGGCCAAACACACACAGTTAAATAACTCTTTTCAGCAGGTAGGAGGAAGGGATAGAAGAGTGACCTTTCCCATTAAGAATTACATATTTGTTTTGTTTTCCCTTCCCGATTTTTCTGGCATCGTGACATGTAAAACATTTTGAACTTTCTAAGGAAACTGTTATTAAAGCACTGAACATTACTGCGAGGGTGCGTTTGAAAAACAGAACAATTAGGCATTTCAAAGTTTATCTAACTTAGTCACTGGTACCTTTCAAATTTGTCACCATGAAACACAAACAAGTTGGGGGGGGGGGGGAGTTAAATTATTCCTGTATACAATACCTCTCCCTATAGGAAGAACAAACCTCCTGAAAATGTATCTTTGTGTATAAGCCACTCTCCACCTTGCTGCTGCAGCCTACTAGTGCACACACTGGAAATGGGTTTCTGAGACAAAGGTGGAGGATTTTTAAGCCTCAAGAGCCCTTAGGGAGTCACTGAGAGCAGCTCTGTGGAGCTGAGGGTCCAGCAGCCCCAGGTTTGCACACAGAGCCACAAGGCTGAGAGCAGAACCTGAGTCTCTTGGGGAATTATGTGATGTTATGTTCTTTACTCTTGTTATAATTCACCATTCCAGCTCAGCTTCTACCAAACTCCCCAGAAAAAATTCTGCAGAGCCACTGCCAGTGTTTAAGGCTCTCCAAAAATCCAGGCAGACAGAAGAGGAAATTCATGCAACGTGCAGAAAGTCTGAATGAGGGGTTTCTGCTAGATAACAGGAAAGATGGGGCTGAGCTTGGGCTGGACTTCCCTAACCAATTGTATGAACTTCTCAGAGGCGTTCAAAGAGGAGCTTTAAGGTGTTCAGAGGAGGTTTTCTATTGATGTCAAGGGACTGCCTGAACAGAAAAGTAATTGTTAAAAAACCACAGAATTGGAAAGGAAATGTGCTTCACTAAAGGAGAAAACTATCTACTTCTGAGCTGCTGTATGAAAACAGTAGGGAGGGATTCATTAGCAGATCCTGCTGGGGGGGTTTTGCAGGGTAGCATCCTGCCATGTTTCATGAAGCCCATGTAAGTGAAACCAACCTGTCTTATCTGAAGCCAGATCACCTTTCCCCCTTTAAAAAAAAACACAGAAGGTCTCTTTGAATTTTATTCAAAGTCCTGAAGAGCACAGAGTACCATGGTGCAGACCCTACTATTCCTGGAACGTGAGGCATCTCTGACCAGAAATGTTAGGGAGGCCTAGAAATAAATGCCATGACTTCATTGCATTGCTGCTGAGCTTCTCAAAACAATAATCTTGAGAGGAGCTGCAGGTGAAGAAAGGACAGAGGACGTGATGGCAGTTTGCTCAGAGAAGCAGGAGGGGACAGAACAGACGTGACACAGCCAGTGGCTGAGAGCTGGTGTACAGCCAGGTCTGCAAGTGGGGCTATTTTAGCTTGGGAAAGAGAGAGGTGCAGGGGCAGCAGCTTGGTGTGAACAGCACTGCTCAGAGCTGCCAAGCCTCTTGCACAGCACTGCTCTTAGGAACTAAGGCAAGAAATTAAAATGGGGCCAGATAACAGCAGAATAACAGCAGAAGCAGCAGGGACCTGGCTGTTGTTTTAGGGGTGAATGTTACTAAACACAGGAGGCTCCATGGCTGTTGCAAAGAAGAGGAGCTTTGATTCTGGAAGCAGCAAATAATATTATTATAGAAATCCAGAAACAGGATCCCATCTCCCAACAGGTTTGAACAAACACATGAAGCAAAAAAAAGAAACCCCAAGTGACCCAGGAAGATTTCATGCCATGTATGGAACCACAGAGGGCTTCAGAGCCTAACACCCAAACTGGGAGCCCAAAGAATTAGGATTTCCAAAGAATCCCATTGCTTTCATTTCCTTTCAATGCTAAAAGTCTTTTCCATACAGGAAAAGGATCTATTTATGTTTCATTAGTGCCAGTTTTGTGTATACCAATAGACTGTGTGTATATAGGAGAGAGGGGAGTGTGCTATGCAGCTGTGAGCTTTCTTGGCTAATTACTTGTTTTCTCTTCCCGAGCAAAATAAATACAACAACAAAATTCAACAGGGCATACCAGCACATCTATTAAGGCTGTGCATTTTCCATCAGATTCCACTGGTATTTGTCTTAGGCTGAGGAACCCAGTCTATGATATCATTCATAAACAGGAGCTGCACAAACACATTTCCTAAACCAAGTAAAATAATACCCTGACTTGACATGGAGCAATGTAAGGCAGTGATGCCAAAATGCCACTTACACTGATGTTAAAGTATTTAAGAAAGAATTGCCTCTGCAGCATCAGCAGCATCAAAACTTTTTGTCCTAAGCCTGGGAGCCTATTCCTTACATACACACTCCATCCCCCAAGTTGAAAGGTTTTATAGGACACCACAGACTCAGCCGAGTTACTCACTTTTAAGAAAAAAAAAATAGTTTATTTCAGCATCAGTTTTGGTAATGAGAAATGTTCTGTGTTCTGAGAATGCTTCTGGAGTTTGAAACGCCTAAAATGCATTAAAACTGTAATTTTAAAACAGAAACATTGCAACACTTAATACCCCCGAGCTTAACAACACCCTGGGCAGCAGCTGAATTACAAAGTTTTACAAGAGGAAACAAAAGAAAGTTTTCATAAATGATTTGCAAACACCAGCCTTCTAAATCACAGTCTGTAGCATGGTGTACTTGCACTAAGTAATAACAGATATTTCAGGTCCCAGGCTGCCAACTGGCAGAACCTACTGGTGTTCATATACTTTGGAAACAGGTCCCAGACTAGACCTTAAAGCAGACTGATTTGGGGATGACTGCCTAATGACACAAAGATTTAGGAAGAATTCTTGAAATTTTTACAGGTTTTGCTTCTAAGTCACTTTTCAGAGGTGAACTCTGAAGCCAGATGTGTTCTACTTTGAAGCAAGATGAGTTACTCACATGCATGCATTTCCTCACACATAAGGGTTTGGGGAATAAAGTCATATTCAAAGGTGAAAATCAAATATCTTTAATAACCTGTCCATGCACCAGTCATTTTCCTTTGCAGGAAAGAACATTGTCCCTAAGTGTTTAAAGTAAGTTATAAATCAGAAAACAGAAATGGAAATATTTTCCATGTGCTTAATTTTACACTGTAATTATTCATTAACAAAGTCTACAGCTACACATTGTTACACTTATGAGAGTTCAAACACTATTCTTACTATTTAAAATATGTTATTCAGTTTGCTGCTAACTGCAGACATTTATTAGCCCATATTTCACTGGCAGCAATTATTGCTGGGAGCCATTCACCCACAACCTCTGCAGATCACAGGGAGGCACCTGTGTGGATGTAAAGCTTAGCCAAGCCCTAAAATTGCCTAAAAACCTTCGCTCCCTTTAAAAGGGAAGGCTGCAAATTAAACTTGCTATCAGCACTATGTTTTTGATGCAGGCTGGTCTCTGACACAGCCCAGGGAAGGCAGGGTGGCAGTGGCACACAAGTGGCACCAAGCTGCAGCTGCTTTAGCCAGAGGGAGCCCCAGGCACTGCTCTGAGCCCAATCCACCCAGCACTGCTGAGCCTCCCTGGCAGGGAACACGTGGAGTCCTGGGTTTATCATTTGGGAACAAAGGCCCCAGCATTTTCTCTTCCTTCTTTCTATTCCTTCCCCTGAGAAGCTGTGGGTTCCCACGTGAAGTTATTTCTTCAATGCTTTCCAGAGCAGTTCTTTCATTTTTATTTTAAACATCTTTGTTGGTGCAAACCAAGACTTGAATCCCAACTGCTGTCAGGTGGGGTGGGCAGCATGTTCTGTCTCAACTCCCTTGTGAGTTCAATAGGTAGCCACAGTATAGCAGGAGCTCTTGTTTTCTACTGCATTTTATTGCACTTGTACTTTGGAAAATCTCAGATCCTAATCTGCTTGGGTAAATTGTTTGGAGGAAACCAGCAGCCCTACAACTGCCACACACTTTCCCCTCCCAGTGAAGTGCTTTCCCAGAAAGCAGAATTACTTGCAATTTTGAATTCTTAGTTACAAGAATTTGAAGCTGCATGAGAGGACGACTTGCTGAACTGGTTATAGCTGAGAGGTGAGGTGAAACAACATGAATTACTCTCCTGGGCTGCACATGGCTGCTGCAGTGGGGAGCTGAGATTTGTGAGTGCAGTGTCCCTGCAGGGACCTTCTGCTGCTTTCTCTGGCTCAGAAGCTCTGGGGGACCACAAGCAAGGGGCTGCTCCTCACCTCTGCCCACCTGGGCCCACGGATTAGTTCAGCTTCATTCTGCTCTTGCCAGCACTGAGCAGCACTAAGGGATTCTGCATCTGCACTGCTACTATCATCAGAGGTAAACACTGAATATTTTGGAAGTTCATAAGGAGGACAGGAAATGCTAATGGTCACTTCTGTAAAATTACTGAGCTGTCGACACAGCCTCTAGCAGCCAGCTTTGTGAGAAAGGTTAAGTGCCTACACAAGGCTTTCCATACCTATATGCTTTTCACTGCTGCTGAATTCAATATATGTGAGCTTATTTTAAGCTTATAAACTTTGCAGGAGTAATGCAACCACCCTTCAGGTATGTGCATATTCCCTTTCACACGTCAGCACAGAGCTGCCCAAAACTGAGAAAGCAAACCAGGATTTTCAAAAGCTTTCAGAAAACTTCCAAGAATTTCATTAGGCCATTCCTGTAAAGAAAAATTACAAATTTTGGTGGTCAAATACAGATACTTAACAAAATGGGATGTATACTTGGTTTCAGTGTCTCAGGAAGAACATTATATGCACTCATATAAAAAAAAAATCATGAAAAAGCAAAAAGAATTCATCTGGTTTAACTAATTTTGAGAAGAAAGACCAACCTGGACATGGTCCTGAGGCTTTCAATCAGCCAAAGTCTACAGTGACTTCAAAGGGAAAGTTTCCAGGGTGTCAGCTATAGGAATGTTCCTTGATCTGCTTAGACATCAGAGTGGCATTAATCATGACTCCTCTATAAGATAATTAATGATGACATGCATTTTTAAAAATTTGCTTACATGGCACAGCTAATGGAAGAACCAGGCTGAAAAATTAGTCCTAACAATTAAACAGGGGATCATTCCTGAATAATTAGTGTAAGTTCCTGTAGAATACACTGATCCATGTATTACAAATTACTACAAAACAAATAAAATATGCTGATTTATACACAGAAAATAAAAACCACATGCTGCTCCACAGCAGAAGGGAACGTCATTGCATACTCTGTTTTCCATGTAACAGAGACACCTGCATTAATATTCCTTTATTAGATCCTTAAGTTCAGCTGCTTTACAGAACACAGGTCGGTTGCAGAGGAGATTTTGACCATGAAAGATTAAACAGTTGACTCAGATGCACCAAGTTAACTGGTGGTAGAGATCATCCTCCTGTTCTTCAGCCTCATCTATCACAACTTAAAAGGCTGGGGAAAAAAACAACCTCCTGTGCCAGTGCTGGGATACACAACTGTGAATGGTGCTTGGTGGCCTCCTCCACTCCAGTTTCAGCCTCCTGAGTCCTTTCCTCTTTCCAGGTGCAGGATTTACTCACATTTTAATATATTGCTCACTTTCTAACAGATCCCAGAGCCCTTTTAAACAGCTGTGAGTCCCTGATGTGTCTCCTAGGCCTGGAAGTTTCTTGCTCTCAGGGGCTGGATGAAGGGGCCATACCCTGAGCCCTCTCCCCTGCCCCTTGCCAGGCAGACAGGGAGGGGGCTGAGCCCCATGGCACTGCACAGCTGGGATGCAGCAGAGGAAAAGCAATTCCCACCACTCAAAAGCCCAGCTACAGCATCCCTTAAGGGATCTGTACTTCACCCAAAAGGTTCTATTATGTCTTCATGAAAAGCATGTACAGGAAGAGAACAGGCAGACGTAGGTAGCCACAGACAGAACATTTACAAATGACACAGTGCTCACCACCACAGGTCACATCCCATCACTGCTCACCACATTGTAGTGGCTGGTATGAGGGTTACCCTGGCCAGAAAAAGAGCTGCTTGTCAAATAACACTCCTTCACTGCTAAAACAAGGTTGAGTCAGAGCACAGATTACACTTAGGTCTGTTGTTACAGATTGACATGAAAGCCTGAGCTTTTGATTAGGACTTAAATACCCAGATGCCAGTCTGGTCAATTCTTCCCACTGTATGGACATGAATTTCTGGATTCTTGCTTTTAGTCTAAAAACAGAGGTTTTGGACCCTGCAAGAATGGTAAAAACAGTAAATCGCATCAGAGAGGAGAAAACTTTAAAATCCCAACAGAATTCACACAGTAAATTTTACTTGTGATCTGTGTGCTTACCCATTGATATAAAGTGATATCTAATATTCCTGAAGAAACAGTAAGCTGAGCCTTTGGCTTATTTCTCAAAAGTTAAAGGAATTGGTACCAAATATGCTTTCTTGAGCTTTTTAGCTTAGAAGAAAAAAAGTACACTCATGGCCAGTGGGTTCAATGGAAAATGATGGTGACTTTGCCATGTACCATTAAAAATAATATCATTGAGCTTAAATTGAGTCTTTGCCTCCTGCCCAAATTTTGAGGCTTCCTTCTTTTGAAAGAAAACAAATATACACTTCATGTAGAAGATGAAGACAGTGGCATAAAACAGGAGCTGGTGGAAAGATCAATGCAGAGCTGTGTCAAGCTAAAGAAAGCTTCTCTCTCATACTGAAAAGAATGAATAAAAACTACCAGACTTGAGCTTATGGAAAAGAAGGGGAAAGAGATTCCCCTTCCCTCAAATCAAAGGTGAACTACAGCATCAAATTAAGCATTAAGCACAATCAAAAATGGGGGGGACTTAGTGCCTCACACCAAGGAATATTTCTACACTGCTAAATCCTGAAATATGTAGGTAGAAGAGCAGAGGCATGTCAGTTGTGGCTCCTTTTGTACTGTTATTACTGTCTGCAGCAAGTGTATCAAGCAGGATTTGTGGTGTGGGTGATGGCTTAAGTGGGAAGAGATTAATATTTTATACAGCAGAAGTGTCATGAAGCTGTTCCAAAGTATGGACAAAGCACACAAACAAAAATGCAACCGTGGCCACTGTCAGAATCTATTTAAAAATCTATTTAAGAGCTGAATTTGTATCCACTGAATAGTTCCAGGGAATGCAGTGGCATTATTCTCAGACTAAGACAAAGAGTATAAGATTCTAGTTGTAAAATTAATAGCTGTGTTTACAAGGTCTTTAAGATGCTGCCTATTTTTACTTAGTGAATCATTGCCCTTCTTTACAAAGTATATTTCATTAATCTTAGCAATGCACTCAAATCTCAGTGGAGTTGCTCTGCTTACATACCAAATCTGATGTTCTAAGTCTAAACTATTTGTCACAGTATTTAACTTTAATAAAATCTGTATTTATTGGAAGATACCGTTTCCTCACATTCTCTTAAATCAAAACAACTGATTCCTGTCAAGCTATTTCTCTCCCTCTTCCCCCTCCCTAGAGGAAAACAGTAAGGTTTATAAAAAGCAAAATTCACTCCTGTGCAAAATTTTGCAATCCCAAAACTTAGCTTTATCCTCCAGCTGAGCATCATCCACTAAGATCAAATGAAACTTCATCTGCAATGAGATATTAGAGGAGTTAACACATCACTTGTTCATGTTTTTTTAAACACAGTCACTGTGACTTGCAATCAGTCCAGATGGAAAGATAACAGTAATAGTGCATATCTGTGTTAGTGAAGCATCTGCAAATCTCATCACCTTTTTAATGAAACAAGCAAAACCTCCCTAAAAAACAATCTTCCCACAATTACCTGCTGGAATTAAGCATCAGGCCCTCTAATTATTTACACAAAATGTGCTTTTTTAATACAAGAAGACAAGAGCCAGGAATGTGAAGAATTTACTTTCACTGATGAGCAACTACTCAAATTGCCTCTGTCAACAAATGGTTCACCTTATGGGACTGTACATGTCTGAAACTTATTACCTGCTTCAGTGTTTATAAAATGGCATCTTCAGCTGGCACCTGCCCTGGCAGGTTCACACAGGCAGCATTTCCACATTCCCCCTTTCAAGATGTGAAGCTGCATCCCAAGATCTGAGCAGTAACAGCGAGCACAGAGAGAGCAAAGGGCAAAGGTCAAAGCTTTGCTGCCTGCCCTCCTTGGTATCTGGCCCCAGAAACATGCCAGACCTCTCACATTTACCTTTTCCTGCACAGAATGCACATTTTAAGAGTTTAACACCTATTTTAATTTCTTCTCAGCTCATTGTATCTAAAAGCTGAAATATATATTTTTTTAAAAAATCACTAAGTATTTTTTAAAATTTAGGTCAGGGACTGTGAACAAAAGCATGCTCTGTCCTCACCTTGTAAAATATTTCTGGGCTTCTAAACAAGCTTCATGCCTTCACACAGCTGGTAAACGTTTGCTTAAAAATTTATTCCAACAATCCCTTTGAAATAGATTTGTAACATACAGACTTGAACTTCATCTTGGAAGAGTCATTTACAAAGCACACCCATAAGTTTTAAAAAGCTGCCTTCTACTTATTTCACTCTTTGCAATTACCAGTTTGTTTATATCAACCACCACACAAAGGTCTTGGAGAGGTCACTCAATAAATAATAAATTTCCCTATCTGCTTTCCCAACAATGCTGACAGAGCCAGAGTTTACTTCCTTCACTTGCCTCCATGAACAATCCCAGTGTGGTGGTATTAATCAGGCCATAAGCTGCTAATAAGCAAGGATAAATTATTAGCAACCTGAAATGCTGGCAAGGTTAAACATTAACATGCTGGAACCATTACAGCATTACTTTTAGGCAAGCTCTGAGCAGTGCAGGCTCCTACCTGTGCCACCTCCACAGCCCTTCGTGGCCTCTGGTATTTATGATACACAGAAAAGAGAGATGTGTTCCCCATGAGAGCTGGAGGCAAACAGCAGCCCAAAAAAGGAAGAGAAAACAATATGCTGAATCCATCAAAGATTGTTACTTCATAGACTTTTCACAGCCAAATAAACATTCTGCAGCTGGAGGTCTGCATGAGCCAGAATAACAAATGTCCCAAGACCTGCTAGAGATTTTGGATTAGGCTGTCTGATGAAAGAGGTTGGTCCTGTGCATGCATGCATGGACAGAGGCAAGTATTTAGTGTACAGGTCCTGAAGAATAATTACCTGGAAACACCTTTCATTTTCTTTATTTTTTTTTGTGCCCATGATTGACAGGGTTTGGGGATGGAGGGATATTTGGGTTGGGTTCATTTTTCAGTGGCCAGTGGCAGCTATCACACTCCTCTGGGGCAGTGGGAGTGATCACTGACCTCACAGCAGCCTCACATTTGATGGGTGCATTTCACAGTGCCCATTTTTAGTGTTCACCTGGGACCTTGTCCCTCAGCCCTTGGTGCAACCCTCACTTCTTTGCCAATCTCCAGTTGTCTCAGGAATGGCTCCTTCAAACACTGCCATCAGCTGGCAAATTCCTACATTTCCCATTCCCTTTTCCTCCCCACCTCTGGAAGAAGTTGGCTTTACTCACAGCTGCCTGGGCAGGTGGATTTTGACACTTTTGAATAGTGATTTTTTTGACAGTGACCTTCCTAACAATCCTTAGGAAACTAAACTGTTTCTGGAGGGGGGACCCTGCTGTGAGTCAGCAGCAGTTGACAAGATGGAAAATCAGGGATAAGAATTTGACAGTGAAGCAGGGGCTGCTCACAGGGTGCCACAGAGATCTGCAACAGGATTCAGTGTATCTAAAATGGTCTGGAAAAGAGATAAATAACAAGATGGCATCTGCTGCCAAGATGAATTTCTTCAGGACAGTTGTAACAAAAACAGCCTGCAAAGAGTTGCAGGAGTATTTTGCAGAAGTAAATCACTTAAAAATTAGGAGGAAAAAAAAAGCTATATTCTGTGTCAGCACAGTATTGCTCATGAAGGAAAACAGCTCTTGCCATATCCACCAAACAATGGGCTCCAAATTAAACATTGCAGCTCAGGAGACAAAATTCTGAGGTCACCATCAATGGGCCTAGTAATGAATACTTGTGGCAGTGGGGAAAAAACACAAGCAAAAATCAAGTTAAAATGGTGACAAGAAGAAAGTACACAGTGGTCAACATCACTGTGCCACTGGCCACAGTGCACACCAGTGCCAGGTAGTTTTGGTCACCCAATTCAAAAAGGACACAGAACTGGAAGATGCAAAAGAGCAGAGATGACAGACTTGGATCTTTCAGCCTGGAGATACACTATTTATTAGAGCACATGATAAAAGGTTATAAAATCATGGATGGTCTAATATAAATTGCAGGAGCAATGAAATCAACATGTCAAAGAAAGTAAAAATCAAACCAACACAGCAAAAATCCAGAAATATTTGGTTGATTTGTGGATAATTCCCTTTCTTCCCCCTCCAAGACACTCCATGTCTTCACAGTGACTGTTTTCTGAGGCTGCCAAAACATAAGTCATCCATTGACCAAGTCCCTCGTGAAGGACACGTGTGGGGAGCCTGCATGCTTTTGTTACATGATGGAACTCATCTCCACAGAAAGCTGCTCAGGCCAAAAGCAGAAATGTGATCCAAAAAAAATGGATTAAATAAATTCACAAAGGGTAGATCCCTCTGTGAAGTCCCACAGGGTAAAGCCACCTCTGCTCAGTAAGTCCCTTGAATGGGAGCTGAAAAAACCAGCCTGAGGAAGGATTGTGAATATTGTGATATCCATACCTTTCCACAGGCACCTGCTGCTTTTCACTGTCCATCAGTGACATGTGACAAGGGGATTTACTTCAAATGCTTTTCTGTTCCATCACCAGCTCTCCCAACCAGTCTGCTAAAGTTTTGTGGTTCCTTTTCATTCCTGGACCATTCCTGTCTCTCATCCAGCAGAGTGAAAGGAGATGCACACCAAACACACAAGGCTTCCAGGACAGGTGTATGGTGACCCTAAGAAAACCTTACATCATATGTAAATCATCTGCATAGTTCTTCCCAAAACTCTGCTGCTGCTGAAATAAACAAAGCACAAACTTTCCCAGATGTGTGCTCATGAGGAATTCTCACTCAACGTATGATTTATGATTTGGCATCCTCAGAAAACATAAAACCATGATTCAAAGATGGAATGTAGATGTGGAATTGCTAAGGGGGGAGATAGAAAGGGTTTATTCATAGATTAGTCCAAACTCCTGTATTTGTAAGCTTTTTCACAGCTTCCAAATGTTGCACTGGGCAACTATCCTTCCTCTCATAGTAAGATTAAGGATGAATGTCCAGATTCCCTTCATTTTCCACAACTGATAGCCAAGTAAAATTTCCTCTGCAAAACTTGCATGGTGAGCAGTTACATTTTTGTGCAATAGAAGAGGAGAAGCAGGTTGTTCCATTGATGTCTGCAGGAGAAAGGTTTGCTGTGCAAGTAGCAAGATCATCCCTACAAAAAGCAACCCTATTGATTTCCAGAGTGCTTCCCACTAAAACCTCTCCTCCTTCACAAAAATCCAGAAAATAAAGAAACCAAGTCTGTAACAACTAAAACTGAAGAAGATGGAAGGGAGAGCACTGGCTGAAAGAGATTACCAATATAACCTTCACCCCCAGGAAGAACCAAAATCTAACCTAAGAGGGAAGATGAAATCAGCAGAAAGCTAAGGACAAGCATTAAACAGCACCAGTATGAATGAATATATATCTACATATATCTGTATCTTCCACAGATATTTTGGCAACCTTGGCTAAATGATGATTTAGCCTGGCATGCATTCTTTCCAGCTCATGTGCTTGTTGAAGGTGTCAGCTCCCTTGCACTGCCTACAGGAATATTTTGACAGAAGTGTCACCGAGGACTCGCTGGTGCTGTTTTCACTTGGCATCACTGACATCTTCCCTTTGTTTCTGAGTCTCCTCTTCTTCCAGCTGCATTTCTCTCCTTTTCTAACCCTTTTTTTTCCCCACAAGAAGAGATCCTCCATCAGTGCCTTCTGCAGATGCTGCCAAGTGAACAGCACTGCAATGTTACAGAATTTCTCCATTCTCCTGGCAGGTAAGCCCTTTCCTGGGACACACAAGATAAAACTGAGGGAGAGCTCTGAGGCAGGCAGAGTCTAAAGCTTTCATTGTAAATAAAGACTTCCTATAGAGGCATGAAGGTCTCTCATAACACATGCATGGAGAAAAAAAAAAAAAAACAACAGTTTCAGTAATTTTAGACAGGAGCCTTGTCATGCAGACTAAACACTGACCAAAGAGCAACCAAGGATAATGGGAGTGTGTAAATACATAAAGCCTTACATGTGGCCAGGAAACTGACATTTAATCCAAACTAATTAAATGTGTTTTAAACAGTACATCAAAGACTTCTCAAATTCAAAGGTGGTGTCAGAAACAGAAGACAGGGAAAATAAACTAGACAGAGGAGTGGGAAGAACGAAATATGGGAATTTTGGTCTAGAAAAGTTTAGACTACTCCAACAGGGAGAGGAAATAAAATCATCCAAATTTATTCACTGGGAGAATGATGTGAGGAAAAAGGGATGGGTTCAGGAGCACTGGGACCCAGCAAACAGCATCCAAAAACTCATCATTCTCCACACCCACACAAGGTAAAGACTGGCTCTTCAGCAGTGAAGCAATAGAGGTATTGTATGAAAAATACAGTAACTTCTAGAACTTGCAACATAGCCTCAGCCTACCAGGAAAAGCCAGGCTCATAGTGAAATCATGCATTCAATGGGACCCAGGAGAATACTCAACCAAGGCAAAAAATAGCTGCTCCAGCTTATTAACGACCTCCCCTGATCCTGGGGACAACAGGGAGCTCCACCAGCAACCCCAGGGGGAGAAACTGCTCAGCAATCCCCTGGTGAGATCCCCTGTGTGCCCTGCCCAGCACTGGAGCTGTTCTGGCTGGGTTTGAGGTGGGGCAGGGTGAGGAGCAGGCTCAGGTTCCCTGTGTGGCCAATTTGTCCCTCAGAACCAGGAACCCAGAGCCAGGAGGGGACTCAAACTCAGGCCTGGATGCACAAAATCTCAGCTGGGCACCCAAGCTGACAGGCTGGAAGAAGGAAAGAACAAGTCCTGTTCAACTTGGCAAGACCTTAGCTGGTGAGGAACAGAAAGTACCTGCAAAAATGAAAGCTGTACAAAAGGGACTGCATGAGTAAAGGAGATGGGAGCAAGGGAAATGTAACTAGAAAAAAAAAATAAAATCAAGATTCCTTGGGCTCATTTAAAAAAATCTAGAGAGACAGACCCATAAATGGAGGCATTTTTATACCAAAATGTTTCATACCTTAAAAAGTACATGGCAGACCAGGGACAAGATGACGTAGGAGGCCTTTCCCAATGGCTTCCAGTGGTTTCCCTTCAGCTCTCTCCATGTGGTTTTACTGCCTGGAACAGCTCTGCTGCAGTGAGAACTGATCCCTGAGCACAAACAAGCTGCATTTCCAGCCAGCAAGCAGTGCCCATGAAGTCCATGGGACTACTCATGCAGAGCAAACACATCCCTAGGTGCTGGAAATGATGGATTCAGACATTTTTCAGCCTTGGCTGTACCACCAAAAACTTATCTGTGAATAACTACTCTCACCCTCCCTTCACTAATTGTATTATTTGCTCCCAGGTCTGAATAGAGGCTCGAGTACCTGTGTGAAATTCTGCTCCTTTCCTGCCCTTCTCCCCTGAAAAACACCTCTGACATTTTCTTAACTATATCTGAAAGGACATTATATGAGCTAGGAGCAGCTGAGCCACTTGAACAGCCTCATCCATCTTCCTCCTCACCTGTGTTTTGCTCCATCCTTTCATTTTTAACAGGCAACTTGGTGCATTTTTTTTAATTAAGTAAAATACCCATCATCTTTGCAATATTTTCTTTAGATTGTTTACTTTAATTTTGGTTCCCCTACTTAATCTTTTTCACAAAGCCCTATGCATTTTTAAAACTTCCAAGGAAAATAATTACAAAGATAATCCAGCTGAGTATAATCAAACTGCAGGGTTCTTTATTTTCCTGGCCTTTTAATTTAATTTCACATCCTGTGGTCTTAAAGAAATATTAGGATTATATCATCTTGTTATTGTTTAGATTACATGCCATTAAAAATAGGGGGGTAACCAATTCTTTTCTTCCCCATTGCCACACAAAAAAACTCATACAGCACACAGAATATTTTCAAAATTAAGATGGAGGGGAAGATCTCAGATGAGCATGAGTTAGATCCCTAACTCCCAATTTTTTATCCAGAACCTGTGTTTATTTGGTTGGATTTTTACATGAGCACAGTAACTGCTTTGATAAAACAATCTGCTTTTAAAGTTTTTCAGTGCAACAATATGGATCCTGATGTGATATTGTAGCTTTCCCTGGATCAATACAAACCAGAGTAACTCTGGCAGAAAACCAGTGTGGGAGAAGAATCAGTCAGCTGAACAACAAAACCACAACTTGTGTCTCTACCCATGCAGAAGGACCCTGCCCCCACCCCAGCAGTCAGTTTTGAGGTTTGTGGGGATCAGAACACATCTGCACTAAGTCTGGCTGCACCACTGGGGCTTCAGACCCTGCCCTGCAAACAGCAAAGTCCTCAGCACACAGGTCTGCATCCTCTGAGCTGGGAAGAGACCACTGGCAGCTCTCAGCTGGCACAGCAGCACCTGGGAAGGGAGCTCATTGTCCAAGCCAGCCAGGGTGCAACTGTGGGGTCTCTGTTGTGTGTTTTTTCCAGGAGTTGTGTAAAGGAAAAAGGAAGGAATATCAGCCACCAGACTGGTGCAACACACCCCCAGGGCCTAAAGCAGCAAAGTCAGAGCTGCTGAAATCCCCTTAGGCTGTTTCTCCTTCAAGATGGGGCAGCACATGCCAATCCAAACTCACTGGGGACAAAGGCAGGGCTCATCTTGGGGCACCAGTGTTTGAGACTTTCATCCTGGAGCTGTTTTTCACAAAGACACATGGGCTGGTTTGGTCCATGTGCTGCTGCTCTGGCAACACTCAGCAGAGCATCACTAAAACCACCTCTTTGGGGTGTTTTTGACTAAGTTCTCAGAGTATTCCTAACTAATACAAAAAAAGTCATAAAATTATGTCAATGTCTTGTATAAGTACTGAAAATTCTTTTCTGAGTGGATAATTTCAGAAACACTAAGTTAAAACCTTCTCAGGAAAAGAACATACTGATAACAGAGACAGGCAGTCTCTTCTTAGATTTATTATTTTGCACTGGAGGAAAGCAATCCCATGAGATTAATGGAACAGATGTACGTAGTTCTACTCAAACCTCCACAGTTAACATTTGTACTAAAAGTTTTACTACATAATAGGCTCTCTGTCTTAATAACCTGGCTCACTACTAAATATTTTTTAAATGCCTACAAACCCAACAAGACAGATAGCAATCAGGCCATAGCAGTTCCACACAACAACACAGGAAGGAGCATGGTCTCTCTCCAGTGAAAAAGTTTGGATGGAAAAGCTCTTGATTTCTCCAGCATTGCCACATCCCCAGCCCTGCTGCCCATGATGCAGACTGGAGAGCCCCAGGGTGTCCACCAAGGGCAGAACTAAAGCTCTACCCTGCTCTGCATCAGCCCTGCTATCAAAAATATAAAAGAACAGGAAATATATTTCAAGCCACTTCTACACACACATATTTGCCCTAAGCCAATTGTGGCTCCAGAACCAATTCCCTTCTCTAAAAAGAAATTTTGGAGTGATTCAGACTTTCTTTTCAAAAAAGGCCTGAAAAATCCTCTTTTCTGAATTTCCTTGATGAAAATATAATGGGGAAGTCTTGACTCTTCCAGGTACCTTTTTTTCCCCAGAAATAAATGGTTCCAGGAAGCTAATTTTTTTTTAATTACTGTTTAAAAGGACCCTGTTGCATCTGAAGCAATGGCTGACTCCATTCTTGAAATTTTTTTGAAAGCTATTACAGTGGTGAGCTTCTCTTCAACTCTAAAAAGAAAACTAAACTGAGACACCACATGGAAGCTTCCTCCTCTTACAGTGTTTTGCATACAAAGGATTTTGGGTTTACTTCAAGGGATGGAGGACAGCACCTTGGATTCTGCATTCAGTGCACTGGTTACTGAAGTTGCAATAACCATATTCTCCATGGAGGTTTGGCTGTCACTATAGCCACCTTCTTTCCTTCAAAATATGCTTTTCATTGTTCTCCTGCCCTTTTTCCAACTGCTCTGCAGCCAAGTTCTTGGAAAGCAATCACACTTCATGTTTAGGATTTATTGCTAGTCTTTTGCCAATACAGACACACACAAATCTCTCTTGTGATCATCCTGCAAAAGCAAGCTAAAAATACAGCAATTTATGAACAGGCACATTTTGCATGTTATATGGCATCAGTGTGCACTCATCAAAAAATTGTGAGAGTATAAAAGGTCGTCCCTTTTGTCTAGGCCAATAGACAAGCCATAAATAAGCTTATTTTAGAATTCCAGACTACCTAAAAAGGGAAAAAAGCATTTGCATTGTGTTTCAGTGGTTGAGGATTTTTTTTCCTTTTACATGGTAAAATTTGTGCTTCAGCTCATCTTCCAAAGTGGCTGCTTTAAGACTAATGACTAAATTAGACATCACAGTTATCATTAAAACTTCAAAGTGGTGAGAATTGTCTGTTTGTTTGTACAAAGTTTTAAAGGATTTTGCAATTTCAGAGTCAAGCTGTATTTGTGTTTTGAAATGTGTTTCAGGTTGTCTGAGGAAGCTCATGCCCACAAGAAGCAGCAGGAAACTTCAGGGAAGGCTGATCTGGCTAGGAAAGAACAGCTCATGAGGAAGAATATCCAGGTGATTACCATGCCTTGGTCCTGCTTTTCAGACCATATTGTTTATTTTTCATACAAACACTGTAGTTTAATTATCAGTCTCTTTGAAAGACTTGTCTTTTATCAGCTTACTGCTTTTGACAGGCAAGGATAGATTCATGACTCTGTAGATACAACTGAAATCTTCTCTGGATTAGGACTGTGAAAGTTCCTCTGAGACCTCAGCTCTTGGTCTCTCCTGGCTCCTTGTCTCTGATGATGCCTTTTGTCAAATAACCACAAACTGGGAAAGTGAACTGGGACTCAGCCCCACCTGGGCTCGTTGCTGCAGCGTGGTGGATCTCCAGGACTCAGGGCTGGGTGATTCTGTGCCTCACACACCTCTGCTGAGACTCAGGAACAAGCAGGCTGATGAAAAGAAAGGTCATTGAAATGGCTCTAAAGTAACAGAGGCCAGGTTTGGATGGGATATTGGGAAGAAATTCTCCTGTGAGGGTGTGAGGCCCTGGCACAGGTGCCCAGATTTGCTGTGGATCCCCTGGATCCCTGGCAGTGCCCAAGGCCAGGCTGGACACTGGGGCTGGAGCACCTGGGATGGTGGAAAACGTCCCTGCACATGGCAGGGGGTGGCACTGGGTGACCTTTAAGGTCCCTTCCAACCCAACCATTCTATGATGCCATGAACATCCAGATAAATGTTTTATCACCTCCTAATCTGGGGTTCTTACTCAACCCCAAATGACTGCAACTGTTATTGTTTTGATTTTCTTTTTATGACTCCCATCTTTCTTGTCTTCCTTTCTTAGCTTATTCTTCTCCCCAGGCAATATTAGATAGTTCCCAAATACCTATTTGATTCCTATAATTAAACCAGATGTATTTTCTATTCAGTCTGAAAAGGGATTAGTGATTTGTGAAATGAGACTTTGCATTCAAGAAATGAGAAATTATAGTTGAGGAGACAGCATAAATTTATTCCTAATAAATAATGAATGGACTTTCAAATGCAGCAAATCTCCATTCTTAGATGTTCAAACTGTCAGACTTCTGAATATAACATGTAACTTATGTGTAATTTTGTGTCAAAACCTTCATATTCTGCAAAAATATTAAAATTTCCTGAAATTTATTCTCTGCTCAAATTTATTCATTGAAATGTATTTTTGTATGTGAACCATATTTACTCTTTTTGTTGCTCTAATAAGATTACTCATGTATCACATGGCATCAGTTAATTCTGGGTGTGCTTCTCATTGTGATCATCAGGATTTAAGTGCAAGTATTTGTGTAGCAGTTATAAAACTTGCCCCCTGGTATTTCAGCTAAAAACTCACTTTACATCAGGGGTGAAAGAACTTAGACAAGGGACCACAGGCAGAAAAAAAAAAAAAAAAAAAAAAAAAAAAAAAGTTACCAAGGCCAGAGCAAAAGAGTTGCAAAATTTAAACCAATATTTGCTATGAAACATTTGTGGTGGCCACTCAGCCCTACTTCTGACTCTCTCAAATGTCCTCACTGCTGGATTTCACACTGCAGCTCTACCTAAACCTCTCTTTGACATTCCCTTTGCTACTGAGAGTAGGTTTGTGTTCCCCTTGCAATGCTGACAAAATTTCTGCCTTTACCAACATTTGCAGAGTGGATCCCATCGTTTTTCTTCTCCTAAGATTAAGGACCACATTGCAGGCACCAGCCAGCATGTGATTGAGCTAATACAGCTTTTAATTTTGAGTCCACAAGTGGAAACACACAGGCACGTACTTGGCTTAGGCTACACATTCACCAGCTAAATCTACTGATGGAGTCTGCAGGACCTGGAACAAACTTATTTTTAGACACCATAATCTTCAATATATTTGCTTTTACTCTTGGTCTTACATATGTTGTCTCCCTTCTTCATCTGCAATGAAAACCAATTAAATTACTTGCTGCAAATTTTAAAATAACTTCACTCACAATAGCTTGCAACAATAAGCTGAAGTGTGGCAACCTTTCACATACAGCAATAATACTTGTGGCTCTGGTGTCAGGTACATCATTTGTCCTTTGTTCTTAATTTTAAAAATTCATATTTCCTCAAAAAAAAAAAAAAAAAAAAAGGCTTTAAATTAGCACCAGGCCTCGAAAAAATGTTGTTGGAGGTTCATACATGGTTTAAAGAATGTTACAATGTAGTTTGGAGGAAATCTTGATAAATTTCTGCCATTTGGACTGTAGCTAACAGTTTCTTTCATACAACTGTAACAAAATGTAACTTTAATGACTGTAACCAGCTTCTTGAGAATGGTAGAAAAGGACCATAAAACTGAGCGGCACACTTAAAATTACTTACAAAATATCGGCTCTCTGTAAACAACACACAATAACTGTAATTAATACCAGTCCTTTAAAGTATTCCTAAAGTCTACTGAAATCTAAACCAGCATTGTACAACTGGTAGCAACAACTGCATCCTAAACAACATTAAAAATTACAATAGAAAATAAAAGATCTCCGTCAAAAGTCAAAAAGTTAAAATTCACTAATCTGCTAAATGGGATAACACCTTTGCCCTTAATATTTGTAAAGCTTTTTTGGGAGGATCTCAGGACTTTACTCTTTAGCTAAGCCCCAAAAGTTCAACAGCCTGTGAGTTATATAAACAGTATTTTACAATCTGAGTTATTTTCCCAGCAAAAGGATCGCTCCAGGGGTGGACTCTTTGAATGATCTCTCTTCCAACACGAAGGCTGCTTTCTTTGCTCGTGGTTGCGGAGCTCCAGAGTGGCCGGAGCTGAATCCCACCCGAGCGGAGCCCAGCCCCGCTCGCAGGAGCTGCAGCGCTCCGGCGGAGAACGGGCTGGCTGCAGGTTGCACCGCACCTCAAAACGCCTGGTCCAGCAAGTGCTTCCAGGGAAGAAACTCTGAGCAAGGGCTTGGAAAAATGCCTTATTTTAAGCAGCAAGCAAGTAAATAAACACAAACATAAAAATGGGCTGGAGCAGACAGAAGGCGACCGCGTCTTGGCAGCGATGCCGCAGCCCTGAGACGTGTTGCTTGTGCGTGGCGCTCCCGCTCCGCCCGAGGGATGCTGCGGGCGGCCGGGGCTGTGCGGGAGCCCCGAGCCCCGAGCCCCGAGCCCCGAGCCCCGAGCCCCGGCCCCGCCGTGCCCAGCGCCCCGCGGCCGCGGGAGCATTTCCGCCAGCGCGGGGAGAGGGAACCGCGTCCGCTGCCCACGGGGGGAAAGCAAGCGCCGGGAGCCCGATCCACCGGTGGTTCGGCTCTGCCGGGGTCGGGACGGGGATGCTGCCGGGTCTCCCCCGCCGCAGCTGGAAGCTGAGCGCCTTTTCAGGGCTCCCCGCGCCGAGCATCGCCCGGAGCATCCCCGGTGCCCTGCGCGGCCGCGGGGACAGCCCCCGCTCCGGGACCCCGCGGCACCCGCGGGTGGGGACCGAGCCCCCAGCCCCTCTGTCCGGCTCCGGCTGGGGACAAACACGCTCTCAACAATGGGCATGTTTGCAGCAACATGATCTCACCTAATAACGCCGAATAAGGCAATGACTGTACGGGGAAGCGATACGATCCTGCCGGTCTCACCACACGGCGCGGAAAGCTATTTGCAGATTTGCTAAGCCCTTTTGAATGAATGCATCTGCAGCTGACCTTTAACAATAGACGCTGAAATAGCACAATCTGTGGGACCAGATTTGAGGGGGGGAGGCGGGAAGGGGGAAGGAAGAGATGGGTGAATATTGTAATCTCCGCAATCTCATTCACTTCCTTTCCCAAACCCCCGCGCACAGCGAAAAAAAAAAAAAAACCAAAAACAAAAAAACAAAAAACCAGCGGTATTTTCATTTTCACCGGGGCTCTGTCTCTAACGAGCCGTTTCCAACGCCGGCACAGCCACATGGCACCCCGACAGCCGCCGCCGGCGGGACCGGCGCGCATCCCCACCGGGGGCATCGCTCCGCGGAGGGGCGACTGCGCCAAGGATGCTCCAGCCCCCTCTCCCCTCCCGCCGCTCTCTCACCTTCCCTGGCTTTCAGCAAAACGGTGTTGGCAACGATGTTTTCCAGCTCCATTGACGAGCTCGGGCAGCGCAGGCAGCGGCACTGCAGCAGGACGTCACTCCGAGGTGCGGAGTCTCCGGGCGACCACCCGCCTCCTGCCCCTAGCGCGCTGTCCCCCCGCGCATCATCCCCGCCTGCCCTGCCGCTCCCCCGCGCTCCCCGGGCGGAGGCGGCGCTCCCCGCACCGCCCGCTCCGCCGCGCCCCGCTACTCCATCCTCCGCCCCGCCGGCTCCGCCGGTGGTTCGAGGGCTCGGGCGCTCCTGCCGCCCTCCCGGGGGTGTGGCAGCGCGGAGCGGCCCCGCAGCCCCGCGCAGGCGCCGCCCCGCCGGGCTGGGCACGCCGGGACCTGTAGTCCTGCGGGGGCCCCGCCGCACCTGGCGCCGCGCAGGGTCCCCAGGGAGGGGCGGGCACTGTGCCCCTCGGGGAGGGGGAGAGCTCGGGCAGGAGCACGGGCAGGGGCCGGCCAGAGCGTCCCGAGCCGTGCGGGTGGGTGTTCGCAGCCGGGGATGCGCGGGCGATGCGCGGGGCTCCCGCGGTCCCTATCCCGGTCCGCGCTCCGTCCCGCGGAGCTCCATCCCCGCGCTCCCCTTGTCCTGCCCGCGGTCCCCGGGGCTCCCCGGCCCGGCTCTTGGCGCTCGTCACCCTCCCGCAGGTGCCCACATTCGTCTTTCCCCGGCAGACGTCTTTCCCCTTCTTCTCGGACCGGGGCTTCTCGCCTTTCCTGGGATCTCTAAAGCCCCCTACGTAAGAACTCGAGGGAATCCCATCTCTTCTGCCACACCATTGTTTTCACCTTGTAAGGAACTGCGTGAGGCATCAGCCATTTGTGGAAAGTTTGTGAATTTTAAGCGCTAGATTACAACATAAACTCTCTCCTGTCTACATAGGACAGATGCTCATGTCAGCATGATTCTGATCTTCCTAGCAACGGGGTAGATCGATTCGTCAGGTCAAGCAATGAAAGAGGAATAAAAACGACCCATTACTCCCACTGACACTCTTCCCCATCTGTATTTGCATTGATTAAATCCACATGAAGTAAATGAAATTAACATGCACCTTCTTGTAAGTGGAGCAAAGACACTACTTTTTTCTTCTTCTTCTTCTCTTTTTCTTTATTGTACCAATTTATTTTTTTTCACAGCCACACAGAAATGACCTGCAATAGCAGAGCTTGCAGACTGCCTAGAACACATTTTCTGAACATAGGAAATAGATGAGAAATGCATTTAATGAATAATACCTCGAGGGTAAAATTGCTACAATAAATGCCTTTTGTACCTGATTAAGTGTCAAAGGTTTGACCTTTGAAAGTTATTTTGCATAGCAGGTGGCAGTGCTATGTACAATATTCCACAGCCTCTCTCCTGTAGCTCCAGAAAAACATTCAGCTTTCAGAGCCTTCCATGTTGTGGTTACTTTCTTTGTAATACAAGTTCTATACAGCAGCAGTTGTGTCTGTAAGTACCGGAAGATTTTTCTCTGATTAAATAATTCTTGAGGGAGAAATTGCTTCCTGGAAACCAGAGCCTTAGTGCAGAGATGAGGCTCCTAAGGAGCATCTGCCCTGCTTGTTGTTTGAACTCTTCTGTGCAAGCAGTGATGTAAACAGAGCAGATTATGCTCAGTTCTAAGTGCATTTCCCATCCCTGCCCAGCCCCCCACTAATGATCATCATAAGGACAATGCAAACATCACAACGCGGCTCACGGTGGAAGACAGAACTTTTATTACACAGAATGTTTGTAATGCTACAAGCAACTCCTCTCTCCAGAGGACAAATGAAGGCATGTGTCTAAGTGCTCATCTTGTGAAGCACAACTCACTGCAGCAGCAGTGGGATATCGCTGTGCCTCCTGCACCTCGGGATGAGACTGATCAGTGGGGAGGGATTTACCTTCATGGGAGACTCCACAGGGAGCACTGGCAGTGTTTGGTGAGTTATTTTCATAGAGGTGCCTGAATGAAGAGGGCAGATCTTGAAGAGCTCAAGTATGAGCTGCACTGGAAATCGGTACATGCACCCAACAGCTCTACTGCTCCTCTTTTATCTTATATCTGTATGTACCCTCTAGATATGTGGAGTCACCCACAGTGCTGCCCTGTGGGGCAAAAGTGACTCCAGCACCTGATGCTGTCCTGTATAGTTTCAAATATTTAATTCTTGAAAGGGCAAACCTATTTATCAAAAAGAGTTACGACAGGTCTGTCTGGAGTTCGGAAATGCCACGGAGCTACCTAGTGTTCATGAGCGGCGCAGCTCCGGCGCTCCACGATCCTGGCAAGCAAAGGCACAGCTCAGGCAGCCCCTGCAGGAGCAGGGACAGCCAGCCAGCAGCTGCCACACGGGTTATTCCAGCTCAGCTGCATGCAAGTGGACCAGAGGCAGCCACATAAATGTGGCTGAGTGCAGGGAGTGGGGATATCTGAGCTCTGCTCATGTGTGTCTTAGTTACACATCTACATGGAGAGCAGCAATTCTGACTCCATGCTTACTGGGAAGAGCAATGGAGAGGGATTTTTTTACAGTATTCTTATGTTATCTAACAACTCCCCTCCCTCCTTGTTTCTAATAAATCTGAGTCACTGTGGTGCACTAGGACATGGAAGGAGGTATGTTCACCAGCACTCACTGGCACTACTTTGAAAAACAAAATCAAGGTGGTTAGTCCTCACTGCATCTCTCTTTTCTACTGCATTTTTAAAGCCTGATTAAACCCCTGATATATGACACAGGCCTGAGATGGATGGCCCCTTTCATACATGTGGCTCCCCATGTGTTGCCAGAGCAAGTTCCACTGCACAGAAATTCCATCAGTTGGTTTTTGCAAAATCAAAACTACAGCATTTGGACTCTTACCTAATAACTGCTTCACAGCTCTCAGTATGTTTATTCTCGTGTCACCTGGAACAATTGGTTCATAAAACCAACACAAAAAAATTAGGAAGAGGTAGATTAATTTATATCTATTTTCTCTTGTGGTGATGCAGTCCTTTAATTTCAAGCTATGTTCACATCTGATTTAATGGAACAGTCAGCTTCTCTGTGAGTGAGGGAGAAGGAAACAGGAGACCTGTAAATGTGTTCCACTGCTTATCTGGCTCTATTCACTCGTGTAAAATGGTGCTGAAATATGTGGTCTCAAAGACAGGGTGGCAGGGAAGCAATGCAGGAAAGGGACACAGGTCTCTTTTGCTGGCCTAAATATCCTAATTCACTTGCTAGGAGAAAAAGGAAAATTTAGTCTGAATCATATGCAGAAGCAACCAATATTGGAAGGGGGGAAAAAAAAAAGGGAGAGGCTACCATAAAAATTTCATATTCTGAAAAATGTGCTTTCTAAGGTGCTTTAAAAATGTGCTTTAAAATTTCCATCTGAAGTCATTCAGGAGAGGCTCCTAAAACCCTAAAAGTGCTGAACATCAGGGTAGAGCAGGGCTGGCAGCCATCTTTCCTTTATGGGAAAAGCGAGGTTTGTAAATGCAACGCCAACACCGAGCGAGACCCAAATGCATCAGTGTAATAGGAACAGGGAGGCAGCGAGGCACAGTGTGATATTCTGAGCCACTCCAAGGATGACTCATCGCAGGGTGGGCTCGCACAGCTCCAGCCAGAACACGGCGGCAACACACCCAGCCTGATCCTGCCACCAGAGAAAACCCGCTCGGCCGCAGCACGGCGCCTCCAAGGGAAGGATAAGACCCCCGGTGAACCAGATGTCAGAAAGGCTTTTGCCTATACTTATCAATTGGAAACCTACCCCAGCAGCAGCTATCTCCTAAATCCATGTTCTAACACTTAATTAATGCAGTAAAGCCTGTTCATGATTAGCCCTAAGCTGGATTGTGCTTAGAATTGCTTCTGAAACTTATTGCTACGAATGGGCAAATTTTTTCTCTTGCTTGGGTATCAGCAGGTGGGAGCACACAGGCCTGTGAGAGCATTTGCAGGCAGCTGGAATATTTTCCAGCAGCCCTGTGTGCAAGGACAGAGGCTGCCATCTACCAACAGTCACGGGGTGATGCATCGTGTTGCCGAAGCCAAACTTTTTGCTTTGGTTTAGATAAAAATGCTTATGCCTCTGTTGGTTTTTTTCCATTTCCCAGCTTCTTTTTCAGTTATCTGTTTCCTCAAGGTAGAGGACAAATGATTGTTACAGCATTTGAGCACATGGAATAACATAACCTTCTAGAAGATGAGCAGATTTTATTTTTAAACAAGCAGGCATATGCATCTCATGCTCTGCACAGAATTTGCCACTCAGTGATCCACAGTAGCAGTTCTGATTTGGGATTTGCTTATCCCTTTCATCAAGTTTAAAGAGAAACAGCTCCTTTTCCCCTAAAATTTTATTGTGTGAATGATGATTTTTCAGAGCTCTTTAAAATCTAACATTTACAAAACAGGAATGGAAACAACACACACGCATTATCTAGTATTTTTTGTCAACTGATCTTGTCAGAAAGACATAGTTAACTATTCCCAGATTGGAAAAGATAGGCAAAAATGGGAGCAGGCAGAGAAGTATCCTAATCAAAAAGAACATTCACATCTTCCATTATCTATTCAAGTGCCTTATGGACCACTCTGCACCTTGTAAACCAACTTCTCCTTAAAGCCTGCTGAAATCCCTGGAGAGTCTTTCACCAGCTTCACATCTCAATTTGAATCAGGCTTAAAGACAGCAAAGGAGACAACCAACAAGATTTGGAAAAAGATGTGCACTTGGTAGATTGATTTTGAGCTTTGGATGTCAATAAGAACCAGGTTTAGCAGCTGCCCCCTGTGCCAGAGCACAGCCAGAGCTGAGGAAAAAGGAAGAATTTTATCAGGTGCACTTTGGCAGTGACAAGGTCCATCTTCAGATTGCAGGGATGCTCATTTTGCAGAAGCAAAATGTAAAATAACCCCCATTAAATGGCAGTAGTTCAGTTTTTGCACAGAGGTCTGAGAAGCTGAATTACACTGCCTACATAACAAAGCATGAGCAATATTTCCCCACCTGCAAGCCAAGAGTTTAAACAAAGAGTTTTAAACAAATATAACTTTCCGGGGATGGGGGGAAGGGCATTGGTTTAGAATACATCAACTTAGAAGTTTTGTGAATAATCATCTGTGGATGAGACAGCCATCCTCAGGAAATCCGAGCAATAGCCCTTTTCTGGATGCCACAATGCAGCTCCCACAGCTGAGGGAGAGGAACCCAGCCACCCCTGGGCACACAATTTGCTGCCCAGCCCCAGGGCACGTCCCTGTTGCCGAGGGCATGTGCCAGGTTTCAGACACAAACACAGTCATGCCATCCTGCACTGCTCTGAAAAGATTCAGCCCAGGTAATGGCTGATGGTTCTGCTGCTCTCCACGTACAGCACTGCTCCACAGGTGTGCCAGGCTCAGCTTCACTGCTCCCTGCTCTGCTTGCAGCCCTCAGCAGTGGCACAAACACCTCCCACACCTCCACCCTGGTCACAATCTCCACAATCACCCCTTCCCTCTCCTAATCCAAGGCTGCAGACTAGGGCACAGCTCACCCCCACTCTACCTGACACACCTTCTCAGGTACAAATTGTTTACTCGCTTCCACCTTCATGTTTTGAGTACATAACATTATTCTGGCTGCTCTGATAGGAATTACTTTTTTTTTTGGAGAAGATTTTCAGAGCCTTATTTCCAGCTGTCATTGGCTACATCTGGATTAATAAATTCAAGGTGCCAGTGACTGCAATTTGCCATGATGTTAATGCCCAGAAAGCTCTCAGCAAGCTTTTGGACAACATCAACTAATACTGGCCCAAACAATTCCTAGTCATAGTAGAGAGCTAATACCAGCCAGTTATCAACCCTAACAGGCAGGTTGAACACAATCCTCCCTCTTTTGAAGGCTTGGAGGGTTCACTGTTACAGAGGTGACTGGACCATGCAGATGGATCAGCACCAGGAATAAGTTCAGAAGTGCAGATTTAGCATTCATTGAGCTCATCCCAGGGGTAGCTGACATTGCTCTGGCTGCCTTTGGCTTTGCCCTCTGATGCTGATGGCTGAGCTTATCCTGCTAGCAGAGCCAGGCTCTTCTCTAGTTCACAAAGTCTGCCCTTTCTAAAATGTCATGGATATTAATAAATATATGAAAGCAGAAATTTCTAAAACCCAGAAGAGAAACTGGCTTCAGCTTGGTTTAAGTGTTTAGAAGAAGGAACACAAAGGAAGATGCCAGGAGCTGCAGAGATGGTGAAGGGCTTTGAGGGGATGCTGAATGAGAAGTGGCTGAGGGCACCTGGTGTGTTCAGCCTGGAGGAGACTGAGAGGACAAAACATTGCAGTCTACAACTTCTTTATGAGAGGAAGAGAAAGGACAGACACCGATCTCTGCTCCGTGGAGATCAGTGCCAGGACCTGAGGGAATGGCCTGAAGTTGAGTCAGGGGAGGTTTAAGTTGTGTATTAGAAAAACCAGCAGGTTTTAGGGAAAATAGAGAGTAACTGGGTGCTGGAATGAGCTCCCAGTGGAAGTGGGCACAGCACCAAGCCTGACAGAGCTCGAGAAGCGTTTGGACAACGCTCCCAGGCACACGGCGTGACTCTTGCAGTGTCCTGTGCAGGGCCAGGAGCTGCTTTGATGACCCTTGTATATTCCTTCCGACTGAGAACATTCTGTGCTTCTGTAGCTATGATCAGAGCGAGTTAACACAGTCAGAGCCAGTTGTGAGCGTGTCTGTGGAAGGTTTGTGAGCACGAGCCGGGCTGTATCAGAGCTGCGAGGCCGGGCCAGGGGCTCAGCCCGGGCACAGCACCGGGACACGGCACCGCTGAGGCCGCACCGCGGGCGCTGGGTCTGTCCAGCGCTGGGCCCCGCAGCTCTGCACGGACACTGAGGTGCTGGAGCAGGTCCAGAGAAGGGAACGGAGCCGGGGAAGGACCTGGAGCACAAGAGGGGCAGGTGAGGGAGCTGGGGGTGTTCAGCTGGAGGAGGCTCAGGGCAGAACTTCGCACTCAGCACAGCTCCCCGACAGGAGGGGTCGGGTCGGGCTCTGATCCCCAGTAACAAATGGCAAGGGGACATGGCTCAAGCTGTGCATGGGGAGGTTTAGCTTGGACATTAGGAAGAATTTTTCAGGAAGAATGATTAGAAATTGGAATGCGCCGCCCAGGGACGTGGTGGAGTCACCGTCCCTGGAAGTCTTCAAGGAAAGATTAAACGTGCCCCTCCGTGCCACGGTCCGGTTGGCCCGCTGGCCAACCAAACGTCAAGCTCCCCGGTCCCAGCAGCCTTCCCCAGCCCGATCGATCCCGCGGTTCCGTGCCGGTCCGTCCCTCTCCGCCCCCGCCGGTTCCCGCCCCGCTCCGCCCCGCTCGAAATGGCCGCGCTGGGGAGGCTGCTCCGCGCCGCGGTGAGTGCGGGGCGGAGGCAGCGCCGCGGGCCGCCGGGCCCGCTCCGCCCTGACCTTCCCTCCCTGTCCCCGCAGGTGCCCGTGGTCTCCGCCGCCGGCAGCAGGGGCACGGCTCGGCCCCCGGCCTGCGCCCGCCGCGCCTTCAGCCTCGGTAAGTGCGGCGGGGTGTGCGGGGGACGCGGCCCGGCAGCGCCCCGGGCCCGGCCCGCAGCTCTGCCTTCTCCCCTCCGCAGGCTCCGCGCGGCTCGCCGCCGCCGTGACCCAGCACGCCCCGGCCTTCAAGGGAACGGCCGTCGTTAACGGGGAGTTCAAGGAGCTGAGCCTGGATGATTTCAAGGGGAAATACCTGGTTCTCTTCTTCTACCCCCTGGATTTGTGAGTGCGGGTTTGTCCCCTTCCCGGCGGGCCTTCTGCCCTGCTGAAGGTCATCACCAGCGCTGCAGGTCACTCTGGTTGTGCCCGATTTGGGCCAGTCTTGCAGAGCAGATGTGCCTGTTTCTAGAGCGTGGCTGATAACATTGAGGGCACATGGCCGTCGTGTGTTAAAGCAGTGAGTAGGGCGGCTGGGGAGCATCTTCCAGCTCAGGGACTGCATCGGGAGCTGCCTGTGGTTCCTGTTACAGTCAGATCCCAGGGGTGAGGGCATTTCCTTGCAGTTTGCAGCTGCCTTGGAGACTGTCCTTGAAGCAGCAAGGCCAGCAGAGCTGCAGCTGCATGGCTCCAAGGCAAAGCGTGGCAGGATGGGGGTCAGTCTGCTCAGAAGCCTTGAATCACCAAGAGCATCCTGGTGCATGTGGGCACACATGGAGAAGGGTTTAACCTGCAGACCTTTCTGCTATAGTCTCCAAAAACTATATGGAGAATCTCTTTGTAAGGAATCTGTCTGGAACTCAGAGAAGGTAACTGGTGCCCCAGCCCCAGTGGTTGTGACTGTTGGTTTGAGACTGAAACTAATCATGAGAGGAAACATGGCTAAAATTATCAGTCTGAAGAAAACCCTCTGCTGCATTAGTGCCTAGAAACGCACATGAGTGTCTTAGAGAATATGGCAGAATTATTACAGCCTGATCTGTCTTCCCACCAGCACCTTTGTCTGTCCCACGGAAATTGTGGCTTTTAGCAACAAAGCAAATGAATTTCGTGACGTGAACTGTGACGTGGTGGCAGTTTCAGTGGACTCTCATTTTACTCATCTGGCCTGGATAAACACGCCACGAAAGGTAGGAATGGAGTATCTTTTTAGGGCTTTCTCTGATGGTTTGGTTTGTTTTCACAAGAGTTCCAGAGAAGAGAAGCTGAATAAGTAATTGTGCTAATGCTGATTTTTAATAATTTCTTAAAGTCAACTTCTACATTTGATGACATAATTCTGACCTCTGTCTTTTGTTTTCTTTCTCTTAATTATTTGTTTTGGGTTTTTAACTTGTTTTGCTGTGATGATAGTTATGTTGATAATATTGCATCCTTGTACATTTATCTCAAAAGGCAAATGCTCAGTTTACATGTCACTGTCCCAAAGTGCCTGTGACAGCTGATAATGCACAAAAACTATCACAGAAAAGGAGCAGCAGCTGTTCAATAGTTACTGTTGACAATTACCCAACAGTGGTGGCTTCAGGATGGAAGCAAAGGATCCACTAGTTTATTGGAGCACTTGTATCATTAACTCACTTGTGGAAAGGGTACCACTCTTGCAGTACAAGTGGGGATTATTGGCTTTCTTTAGGAAAGGGAAGTGATGAAGACAGCCTTTTCCTGGAGAGGAGCCTCTTTCAGGTGTATATAAAAATATGTGCTTTTGATGACACAAAGCATCTCCCTGGTTAAAGGTAGTTGCAGAGAACCACGAGTGTCCCAGGAAGGTGCAGCAGTGCCTGTGCCATCACTCCCAGCCTGTGTGCACAGCAGTGTGCAGTAGTGCTGCAGGCTGGGTGTCTTCTGGCACCACTGAGACATGCAGGGGAGGGAGGAGAGTTTGCTGGATTTAATACACCTTGGCTGAGCCTGTCAAGGGTATTTCTGTTCTGCAAGCTTTATTCAAAGCTCAGCACTGTGACTGTGGCCTGTTTTCACAGCTTTATCCCAGAGGTGTTCAGGGTATGTCAGTCATCCACATAGTATTTTACAGATGCACAGACTGTTCTGAGTTGGAAGGGACCCACAAGGATCATCGAGTCCAACTCAAAACACCCTGAAGGGGGTGGAAAGAATTCCATGGTGGCACAGGCAGGATACTGACACCCAGAGAAGCTGAAGCCTTGGTTTCTCTGTGTAGGGAACTCTGTTGCAGACAAGTGTTTGCAGGATCAGGGTCTGAGTGGCTGAGATTACACAGTGATTCACTGATGATGCCAAGAATAGCAAAGCCAACAAATTCCAGCCTTGTTTCAAGGTTAGAGAGCTTATCTCTCTTGCAGTCTCAATATGTGGCAAAACTGAAAAAAATCTTGTATGACTCTTCAAATAGTATTTAAATGGATTTATGGGAGGCAAAATAAAAAAAAAGTGCACTGAATAGAGCAGCATAACTCTGACATATTTAGTATGCTGGTAGGAGCATTTTGTTTGGAATCACAGAATTGTTAAGGTTGGAAAAGACCTCTAGGACCATGAAGTCTAACTCACCACCACCATCACCATGTTCACCAATAACTATGTCCTCAAGTGCCACATCCACATTTTTTTTTCCTATGACCTGAGAAGCCTGTTCCAATGCCTGACAGTCCTTTCTGTGAAGGAATTTTTGATAGTATTTGATATAAACCTCCCCTGGTGCAATTTGATGCCATTTCTTCTTGTCCTGTCCCTTCTGGGAGAAGAGGCTTAACCCCACCTGGCTACACTCACTTTTAAGTAGTTGTAGAGAGTGATGAAACCACCTCTGAGCCTCCTTTTCTCCAGGCCAGATATCCTCAGCTCCCTCAGTTGTTCCTCCTCAGATGTGTGCTCCAAAGTTTGTTTGTTCGCATGTTTGTTTCCCTTCCCTCCCCACCATGTTTCCATCCTATTTAATTCTGAACACTTACATATGTAGTGTAATGTTTTCTATTCAAAGCTTCTGAATAGGATACAAATGAAGATTTTCTGGAAATTTATGGTTGGATGGGCATTCCTACCACTAAAATAAGCAATTCTAAAATGCTCAATGCAAAAGAAATTTTCACTTTCTAAAGAAACAAACTAACTACTTCAAAACAAACAAAGCAAACCCAAGCAACACTGCACACACTTGGTTATTTTCATGGAGCAGGTGCTGTGGTTGTGTTCTGTAACTGTGCCCTCAAGGACATGGAGTCCAGCAGCTCAGGAAGGATGACCCCATGGAGCTTTTTGTAACCAAGTGGAATCTTACTCTGTTCTCTAGAGCGGCGGTTTGGGAAAAATGAATATTCCAGTTCTGTCAGACCTCACCAAAAAGATCTCCCGTGATTATGGGGTGCTGCTGGAAGGACCTGGCATAGCACTGAGGTAAAGTTCCACTGCTGGTGGCTGGGCTGTGACACAACCCAGTCTAACCAGCACAAGGCACACTGTCCCCTCCTGCAGGGAGATGGTGTCAGGTGAAGACTGAGATGCCTTCTGCTGCAGGGTGGCTGGATCCCACCTTAGGAAAGGGCTCCTGGCCATTTTGGCCATGAGGCTGAGAGTTTTCAGGCCTCTCTGAAAATGTGTGAGGGAAAAGTCAGCTCTTCTGCTCCGGAAGAGGGAGAGAACTCCATGTCATTAAGGAAAAAGAGCAGCAGTTATTTTTTTTTCCATAGTAGTCCCTGAGAAACAGTGGATTGAGTAGGAATCTTCTGGAGACCTTCAGTTCCTGATCTCTTTGGATCAGGAACTTTTGACATTTATTCACTGACAGATTAAGTTAATTAGTATGGTAAGATTGGGACTCTGGTTTTCACAAATACTTACATGCAACGGGATTTAATTTAGTAGCATAATGCACAAGCAGCTCTTCACTCAGTACCTACAGATTTGACCAGAAAGACATGGGCAGGATGGCATCAGTTTTGATGTACAAAAAAGCCTTGTCTGCCTGGATTAAATAGCCTTTATGCATACTCTGTAACTTCACAGTACCACAGCAGGGGATCACTTTGCTAACAAGACACCAAATGCTGCGTGTAACTAGGGGTAACTTCCTTGCTGAAATAGTGCATCCAGTTCCTTGTGTTTGGGCTTGGAATGCACTTTGCTTCCCTTAACTCCTGCTGCATTGCAGGGGTCTGTTCATCATTGACCCAAATGGGATCATCAAGCACCTGAGCATCAACGACCTGCCCGTGGGGCGCAGCGTGGACGAGACGCTGCGGCTGGTGAAGGCGTTCCAGTTCGTGGAGACCCACGGGGAGGTGTGCCCAGCTAACTGGACTCCAAACTCCCCAACGGTCAGTGCTGCCCAGGGCTAAATATAGCCCTCCTAAAGATAGGCTCTGGCCTGTCTCTGCTTGTCTGGAGGCTGCCATCCACTCAGATGTGAGGTGCTTGGCTGAACCTCTGCCTGCTGACTAAACACAGTTGGGCCAGTTTAGTCCTTTTGTCTGATACTAAGTTTAGGATTTTTCTGAAGAAAGTTACTGGATTCCTTTTAGAAGATGCAAATTGTGTTCAAAACTCCAAATTTTCCTTGGACTCTCCATTAAGTTCAGATTTTTTACTTATTTAATGTGTTGTAATTTAACAGGAAAAATGCGGTTTGTACCTAAAATTTTAGGTAGTAGTTGTACACAATCTAGGCTTTTGTCTTTCAGCCAAGTGCAAAAACTAATAGATTACTTTTTATAAAGTAATTTTATTTTTTATTACTTTTTATTCTTATTTTTTATTACTTTTTATAAAGCATGCATGGATTTTCTTGGATAAAGTGTCAAATCTGTAATTTTTTTATTGTACCTGTAATAACTAAAGTTACATCATACTTATTATATTGTACCAAGTAATAATTAAACTTTCTTTTCTTGACAGATCAAACCAAGTCCAGAAGGTTCAAAAGAATATTTTGAAAAAGTGAATAAATAAACATTCAACTATGGAGACATTAGGAAAACAGCTGTGATTGTAAAAATTAATAATAAAAATAAAAGGTCTCATTTTGTCATGTGTAACAAGAAATTAAATGCTGAAATATTTACTGACTCCCTTGTCTTGCTTTAAAAAGGGTAAAACTAAAGCTTTGCCCTGTCTTCTGCAACTTCAGTTTCATGGGTTTCTGTGAGCATCTTCTTGAATGTGATGAGTACATAAGTTACAGTGGTCTTCCACTGGCTTTTCCCTCTTTCTTTAACTAGTTTTGGAACAGAAAATGTCCTGCATTTAGTTTTTTGATGCAACATAAAATTCTGTAAAAAAAAAGTTTGAAACAATGCAAGGATAAAATTTTGATACATGGTTTATTTGTAATGAATTTTGCAGAGGAAGAGATGAATGTAACAAGTAAAAATAATTTTAAAGTCATTGGTTTTGTGTGTAAATGCACTAAAACATGGAGTGAATGTAAATATGTGCCATTGAAAAAAAAAAAAGTGCAGCTTCTCAGGAGCACTAACAAGCATGAACTTTAATTTTGTTTGGGAGATGGTAAAAACTTGAACCCCCACAGTGCACTTACTGGAGCTTAATGCAAATTTTCTTTCACTTGAATTTGCTTGACTCTTGTGCTGCTTGAAACTGATGTAGCATCTCTGTAGCTATAATAAAATAATCTTAACATGGCCTGGCAGCAGGTGTGGTGCTTTGCTTTTCTTCCTTTTCCCTCTGAGCCCTGTTTCTCTGTTTTGAAGGAAGGGGATGTGCTCTTTGCCCCAGCAGCTCTGTCCTGCACCTTTGTTGACAGCAGTTCACAGGTGCCATGGGGAGCAGGCTTTGCACAAAGTCCTGGAGGGCTGCAGAGATCAATACAACACTCAGTGGGTTTCTGTTTTCCATCTTCTGTCCCTCTGAGCAAAGAGGCTGAGTCCTAAGTCAGCTTTATAATGGGCATCAATGCTCAAAGGGTAACAAAGGGTTAAGAATTGAGAGTGAGGTGTCCTGCTTTCTATTCTTCACCTTCCACTACTTGCAAATCTCTTCGGTCCCTGTGTTTGGTTGTTTTGTGTTATAAATGAGAAACAAAGTCTCGATATTCAGCAAAATTTAGATTGCTTTATTTTATACAGACAGAGTGAGCAGAGCACTGGAGAAAACGTGAGTGGTCTCTGCCCACTCCACACTTCCACCCAACTTGGTTTGCAGCTCCCTTTTTATAGTCTGGTTTTCCTTGTAGTGATTAATAATTGTTATTGTTTTGTTGTAGTAGTTCTGCAAGGTAAGCAGTGGTGGTCAAAGAAACTTCCAAACTTTGTGGAATAGCTCTTCGGACAATTGATCATGTAACCATCTGGTCTTGGCAGATAAAAAACAGAAGTGGGAAGTCTGATCTTTAGCAGATAGTTTGTGATTGATCACACAAAGACAGGAAATCTGATTCTGCAAAAAAACCTCTCAGACTATGGAAAACCCTTTTTTTCTTTTACAAACGTATACACAATATTCATAATGGATTTAAACAGAGTGGGTTTAATCATATATTTCCCTTTATCTAGGTCCATGCTCTTTTCTTATTTTAAGTATTCTGGTTTATACAAACTCCAAAACTTCTATGATTAACACGAATCGTTTATCAATTATCACAAAAGGGAAAAGGCCTCGGGGCCCGGCGTTCCCGGGGGAAAAGGGCAGCGGAACCCCGGCGCGGCGCGGCGTGCCCGGCCGGAGCGTGCAGCGGCGGACCGGCCCGCCGGCACTTCCGGTGCGGCGGCGGCATGGACGGCACCCTGCGCTACTGGAGGGCGGAGGGGCAGGTGGGCAGCGGGCGGGCGTGCGGGGACGGGCCGTACTCGGGGAAGGGCCGAAATAACGCCTCGTCTCTCTCAAATGTGTCTCCCTCAGTCGTTCTTCCAGAGGTTTCTCCTCTGGGCGGACGCCTTGGATCCGCTGCTGCTCCTCAAGTCCCCGGTGAGTGCGGCGCGGGAGGATGGGCGGGCTGTGGATGGGGTCACTGCGGGAAAAGGGAATGCGGGGGGATTTCGCAGCCTGAAGGGGCTGCAGGGGAGCTGGGGAGGTGCTCTGGGCAAGGGCACGCAGTGACAGGACAAGGGGGTGGCTGTAAACTGACAGGGAGGAGGTTTGGATTATGTAGCAGAACGAAGTTCTCCCTGCGCGGGTGGGCGCACACACAGGTGCCCAGATTTGCTGTGGATCCCCCGGATCCCTGGCAGTGCCCAGGCCAGGCTGGACACGGGGGCTGGAGCACTGGGACAGTGGGAGGTGTCCCTGCCATGGCAGGGTGCCACTGGTGGGGTTTGATGTCCCTCCCAAGCCGAAGCGTTCCCCAATTGTAGATAAACAGAAATACACGTGTGTGCACTCCTATATCTGATTACACAAACCGAGGGACATTCCTAGGCACAACCATCTCAGCAGCTGCTCAGGCTGTGCTGCTGTCCCAGCAGTTGAATTGTTCCAATAATTTAAAAGTTTCTATGATTATGAATTGGTTGTCTGTCTGGGTGTGTTCTTGCTTTCACTGCTCAGGTGAGGAACAGGTCTTCTAGGATTGTATTTGTGGTGTTTCATAGCTGATATAATGCACTCAGAATATTGAAATCTGAGAGGTTTTTTTTGTTGTTTTGGTTTTTTTTTCTCAAATACAGAATGAAATACAGAGAACCAGGTTATTAATGCAAATCAATGAGAAGAGTGAGCCCATACAGAATAACCAGGTATTTTGGACTGCAGTTAAAGTCTTAACATAAATGTTTAGCCATGTTTAATTGTTGCTTTTTGTTTTAAAATACCTACTAGTTTAAACCTTTTAAAATTAACCTTCTATTCTGCCCTAGTGTGTGCTATGGTGCTGTTACACAGCCCATGGGTTGTGAGTGCTTTATATTCAACAGGGAGTATATGGAGAGAAAATTTAGGGGAAAATATAATTAAATATTATATAATATTATATAAATAATTATATATTTAATAGAAATTTAATAATATATTTGTAGATGAAATATGTAAATATGACATAAATATATACAATTTGTATAAAAGGAAGTGATTAGAAAACAACATAGAATATATTTAGAAAGAAAATTTTACCCAGCCTCTTCTGAAATTTAATTACTAACCTAATTTTCCAACTGTTGTAGACCAAACAAGCCTTCTTGCTAAGCCTGGTAAGTTTACAAAATATTTAGATTAATGTTTTTTCCTTATTCAAGTTTGACAAAGATGTTCTAATTTGCATTTTTTTTTTTTTTTTCTTTTTAAGTCCAGTGTACATCCTGATACAGACAAAATAATTCCTATTTTATTTAGACCTCCAGGTAGGTTCCCTTGTGTGAAATTTTGTGTGTGTGACTGAAGCCTCAGGAAAATCAGCTTATGATAAATAGCTGCTGTGATACCACAATGACACTCTTCTGTTAGTTGCAAAGTTTATTTATTTATTCCTATGGTCCTGTTGAGGAATTTCTCCCTGGGATAATCTGCTGTAGATGGAAACTCTCTGATTAGTCTCTGCTTCTTGTTGCTGCAGAATGAGTTCCCAAATCCCTCCACCTTTAACTGTCTGCTATAATTTAAGTTTTTCCCTTGATGGCTGTGGCTGCTGGATGAATTTACTTTCTGGTGACAGCTCAAGGGTGCTTGGGGTGTTGTTCAGGCAGCACAGGTTGTTAATCACATATAACCATACTGAGGCTATTTACTGGTTATCACAACTGTGGCAGCTTTTGTTATACCTCTCTGAACAGAGAGCTGAACTTGTGGTCAGTTATTTGGTTTCCAAGCCCTGGTGAGTGGAGTTCATGAGGATTTCTTTTGGCTGTGAAATCTGAGCAGGGACTGTGGCTTCTTGAGTGAGGAGTCCGAGATAAAGCTGAGGGTTGAAGTTAATGGTGATGCTGGAGTTTGTGGGCACTGTTTTACTTGGAGATGGAAATAGATGGGGGAAGTAAGGGGAATTTTCTGCTCAAGACCATCCATCTACACTGATGTTATTTTTACTGAAATAAAGTTTTGTTTCCTTTTAGCTTTCATGCCCATAACTCTTCCCTTGGTGAGTAATCCAGCTGGTGCTGCATCCAGCAAGGCTTCCATATTCCATAGGCAGGGGTTGGAGGGAGGGAAAGAAGTTTTGGGGCTTTATTGTAGCTTCAGCACAAGCTGTTTGAAATGCATCTGTTTTATGGGAAGTGCTGAGTAGCCTGGAAGTTGAGCCCTTAAAGAATCTCCCTGGAAGTCCAAAGCTGTGAGTTACCCTTCTCCAGCAGCATTCCAAGGGATTGTTTATGTGTGAAGGACAGCTTTCTGATGCAAGGTGAGATCACTCAGCAGTGAGAGCAAGGCCTGGGTTTGGTCTGTTCAGCCTCAAAAATCTGGAATTGCAGTGGGAAGGAGTTGGAGCCTTGTGTTCTGTGTCTCAGACCCAGAATATGATTTTTTTTCTTATGTAGATGGTGCATTTACAAGTAGGAAATGGTGTTGTCAGTAAACTACCAAAGTTATAAAAATAAACTCTTGTTACTTGCTCAAAAATGGCACCATTTTGTTTTATAAAATTCGTAATTATGTGCATATTTATTCATTTAGATTCTGTGGGTTTGGGCTTGGCCTATGAGTGTACATCCTGAGATATGTCATTCCATACAGAACTTACATGGCACTGATAGCAAGTACAATGAAAGTCTTGATGGCTGTTAAATTCATTAATAGTAGTAGTACAATTAATAGAAATACTTCTTTTTAATATTTACAGCTTAATGTGCTCTCATAGATGTGGTTAGAGTCAGTGCTGGCATTAATAATAAAAATGGTTGATCCACTAATATTAGATGAATTATTGATCCTTCTCTGAGGCTTTGGAGATTCTCAGCCTTCCTCTTATTCAATATTTTGTATTCTTATTTTGATTGACTTTGTTTTCTGAAAGTGTTCCACACCTTTAGCTTGAAACCTCAAGAAAGGTTGTGGTTTATTAAAACTGAAGTTCTTATTCACTGTCTGAATTTGAGAAAAAGCTGGGAATAAACTCCTAAAGTCTTTGATCATAGATCACTTAGATCTAAGTTAGTATTCATATCCCCAGCAAAACCAATCTCACCCTTTCTCAATCACTTCTTTAATTGACTTTAGTTATCTTAGTTATTTTATTTGCATCTATTCAAGCTTCACAGGCACAAATGCATTTTTCTTCTGGGTAAGAAAGCATCTTGCTGCAATATTCTTCCACATAATATTTTACCACAATGTGTCTGTGTTTTATACATGTCTGTGTGCTTTCTGCTGAATAGAAAAACGAGCATGTCACCTCTGTAACAAGGGAATGTGCTAGCCTAGAACCAAGGCTGATGGCTTTGGGCACTGGCTGGAGCCTGTGACATTGCTGCCAGTGCTACCTCAGCAGTTCTCCTGATGTTCCTGCACTCTTCAAACCTCATTTTCTTGTGCATTTTTCCTCTTAGGTCATTGTTTCATCTGTTCAGCATCAGGCAAAGCATTCTTTTTTTTGGCAGGTAATTGCCTCTTTCTACTTTTACAGGTCTGCTAGTTTCAATCCTGAATTCAATTTTTCTTACAGTGTCTTATTTCTGCAGTTTGTGTTTCACACATACACCACAGCATTCACTCTGGTAAATGGAAATGGCACCCCAAAGGCTGAAGTGAGTGTTGATTTTTATTTTTGTAATCATCTTAATTGTGCAAATGCCATTTTGAACTTGATTTGCAAGTGTTTCACAATGTACTTATGCAGTGTGGTTTTTCTGTCCTTAGGGATACTCACTTCAGCAAAAGCAGCTCTTCCTTGGCTTGGGAGCCATTTCCTATTCAGCCTGTATTGGTGTAAGTATTTGCTCAATGATGGCTTTCCTAACAAGCTCTCCTGAGAAGGTACCCACAGTGCCAGATATCCTTCTGGACTGTGCTCTGATGCTCTAATCTGATGTCTTGCCACAGAACTGTTCAGAATAAGAATACTTTGTGATCATCTGCCAGCCATTATTTTTCTTGGCTTCCCCTGATGCTTCCTCTTGTGTCATTTTCTTTATTGTTTTGCAAGCTTAGCAGACAGGTAGTGAGAGGAATGGCCAGTGTTTACAAACACAGAGTGAACCACTGGGGTGTTGTAGCTGATTTTTGATGTGGTGCTGTGGAAGAGATCTAACTCCAAACAAGTGGTGAGATCTGCAAGCATCAGTACTGGACAGTGTTTGCTCAAATCCCAGGAACAGCATAGCCATGGAAATACAGCATTGGATGCAGAGAAATTAGTCTTCCAGAAGAGAGCTGACCCTGTGCTCTCTGCTGGAATAGGAATTTGTGGTTTCTGGAGTTTGCTACATCACAATGAGCTCAGGTATCATCATGACATTCTTCACAAGTGTAGATTATTCTGTAATGCCTCTCCTCAGCCCCCAGTGATAAGCTTCTGGCAGAAAAATGTGATTGTTTTTGCTTCTGTTAGAGGGAGTTTCACCTCTGCCCGTTGCAGGGCAAAACAGCTGGGCAGGATTGCTCAGGGCTTACAGAAATCTGGGGAGGCAGCCCTGCCTGTGGGTCATCATGAGACTGCTTCTCTTTGTCCTTCAGGGGAGTCTCTAGGGCTAGCTGGTGTCCTGGCCATTTATTCCTAAGTGAAACTTCCTGCAAGTTATTATGGGAATATAGAATTGGGCTGAAACTGCAGAGAATCAGGAAAAATACAGAAGTAAATGAGATTTTCTTTCTGGGGGAGAGAGGAGTGTGTGACATAATGTGGTTGGACAAATGTCCAAGGAATGTTAGTCAGAGGCAATTACTTTATTTTATTTTGTATTCACACTGCTGCTGTCCTGTACATAATATTTTATCATAATGTTTTCTATTCTTATGTAAAAGAGGGATTACAAACACCTTCATTAACTAGAGAAGGCATGTATTTTATTGGAATGTTAAACCAAGGTGTTTGCTAATTTTCATAGATGGTAACTTGTACTAAGTCACAGATTTCTTTTCCTCACCTGTTACACTGAAGTGCTGCACCTTTTTCAGTGGAAGGTGAATGTTTCCTCTCCATGCCTTAGGCTCTGCCTCTTGCCTTTTCGAATCGTTATGCATTGAAGAGCCCATTAATGCAACTTTTTGTCAAAAAACTGCTACCTGCTCCTCTGCTTGGTGAGTAGAAACAAAGTGTGCATTGTGCAGCTGGCCTGAGGGCCATTTGCCTGTTTTCCTGCTTTTGCACAGGTGTGATCTCACTGTTCATTCTCTGGCTGCCTTTGCTGGCCCCCTCCCCTCTGTGGGAGGCATCTCTCACTGTGCAGTGTCCCCAGCCTCATTGGATTCTTGCTGGTTTTAGTTTCAGAGCTGCAGAGCACTCTTGTGACCTTGGTATACATCTGAAAGCACCAGGACAGATCAGGAGGGCAGTAGCAATGGCACTGACATGACCTGGGGTGGCACATCTGTGACACCAGGGTGCAACATTGCTCTGGGAGTGCAGCAAGTGAGATTTGTTCCAGCAGGGTGTTATTCATCTTGCAAGGAAAGTGGGACTCAAGTCATTACTGCAACAGCTCTACTGCCACAGTGAAGTTGCACCAGGACAATTTTAACTATTTAATGAGGTTTCTGACTTGTTTCCTTTGAGAAGCAGGTGTTAAATGTGCTTCCATTTTCTTAAATGTTGAAAAAAGCCTGAGGGTAATTGATTAATGTTAGTCCAGCATTTGCAAAGTGTCCTCTGGTACACTGATGAATTTATTGAATAGCCCTAACGAGAACTAATAAAAAGAGCAATCAGTCTCTTATTTCAAACAAAGTCAGTTTGACTATGCCCTTCCTTTCAATGCAGGATGCAGCCTTTTCTGAAACCCTGTTGCTTTCAGGATTTTGTCTTCTGTGCTGGGTTTTATACTGAGCAGGACAAAACCTAATCTTAATAGAAATCCTTCCACTTTCTCTTAAGACAAAGTACTCATGGTTTGAGCTGATTTTAAAGCTCTGAATCCATAATGACAAAGCATCTTTTAGGACTGAAGCTTTCCAATCTCACTCAAGTTTCTGAAACAAAGATTCAGATCCCAAGCAGATTTTCATGGGGCAGTTTCTTTTTCAGCTCTCAGGTTATTCAGTTGTGAACTGCTGAACTGGAAATGTAAAATGCACATCATTATGAATGTTACTACTGAGACAGTCCTTTTGGATCTATAAAACAAAATCCCTTTAACCCTGCAGGTCTGATGAGTGCATTTACTGTGGCGATAGTGAGAAGTCCAGAATTTGACAATGGGATAGAAGTGATGGACAGGAATGGCAATGTTATAGGAGTGTCTAAGAAGGCTGGTGAGAAGGTAGGTGAGAGGGCAGAGAACTTTTTTGACTTGGGTTTCATTCCCTGCTAAGAGCAGAATGTGATGCTGTGAGTAGATAGAGTTGGATATATTGGATAAGGAATCCCACGTCAGGTGCTGAATCTGTGGGCAGGCTTGGATTAGGTCTCTGGAACCAGGTTCACAACTTTTGTGTCATCAAGGGCTGGCTTCCTCCCCAGACCAATATACTGAGGTCCAGAGACACTGGCACAGACATTTCTGTTTTCCTTGGTCAACTCCAGAAGGAGGTAAGACTCTTAGATCTTCTGATGGGGCACCTCAGAGAAAAGCCCTGTATTGTGGAAACAACTGCATGAGCATAAGGATCTGGGGACAGCTGGAAAGAGAACTTCAGATTTAACACAGGCTAGTTAGGATGCCAAGAAGGTATAACCAATTGTATGAAGTTTAAAAAGCAAGTCTTAGCAAAATTATTATCATGGCAGGAAAACTCATCAGTAGTTTCACCTTCCTTTTAAGGAATTTCTCAGTCATAAGCACAGTATTTGACTCTTCATTTCCATTTAAGAAAGAATTCCTCTAGTACATGTTATTATCCCTCAATAACCTGTTGCTTTAAACTCCAGAGTGTAAGACAAGAAAGCACTGAGGGAAGCAGGCAGTGTTTGAAGCTGCCCAGAGCACTGCTTTGACAACTCTTGTTTTGCTCTTTCCCTGCAGGCTGTTATGGAAACAGCATTGTCCAGAGCAGTCTTGTTTGGGACAACGTTCTTCCTGCCAGAAGTGCTCATGTACTTTGTGCAGAGGTGAGAGGCACTGCAGGGGGCTGGGGGTGCCTGGTCAGTGGTACTCTGGTTTTCAGTCTGGCAGTTGGCATTTGCCAGGGTTTTTCTTGGGTTTGCAGTATTGCTTGCCTTGAAAGTGATGCTGTGGGAAGTTGCTGTTCAGCTGCTGTGGTTCTTTGAGATCATTAAGTGAATCTGGTTATGTCTGAACCCATGCTCCAAGGGTTTAGAGGAATGAGATTTTCATCTCTGCCCCCATGCAGGAAACATGTTTGTGCTCTCCTGACAGGCTGTTTTCCAGCACCTACCTACCTCCAGTTCCCTAACTAAAGATTTGGGTTCCAATATCTGTATCAAGGTTGCTCACAACACTTAGCTTAGGTTTGTATTTTTGAAGAGGTAATGTGGCACTTGAATTTGCTGCTAAAGCTGGATCCCAACTTCCAAACAGTTTTCCACCTATTATAAAACATGTTCTTGCTTTTCAACACTTTAAATCCCTGTATCCTAAGAAGAATACATTGTATACTTTAGGAGGGGATTCTTAGCCTGTCCTGAGCTTTTGGTTATGAGCTTTTGTCATGTAAATAGGCAGGGATCATCTCTGCCAGGTAATTTGGCATTGCTTAAATTTATTCCCTATCAGCTTAAGGGACTCTTGTTACCAGAAGACAAATGCAGATGTAAAATAAAACCTTAAATATGTCAAGTAGTAAATTTTTGCACAAAGGAACTGAGACACTTTAAAGCATTAGTGTACTTTCCCTCCTTTTGTCACTTTGATCTTGCTGCTTTTTTTCTTAATCTTGACAGTCTGAGCTTGGAAAATGCTGCAGGCAAGCACAAGACAAAGGGAAAGCACAGGAAGTTAAGAGTAAGAACATAGGAAATGAAGTAAGGAAACATCTTTAGGAACCATAAGCCTAGATTATTACTAATTTCAATGTAATTTTAACCAGAAAAATAATAGCTAAGGCTCTTTGTGTCATTGTCAGGCTATTTGCTAGATACTGACATACTTTTTTCAATGTCTTGGACAGAGCAAGATTTGTTAAAAATCCTCGTGCTTTGGGTCCAGTGAGGATGTTTGTGATTATGTCAGTCCTAGCAGGGATGCTGCCAGTCTCATTTAGTATGTTCCCACAGTGTGGGGAGGTAAGTCCTTTCACAGAAATTGATTAATTTAAGATTATTGTGACATTAAATCAGCCATTCAGAATTAGAGCCAGTAGTCTGAAGGCCACATATAAAAAAAAATCAACAGGATTAATGTGGTACATCTAAAATGGGGCAGCAGAGAGGCTGCTTGTGAGGCCCATGTACCAGGCAGAGGCTCACATGACTTCTGAGGTCTGAGTTGCATTGTGTATTATTTATATTTACACTTTTCAATGTAGACTTATCAGACTTTCACAACAGTCTCAAGCAAGCAAGGTCAGGAGAACTATGTTGAAGATTTGAGCCAAGGCTCTTCCAGCACTGCCTTCAGTCCTGCAGGAAAAGGGAGGGTGTAGATGAGAATTTTTTCTCTCCTGCAAAATCAGCATGAGCTCACTGGAGAGGTAAATCTGCTCACACATGACATCCCTTCACCCTGCCTTGCTGAACTGGGAAGTGTAATCTGTTCCCTGGGAAAGAAGGGCTTCCTGGCAGGTTCTAAATGGAGGATGTAGCTCCTGAACTTTGGGTTTTGGAGAAGGCCAAATGAGAGAAGAGCCTTTCTGCATTTGTTTCCTTTCTGAATATTCTTAGAAAATTCTCTTGCAATTTTCAGTGTTTTTTTTTTTATTTGCCTAAACTTTCTGGCATTTTAGTTTTTTAGGTTTTTTTTCTTTAGATTTCTTGATCTCTTATGACAACAAAGCAAACTGAACATAAATGAGAAGACTTTTGAGGAATTATGTACTGAGATTAGGGCTGGCTGATGCCCTTTGAGCTTCCCAATGGCTCAGCCCACAGCAGTTCTCCTGTGTGTCACCCAAATATATTTGCAGCTGGATTTGGTGATCTTAAAGGTCTTTTCACATCTAAACGATTCTGTGATTCTATAGTGAACAGAGATAATGTCAGTATTTTAAAATAATAAGTATTTATTCCCATATGTGTGCACATAGAGAAAATGTTGGAGAAAAAAAAAAGCCCCAAAACAACAAAAAAATTCCTCAAATCCTCAAATAAACAAAGAGCCTCAAGTACCAAATACTGAATGCAGTACTTGAATTTGTGCAAAGTGCAATGCAGTAACAAGGACTAAACATCCACTCAGCAGGCCATGGTGGTGCTGATTCCCTGTTTTCCTACATTGCAGATAAAGCGAGCAGACCTTGAACCAGAAATTCTGACATCTACAGAAGAAACAGAGTTCTTCTACAACAGAGGGATTTAGAGCCTGGCTTTTATATATAAATGTGTGCTCTGATCCAAGTGAATTCTGAATGCACCACTGGCATTTGTGACTGAACTGTGATTCTGTGGTGGCAGAGGTGCCAGATCTGGTGTACCATGGTGTGACTGTACAGAGGCAGAACTTGGCAACCTGGCTTTGCCAGCCCCAGCCTGGAGGCACATAAACACACCTCACTGATGCTGAAAAGTGCTAGAAAAGCACTGTAACACAGCCTTTGTCACAACCTGTGTTCTGTGCTTCCTCTGGTGATTGATTTCTTAATTAAATAACTGTTGAGTATGTAAGTTTGTTCTGCTGCTGCAGCTTCTGGTGCACTTCTTTCCAGGAACCCAGCTGGTGAAGGCTTTGACATCAGGACTCCTGTGGCTAAAGTCCAGCTGGTTCTTCTCAGAACACTTTGATGTTTTCAGTGACCTAACAATGCTCATTTTTAGGATGAGACGTGAGTGAGGCAGCCCTTAAAGTGATACTAGACATGGCAGTAGAATATTGGTTTAATTTAGTTGTTTAAAAGGTGTTAAGGAAATGAGTGTCAAGTTTGACTACCAATTAATGTCTGGCTTTCTAAACATCCTTGAAGGAGTTCTGAAGCCTGATGGCCCTTGAGCTTTAGAACTTGTTTTTTTACACTGAAGCCATGAGGAGATCCCATTTCTTTCTGATCTGGACAATGAGGAATTCCACATTTGCAGGTTGGCTGTGTTCATCCAAAGAAAGCAAGCTCTTTTGATATGTGGCATCATTTTGGTATGTTGATCAGCAAGGTGATACATTTTGCTGATCCTGTGTAATTATTCAGGGACTCAGTTGTCTGGGAAGAGCTGCAGAAAGAGCTTACAGTAGATCCTGTGATTGTGACAATATCTTCAGTGATTTTTCACCTCTCCTTCAACCCCTGCCTATAGTTATATGAGGTGCTGCTCAGGCTGTGTGACAAGGATGGAAATGCACTAAATAATGTAAGATTATATATGTGAAAGTGATTATCACAAGTGCAGCCTCCAAAGTGTGCCATAATTTAACTTCCTTACGGCACAATATGCAGGTCACTGCTCTCCTGTTGCTGAAGGATTGGATTTCTTTTCACAGTATGAGGAAAACAATGATTGCCCAATCCATCCTACAGGAAGAGAGCAGCATAGAGCAAAGTAAGGAAAAACAGCAGGCCTGGACTCTTGCAAGAAGAGATTCCTGCTGTGCTTTTGGCATTGAACAAAAGCAGGAAGTTGGAGGTTGAGTTTAATTTCTTGTTCGAGTTCTGCCTTTTTTGAGCCTTCCTCTAACAACTTACTGGAGGGAAAGATCAGACAAGGGGAGAGAGGAGCAGCAGCATTTCCTAAGGACCTGGAACTGGAGGGGAATGTGCTGTAAAGCAGTTCCTGGAAGACCATATGGATACTGTCTGTAATGGCCAGGTAAAGGATTATTTACACCTGCTAAACTCTGCCACCTCAGCCTCTGTGGGTGCTGTTCTTCAGTACATGGTAAAATCTCATCAAGGTCAACAAGATAATTGTGTTGTGTCAGACCAAAGGGTCTGCTGAAGTAAATGTCATCTGCTCCTGGCAGGAGGTGAGAACTAGATGATTTTCAGGGTCACTTCCAACCCAAACCATTCTATGAATCTACCACAGGGTCACGTGGAACAGGCTTAAGCCTCAGCCTGCCTCTGGCTGAAGTGTTTGTCTCCTTCCAAACCTTTAATAGCAGAGGCACAGATAACAACCTGTAGTTAAATGATCTACACCATGTTTCTCTATTCCTATTTCAGTCACATACCAAAGGCAAATGCAGAAAGGGTCTGATTCCACTCCCAATAAACAGTAACTGGCACTACAGTGAAAACCTGCACCTCTCCCCACTCCTTTTTTAAACATAACTTAAGAATGGCTAAAGTAAATGCTAGTTACATTAACCACAGTGGGAACAAGCTAAAAACCCAAAACCTAGGAGTAGAGCAAAGCCAACAAATAGAAGAGAATATATTGTGAACTTTGGATTGTCATGGTAACTAGACAAGCTATAAATTCACTGGCAACACAGTTGGATGTTTTAAGCAAATTGATGTCATTACAACTTCATGAGTAAGGCTTCTGGAATAGGTCTAGTAACAGTGTCTGTTATTACAGCTGTCCCTTCTCAAACTCACCAGCTCCTTACTGCATACTTGAGCTGAAATTTGCCATATTAAACCCAGCTCTCTCAGGATTATTAAATCCCCCTTTCCCCCATTCTCATAAAAGTTTCTGTTGCCCAAACCAGAATTTTCTGGAAGAGGAGGGCAGGTGCCTGCCATTTATTTAAATTGTCAGCCTGGCTGATTCAGCTGCTTCCCAAATCAGGGCAGGGAAAATACTTTGCTAGAAAGGCCCTGGCATCCTCAGCCTTGGGCCAGTCACTGAGATGAGAACTGCCAGGACCAGCCACCTGGTAGTCCAGAGGTACAAGTCAGGGAACAAGACTGGGACAAGCAGCAAACCATCATGTTTGAGGGACCTGGGAAGAGGAAACCTTCCCCTTTGCAATGTGGAATAGATTACCAACATACCAGCCCAAGGCAGGTCTGTCTGCTGCCTCAGCTGGCCCTTAAGTGACAGTGCATTAGTGGTACAACCAGTTAAGTTGTGGTGAATGACAACAGATGGAAGCTTTCAGCTTCAAGGAAAACAGAAGTCTTAGTACAGCACAAGATGCTGTGCCTCACACCCTCAGCTTGTCGTCTTGAAATGTAGGAAAATCCAGTGAGGCTTTCAGGCCCCTTTAATGTAGCTTAAAAAAAATCAGCCACTCCCATGTTAAGAAACAGAGATCAAAACCCTTCTCAGCTGGAGCTGTGTCCCTGCTTTACCCCCAGGCCTGCTGATTTTCCCTTTTCCCTACAAGCTGAGGGTGGAGGAAGGAAGGAAGGATGAAGGCAGGGAGAGAGTCCTGCCCTGCAGCTCCTTCCCTATGGGATAGCAAACACCACGTGCTGCACAGTGTCACTCAGGAGGGAACTTGGGAGTCTCCTCCCATCCCACATCACTCAGCAGCTCCAAGGAATGCCTTCACCTGACCAGAGATGCTCTGACTCAGACTGCAGCCAGCCAGCTGCCTAGGGAAGGGTGTTTGGCACTGTGAGGCAGCTGGGAACTCCCTACACTGAGCTTCATGGCTTGTTTTTTATCTAGAAATGGAACTGCTTCAACTCACATCTCACACCACACAATTAACAAACCCTCAGAAACCAGGAGCAGTCAGAGCCAAAAGCAGAAGCAGCCAAGACATTTAAGTTGGATTCTGTCAAAAATCCCATGTCAAGTTTTTCCAGGTTACAAAGCATTACACTGCTCTCCATTGAACATTCCCCCTTCACACATTTGCCTGCAGGGGAAACAGGGCAGGGCAGCTCACACCAGGAACTAAAACCCCAGGATGAAAGCAGTAAAGCAAGTAACCCAATTTACTCAACAAAATCTCAACTGCAGGGACTGAGTGTTTGTCCTGCTCCCCTTTGGAAGCCTCTGCCCTGTTCACTCTTTACCCTCCAATTTCTGCCAAGGTAGTGGAGATGTTATGGTGCAGGAACCATTCACCATTTTGTATTTCTCCAAGAACAGAAAGGTAGTAAGATGAAAAGATATGAATAAAAATTTTGTTTTAAACAGCCTTTGCTTCTAGGAGGAAGAAAGGATGTCATCTGACTGCAAAAAAGCAACTGCACTCTCAGTCTGCTTGTGTGCATCCTGGGGAAAGGGAAGTGAGAAATAAATAGAAATATTTTCCTGTCCTGACCTTGCAAATTTTTCTATTTTATTTTAAACATTTTTGAAAAGAAGCAGTGTCAAAATTCATTGAGAAAATGCAAGAACATTAAGACAATCCTTTGAACGCACTGAAGCTGAGGGAGGCAAATAAATCTTGTACAGAGCTGATGATAAAATCAGCAATGACAGAAGTGTTTGAACATTTCCAACCTAAAGACCAAACCATAGCTCAATCCCAGTACTGCAAAACTAAGAGCTAAAGCCTGTGACTCCATGGTCACACTATTCACGAATAAATTTACATAAATTAAAGGGTAGACTGTTCAGGAATTTTTTAATAGGCATAAGCATGCTATGAGTCCAGTTCCTTAAGTGCAAAATTGTATTTAATCTATGTTGCACATATGTCAGGAGATCTAATACAACACTGAGATTTTCAACTGAAACATTTCCAGAACAGAAATCAGTACAGGCATTCAAGGTTTAGTTTGCAACTGAGCCCCTCTGCTTTGTGTGGTTGTCTCTAGACAACTAGTAGGTCCTGAAGAGAATTTTCAGCATAGTTTTGCAGTTCTTCTAATCTGACTGTTTTATAGGTCCCAAAACATAAGCAGCAATATTAAAGAACCATTAACAAAAACCATTCATGGGCAAATGAGGAAAAAAGCTGTAGAGCACTTACAGGTAAACAAAGGCAGTTGCAGTATTTTTCTCTGAAGTAAAAAAAAAATAAAAATTACATGCTACTGTGTTCAGAATTTTAACTTCAGACTAAGTGTCTAAAGCAGAATTTTACACCCCTGAAAATAGGGGATTGTTCTGAAGCACTTTCATTTCCTGACTGTAATAACCACCCATTGTACACAGAAGCCACATTCCTTAATCACATTCTAAAATAGATTTCCTTAAGGTATCATACATAGCAAAAGGACAACTCCTTTTCCAATCAATATTGCTTGCACATAGTTATTGATGAGCTCTACCAGTTTCAGAATAGCAAACATCCAATTATTTAACAATATAAATACTGGTTACTAAATTTTTAATCATAAGTATAAAATCTCTATGTAAAATCACATGCTACAGCCTATCTGTACAAAGGCCAAGAAAAAGGTTATTTTTTCTTATAACAAAGTGCTACTGCAGAATTGAATGATTTGTTGTGGACATTTCTGAACAAATGCAGATTGTTTGGCTCAGAGCATTTCCTTATAGACTCTAAATTCTTCTCAGAAGATTGTAAAGCAGTTAGTTTCAGGCTGCTCAGTAAAAAAACAAAACAAAAACCCACTCTTGAGTTATGGCTGTGCAACAAAACAAGTAGGCAAATTTTAATTTTCTCTAAACTCTTTCCCAGTTTTCACTATGACTTCAGAAGTTTCCATCTAGACTTAATTTACACCTGGCAGTACCTGTGTTACAGCTCCAGTCATTCAAGAAGCTGCTGCTCTACCTGTGGCACGTGGCCATTTGAGCGTTCTTGGTGCATAAGGCTTTGACTCATCTGACTTTCTCTCACATGGATCAGGAATGAATGGCCAGGTCTCCTCTCAGCTGAAAGCCCCAACAACTTCTTAAATGACTCCAGCTGTAAGGCAGCACTTATCCATGACCCCCCAGGAAGCCCCACTTCAAGCACAGTAATCCTGTATCTTACCCTCCATCAGAGGCACGGGATTGGAGTGAAAAGGGGAAAACCTCTAAGGAAAGAGTCCAAAAGAGGTGCTCAACTCACACCTGAGCTTCAAAATATCCCTTCCTTTTCATACTAAGGCTGCCACATCAGATTTTCCCAGACATTCTTAATTCACACCTAGACACTTTCAAGTAGAAAGAGAGAACTTGTCCATTTATTTGGGATTTCCAGGTATCAGGCAGTCCAGAGCTAGAGCAGCATCTGACAGGCTGACATCCCTGGAAGCCCAGAAGGAGCACTCAGATCAGCTGCACATTCAGGGTGCCCTGTGCAGAGATCAGCACATCCCAGCTGTGCTGGGCTCACAGCACTGTGCTGCAGCCAGGTTCCAGGCAGACAATCCCAGCTGTCCAGCCTCTGGAATGTGCAGGACAAACAGCCACTACACTGAAGTCTGCCACAGCAGACTTCACTGGCCTGTGCTACTTGCATATCCACTCACTCTGTGGTGTGAAATACAGGAGCCACAGGCACACAGTTAGAGTTGGGGGGATAATGACACCAGGAATGTTCCCAAATATGTGTCCGTATGTTCCCAGTCAAGTTCCAATATTCTGCATTACATCATGGTAACTAGACATTGACTCATACCTTTAGTTTTTCATATAAAATACCAGGTATACCTATCTGGATGGCAGAGACAGCTTTTTCAGAATTGGTCCATAACATTGCAGTGCATCAAAATCAGATTTTGAGCATTTGTTCAGCAGCTGCTAAATGAAAAAGGAAGTTTTCTGTGGCTGGTGGAAATCGCTTTTGTTTCAGGGCCTCAGCGTTAAGGGTTGGTTTTTCACTGCCATCAGAGACTTCAGTAAGTGAGGCTAAAGTAGCCAAGATTTCTTTTGTCTTCAAAGAAATGTCCTTAAAGAACAGAAAAACAAGCAACCATGAATATAGTATTAGGTATTAAAATGTTTTCACATACACTTACAATAAAAAACAATCAATATAGAACAGAAAAATGAAATAATCATAAATAAATAGCTCATTTAAAATAAAAACCCCATTTATTTTGAGGCAAACTTATAATAGTTATTCAGCCTGCTTTTGTGCCATATTGGGTAAAGGAAGCACAATCACTCCTGACCTTACTGAGCTCTGTGACTAAGTCACTCAGTTAATATTAGATGGGGAGGGAGTGATAAGATGCCATCATCATAAAAATCAGGTTTCATAGCTAAGAAGCCATATTTATTATGATCTTTTCAAGGTATTGCCAATACTACTGACAAAGAATTAAGCAAAATCCATGCCTGGGAAACCAGTCTTACAATCAATAGAACTTCTGAGCTTTCTTCAGCAATGTAATTATCCAAGAGATAACATAAACTAAGTTATCCTTAAAAACCTACATGATGAATAAAAAGGCTCATTTGTAAAAGGCAGAAGGTAGAAGAGACTGACTGATTCTCAGTGACACTCTTCCTCCTACTCCCACCTTCTGCCAAGATTTAGCAATAGAAGTTAATTAGATTAAAAAATAAAATATTAACCTTAATGACTTGGCTGTCTGATTTATCTGGATCTTCTGCAGATTGAACAATTAGTTGTCCAATTTCTTTGTGAAGTTTCCCCATTGTCATTGCCTCTGTGTAAAAAGAAAAACAAAACACCACACATAAAATCACCTTCATGACTGCCATTTGAAATCCATTGGTAAAGGCAACAAGCTTGTGTCCACAGCCAGTACCTCTGAAGTGGCCCAAAGCAGTGATAAGGAGCACCAAGATGATAAGCAACATACAAGTTTGTTTTTTTTTCAAATAATCCCCAGTCTTCCAGTATTTAGTACCATGTTTTACTAAAAATTCACGTAGTATCTCTCCATTCAGCTGAAAGTCTCTTCCATGTGTAACATGGATGCTATGAAATCTCAATTGTGCATTTGTTGGAAAACAAAGCACATCCTTCCAAACTCCAACTTTAACCAGTCTTCCAGGGTGGCAATAAAATGAAGACAGAAATTTACATATTGACTTTTCAAAACCTGGATGGAAGAAGGATCAAGATTGTTTGACCTAGAGCAAGGTTGAGTAATACTGTCAACTCTAGAATAATCTGCCTCTAAATCCAAAATATAAACAGCAACCAACCTTTTACTGCAGGTGATACTGTAATCTCACTGTCTGCCAAATTCACATACACATCATAGAGGTCTGATCTACTGCTCACTTCAGAGTCTGTAAATCCAGCGATGTAACCTAGAGCACGGAATTGAGCAAGGTTAGGATCTTCATAAATAAAAACCACAGTCCTAAAGTCTCTTCTAAGAGTATTTGACACAATGCCCATTGGACCCAGGAGGCTGCTGTCTTGATATTATCAGTCATTCAACAAGTGTTCAGCAGATGCTCATTTCCAAGGAGCTTAAAACTTGATTTCTAAAACTGCCTTGAGCATGGGTTAACTACTAACACTACAGCAATATCACGAAGTTATCAATCTGAAATTCTAAACTCTCTTCCTGCCTTCCTACTAAAATTACTCATTTTCAACTTTCTCATTACAAAAATCTCCACTCTGGAGCCTCTTGTCACGAAGTCAGTATTAGACTGGAACACAGGAATAAACCCAGGAGATTTTCTTATTTACAGCATGTCAGATGAGCAAACTTGGAGCAGTTTTTCTCCACGGAAGATGCTTAGTGAGCTGTAAAAATGTTGAAGATTAGTAGTTTCCTTGCTCATATTCTTATAAAGAAGCCTCTCAATGGCCACATGATGTGTCACAGTAACCTCTGCATAAAGCAAGGGCCTGTTCCTGGATTATGCATTAAGCACAGTGCACACACAGCACTGTGTCACACAGACCAAACTACAGGTGAAGTTTACCCTGTGCTTAGGAGCCTCAGACTTCACTGACACTAAAATCGAAGTCTGGGACTTCAGAGCTAGGAATTTAAAAAAAAAAACATTCCATTATTAGTGATGTGTAGAAGCTGGGAAAAAGTGTAGCTTATTTAAATGAGTTGCTTCTCTACAAGAGGAAGACTTTTGATCCCTCCAATCAAAGCACCAAAAAAGTCTCAAGGCTGCTATGAATCTCTGATTAGGAATAGACTGATATGGATCCACCCAAAGCCAGCAGATTAACTAATTATCTTCCCACATACTTGTTTAGTTGATTTGCCCTTTCCAAAGAAAATGATGTTTAACTTTGATCAACAGCATTAATAGCAAAATAACCTTAATTCTCTCTCCAAAGTTCCTTGGTGCAAAACTTTGTAGCAACAGAAGCTGAAATTGAATTTTCCTCGTATGTTTTATTAATAAATTATCACTACCTGTGCATTCTTTTAAGGCTTCCAGTTCTTCCTCACTGAGATGCACATATGAATGAAGAATTGACCAGTCCTGTCGATGCCACACTAAAGCAGGCAAAGTCCTAGGGAGATGAGGGTGCAGCTTGAGACACAGTAGATTTTTACTTACACTAGTTAAAGCTTCACAGTAAAAATTGCATGCCATGAAAAAGAACAATCATCACTAGGTCTCATTTGAGGGATATATATAAATTTACACATATGTGAACTGTAGGGATTTCTACAATCAGTGCAGAGTTTATCACTCATTCCACCATTAAATTTCTCTGAGTTGAGCAACATACAGCTAAACCTTAAGAGGGATTAATTCAGCAGAATTTCTATAAACAAGTTTAAGATAGATTTTTTTTCTTAAAATACAGGCTTTTTTCTCAATGAAAATTTGTTGGACTTCTGGGAGTGGGTGGGAAGGAAGGAAATTATAAAGTACCTGGTAAATTCCTGGATAGCTTCTATTCTAGGATGGTACACTACAATTCTCTTCTTTAACATCAGTGCAGTATATAAAATAACTGTTTCCATTCCAAACTGAGACACTATATCTAGAAAAGAGAGGAAATCATTTTATAGAAAATATATATGCTTTTGAAGAAGCTTAATAATAACAGCACATTACCAGTGTCAGCACAGTTTACTTGAAGCATACATGAAAACAAGATTGTATTTTAGGCTGTAAGACAGAAATCAGAATAGACACTCTGGCAGAGATTCACCTTTGATGGAGCCAGCAAGGTAAGCCTTCCGAGCATCAAAGTCCTTGCTGAGGAAGGATCCATTTTCTTCACTTTGGCAGATGCCCTTTGTAAGGACTGCAATGTAACTCTCCATCATTTTAACTGGACTTCCATGCTTCAAGTAGATTCTGTGTGAAAAGAAGAGAGTCTGGTATTTTAACTGCAGTCAGTGCACCAATATATATATGAAAAATAAAGAATTAAAAATCAGTATCACAAATAGCAATATTGCTGGCAATAATTCCTATTCTGGACACCTGGCTGAGGTTTTAGATACTAAACCAGAAGTCTTGCAACATGCACACAAACACAACTGTCTTTTAGAATTTAAAGTAATCCTGTATTTTTATTTCAGCTTTCTATTTTATGAATGAACCAACATAGACTGAGATAGAAACACATTCCAAAGTTGTAGGCAGGTGTCCAGACAAAGGATTCCTTGCAGACTTGGAAGGTGTCTGCTTAATGAAAAAGCAACTACCACAGTAACTCCTGTTAGAACATGCACACTATGACTAAGTATCTTTTAATTTTTTATCCGAGTATCTTTTGCCATTCTTCTGTACTCTTTGCTAAATGATGGAAAAAATATAAACATGTCCTTGATACTCATTAAAACCCCAAAATTACACAGAAGAAGCACACACTGAGAGAACTCATGCACTGTCAGCTCTCTTCTAGGAAGCAGAGAGACACTGTAACCTATTTTACAGATTAAGAGATTTCAGAAATAGCACTGAAGCTGTCAACTACACATTTTCCATGTTAGCAATAGCACAAAGCTACATCACATTTGAAACTCAATTATTACAATACTCAGAAGAATCCATTCTAGATTTGAAAGGAAGTATTAGCTGGTAAGTCAGCAGAAATGTGATCCACAGTGAATCTAAGCATTTCATGTATCACCAAAAAAGAACAAATCTGTTTTTCAGTACCCTGCAGAATTGGTAAGCCTGAAGGCATTCCCAAGTCTGCATTATATATAGTAACTCCCAAGAGCACAATAACCTCACAACTGCATCCAATTAGCTGCAAAATCCCAGGAAATACTCTTGGTATCAAGAACTGGGACTGAACTAATTTGGAAGCTGAAGGAAAAGCAAAATAAGAAGCAGACAGAGAGCATGAGAATGGGGACATGAAGGGAAGTTAGTAAACAGGACAAGGAAAAGAGGTTTTTTGTTTGGAAGAGGGCTCTCACTTCCCTACATGAAAAAAAAAACCCAAAACCCTGGGTGCTGTGCTTAGCTCAGAAGAGATGCAAGCAGCATTTACCTTTACTAGCACTGACATCTTCCCAAACATTTACACTTTTTAAAAATGTATTCTCAGAGAATATGAGTGTGAGCATGATGGTGGTGGTGTGCGTCTGGAGAAGACACACATTAAAACCCAATGAACATCTGACATTCACCCAACACTTTCTGTAAATGAAAAGCTCAAGTCAAGTATTTTTATAATCTGATTTCATTTGTAGGACTGAGTTTCCAGCAATTTGTTTGAACAAATTCAATACAATGAATGCAAGCTTTTGCTTTGGCAAGATCTAAGCATGCACATGGCAGTACCTCAGGCCAGCTTTTATACAGACCTACAGAGGATCCTGGTGAAGGCTGCATATTTCTCTGGGTTGAAGTCTTTGGCCGTCAGGACAATGGAGAAATGAGTCACCTGCACATGACACAGGCACAGAAACACACAGAGCTCAGTTAATGACCCCACATCAAGTGTCTTGGTCACTTTCCTGTCAAGGCTCCAAGTTCCCAGCTGCAGGAATAGAGGATTTCTGATGTGACTCAGCTCTAACACAGACTATCTTCTGCTTAACCTATACACACAAGTTGCTTTTTTCTAATCTCATGTGAGGTTATTAAAAACCAGAAAGGCATTTTTCTTCCCCACAGCAGGAAGGAAACACAACGGCAGCGGAAGCAGACAGTACCAACGTATCTAGAAAGAGACTGGAAAAAATACACAGATAGCAGGCCCACAAACAGAACTTCTCTTAACTTCCTCAATCAAATGATTGTGGGCTGGCACAGTAAGTCTGGGACTGAAAGTCTGCAGACACTGACCAAGCTCACGTGTCCTCCTGAAATAGCATCTCCCACTGCAACTATTGAAGACAGCACTGTGACATTTAATTTTATTTTACTTCATAGGAAATACAAACATGGAGTGAGGAAGGCAAGCAGCATTGTGCTGTGGGCATACAAAATTACCACATTATCTTTCTACTTATAGCATGAGACATGAAAATTGAATAGGCTTAACCTACAGTTTAATGATTTTCATAACAGGGAACAACTATATTTGCTGTCCTCCAGTAATCAATGCAGTGGAGAAGAAAGTACCTACATAACTCGATCCTTTGGGGAAAAAAAAGGTAGCAGGTTCTACAGGAACAAGATTCTGGACACTATGAAACAAACTTTGTAGAGGAAAAAAAATGCTGAACTTCAAATGCAAATTAACTAGAAACAGCAGCATGAAATGCATTTGTATGTTAACACAAAGAATTGGGTAATGAATATCACAATCATTCTGCAATTCTAAGACTTGGTGACAAATGAAATGTAGACTGTCAGGACACCTGAGCAAGCTGCATCTGTGAGCACTCAATACCTTGAATCCCTCCTCTTCCTCACCTTTCTCTCCATGGGAAAACACTGCTCAACCCACAGAAGAAGCTTTCCAGAAGCCCTCCCTGCATTCTGCTGAAACACCCCACCAAGTCATACCTTTTTCAAGGCTGGAGAATCCTGAACTTCCACCGTTGTGATGTAGAACCAAGACCTTTTATACTGGCCAAACACAAACGTATGAAGCAATTTGTTTTCATCAGTAAGGCAGCACTTTCGCAGCAACAGAGTCCTCAGCTCAGCTGTCACGGACGGGTAACACCAAACCCACAAAGCATCTCCGTTGGTGTCTTTTTCTATGGTGGAAAGATGTTCACTGTGAGAATGCCAAACAGCAGCAAGGAAGTAAATTGATGGGTTAATCAGGTTTGTTTCCTGGAATCAGATTAAAATTCTACCTTATCCTGACCCTAGACATCCAGTTCTGCCACTACGGTTTAAGCTTTAAGGCAGGAATTCTGATACGGGTTTTATTTTTAAAATATTAATAAATCTCCATTTTTGACCTGCTTCACGAGGTCAGAGAAGCACCAAGTTTGAACGCAAATTCAACATGAGCACGGTATTGAGGAACACGCACCCGGAGGAGCTCATTTATGATTTCTCCTATTGCTGATTTCGCAACACAAACCTCGGGAGCCGCGAATTTCAGAGACTTCGGCCGAGCTGCGCACGGCTCAGCTCTGCAACAGGCAGAGCCGGCACCGCCCGGGCCCGCGGCCCCAGCGCGGCGGGGCCCGGTACCGCGGCACCGCTCCCGGCCCGGCCCGGCTCCCCGGCCCTCACCGATCAGCCCCACGGCCCGCAGCAGCTGCGCCTCCGCCTCTGCCATCTTCGCTCCGCCGCCTTCCGCCCTCCCGGCCGTCACGGCCCCGCTCCGCCCGCCGGGGCCCGCCCGGCCCTCACGGCCCCGCTCCGCCCCCCCGCCATTTACTGAGCGCTCCCGCCTCCCGCTCCACACGGCTTCCTCCTCTGCCGCCCGCCCGCCTGTTCTTCGACAGGGGAATAAAGGGTGTGGGGAAAATGTGTCTGTTTTGTTTGTGTGCGTTACAGAGTCCCGGGATAGTTCCGGCTGGAAGGACCGTGGAGCTCAGGCGGTGGCACCGCCGTGCTGAAGCAGGTCCCAGAGCACGGCACTCAGCAGCGTGTGCAGACGGATTTTGAACTTCTCATGTGAGGGATGACCGTCCGTGGGCAGTGTCCCAGTGCGTGATCGCTGCACAGTAAAGTTCTGCCTCTATACAGGTGGAATTCTTCGTGTTTCTGCATGGTGCTGGACATGGCCGAGCAGAGCCGTGTCCATCCTCGGACCCCTCCCTTCAGATAGTGACAGACATGGATGGGATCCCTGCTCAGTTGTCTCTTCTCCAGGCTGAACAGGCCCAGCTCCCTCAGCCTTTCCCCAAAAGTGAGGAGCTCCAGTGCCGTCATCATCTCTCTGTAAGCCACGGGGCACAGTTCATGTGAAATGTTACACAAAATAAGGGTGGGCCTGCTGGGAAACACCTCCTGAAGTCAGGAGCTGTACCCTGAGTAACCCAGAACACAGACACCCCTGTGTTTCTACACAGCATGGATAAAGGCTGGCTTGTGCCCAAGTGGGAGTGAGGAACAGTCATGGAAGCAGAATAACTATTCCTGAGTAACTCTGTGCATCAGCAACTTTATTGAGAATGTAAAGATCTCATTTGCAAGTTTGGATGAACAGTGACACATAAACATTGTACTCCACGATCTCAAGGGTCTTTCCCAACCTAAATGATTTTAGGAATACCATGACACTGATGTAGGAGAAGAAACTTCCAAAATAACTGGGATAACCAGAGGAGCATCAGAAGCTGCTAAAAAACCCATGTGAAGTTCTGGGAGAGGCCAGACCTGTCCTGGGAACACATTAAAGGGCAGCCTGCCATATGATTTTCATGAAGTTATGAAGCACACACATTAAATATACTCAACTACCACGTAGGAATAGACAAGACAGAGAATAAAAGCTGCTCCTGATACAAAATCCTCTTGATCGCAGCCTGGAGGGCTTTCAGGAACTTCAGAGATCCAAAAACACGTTGTGGGCTGCCCAGTAGCAAATCCGGCGATAAGTATCAGGCAGAACACCTGCAGTCCCCATGACAGCACAGCTGTCCCCATGAGAAGGCTGCAAGGACAGTCACTGGCTCTGGTGACATGGACACAGCTGCCACCTGACAGACTTTTAACTTTATGAACACAAAAAATTCATAGTGCTTATAAATACTTTAGTGATGACTCTACTTAAAGCAGACTGCACTAAAACGTCTGTCATGGTTTAGGAATAGATTTCCTCAGTTTAGTGTTCCCACTGAAACACCCCAGACCAAGCACCACTCGCTCATTTCCCCCCTCACCTCCCCCTGCGCAAGGATGGAGAATTGCGAGAAGGTGAAGATGACGGGTTGGGCTAAGAACAATTTACTAGAAGCAGCAATGGAATAAGAAACAGTAAGAACAATGCTAACAACAGTGTGCGAGACAGGCGAACGACCCCCGCAAACCCCCCTGTGCCCCTCGATGTGTTTAAGGCTCATTCGGACAAAGGGCTTTGTGCAGCTCGCCCCGCCATCCCCTCCCGATCCCGATCCGCCTCACGGTCCTGATCTCCTCACGATCCCTTCAGGGTCTATGTCCCAACTCCCCTCTAACTTCGTCCGCGATTCCCCCACGATCCCGTCCCGGTCCCAATGCTCCGTCGATCCCGATCCCGTCCCGCTCCCAGTGCCCCGTCCATTCGGTCCCGGTCCGGTCGGGTCCCGCCGGGCGGCTCGCGCGCGCGCCGGGCGGGGTTTCCGGTTCCGCCGCCGCCGTCAGGGCGCGCGCGGCCCCTTTCCCTCCCCTTCCCGTGCCGCTCCCTCCCTTTCCGGCCGCGCGTGCCGCCTGGCTGGAGCGAGGAGCCGCCGCCGCCCCGTGAGGAGCCGCCGCCGCCGCCATCATGCCGGTGTACTTCCAGCGGCCCGAGAACGCCCTGAAGCGGGCGAACGGTCAGTGCGGGCCGCGCCCACACGCACACGGTGCCGGGTCGCCTCCCGCGCCGCTCCCCGGCCGCGCCCGCCCCGCGACCCCCCCCGGCCGGGAGAGCCCACCCGGGATCCGCCGGCGCTGAGCGGAGGCCGCCCGGGAGCGCCCGCCCGGGAGGGAGCGGGGAGCGCGGGGAAAGGGCCGGGCCGGGCCGCGCCGCATGGCCGAGGGGAGGGAGGCCCGGCGGGCGCGGGGAGCGGGCCCGGCCCCGCCTCCCGCTCCCCTGGGCCCCACGGCCGCCTCCGGGCCGAGGGGGAGCCGCGGGGCCGGGGCTGGCACCGCCTCATCCCGGGGCTGGGCGTGAGCGGGCCGGAGCGCGCTGCCCTGCCGGGCTGGTCGCAAACCTGGGCCCTTCTGTCCCCTCTGGGCTTCGTGTGTTGTGTCCCGTCCTTCACGTGACTCCGGTGAGAATGCAGATGGTAAAACTCCTTCACTGCTGCACAGCTGGTAACACTGGTTTGCCCCTGGAAGACAATTCAGCGCTGTAGCCGTCTCTTGCTGACTGCCACATAAAAACCGGACTGGTTATATTTATCAGCTGGCTCATTTCGGGCCAAACATATGGCTTTGACGCTTCTGTTTTTTATAGTATCCTATTTTAAGCCCTTAGCAAGACCATTTAGACCCATCATTGTCACAGGGCTGATTGCAAGATGACACTTAAAGATGATAGACACTTAGAGATGATATGTGGGTCTTGAAATGACAGCAGAAGAGGCTGTGTGGTCTGGGGACTGTGCATTATTCAAGTACTTAGTATATTAACAAGAAAATGTGGAAGTTCTGCACGTACTCAAGATTTTTAATGAAAAATTCGTTGTAAAAATCTTTCCCACAAAGATAAAAAGTTGAAAGATAAAATCAGCTTCAGTCAGCGTTCAGGGATGAAGACGTGCTGTATCAGTCCTTTCACTGGAAACGATGCATGTGCCATAATGTAGAAACTTTATTTATACTTGCACATTCTTGAGTAGAGTAAGTGGTACTTGGTGTGCAAGTGACATTTCTGGAATATTGACTTTAAACTGCTCACTATTACTATTGATGCTTTCCTGGTATTTAAGTTCACGTTTCTTACACTGCTGCAGGTCTGCTAAATTGTGTTTTAGTGAAGGAGTAGAGTTGAGCTGAAGGGTGGGAACGGAAAGGGGGTGTTCTCCAGAGAGATGCTGGCAATCCTGAATTTCAGTGGACTGGATGGAAAACATGACAAGCAGTCTCAAGTGTTACAGACTGCAGGGGCTCAATTTTACCACAGCCAAATATAATAAAGGGTGGAAAGTTGTACCCAAGGCAGATTGTGTGTTGCAGGGAGCAGTTTAATGTTAAACTGACATTTCAAATGGGGAGATTCAGTGCAGTTTCCAGAGTTTCAGTGTGTGTTTTGTACGTAAGGCTCAAGTGAGCATTAGAAGCACTTCGTGTTCTCAGTGACTGCAACATACAGAGGTGATGTTTGGAAATATGAAGAGCATGAATGTTTTTAAGCATACACAGAAAAGTAAGAAATTAACAATTTTTATAATTGATAAATGTAGGTCAAGGCCAGCCCTCAGCTATTGTTAATACTTGCATTGCTTTGTTCTCAGGGCTGTAATGCAACTTTAAGGAGTGTTTTAGTGTTGCAGATACTAAGCTTGCTCACTATTAGAGATACTGTAAAGCACATGACATCTTTGTCACCTCTTGTAATTATATGGTTTCTCTGATTGAAAACTGAGCTTAATTCAGGATTTTGGGTTAGCAGTATGTGAATTGTTTATGTGTATCAGCTGGTTCTTGACACTCAGCTTCAGTTGCTACTCTGGATACCTGTTAGCATTTTAAATAGTATAAAAGAGCAAAACTAGTAGAAGGTAACTCTTACAGCTACTTATGGACTTGTATGTTACAGATCTGAGTTTTCGTAACTTTCAGTTCCTACTGCAAAGCATGACGATGTTTGCTGTATTTGATTCTTCAGGTTCATTTTGTGCTTTTACTGAAGTCTCTCTTAAATTAGCCTTAATTATTTGACTTGTAAGAACCTGCTTGGTCAGAGTTAATTAAAAGTTTCAAAGCAACATAAATTAATTTTATAGTTTGTCCAGTTGGTTATCGGCCACTGAGAGCTGTGGTTGGAGTGCCCTGGCATTGTTGCAGGATTAAACTTGCCTTTCAAGTTTATTTTAATAAATAAAGCGTAAAACTGAACAGTAATTGTCTCAAAAGCACCTCTGAGATAGAATAGCATGTAAATTACAGGATGGAGAGTAACTTTATTAAAATTCCCTTGGTGAGTAAAGTACTGCTGGATACTGCCACACCGTAACTTTGATTATCTTCAGTTGTATCACAGTGCTTTCTCTAGAAAGGAGCTTGCTCATCTTCTGCCACCTCATTATTTACATATACTGAGCCCTGAATATGAGCCGTTGTGGTCCTTAAATTAAAACCACTCTGCTGCTTTCAATCTAAACCTTTTGCCATGTTTAACTTCAAATTTGAGATTCTAAAACTTGGAAGTTCTGTCTGATGTCTGAGCCCCTGGGGCAGGCCCCTACTTTAATAGTTTCTGCCTTTATTTAGGAATGGACCACTTTCTAAAGTGCTTCATGGGTAGTACTGACTCCACCCCTCAGCCTTTAAGAACAGGCACATTTCCCACTAGCTGTACTTGACCTCTCTTATCTTTAAAACCTGTTTGTTTCCCATTCTGTGTGTTCATTCCTCCTGCTGTTCTGCAGTGCAGGGTACATTCAGAGCAGGGTCTGTGTGTATGTGGGTCACTTCCTCAGTGTTTCCAGTGGGTGGTTTGCTGAGTTTTGTGCGAGGCAGAATGTGTGGGATATCAGAGGTGGGAGTTGCTGTGATGCTGAGACCTCCTGTTAATAACAGCAGCTGCTTAGGGATGAATAAATGGGGTACAGGTTTCAGCAGCAAGGCTGACTTAAAAAGTGTCTGACCCTTCAACTGAACTGCAGCAGGTTTTGGTAACTTCTGTAAACTGAAGTGCTAAACCACCAAGGAGTTAAAAATAACAAATGAACGAACTTCACTTTGCTGAGTGAAGTTCTTTTCCTTCCTTACTCCCTCGCCTGAGTGCAGAACTTTCAGTCACATTTTTAGTATGTTTTGCACCCTGTTAAATGCCCTTGGTAGGTGCTGTACCCACAGGCCTCCTGGTGGTTATTCCTTGTCCTTGATGAAACCAGGGTGGTTAAAAGTGAGTGTGTGCATTCATATACATTCATGTGTATGAAGTCCTCAGTCATGCCTGGAAGGATGGAGGGACATCTCTGCTATCCTGAAATTCCCATGTTAATTTACTGGTCAACATTTGTTTGCCAGTTATGTCATTGAACAGCTGGCACTGAGTTGCCAGCTTTTTTTGATCTCACCAACTAAATCAAACCATCAATGCACTCTGGGTAGAGTTGATTAAATTCTGAATGTTTCTTGTGTTAAGCATAAAGCATGCATCTTCTGGTGTTCAGATCTTTTGCTAACTGGGATTTTTCTTTCAGAATTTCTTGAGGTTGGCAAAAAGCAGCCTGCCCTTGATGTTCTCTATGATGTTATGAAAAGTAAGAAACACCGAACATGGCAGAAAATCCACGAGCCAATTATGCTGAAATACCTGGAGCTCTGCGTGGATCTGCGCAAGAGTCACCTGGCAAAGGAAGGATTGTACCAGTACAAGAATATTTGCCAGCAGGTATGGCTTTCATTTTTTTATTGTACTTATTTATAGCAAGCGTGGCATCTGTCAGCTGATAAAATCTCAAAGTAACTGATTTGTCCTGAATTAGGATTAATCTGCCTTTTAGATGTTCTTGCGTTTGTAGCAGTTACATTTCAAAAGATTTGTTGCCTATTGTGGGTGGAAACATCTTCCTTTTTTTTTTTTGCCTTTGGTGTAGGTTAACATCAAATCTTTGGAGGATGTTGTTCGAGCCTATTTAAAATTAGCTGAAGAAAAAACAGAAGCAGCTAAGGAAGAATCCCAGCAGATGGTACTGGACATAGAAGACTTGGATAACATTCAGACTCCAGAAAGGTGTGCCTGTCTTTAAAATGTAGCAATTCACAGAAAGTATCTTTATTTTCATTCACAAAGCTAAGGTATAAATGTGGTAGACTTGAAATGGAATACTAGTGGTGTTCCAAAGGTAGGGATAAAAGCAAGAATTTTACATTGAATGAAATCCTAAATCTGAATAGAGAGAGCTAAAGAAAGGAATAGAAAATCTAAGTGCAGTGGGACTGGTTGTGGGAGTTGGGTTACCACTTTCCAGTGTCTGCTCAGATCTGCATCTGTAACGGTATTAGAGAGTTCATTATGGTAAACTGCTCATTACTGGTCAATGTAGAAATGCTGTTAATTATATCAGTAATATAATGTAATTCCTGTATGTGGTAGCCTCCATTTCTTCTGACCACATTCTGCATGTGCAAACAAAAGGAAATGCTACTTTATGCTTGCTTGGTTAAGTGATGAGATAATAGAAGAAAGGGCATGAAAACTACATTCAAGAGAAAATTAATAGGATGGGCAATGAGGGTGTAGAATGATGATAGAAATGGCAAAAAAATTGAAAGAAATTACTGAATATTTGTCTTGTGTAGGAATAGAGTTGTAGTAGTCAAATAATACTCATAAAGACTTGGAGTAGAAGGCTCTGTATTTACATGTTATCAGCAAAACTCTTTAGTAGAAGTTGGTTGCAAAAAGGAAGAGGTGAAAGGTGTTTCTTCAGTAGGGGGGCAGTGCCATTCATGTTATTTCCAGTGCCTGAAATTGTTACAGAGGAATCCACTAATAGTTAAATAGTGAAGTTTGACTGACCTCTCTTTTTCTGGTTCTCCTTTTTATAACAGAGGACTAGAGAATGGATCTTTCCAATCACACTTCTTATCTAAACAAGCACAGTTTCCTTACTGTTTTTTAGGTCATATTTTCTACACTTCTCATGGTTTTTTGCTGGATTTACCTCTTGATCTGTTAAAGAAAGCCCTGGTGATGTGTCTTGTTTAATAGTGTATGTAGTACCCATAGGTGCAAACTAAAACTGGAAATGGTGTAGTAGAAAAGAGTTACAGGAGTTGAGACTTCACACTAAGCAGTTAAAAAAGAATTTTAAAAATGAAGGCTTAGGGAAGATGTTTTTTTGTGACTTTAACGTGTTGAATGGATTGTTCAGCAGAAAGGAATCGTGGGTTATAGCACTGAATTGATCTCAGTGTCTTGGGAATGCTTTCCCTTGTCTTATATTCCTGTGATGAGGGAATAAATGCAAGATTACCATATCTCACTTCTGACATATTTAAGCATCTTTTTCATGTCAGAATTTGTAAAGGATTTGAAATGTTAATATGAGTATTCTTGTTTCTGATGTGTGCAGATCATAACACAGTGCTTGTGTCACATGTCAGCATGAAGTGAGCTCTGGCAGCAGTGCTGGTGACTAAAAAGGAAGTGTCAGCAAGTGCTAAAGTGTCTGCATTGACACTGATACTTGACTCTAACAGAGGTACAGGACACAGCTCCCTGCTGGGAAAGGGAAGGGGAAAATCCTGGAGTTAGTTTCCTTTGAAGGATACAAGTTTCTGATGTCTTACCTCTGGAGCTTGGATGTGTCAGTCCTGTATGCAGTGGCCAAAGTTTGAAACTTAAAAGCTTCAAATAATTATCTACATCCTTTAAAAGAAAAGGGAGCAGTCTGAGGGACCAATTTGAAAATAAGCAGTAGACCATTCAGCAGCAATTAGCCTTTCAGATTTGTCCAGTCTCGTCTTAAAACCTGGTAAGAAAGATGGATGAGAATTGTAGAGAATAAATCACTTCTCTTTTTTCTCTTTCCTTACCCCGCTGCCCTGACTAAAGTGTTCTTTTGAGTGCTGTGAGTGGAGAAGACACTCAGGATCGTACTGACCGCCTGCTTTTGACACCCTGGGTTAAATTTCTGTGGGAATCCTATAGACAGTGTTTGGATCTTCTCCGAAATAATTCTCGAGTAGAACGCCTGTACCATGACATTGCACAGCAAGGTAGGTGCAAAATATTGAAACTTGAACTGTAATGATGTGGTGTCCCCTCCTTAAGGGGAAGAGAACATCCAAGGTTAGTAGATGCTTGTGGTCAAAAGAAGCGGCAAGAGAGTCCTCAAAAGCTTACAAACTTGTAGTAATAAATGACAGCTTGGCATGAAAATTGGTGTGTTAGTCCCTGACCTCTCAGTATAAGCACAGGGTTTTGGGTAAAGGGATAGTGTGGAAAAAGAGAGGGTTGAATTAAAGAGAGGGTTAGAGAGAAGGAATGGGAGGGGAAAAAAAGAGAAATCGCCAGTCCTCAACTTCAGTGTTGATCCAACTGATGAGAGTGTCCAGGGTCCTGGGGTGTACACACACCTGGGCTTGACCTTTGTGTAGATAAGTTTCTCACTTGTTATGCAAATCAGTTCTCATGCTTTGTCTGTTCTTCTAGACCTTTCTAGAAATGGGTGGAGGGCTTCCAGGGTTTTGGGTGTCTTGATCCCTCTCTTCAGTACATCCCTTCTTCTTGACCTCTTTCCTTGTGTTGTTCTGTATTGTGCTTATCTCCAGAAGCCAGAACAAGGACTGTTTTTTGAGAACCATGGGATTCATGGCAAGGTTTTTGTCTGTGTCATTTCCAGTCATTTGAAAGCTTCATATAAATTTACTATATTTAGATGACTTGAGATTTTTTTCCCCACATTTGACAAAGCCAAAACCTGAATTCATTCACAGGATTTTGTGTGCTCTTAGTTCAAACTAGAAGCTGGAATCACTGTATAAATTAGAACATTTTTCAAGAGTCTTAAAGTATTCCCTTTGCTCTTTAAGCTTTATTATGTAGAAACATCTTCATCTTTTGAGGTCAAGATGAAAATGCTCTGCCTTGTCACTTACTATGTGTGACAGATTTTATTGTGTTCTGGATGTCTTTTGACTGCAGATGAAGACTCTTTAAGTGTGCAGATTTACATATTTGAATCCTGTTTAGAACTACCAGACGTGACCATTAGTGAATATTTCTAATCTGCATTATTCCTGTTTGCAGCTTTCAAGTTCTGCCTGCAGTACACGCGGAAAGCGGAGTTCCGCAAGCTCTGCGATAACCTGCGGATGCACCTGGGGCAGATCCAGCGGCACCACAACCAAAGCACAGCCATCAACCTCAACAACCCTGACAGCCAGTCCATGCACCTGGAGACCAGGCTGGTGCAGCTGGACAGTGCTATCAGCATGGAGCTGTGGCAGGTATGCAGCAGAGCTCCCCACCAGGCTCTGCAGCCTTTCCAGAGTCTGCTCCATGCTGTTCGTGTCTCGTGGTACATGCAGCAAGGTGAAGAAAGGATAAGAGCTAAAGAATAAAGTTTTGATATCTAGAATATTGAATGCTTAGTCTGGTGTTTCTGCACAACATTTCAAACCAAGCTTTGCTGGTAGAACTTTTGGAGTTTTTTTTTTTTTTGTTTGGCTTTTTGTTTTTTTATCCCTGCCTTGATTTGTAGCTTGAAAATCTGAATGGAACAAGTTTTCAAAAATACCAGATTCTAAACAGATAGTTAATGGAATATGGGCAAACAATTTATTAGGAAAGAGGTATTTCATTTTATGTAGCTGACAAAACTGAAGATCACAGCTTTCAGTAGTACTAAATATTTTATAGTCTTACAATCTTTAATACATTTTTATTTTCCCTTTTCTTGGGTTTGCAAAATCTTCCTAACAGTAGTGTATTTGGTTGTTTTGCATTTTTTTAGGAAGCTTTCAAAGCAGTGGAAGATATTCATGGACTATTTGCACTGTCTAAGAAGCCACCCAAACCACAGCTGATGGCAAATTACTATCACAAAGTTTCAACTGTCTTCTGGAAATCAGGAAATGCTCTTTTTCACGCATCCACCCTTCACCGCCTTTATCACTTATCAAGAGAAATGCGAAAGAATCTCACACAAGAGGAGATGCAGAGGTGGGGAAAGATACTTGCTGTGATCTTAGAGTCTGTTTTTAACCCCCTAGGTTCAAAAATAAACTAAATTGTACCCCAAAAGAAGCAGATGACATGTATGGCTATGAGCAGCTCTGTCTAAATTGGCCAGTACTAATTGCCTCAAAAGAAATCTAGAGCAAGGAGGATGTTTTACAAAGCTGCAGTGTAAGTATTGTGAACATGAACATCACCTTAGTTAAGCTTCCTTCTCTTTACTGACTGAGAAGATGTGAGAGTCCATAAATATCTGGGGGTTTGTTTTCTTTTTCTTTTCTGAGTGGTGGTATTTCTTTCAAAAGATTTCACAATTTCCTCTCATGGTGTAGTTGGTGTCTCCTCTGTTATTTCTGGTGTTTTTACACAGTTTTGCATCATGGATGTAAATTCATTTCTCTCTTGAACTGGCATACAGATGAACAGGAATTAGTAAGTGTTCTCTAGCAGTTCATCTCTTGCACTTCTACTTTGTCACCAGGATGTCCACTCGAGTCCTTCTGGCCACCCTGTCCATTCCAATAACTCCAGAGAGAACTGATATAGCTCGTCTGCTGGATATGGACGGGATCATCGTGGAGAAGCAGCGGCGCCTGGCCACCCTGCTGGGGCTGCAGGCCCCCCCTACCCGGGCCAGCCTCATCAATGACATGGTGGGTACATGCTGCTCAGGGCTGCACCTGAGCAGCTCCATAACCCTCAGTCCTGCTCCTTCTAAAGCGCCGTGCTTGGCTGTGGGACAGCAATTTTAAAGCTAAAACAGCTGTGTGCTTAATTGGGACTTAATTGCAGATTCAACAGAGGGCTGTTGGGAAATGGCAGTGTAATGAATGCTTGTGTGCAATTCAGTGTAGTCTTTTATGTCACCCAAGCAACAAATATTGATTTGAAACACTGAGGGGTCTGAAACATGATCTAGAACTTTGGGGTTTTTTTCTGACTTTGAAGTGTGTAATTAACTGAACCAAGTGCTTATTTTTCTGTTCTAAATGTGTTTTGGATAAGCACAGGCCAGATGTCAAATGTTGGACCATATGGATCTAAGTAATTATGAAAACTTCCTTGTGTTTAATTTGAAGAGATGTTAGATTTATCTATCTTCAGACCTCCCCAAATGCATGTAAACAAATTAAACATTAAATAATGGGTATTTTCAGAGAATGTTTGAATCTCTTGCAGTCATTTGCACTCATATCTAAAATTTAGGTTCAAAGCTCATTTTACAGTTTGAATTAATTCCTCTTACAGCACCTCTCCAGTCAGCCTCAAACCCACAATTTAAGGCTTCAGAAATTTAATAATGAACAGAGATGTGTGGTTTTAGTTTGGATATGGGCCTGTTTGTGTAGTAGGCTTGTGTCTTAGAAATGGCTGAGGATGATACTCTAGTCTTTTTAGCTTGTTTATTTTTTGTCTGCTTTTCCATTTTTAGCTACATTTAAGTGATGTGTAGAATTACTGTCGCTGCAGTTAAGAATGTAATGAAAAATACATAAGCTATAATAAAATCCACATCTGTTGCCTGTTTCACTTGTTGAATATGAAATTCTTAAACTATTGACTATTGGTTAATACTGTATGTATGTTGAGATCTTTGGATTTTCTTTTGTTGACTCTAGGTCAGGTTCAACGTAGTGCAATATGTTGTCCCAGAAGTGAAAGAACTTTACAATTGGCTTGAAGTAGACTTTCACCCGCTCAAGTTGAGTGCCCGTGTCAGCAAGGTAAGTTTTTGTAGCTCTGTATGTGTAATAATTGGTCTTGACTAATGGTCTGTTATTTCAGTATTGATTTGTGGTAAATATCAACTAGCTTTTACTATTGCCAGATTTTTCAAAAGTAGCTTTGATTTGGTGAAGTTCCATCACTATGACATGTTATGACACTATGACAAGCCAGGTTATTGAAATAAAATAAAAATTTGGGTGCTATTCATAGGGCTCCATAAAGGTGCAGAGTTTTGGGAATGTTTCAGAAGATTTTTTTCGTGCAGATGATACTGAGTTAATTATGTTTAAAGGTGCAAAATAAGACTGTGTGCACACGTGGGCATATGCTGGCAAGTGGGTTGTGTGCCAAAGGGAAAGATGAACCAATGACTGGTTTTACTATTAAAAGGTAGAATGTTGAGAGGTAGAATAATGTGAGAGCTGTTGATTAGGATAGTGTAAATTCTGCAGTTGAAGCACATCATGTTTTTTTTCTTTGATAGTGGGAACAAAGATACTTGAGGTGCTAAAAAGAACTTGAAGGTAAATTAACAGTGTGGTAAATGTTGCCAGTACTGTCAGTCGCCTTCACACAAAAACTGTCAGCTCTCCTTTGTAGCTGTAAGTGTTCTGATCAAAGGATGCACTTCAGTAAAGCAGTGCTCTTGTTTTAAGAGCTGTAAACCAGAAATGTTACTTTAATGTTGAAGTTGGTACAGGTCAATGCAGATAGAGTAACTTTTCAGACTTTTGTTAGGTTCTGAACTGGGTGAAGGACCAAGCTGAAAAGGAACCTGAACTGCAGCTGTACATTCCTCACCTGCAGAACAACACCATCCTTCGCCTTCTGCAGCAGGTATGAGTAAAGATAATGTATGTACCTAAGTATACATAAGTCAGAATATGCTTTGGAGAAGGATAAAGTTGGAAACTTTAATGCTGAAGTAATTTTTCCTTCTATCAAAGGGAAGACTTTGATTTTTGAATACATTTTTCTGATATATAACCCATATCTTCAGTTTGTGCATCATTTAAATATGGCTTGATAGTGGGGTACAGTGGTGTAGTCTCTTCTCTAGATTTTCTTCATTATGTACCAAGTTTCTTAAAACTTCTCTTTGGAGTAAGGTTGGGGAGGGGAGTATTTCACTTTGATTTTTATTTTTTTTTATTTTGTTTTGTTTTGTTTTTTAATTGTATTGAAGGTTTTTATAAAATGCACATTTCATTGACCTGCTTTTGTTACCAGTGTTGAGCAGTGTTATTTCTGGTGTGCTAAAGAAATAGTTGAAGGCTAATTAGCAGCATAGCTGGATGTAGTTACTGCTGCCAGTCTCCTTCATACAAAGCATCCATTCAGGAATGGGGTTTAATATGAATACAGTACAGAAATAAAATCCTCAAACAGTATTTGCAGCTGCATTAATATGTATACATTCATCTGTTGACAATTCAGTGAGTTAACCTTAAGGTCTGTACAACAACTTCTGATTTCTTTTTATTGAGGAAGAGTACCTAATGTTTCTGTTCACCTTCAGGTGGCCCAGATTTATCAAAGCATTGAGTTTGCTCGTCTGTGTACCCTGGTTCCTTTTGTGGATGCTTTCCAGCTGGAGCGTTGTATTGTGGATGCAGCCAGGCATTGTGACTTACAGGTGGGTGCTGTGTCAAGTGATGTCTGGGCTTCATGTGTATTGCATGCAATGAAAAGGATCTGGATGACAATGTGGAGGAAGAGGCAAGAGTGGTTTGTCTTTCAGTGCTTGTTTCATTGAATCATTGAAAGTTCAGCCTCTTCCAGTGATTTTTGTTGCTATTGTTGTTTGGGTTTTTTTTTCTAAACCATAGAAGTAAGACAAACCTTCATTGTCAGTGCTATTTTTCTCCTACTAATTTGGCATTTCTCATCAAGTGGTATAGCAGAAATTTTTTTTCAGGTAATTTCTGCTTAGAGCCTCCTTGACTCATGATGGTCATAGGCAGAGCAACAGAAATTGTTCAATAAAAAATACAATCGTTTTTCTTCCTTTTTTTTCTGTTTTTGCAAAGGTTCGCCTTGATCACACAACGCGGACACTGAGTTTTGGTTCAGATTTGAATTACTGTACTAGAGAGGATGCTCCACTGGGCCCTCAGCTGCAGAGCATGCCTTCTGAGCAGATCAGAAACCAGCTGACTGCCATGTCCTCAGCTCTGGCTAAGGCTCTTGCAGTCATTAAGCCTCCTCACTTAATGGTAAGTAATTTAAAGTCTTAAGAGAATGTTGACAAAGCTTGTATTTTAATGAATGTGTTTTTCTCAGATTAGATGCACATTTTACTTTCCTTTTTTTTTCCAGCTTAGTGGTAGTCAGTTTTTGGTGCTTTTAAAGAAGTCACTCTTAAAAGGACTCAGCTACTTAGTTTCTGGCCATAACTAAAATACGGCAAAATGCACACAAGAGGCCTGAGTTTAAAGTTTTCCGTTTGAAAATACCAGGTTTAGGATATAACAAATAATAACTTTCCCATACATGAGCCTGCAGAACTAGGATTTGTTTAAAATTTTGCATGCATTTTTGAAAATCCAAGAGCCTGCTTCATTTATTCTTCCTGGAGACACTGCTGTTGTGAAAAACCTGGAATGTAGCTTTATAGAACAAAACATCCCACAGCTCAAGAACTGACCTGTCTTTGTCATTTCCTTTCCTCCTCCCTGGGGCTCTTGGCTTCAAGGTCAGACTCCTATATCAGGTTTTCCAGAGTGCTGTAGCAGCAAGGTGTAAATCAGTCTCAGATTTCCAGCATGCTTTGGCCCTGGCAAATTAAACCTTCACTTCTTTTACTAGAGCAGTGGTAATCTTTTCATTTGTTGTAGGTTTATGAAAGATTTCATAGCTAACACATCAGATATTTGTTCCATAGGGAAAAAAGGCTGATAGCAGCATGTCCATGGTATAATCTCTGCAGGCTGAAATTTTAAGTAATATTCTTAAAATCTAAATACAGAAAGTAGAGCTGTATCATGACACCCAATGCTCACTTCGTTATGTTACCTTGAACATGTATTAGTGGTTTTATAGTGCTTAAGATAAAAATACTTCTCTATAGATTTTCCATTAAAAAGATTTAATTAGTTATTGGTATTAGATTGTCATTTTGAAAAAAAAAAACATGCTTTAACTATACATTCATGGGTAGAAATGGCAGTTAGTCTTGCACTTGACATGTTAGTACAGTTAGTAGCTGAATAAGACATAAATCCTCCTTATTTAACTCATTAGTGGTCATTGCATTTGTAAAATTGGAGAACGGTGTCAAGGTTAATATCAATCTATGTGGTTAGAGAAGCTACAGGACAAGGTGATAGTCTTTTTTTCCTTCAAAAGTCTCAGGACTATTCAGGTCAAAACTTTCCACTTTTGTCAGGTGTTTAAAAACTTCTAATTTGTCACATTTCTAATAATTCACGAATTCATAAAATTTGTCTAAAGCTTTTTACTTTTGTGTTTCTGGCACCTCCATTTAGCTCTAAATATGTGCAGATTTGCAACAAAGTATGGAGGTTTCAGTGTTTTTGCTGAATGCCCTCAAGGTGACAGGTCACTAAAAATATGCCTGGGTGCTCACATTTCAGGAGTAGCATGGCTGGGGGAGTGTGGGAGCAGATTTGGGCTGCAGTGTTTGGCTGGACTCACGGAAATGGGCATGTCCTTGAGCTGGCACAGTGACACCTCCTCGTGTGTACAGCATGAATGTCCACGAAGAACTGTGGGGGTGCTCTGGGGAATGAGAAGGCTGCCTAAAGAACAGTATGTTCTAGTGTCTAGAAGCCTTGGTTTTTTTTTTATAAAATAATGAAAATTGTTTTAAATACAATGTTTAAATTGTTGTTTTATTTTTTAATCATCTCACAGGTAGTGTTTTGTGTCAATTAGGATACTTTTTTCTTCTACTAATGGGTTTGGAAAATAACAAAACTTTAAAAGAGCAAAGTGGCTCTGGTGAAATAAAGTACTTGTGGTGATATGCTTGCAGACACATACAGAGATAAACAAGATTGACCCACACACCCATTGCAGTTAGAGTTTGATATCAATAACATCTGGGTGTACAATATTTTTGGACAGAAAAATGTGAAACTGTCCTACCCAAGCCATGTTGCAGAATATTGTCTTTTACAGACAGCTTTGTCCACATGCACATGACTCTGGGCAGTTGGCACTGCCTCAGATGCTGCTTGGATGAGTGGTTAGATTTGTCACTACAGCTGTATGTCCATTCAGTTGGCAGGTTTGGAGAATGGAATTAACTTTGCATTTTCCTTGAGAAGCATTTGCTTTGCTTACTGCCTTTTTAATGAAGGACTATTTACATCATTGTCTTATTCTTCATTTAAATCCAGCAAGAGAAGGAAGAACAGCATCAGCTGGCAGTCACTGCCTTCCTAAAAAATTCCAGGAAGGAGCACCAGCGAATCCTCGCCCGCCGTCAAACCATAGAGGAGAGAAAGGAGCGCCTGGAGAGCTTGAACATCCAGCGGGAGAAGGAGGAGCTGGAGCAGCGGGAGGCAGAGCTGCAGAAAGTGCGGAAAGCTGAGGAGGAGAGGCTGCGCCAGGAGGCAAAGGAGAGGGAGAAGGAGAGGATCCTGCAGGAGCATGAGCAGATCAAAAAGAAAACTGTTAGGGAGCGCTTGGAGCAGATTAAGAAGACTGAACTGGGAGCCAAAGCCTTTAAAGATATTGATATTGAGGTAGGGGATTTATTGTTGCAGTGGGGAGTTATTTTGTTATGATGTCAGTGTTACATTGCTGGGCTACCTGAATTTCATGGGTTTGTACTGCAACTGGTCTTGCAAACAGTCTCTCTTAAAAATGAGACAATGCAAATAAACTCTAGTTCTGGGTTTGGGTGGGACCTTTATTCCACCTTTTGTGGAAGTATTTTCTCCTTTTTATATTGATAACTTTACTTGGTTGTAGGATCTTGAGGAATTGGATCCTGACTTTATTATGGCTAAACAAGTGGAACAGCTGGAAAAAGAAAAGAAGGAACTTCAGGAACGACTGAAGAATCAGGAGAAAAAGGTACAAAGTAGGAATGATAAAAATGTCCACATGACCTGGGCAAGGTGAAACTCAGCCAGGACTTGCTGCTGTATTCAGGAATGAAACAGGAGTTCTGTGGTACAGTTGGTGACTCCAGTCACTTAAAACTGGTTTGAAGAGAATGGCAAATAGAAAGTGGCAGGTTAGTTAAAAATGTTCCAGTGAGGATCTTTGATACTGCAGGCCTGTAAAGCACTTGTTTATGCTGGACAGAGGAGCAGAAAATACAATAACAGTAGAATTAGTAGTCACCTGAGTGAATATGATCTTCCTGGAAAAGTTGACATAGCTTCTACAAAAGGAATGTTAGCAAGGGCTTCCTCTTAGAGTTCTCTGAAGCTGTCAAAGCAAACATGACTAAAGCTGATCGAAGGTTTTTTATAAAATGCACATTTCATTGACCTGCTTTCATTACCAGTGATGAGCAGTGTTATTTCTGGTGTGCTAAAGAAATAGTTGAAGGCTAATTAGCAGCATAGCTGGATGTAGTTACTGCTGCCAGTCTCCTTCATACAAAGCATCCATTCAGGAATGGGGTTTAATCTGAATACAGTACAGAAATAAAATCCTCAAACAGTATTTGCAGCTGCATTAATATGTATACATTCATCTGTTGACAATTCAGTGAGTTAACCTTAAGGCCTGTACAACAACTTCTGATTTCTTTTTATTAAGGAAAAATACCTCCTCAAAAAATGGGCTAACTAACTGGATTTCATTAAGAAAAAAAGTTCTTCAAAGAAACCCCTAACTTAGTTCTCTGACAGAAGAAAGTTTTTGAATTATATTCTGGTTAGATAGATTTAAAAACTTCATATAGGGAAAGCAGGGAAAATAATCCCTCGATCTTTGGCTTTGCACATGAAATGATGGGCCTCAAACTTCACATTCTTTGCCAGCAGTGAGAACTTTGTTCTTCTGCATTTTGAGCACTGTCTGCAGTTCTGATCTCTTTACGTCCAAGTGGATGTGGCTGAACTGGAAGTTTGACAGGAGGCCAACAAGAATCATCAGTGATGTAGATTGGCTTCTGTGGAAGAAATGTCTTTGTGAAATAGTGCCCCTCTGCCTGACAGATGTCCAGTGAGAGGATGTGGTACCATTCTGTAAGAATGTACCTTTTGTAAGAGCTGATGGTGGGGCACTGCCTGCTAGGGGTAGTGGACTGAGAAGCATCAATTGAAGCAGGAGCTGTGTTCAGAGCTCCTTGTAGGTAGGAGTTGATCTTCACGCTATGAGCCACAGATACACAGGAATTCTTTACAAAGTCCATTGTTGTATATGAAAAGCTTAGAGTTCAGAAGGGCAAGGGAGGAAATCCACTAATGTTTAAAATATAAAAATGCTTCCAACAGAGAAAATGCTGGGAGCTGAAAATGGATGATGCTGAGAGAGAATTGTGGTGTGCTCATTTCCATTCCTGCGCCCTTGCCTGGGAGTGCACTTAGTTACCAGTGGTAGAGGCAGGTTCTTGCTTAGGTTGACCTTAGATGGTCCAGTGTGGTTGTTGCTATTTTGTCATAATATATCAGAAATACTGGAGAAGTCTCCAGAAAGCAGGGTGCATTATGTGTGCATTATATCACACCAAAGATGTGTTATCCTTACTCAGATTGACTACTTTGAAAGAGCGAAGCGTTTGGAGGAAATTCCTTTAATAAAAACTGCCTATGAGGAGCAGAGAGTGCATGATATGGAGCTGTGGGAGCAACAAGAAGAAGAAAGGGTAAGAATTTTTTGTTGAATTGATAAAGTGCATTAGCAATGCATGAAAAATAGTGGGTTTTGCACTGGTTTTTTTTTTTTTCTCCAGCTCTTTCCAAAAAAGAAGGAAAAATTGAAATGTTAGCTTTGTGATTTCACTGTTTTAGTGGACAGCAATTTCATGTCTCCGCTCTGAAAGGGGAAGAGAAAATTTCTCCTTCTAGGGTCTGGTGTAGATTGAATCCAAATGTATAGTAAAGTTATACTTTATATATTTTCTGTTTTCAGATCACCACCCTGCAGCTGGAGCGTGAGAAAGCCCTTGAGCATAAGAGCAGACTCTCCAGGATGTTGGAGGATAGAGATTTATTTGAAGCCAGGCTCAAAGCTTCACGACGAACAGTTTATGAGGTACATGAGATGTGACATTGCTAACAAAGTACACCCCTAAAGTGAGGAACTAAAACTGACCCAAGTATTCTTCATCAAATTACAAACAAATTAGTATTTTAAATGGTTCAGAACTATGGAATTGCTAATTTTCTTCTTTGACTTTAAAATTTTTTGCACCCCTTCCTAGGTATTATCACTTAAAATTTTTGACAGTTTTTGGAATGGCTTATTTGGAAAATAAAGTTTTACTGAAATAAAACTTGTTTATTTCAGTACAGCTATTAGTAAGGGATCACTGGTTGTCATATAGACAGGCAGCTGTATCTGACTGTTCATAGCTTTGGGTATTTGGCTATGTTGCAGTAAAAACTGGCTTTACCAAAAAAAAGCAGAAGAGGTGTTATGTTAATGTAAATTAATAACTGCATATAATTCTTTGCAATAATAGGGGTAATTTTGGGTAATATGTTTTAGGTACAGATAAATTGTTATTTAGGCAATTCCTTTTTTGAAAAAGCAGATAAAAGACTAATACTGTGCATGATGATTTGATTGTCTTCTACACTGGAGTGTATTCTCTTACACAAAATCAATTACAGAAGAGGCAAACAGGTCATTTTTCAGTGAAACAGAATTAATATGTTGCAGTTGTTTTGAGTTTCTGCGTAGCTTTATCTAACAATTAGTGTAACTGTCTAGCTCTTAGGCATTACAGCTGTGGTGTTCTGAGGTGTACTGTTGGTGTTTCAGGATAAACTCAAGCAGTTCCAGGAGCGCTTGGCAGAGGAGAGGCGGAACCGTCTGGAGGAGCGCAAGAAGCAGCGCAAGGAGGAGAGACGCATCACTTACTACAGGGAGAAGGAGGAGGAGGAGCAAAGGCTGAGAGAGGAGCAGCTGCTTAAAGGTGTGATTGAGAATTGGGACTGTTTCATCCTCTGCATGTTTGAACCTTTCCATTTTGTAACACAGCTAATGTCTGGTTTTCCTGTTTCATGAGTTTGGAGGAAGTCTTTACAGCTTCCAGCTGTCACACCTTCCTTGCTTACCTGTGCAGCATAGACAGGAAGGTAAAGCTTTGCAGCTCCTAGACATGAGTGAAGGAGGACATAAAGTAAGGGAGGCCAGTGAAAAAATGAGTCTTTGATTTTAGCCTATAGTTGGAGTTCATTGTTTGCGCACATCTTAGGAGGAAAAGAAAGAGAACATTGGTGTCAGATGAAAAACTCCAAAATTGTAAAGGACTCACACACCTTTCTTTGTGAATTGTTTTTTCTGATAGCCATAATAGCCTGTTTCAAGATTTTAGAGGTGAGGAGGTGGTTGGCAAACTGCAGGATGTATTTCTGCCCTATTTGTCAATTGGGGGATGAAGATTTTATGTAATAGTGTTCATCTTGATGCAGTATTTAAAAAACAAAAACAGAAGCAGTGATGAATATCAAATTTCTGACACTGATTTTTTTGTTTGACCTTTTCTAAGGAAGGAGTCCTCTACTATATTTGAGGTAGTTACTGATACTTTAGTTGCTACAGTTATGGTCTATACATTGAATTAACATACAGGTATTGGAACCTTTTCTTTTTTGCTAGCTGTTCAAGATGTCTCATTAATGGATGTATCAGGGGTTCTTTCCCTATTTCTTTTGAGTTAGGAGACTGCAGAAAACAGGTTCTGTGGTTAGCTAACCACAAGCTTAATGCTTGTATTTTTAAGCGTTTATTTTTTTATAGACTCCAAGGGGAGACACTGTGTTACCCTCCTGTGGATACAGCAAAGTGGTGGGGTTTGTGTTGGTAATAAGTTCTGTGTGTGTGTCCACCTGGGCAGAGCGCGAGGAGAAGGAGCGCATCGAGCGCGAGAAGCGCGAGCAGGAGCAGCGCGAGTACCAGGAGCGAGTCAAAAAACTGGAGGAGCTGGAGAAGAAAAAGCGTCAGAGAGAAATGGAGATAGAGGAACGAGAGCGCCGCCGAGAAGAGGAAAGGAGAGGTCTGGATGACCCATTTTCAAGAAAGGTGGGTAACACCTTCAGGTTTTTTTTCCTTTGACTGCTCCTCCTTCTGTAGATTATTTGAAAGATGGTGTTAGCCTTGCAAAGTCATAGTTTTATTTATTTATTTCTTAAGTTATAACGGCTAATTGAATACTTAAATTATTGTCACTTAGTTTCAGCTCATTATCAGGATCTGGAATCTAATTTAGCAATAGAGTTTTAAAAATAAAGTTCTAATGTTTTTAGAGTTCTAAAATAAAGAAACTACTTGGAAAATAAGATCTCCAAGCTGCTTAAAAACTAAATCAATCAAGACTAAAATTAATATTGGACAAAATTTTCTTTGATACAAAAAGAAGGAAAACTTTTGGGAGGAAGTACACTGGCTCAAGCAAAAGTCAGAAATTCAAGTAGATATTGAAGGAAAATCCCCCGCAGATTAAACATAAAAACATAGTTTTATACTTTGTAAGAAATGTGCAATTACATAAAACCAAGATGTGTGTGCAACTTTCTGTTTCCAAATATAACTTGGATTGGGAGAATTCATTATTCCCATCCAACAGGAAACAAAACAACAAAAGTGATTTGGAAATGTTTAATGGTTTAAAAGAATGTAGCTAAGTACCATAAGCCTTCTACACTCCACTTTTTCAGAACTTACCATTCAAGACAACTAGTTTTAAATTTCATCCCTCACAGTCTTTCTCTTTGTTTAATACATATTTCATTGAGTAACACCATGAAGATAAGTTATCAGCTTGCATAAACTGTTTTGATAATCTGTCAAGTAAATTTTCATTATGGGTATTTTTTGCATAAGAGGTTTCCTATCTGTGGACATTTGATTATATGGAAAAGCTGGCTCAGGTTCTGAGAGAGATACCTATACCACTCCAGAAATTCCATTTGCAGTTTTGGGATTCTTTGCTCACTGTTGTTATTTGGGGTAATTTCAAAAGCATTTAAGGAGACAGAGTATGCAGGATATGCAAGATCTTGGTTAACCCATATTGACAAGTAACACTTTACAAAAGAGGGGCATAAAACTGGAATACCCTTCTTATATAGAAGTTGTGTGATTATGTGAAATCAGATGTTTTGGATGGTTTAGCTAACTAGTTTATTGTGGAATTAAGGCATAAAAATCTGTTTAAATGGTTTGTCCAGCAGTGGAGAGAGACTTTAAAACTCTTATTTTTAAAAAATACTTATAGATTATTGCTCTGCAATCTGTGTGAATCACTAATACCTCAGCTCTTCTGTGCACTGAGGTATTGGGAACAAAATTGTCCTTGCCACAGAGAGCTTTCAGTGTATTCAGTTACATTTCCTGATGAGATCAGAAAGCACAAAAGCAAATAATCACTTAAGTTTGTTCCTGTTGTCATAAGCCCCCAGGAAAAGTGACACTGTTAGAACATCTCTTTTGTGTCAACAGGTAGTGGCTGTGGCTGACTGTAGCTGTTGTTCACTTGTTCATACACTTTTCATAAACTTTTTTGTGTATTTGCATATATCCTACCCTTCTGGTAAAGTATGTGGCAGAAGTGGAACCATGTTTTTGTTTGAACTGCAGCAGAAACAATGAAGTCAGTTAAAACCATAATTCAGTTACTCAAACTCCTGATAGTTCAGTGTTCTGTAATGTGACAAGCGAGTTTTTAGTGACATAAGATGCTCAAAGGATGAATTATATGTTGAAAATCTTAATTTTAAATTATTCAAAGAGAATGTTCCTAATTTCTTTTGACACAGGAATCTCGTTGGGGTGACAGGGAGTCTGAAAGCTCCTGGAGAAGAGGTGGTGAGCCGGAATCTGAGTGGCGTCGAGCACCAGTGGAGAGGTAATCAGGGGTTACTAAGGCTCAAAGTGTGGAGGCTCCCATTTTGTTGCTATTGCTAAAGCTGCACTAATTTGATGCCATGAGTAATATCTCATGCTTTTACATCTCTGAAAGTTGCCTTCTATTAAAAAGTTTCTTTGTAAGGACCTTGGAATGAGAGAGAGGTTTTATCTTGGAACCGTGCTCAGATAACATTCCTATTTTATTTGGCTTAGATATGTGAAGGCAAGCAGACACCTTCTGTGTGTGATAAACAACTTGCTTCCTTGGATTCCTTTTTAAATTAATAGGTTCTCTCCCACTCAAACATTGGTGTCAGTTCTATAAATACAGGATGGGGAAGGACAAGCAAATGCAGTGTTCCTGGATGATGAAATTCTGAGATTTTCCATTTAGAAAACCCACAGTAACTATGCAAGTCCCAGAGCAAATAACAGAGCAGAAAACACATGCCATAAATTAAATCAAGTTCTGAAGAACTGTATTGAACAGGGAGGGATAGATTTCTGAAGGAAGAATATTATGAATATACTCTGAACTTTAAAAAAAAAAAGAAATCCACACTAGTATACATCTATTTTGGATATGATCACTAATAATGAAAACTGTTTATGCAGTTGTAGAAAACAAGATTTTTAACATTTGTCTGTTTTTCTGCTACACATCAGGATGAACTGGAGCTAAAAATATTTCTGATGATGCACATCTAGTTCTTAAAAATCTGTGCTGATGGAGATAACACTGCTGATTCCAATTGGCAGTATGTTTTATTGCTTAATTAGCTTTGCAGCTAGATAGATTTTTGTAAATGTCTAACCCTAATTTCCAGTAGAGCAATTTAAATCCATTACCTCTGACTCCAGTGGAAGCAAATTTATTGACTCTTTCTCTCTCTAGTAATTTCTTAAAATGTTTTATAAGGGTGTGATCTCTCTATAAACAAAATAGAATTCCATCTTTCCTTAAAAGCTGTGTTACCATTCCTGGTAGTGAGCAACCTGGGATAGTGAAAGGTGTCCCTGCCTGTGGCAGGGATGATCTTTGTGGTCCCTTCCAACCCAAACCATCCTGTGGTTTTGTGAAGTGTTTCATGCACTTACTTGTATGTTTCATTGGATGTTTTTTTTCCACACAGAGTGATACAGCTTGTCTTAGTTATTTCTCATTCAACTTTTCTAGAGAGTGATTAGAGGTCGTTTAAAAGGAATAGTTTAAAATTAGATTTTAAAATCTTAAGACCCTGAGACAGTATCTGAATGAGTTAAATACTTGTTCATCTGATAAACATTATAACCATTCTTCCACATGTATTTTATTGTAAAATAATCAGATTTTTTCAAAGGGGAATATTATCCAATTTGCGTCTAAATGGAAATTAACAATCTCCATGTCTTGGTTTTTACCTCACAGATCAATGATAATTGCATTCTCCCTTATTCTTCCAAACCCAGGAAATGCACTGCTTGCAATTCCTCAAAATTCTTGAGACTCTGAGTTGTCACAAACCATTGTCTCTTTGTTCTCACTTCTTCAAGTCCTACGTCTGCTGTTTTGTAGCAAGTCATTGCTGTTTTTTTGTTTATATTTTAGTAGCATAGTGGATCTCTAAACCTTGGGATGTTATTTTTGTTTGGTTTTGATTTTTTTTTTTTAAATCCGTAAGATTCAACCCCAGTGCATTTTCTCTTCTCCTGCCAAGAAGCAGGTACCAATACATTTCTGTGATGTTCTATTTCTTGGTTTTTTTAAATTATTTTTCATTATTGCTGAGGAAAGTTAATTTCCTGAAATGAAGAAATCAAATTGGTCATGAAAACAGAGTTTATGGTCTAAATGTATGTTTAAAATCTTGTAGACAGCAGATTTAATGGTGTGTAGGGTTGGCATGTGCTTGGAGAGGGGGGATACTTAATTGATGGTTGTGGGGTTTTTTAATATTGATTCTTTCAGACATAGGTCAAGTTTGCCAAATTAGGCTTGGTGTAGAAGCCAACCCTCTTCTCTGTGATGTTGCAGCAGATAACCAACAGAGGACTGTCCAAACCTTAGTTTTGAAGGAGAGGATGAACTGCTCAGTCTTTACTGAAGCTGAAGGGACAGGGACCTACAGCTTTGTGTTTTTGGAACCACTGACCGAGTGGGTGCAGTCAGAAATGGCTTTGAGGGGTTTGATGCTGTTGATGTAAAGCTTTCCTGGATGTCACCTCCCACGTTTCACTCTGCTCCCTGTGGTTTTACAGAGACTGGCGTCGAGGAGACCCGAGAGACGACGACAGACCCTTCCGGCGCGGGGACGAGCTGCCCAGGCGCGCTCCTGCAGACGAGAAGGAGCGTCCCCCAGAATCAGCAGAGGACAGGCCACCCAGGAGGGAAGGGGACGAGGACAGGCCCCCCAGGCGAGAAGGGGACGAGGACAGGCCCCCCAGACGTGCCCTGGATGAGGACAGGCCGCCCCGGCGCGCTTTGGATGATGACAGAGGAAGCTGGCGAGCTGCAGATGACGACAGGGGTCCCAGACGGGCGCTGGATGATGACAGACCACCCAGACGTGCCCTGGATGATGACAGGCCCCCCAGACGTGCCCTAGATGATGACAGGCCCCCCAGACGTGCCCTGGATGATGACAGACCACCCAGACGTGCCCTGGACGACGACAGGCCCCCGCGGCGCGGGCTGGACGATGACAGAGGCAGCTGGCGCGCGGCGGACGACGAGCGAGGGCCCCGGCGCGGGCTGGACGACGAGCGGCCGCCCCGCCGCGCTCTGGATGAGGACAGGCCCCCCAGGCGGGGGCTGGATGATGACAGGGGCAGCTGGAGGGCTGCAGATGACGACAGGGGGCCCCGGCGCGGGCTGGACGACGACAGGATGGGCCGGCGGGACGAGGACAGGGGGCCCTGGCGCAGCGCGGACGATGACAGGCTCTCCAGAAGAGACGATGACAGGGGCCCCTGGCGTGGCGGGGAGGACTCCAGGCCAGGCCCTTGGAGACCGTTTGGAAAACCAGGTAAAACACAGTAACATAATAATCCTCCCTCCAAAGTGTGTGTTAGATAGTGGGTTATATACTTGATGCCAGAGATGGGACAATCAGCTCTGGAAACGTCTAGATTAATTTGGCTAGTGTGGACACTCCTCTACTTAGTGTAATTAAACCTTTTACTTTAGTTGAATTTTAAAATAGTTGATGGTCACATGCTTAACACTGGTCACTTCCCTGTATGCAAAATCCAAATATACAAGTTGAATGCTCTGCTGGGAGCATTCGCACTAGATTAGCACACCTTGGACTCTTTCCCTACTCCTTCTATGTGTCTGAAGGTTCATCTCCTTCTAAAGGAGGGTTTTGATACCTCATTCAAGTGGGTCTGGTTTTGATAAGCCCTGTCTGTATGTACAGAGATAATGTTTTTAACATTCCCTTTTTGTTTTTAACCCTTCCTGAAAATCCTGCTTAGAGCGGAGCTTGGATTAGATGACCTTCTGAGGTCTCTTAAAATCTGAATTACCCTATTATATTGTTTATTTCTGTTCTTAAATGTCATTGATGGTGTCTAGAGCTGTTTCTGATTCTTTTCTGAACTACTGGTGACATTTGAATGTTAGATATGATTTTGATTTTCTGGTTCTTTTCACTTATGTATTGGCAGGCACCGTGTCAACTTTCATAGACACTAATTCTGTAATCCAGAACTTTAGAAACCTTGCTATAAATATCAAAACTTGCGTACCAATTTTTCCTATTTAAAAAGCAGACTACATAAGAAAGAACTCCCATTCATAAATAACTGAGCAGTATTGCAGAGTGCAGTCTTAAGTGGATGGTAACAAAAGTCACATTTTAAAGTAGTGCTTTAAAAAGGCAGTAAGTTCTTTAAAAATGTGCTTGCTTAAAATCTCTTGTGGATTTTCACAAAGGAATCTGCTGTCTGAGCTACACCCTTTGCTTCTTCCACTTGTTTTGCACTGGACCCTTGTGGTTTGTAAATGAAATCTGCAGGGTGCAGCCAGCTCTGCTGGACTATTACAGGCAGTCCTGACATGAGGTGTGCATTACTGGCTTTACATTTAGCAGCTTGCACAGTTTTCTCTGCAGCTCCCATTTGCAAACTTCTTACAAATTTCTTACAAACATCTTGAGTTGGATCTTCAGGTGTCAGAAGTTGAAGAGCCAGTTTCTGTGAGGAAGTAAAGGGTTCTTTGTGTACAAGAGAGATCAGAGGTCAGTCACAAACTCCTCTGACTGTGTTTCTTTCTTACAGGGGGGTGGAGAGAACGAGAGAAGGCTCGAGAGGACAGCTGGGGCCCTCCCCGAGACTCCAGACCTTCGGGAGACCGTGAATGGGATCGAGACAAAGATCGGGATGAAAATGAGAAGGAGCGGGAGTTTGACAGGGAGAGAGATTTTGATCGAGACGATCGTTTCAGGCGTCCCAGGTCTGATTTCTGTTTAAGTACTCCTAGAATGCTTCTGCTAAAAAAAAAAAAGGGCCCTGTTGGTACAGAAATAACGTGGAATTGCTGAGTGAAAGGAAAAGGGTTGTTTGTGTGAATCTAAGCCCTTTAGGGCAGCAAATGGATAGGGGCATTTTGGGGCCTTTTTAGTTTGTTATCATTAGGATGATGTTATCTGTTTATAGGAAGAATTCCAAAATGCTTAAAATGCTTCTAAATTTTTCTTTTTAACCTATTATCAAGAGAATTCCATGTTAGGCTCCGGAAAAACAAAACCAATTTTGGATTTATATTAAATAGACACCCACTGGGGCTGTAAATAGCCTTGTTGTGATTTATTACTGCTCCTTTCCACAGCAAAGATACAAATCTTAACATCTTGTTTTATGTTTTGCGTGGCCAAAGGGATGACGGCGGTTGGAGGAGAGGGCCAGCTGAGGAAACCTCCAGCTGGAGAGATTCAGGTCGTCGTGAGGAGTGGGACAGAGGTGGCCGTGACATGAGAGACCGGCGCGGTGACGACAGAGAGCCGCCCCTGCGCAGAGGGCCGCCCCTGCGAGCCGAGCGGGACGAGCGTACGTTCATTTCAGTGTCCCCACACCCTGCTCCAGCACAGCCCCCTCTTCCTGACACTGTTCCCTCACATGGGGATAGCTTGTCTTTGCAGCCTGCATTTTAACTGCCTTTCCGTAAACAAAGTAATAAAAAGCACCTTCGGCATAACAGAATTCTTCAGGGAATCTTAACTATTTGCAGTGGTGTGCTTTTCCATCTTAGTAGCATTTCACATCGACAGAAGGATAACATTTCAAATATGCACTTCTCATAAGATTGTGTCTGGGTGTATGTCCTTGTGTTTAGATTATCAAGGCAGACATCCCAGAAAGTAATTTCTGACCCTTTCCTTAAAACCATTAAAATGTTATGGAAATATTTCTGAAAGAGGGTTTCTCACCCTCTTTGGTATTAATTGGTAATTAAGTATGGTGTTAATTTTGATGACAGACCTATATTAGTTTTGCATATTTATTAATCCTTTGCTGTGTTCTTAAAATACAGTAACAGCAAATCCATTTAGCCTGGAGAGACCACCACATCTTGCAATTCTGGCATTCTTACCTTCAGAATCTCATTTTGTCTCTGCCCCAGATGTGGGTGTTCCTGCACTTGGGAGCAGGCTGGAACAGAACATGTGATCAAACACAGGAGTGCTGCTGACAGAAAGGCAGTGTCCTCAGTCTGGAGATTTTTTTTTTTTTTAATGTATCAAGAAGTTTTGGTATTTGACTTCTTGGCATCTACCACAGCTTTGTTCACACACTCTTAGCTTTCTTTTTGGTGGAAATGAACAGTTTTTCATACAGTAAGGGGTGGTGGATGTGGTTACCAGTGGAGTCATGTAATTCAGTACCATTTTGCCTCTGACTCCAGTAGCCCGAAGAACCATTTCCTCTCTTTCAATAACAATAAATAACTAAACATTTTCCATAGGTATTTTTAAGTCAGAATTTTTCTGTTTCCACAGTTCAGTCATTTCTAAAGAGACACTTTTGTGATTTTAATTCTGCTAATATAAGAATATATGTTTACACCATAAAACCACGTACAAACCACGTATTTTAAAGACGACTGGGGTTGCTCACCACAATCCCAAACTTGAGGTTTGAGTAGTTTTACTGTTACTTCCCTATAAAATGAAAACGTGTGTCATTGTTGGCAGGGCAGAGGATCAGTAGATCCCCCTGTTTGTTGGAACTCCTGCATGACTGAGTTGTTTCTGTCTCTCCTGCTCCGCAGCGAGCTCGTGGCGCCGCGCTGACGACAGGAGGGAAGAGCGCGGCGAGGAGCGGGAACCAGCACGGCGCTCGGGCCCTGCTCCTGCTGCTCCTCCAGCTGCTGCTCCCCCAGCAGCATCCAAAGAGAGGGAGAGGGATGGGGAGAAGGAGAAGGGATCCTGGAAAACAGAGAAGGAGCGTGAGCCTGTGCGCCGCACTAAAAACGAGACAGATGAAGAAGGGTGGACCACCGTACGACGCTAAGTGGGAATCACAGAGTAGAACCGATGTTTTAGCTTTGATTTGATCGAATCCACAGATTATATTTGTGCTTATAAACATTCTGAATTGGAATTCTTTAACCAATGTTTTGAGGTAACATGAAAGCATGAATTACTTACTCATATAGATTGATCATGCACAAAACTCACAGCAGAAGGTTGGAAATTGAATGCCAGGTTTTGAAATTTCAAATGATGCTTATTTCATGGGTCATTTGTTGCTAAAATAAAAAGAAGCAAGCCCAACAGCTGTCTTCAGTAGAGCTTCTCTCTTGCACCAAAACAAGCTGTCCTTTATATTTTTAGTCTTTCTTAATTTGGAATGGGGTACTACTATTGTCACAGGACATGCATTTAAAACACCTCTGTTCACACAGTGGAATTATTGAAAAAGCAGAGCTAAAAGAATTTGCATAATTAGCCAAAAAGTAGAAATGCCCTCTTTTACATAGGTATGTTGGAGGGCAAGTGGTTTCTGAGATATTTTATCACTATCTAAATTCAGTAAGTTGTTTAAATTTGAATTGAATACAATAAACATTGTGAATTAGCTACACTGGGATATTTTCTGTAGATTTACTTGAATCCATAATGCCTCTGAGGCCACTTTGCAGTCATTGTTCCAGTAATGTACACACTGCTGAAGTGTACAAATCAAACTTGCAGTTTTTACAATTTCAGTGTTTTGGTAAGCATATGGCTATGTACTTTCTGTTGCCAGTATCACAACTGCTTTTTTCCATTACTGGATAATTCATGCCTTTCAAGGATTTATAAATATTGTCATATTTAAAATGTGTGGTTTTGGAGAAATTGTTCAATTTTCCCCCCAATTCTTTGTCTTCAGGGTCAATTCTTTCCCTTTCCAAAAAAGTGATTTGTAGTAATGGCTGTGTTGACTTCAAAGCTGGGGTGCAGTAACAACAAGGAACGATCTGGTCACACTGAAGCCAACACAGAACTTGCTGCTGTGTGTTTCTTCAATGATAAATAAACAAGTTAAGGAATTAGCTGCTGCAGTGTCTTGACTTTTGAGTCCTGCACTATGTGTTCATGCAGAACAACTGTTGAACAACTGTTTTCTGTTCTCAGACCTGTTCTGTACCAGCTGAAAGAGAAGGTGAGAACACCTGGGCTAGTTTCTCCCTGAGAAACCTGGTGAGTGAACAGAAGTTGTAATAATCCTCTCGTCTTTTTCCTGCCCTCTTCTGGGTTATCTAGGGCCAGTAGTTTTCTTGGGGAAAATTGGGTCTCAGAGCCATCTTCTCAGAGTTTGATTTTTGTGTCTTTGGATCCTGTCATGACATTGCTGGTTGAGTCACAGGGCTCATTCAGAGAAGTAGTGTTTTCCAAGCATTAAAAAAACTGTATTTTTTGTTCTCTATACAGTACCAAAAAGGATGGAACTAGAGAACAGCAGCCATTCTTGGCAATCTGTGCCAGTGTTTTCTACCCTCATTGTTAAAAAATCTCTTGTATCTAATCTGAACCAACCATCCTTCAGTTTAAAACCGTTACTCTTTTCCTATCACAACCAAAAAATCTGTCCCCATGCTTCTTACAGGCTCCCTTCAAAGGCCACAATTAGGGATCTGTGGAACCTTCTGTTCTCCAGGCTGAAAAGCCCCAGCTCACAGGGGAGGTGCTTCAGCTCTCTGGTCCTTTTTGTGGCCCTCAAAAGTTTACACTTCTCTCTTGACTTCTACCCTGTCTCTCTACTCACTGTGTGCTACTGTGGAGAGCTGGAATTTTCCAGATAACTTCCTAGTAGGAGATGAGTGGCTGCTGTGAGGTCTCCCCTAAAACCCTTCCTTTTTCCAGGCTGAACCAGCCCTGTCCCCTCAACCTTTCCTCCCAGGAGCGTGCTCCAGCCCCTGAACACTGTGTTGGCCCTCTGCTGAACTCATCTCAAATTTGGCCAAGTCCTTGTATGGGGGGAGTGGAACCCCAAAGAGGAAAGATGCGATCTGAGGGGGATCCTTTCCTTCTACAGGCAGGGTCCAGGCCCAAACAATTCAGTGCCCAGCTCAAACAGTCTGAACCCTGCTGGCTCATGCTTACCTTTTCCCCTGCCAGGACCCAGAGGTGCTTGAGCCCCCAGCCTGCCACTGCAAGGGCTCCCTCCTTGGCTGGGCAGGCTCCTGTCCATCCCTTTGGCCAGCAGCCCTGTCCAGGTGTGTGGGCTGGAGCTCCCCTTGAGTGTCATCCTGTGGCTGCTTCCAGGGCCTGGAGAATGGTTCCAGCCCAGCCTGGACATGCAGCCAGTTTTTCTGCCTCTGTTATGTGGGCTGTAGCATCCTGAGCTGGGTGCAAGAATATTGGGTGAGACAGTGCTAAAAACTTGTTAAAGTTGAGATGAAGAATATCCAGTGCTCCTTCCCTCATCCACAAAGATACTTTATTATAGAAGGCAGGTGAGCCAGGCATGGTTTACCCTCAGTAATTCCATTCTGGCTGTTCCCAGTCATCTTCTGCATGTCCCCAAAGAGACATTCTGAAAGGACTTGCTCTGATTTTCCCAGGGACTGAAGTGATACCATCTGGCCTGTGCTTCCTCAGATGGTCCTTTCAGCCTTTTATCAATGACAAGCACAACATTTGCCTTTCTCCAGCCTTGTAATATGTAAATAGTGATTATACCTTCAGTTTTAATTGTATCCACACAAAGATGCTTTCACACAGGGATGAGTTAGTCATCCCTGCAGCAGCTAAAGCTGTTTCCCAATCTGTGTTATTAATATGCTTTATTTGAGATTGTGATAATGTTTTCAATGAGTGTTGCATTCTCAGGACTGGGCAGCTTGAGAAGCTGAGGAGATGTGAGCTTTGCAGGCATGCCAGTGTGTCTGTTTAATTGCTTGATCTGTTTAGACACAATACTGTCTGACAGTGATCAAAAACCTCTGCTGACCAAACCCAACAGCTCAAATCTCCCCCTCCTGCCATCACTAAACATGAGCACAAAATTTGGAAAATGTTGATGAAGCCAAATGACTTCTGTGTCAATCTTTGCCTTGTTTGAGTCATGTTCCATTAAACAGCTAAAATTTTCAGTGAGCCTTAGAATACAAACTATCACAGGCTGTATTTAGAAGGCAGAACATAAGGCTGCTGCTGTTTGAATGGATGCAAATGTTGATGGATCATCATAAATCTCCAGCAAGGCAGTGTCAGGTACTCCAGGAGCAGTCCAGACACTGAGCCAGCCCATTGGCAGGACTGAGGCCATCATTGGCATTATAGTTAAGCTTTCTCTGGAATGTTTTACCTATAAAAACTAACATTTTTTTACAAAATCCATATTTATGAGTGCTGGCAGGGTGCAGTGGTGTTACTCCTGACTGGGCACAGCCACAGCTGCAGCCCAGGACATGTTGTGACTTTGGTGACCTCAGTGAGGCCATGAAGGGCCAGGAGGATGTTGGGGTGGGCTGGTGGGCAGCCAGGAGGATCTCAGATAGCAAGAGTACTGGAAGGCTTGTCTTGCTGTAAATGAAACATATCTTTGTTGTTTTACTGTCCTTGGCCTGCTGTCATTGGCAAGAACTGCTGCATATAAGCAAGTTCTCCTCCTGTGGCTAAAGGGCACTGCTGAATGGTGTCAGCCTACAAAGGGAAGGCATTAGGTCAGTGAAATGCAAGATCCAAAATCTACCTGGTATTCAGGCACTAGTGCCCATCCTGTGGTTTCCTGCAGCATTGCAAGAAGCAGGCACTCAAGTGGTGTAACAAAAACACCCAATTCTTCCTTTTTTGCCATGGCAGGACCAGCTGGAGCTGAAATGCTCTACACTTTGTCTGGTTCTCCTCTTAAATAAAATTAATACATTTAATTACAGTAGGATGGAGATTCTAAAAACTATTTGCTAATCAAAACCTCCTTTGCTGCACTTTAAGCTCTGTTAAGGGCTCTGTTAGCCCTTTCTCTCTTGGACAGGAAGCTTTGCTAAACCTTGTTCCATTTCTAGTGTATCACTTGTTTTGTCCAGACAATAGGCATTTTAGAATTATATCTTCCTCCCCATGCAACTCTTAGCAACTCATTTCCAGTAAAAATTTATATATCTTGTGGGTCAAACTGACACTGTAAAAAAGAAGAAAAAAAGGCATTTTCACAACCATTGTGGTTTGGTCCTATGGCATCTGCCTGAGGCACTGGTCAGCAGACTGACAGCAACCTGCTCAAAGAGAATTTCCATTAAAGATGGGCACAGACTTACCTGACTTCAGCTGAATCAAGTTACCTCTACATCTGGAAGTAGTTTCTAATTAGAAATAGCTTGCTTTTTGCCAAGACTAGTACCAGCTGAGGATAACTATCCAGTATTGTGTTCACTCCTCTTGCCAGACTATCACTATAGAAAATTTCATGACTTACATGCACAGGTTTAAACAACTGACCCTAATATTTTGATTTGCAGATGCCCATAGAAGAGTGAGAATAATATCTCACTTTTCATAGACCTCTTCTGTGGAGCATAATACAGCTCTAACCCGGGCTGCTTTCAGATTAGCTCTTTGCTGTTCCTAGAATTTACATTACTAATGCAAACGGTTCCCTGTATTAAAGGAGTCAAAGTAGCACTACAAACACTGTCTGTTGCAATAACCTTTTTGGAGTGACCAAGAACAAGTGTGTTTCTGCTCACTCAGTGCCACGAGGAGTGTGCTGGTGCACCAGTAATAACAAGAGCTTACTTAAAAAAAACCCAATCAAAAAGCCTTTAAGGTTTAGTCTGTTAGACTCACACTTGTAAATCTTTAAAGGGCAAACTGTCCTGTTGAATGATTACATAAAGTAACTGAAGAGTCTTGCTGTCAGGCTCTTTTGCTGAATCCTGTCATCTTTCTGCAATAGTCTGAAGTTTGTTGTTTGTTTATTTTACCTCCCCCACCCCCAACTGGTCTGGAAGCTGTTACTGTTCCCCTGTACCTGTTAGGCCTTTGGTGAGATGCCTAATGCTGGGTGGCAGTGATGACAGGCAGCTCTTGGCCTTTCCAGAGCAAGCTGCAGGTACTTGGAGAACAGAACAGGAGCAGCAGGCAGCAGCACAGGCTGTGGATAGAAGCTTTCCCCTTACACAGGCTCTGCAGAAGGCCAGTGCCATCCAAGACACAGGATCTGCTCTTATCCTGAGGGATTTCCAGGTGTTGCTACAGGGCTGGTGCTGCACAGCAGCTTAATGTAAAAACCAGAGAGGTGGGGCAGGGACATGGCAAACACCTCCAATCCAGCCCAGCCAGTCAACCCTCAGAAAACACCCCGAGACACATTTTCTTTGAACTTTCTTCCTTTTGTGTCCAGTAACAGTCAACTGCATTAAAATGTATGTAAGGATCTTCAAACTTCCCACAAGGAGGTAACAAAAGTACAGAAGAAAACTCTTCCCACAGCATCACACTTGAGCTTGATTCTAATGTGTGGTGGACACAGATTAAACCTACGTGGACCAGGAATCACAAAACCAAACACATCTAACTTTAACAGCTTAGAAGAGCCTGTGGTGCACTCCCCATAGAGCAAGAGACAAAATGTATTTAGCACAAGGAGAGGGAGACTGGCACAAGGATAGCTGTAGCCACTGAGTACTATTTAATGCAAGCCTCACTGCACTTGATAATCAGACCTGACACCATCTTTGGAGCCATCTGATGGAGATTTCAGGGAACACTTCCACACAAAAATCACTTTCTCCCTCCTAACTGCTGTGGCTGCAAGTCAACAGCAGTGATGAATAATGAACCCTGGGTCCTCATCCCCAGCCCATCCCATCCCACGCATGTTTTGACTCCATTCTTGACTGTCCTGCTCTCCTGACCCCATCTGCCACCCTGCTGAGCAGCCTTTCAAAAGGAAACTACACAAGTGTGGAGACTCCTCACTTTCCTAGTTCCTTTTTCTGCCAGGACCCATCTCCTTTCTCATCTTGCTGGTGATGTCCCAGCAGTTCCTCCACAAGGCTCTCTCCACCTCCCTGCTCTGTGGACTGAGCACCCCTCCACACCCCAGCTGATGGTGAAGCCACACAGCAGTGTGACCCTCTGTGCTGAAAACTCCAGCACCAGCCTTTCTGCTCCAGAGGACTCAAACTCCAAACTGCTGCTGCTCCTTGTCCTGCCTCTGGGTAACAAAAAAAAACCCCAAAACAAACAAAAAAAGCAATTTCTTTCCTCTTGGGGATTAGAAGTGATACAGCCCTGGCTGACAGCACCAAGGAATTGCCGTCACTCAGAGTGGTCCAGGACTTCAGCCTAATTCTTATGCTTTGTACAGTCTGTGTAGTGTCAAGGATATTTGTTATCCACATGGGTAGATCTCCTTTACTTGCAACAAGTTAAAGCCACATTCTCTGAACTCTTGCAAATAAACAACCTCCCTTTCTTCCATTCTCCTACGGTCACAGCTTTCTGCTTTGTCCAGGTCTCTTTCCATCAAGCTTCTCCCATTCTCCACCACAAACAGCCACATCAAAGCTTGCTCGATTGCCATTCTTACTGCCTTTCTGTCAGCAGGAAGGGCTCAGTTTGCACTCCAGCCCGGAGTCATCACGTTTCCAAACATGCACTTGGATGTTTTCTCCTCTCAGCCCTTCCCTAAAGCGGAGTATTCGTCACGGGGACCTGCGAGACCAGCGGTGACCGCTGGGATGCTGCGATTTCGGGAAGCAGGTGTTAACTACCGAGGAGCAGGTTCGATCGTGATTCGCTCACCGGTTTTCAAACTGGTCAAGGAAATCGCTGGGATGTTTGCTTTAAGAACTGAAAAGCAAGTTCTTTTCACTCGAAGGATTGTTGTACCCTAATTAAATACCCTGCTATTAGCCGGCAACGAAGAACAGCTCTCCCGCCCGCTGTCTCGCCGGCACGGATGCGCTTCGGGCCGGGAAGAGCCGGACCGGACCGGGGGCACCGGGGACCCCCCGCCACCTCCCCAGCCCTGGTTCAACCCTCGGACCCCCCGCGGCACGCCCACCCAGTCAGATCTCGCCGTCTCCGTAAAAATCACATATAGATATATTTGTTTTCTTACAATAAACAAACACAGCGCATCTCCGGCTCGCAGTCCCCGTGCCCGGCGCCGGGCTCCGCGCGTTCCAGCGCGCAGCGGGGCCGGGGCGAGTCCCGGGGGTCCCGGGCTAGCGGCCCTTCCTGCCCAGCGCGGGGCGAGTCCCGGGGGTCCCGGGCTAGCGGCCCTTCCTGCCCAGCGCGGGGCGAGTCCCGGGGGTCCCGGGCTAGCGGCCCTTCCTGCCCAGCGCGGTCCGGGCGTGCCGGAGCTGCCGGGCCGCCGGCACTTTGGAGAGCGGGCAGTACTTGATGGTGTGGGCATTGTCCCCGCTGGCGCCGCACAGGGGGCAGGTGTAGCGCCGCAGCACCGGGCACAGGACGCGGCCGTCGGGTCCCTTGAGGATGTGCGTGGTGTAGAGAGCCACCGCCTCCTTGTTGTTCCGGCAGAAGACGCAGACCTGCAGCTCGGGCTTGAGCAGGCGGGAGGCGGCCCGCGGGTGCGCCGGCAGCCGCCCCGCCACCACCAGCCCGCCCCAGGCGTGGGCAGCGCCCTCCCGGCCCGGCAGCTCCCCCGAGCAGTCCAGCACCACGGCGGCGGGGCCGCCGCGCCCGGGGAACGGGCTGAACTCGGCGAAGCGCTCCTCCAGCAGCCCCTCGCCGTGGTGGTGGTGGTGATGGTGGTGCCCGCACAGCTCCAGGTCGTGCAAGTCCAGCGCGCCCTCGAAGTACGGCCCCGCCGCCTCTTCCTCCTCCTCCTCCTCTTCCTCCTCCTCCTCGGCCGGCGGCACGGCGGCCGCCACCACCACCGAGGGGGGCTCGGCGCCGAAGCCCTTGCCGGGCCGCACGGCCTTGGTGATGAGCGTGGCCAGCCCCAGGTAGTCGTTCCAAGAGTTGAAGACGTTCCCACAGGCGCTGTGGCTCCGGCCGCCGTAGCGGGCGCCCGGCAGGCACTCCATAGGCGGGAGGTGCCGGTGCTGCTCCAGCTTGGTGCCCGGGAATGCCTCCATGGGAGCGGCCCCTCCCTGTGGCGCGGTGCGGGGCAGCGCCGGGCGCACCGTCCGCTCCGCTCCGGGGCCGCTCCCGCCGCCTCTGCGAGCGCGCGGCCGCGCGCAGCGCCTCAAGTAGGGGGCGGGGGCGCGGCCGCCGCGCTCCCATTGGCTGCAGGACAGAGCCCCCGCACGCTCATTGGCTGAGCGGTCTGGGGGGCGGGGCTCGGCCGCGGGGGGAGCGCTCCGGTCCCGCAGGTGCGGCCGGATCGGGATCGGGATGGGGAGCGGGAGCGGGATGGGGATCGGGATCGGGATGGGGAGCGGGATGGGGATCGGGATCGGGATCGGGATCGGGATCGGGATCGGGATCGGGAGCAGGACCGGGATAAGGATCGGGAGCGGGAGCGGGAGCGGGAGCGGGAGCGGGATCGGGAGCGGGATCGGGAATGGGGATCGAGATCGGGACCGGGACCGGGACCGGGACCAGGATCGAGACCGGAACGGAGATCCGTAGCAGGAGGGGGATCAGGAGCGGGATGGGGACTGGGATCGGGAGGGAGATCGAGATCGGGACTGGGAATGGTATCAGGACCTGTAGCGGGACCGGGACCTGGATCGAGATCGGGATTGGGAGCGGGATCAGGACCAGCAGCGGGAACGGGATGGGGACTGGGATGGGACTCGGAATTGAGATCGGGAGCGGGATTGGAATCAGAACTGGCGTCGTGATCTGGATCGGGACTGGGAGCGGGATCAGGACCAGGAGCGGGCTGAGCAGGGTGGGTGGAGTTTTTTTCAGGAGTAAATCTGTCTCCCCTGTGCACGGCCCTTATTTGTCAGTCTAACAGGTGCTCCTCTGGCAGGTAAAGCAGATTTGCAGTGTTTTGTCTGCATCTGAAATGGGGGTTTCATTAGCTCAGGTATCTGGAGCACCTCCCCAGGGGCTGCCTCCAGCACCACCAGGCTGGATCTGCCTCCCCAGCTGCACGAATGCCTGGAAGTGGGTGTACCAAGGGCCAGGGCACAGGAAGGATGGCTGCAGGGAGCAGAGCTGGCTGGAAGAAGTGTTTCAGAGCATGAATTCTCTGTTTGGAAAATGGGACTCATTTCAGTACTGAAAACATTCACAGAGGAAGTCCTGTTCCAGAGCATGCTTGTGTGAGGCACTGGGTGAGCACAGGGACATTTCACAGCTATGGGGTGTCAGGCTCAGCCCAGAGCTCATCTCTGAGCTGCAGTTATGTGACAGACCCTTGCCCTCCTCAGCAGAGCGTTTCAGGATTTGCACTGGAGCCAGCAGGGAATGGCAGAGGTAACAGATGGGTGACAGGGCACTGGGTGATCAGTCAGAGTGGTGGAGCATCACTTCCTGGAGCAATTGTTGTATCTCATCTTCTGTAGACATTTTAAGAGGCAGAGTGAATAATTTCATATCACTGCTGTAGCAGAGAGGGAAATTGCCCTGTTCCCCTCACTGCCAGTGCAGGGAGTGATGAAGAACCTGGAGCAGCATAAAAAATATTCTCTGTGGGAAAATATTGTGAAGGATAGACACTTGTCACCACCACTGCAGTAACAGCATCCTCTGTTTGACCAACAGCTCAGCAGTGCCTTGGCAATCCAAGTGTTTGAGGAATGCTGCAGGAGTTATTTCATTGCTTTCTTTGTCCAGACTTTGCCCATGGACCAGCATGTTCCAGGTGTTGAGCAAATACTCAACAGCTCCACTCAGGTCCCTGCAGAGTTGTCAGGCATCATCAGACTTGCACAACCTCATGCCAGCTGATTGGGGTCACCCACTCACAGTGCTGGTCCAAGAGCAGGGAATCCCACTGCTGACATTGGAATGAATCAAACTCTTCATCAGTTTCAAGCAGTAAACAAAATATGTGGTCAAGAGGAGCTAATGGACAAGTAGCTGCTTCTAGGAAGGATTTGTGTTTTGGTGTGCTTTGAAATGTTCTTCATTTGAAACACTGAGAACTGCATAGAAAACTACTACTTTGTCCTCAGCTGGAAGTTGGGATTACTTCCTATGCCAAACCACCCTTTAGGCAATCCTTGTCAGGATTTGGGCAGTGTAAGACCACAGCTGTCTTGGTGGTGTCTCATGTGAGTCCTTGTGGCAAGGCTGCACAGCAGCCCTGGCAAGCTGTCATCTGGAGCAGAAGTGACAAACAGCAGTTGGCACTGTGAATTCAGCACCATGGGCCAAACTCTGCCCAGCCAAGGGGAAAGTTTTGTGCTCCCTCAGAGCAGCCAGAAACCATGTCAGGAATTTGAGCTGATCTGAGACAGGAAGCCATCAGATCTGCTGGGGTCTGAGAAATCTGCTTGGGGGGACTGGTGTGGGAGCTCCCACTGGCCAAATCCAAAATTGCTCCTGAGAATGCACACACACACATATATGTATACAGATATATAAGAAATCTGTGGACATGCCAGCTGCAGGTGAGTGAGGCCTTTGTTTGGGGCTGGAGGAAAGATTTCTTTCTTCATATTAAAGCAAAAAATTATCTAACAAGTGACTTAACAAGAATGATAGAAGGATTAAAGCACAGAGGGGTTTGAGTGCATGCAGGACAGCTGTCAAGTTTAGAGAGGGGATTAGCAGTTCATTTGAGAGATACATTAGGAAAGGGCTTACTCTGGGGGGCTGTGAGCTCCCCTGAGGCTGGGGAGGATTTACTGGCTCTAAGTGTTGATGTATTGTGCACGTTATGAAGCTTGCCATCCCAGCAGCTTTGATATGTTCCAGCTTTTCTTTAAAACCCCTGTGGATTTTAAAGTGGCTTTCATTTAACGTGGGAGATGTTGACAAGCTCCCCCAGGAGGCTGGCAAGTTCTCGGAAGGGTCTTTTAAAACATTAGCTTCACCACCACTTCCAGAAGACTTTTCCCCCTTTTGGAATATCAAGGAGTGGTTTGTTTCTGACAGCACTAAAAATACATGAGGTGTCTGCTGACACAGGGAAGATATGCCCTGTGCTGCTTGGACTCCCAGCCTGGTGTTCAGGAATCCTCTCTAAAGCTCTTGGCTTAGCAGATGATGCTTGTGTTTGGAAAGCTGAAGTTTGCAGCACAGAGCAATCCTGCTGAGAAGATTGGAAGCAGCTGGTGGGGCTGACATGGGTGAGTTAGGTTTGTGGAGGATACAAACACAAGTTGTGGAAGCAGAGCTTCAGCCTGGGCTCTGCTCAGGGGCCCCAACACTGATGTTTGATGTGGCAGAACTTTCTCTGGTGTTTCCCTTCTCAGGAGGGAGAGGTTCACAAGGGCTTGTGCTGGGGAGGAAACCTCTTCTTCTTGTTAATAATGTGAGGAAGGTGTGGGATCCCAGACATGGTGTCTCCCAGACTCCAGGAAAAGGAAGGGTTGAGCTGGCGTGACAATGTTGGTAAAAAGAATAAAGAAATTATCCTAGTCCCTTTTTACTGGCAAAAAAAACTCCCTGGGATGGAGGATCAGGGATGTAAAAGCCAGCCACAAGACATGACTTTGGTTTTGGGGATCTTTCTTTGGAGATGTGCTTTTGCCTTTGTTGTGTGGAAGCAGCTGATCCTTCAAGGAGCAGGAAATCTGACTGCAAAGGAGGCAGTGGTGGTTTCACCTCCTCCTGATCTGTGCTGAGCCCAGGGGGCTGTTTCAGCATAACCAAACACATCAGGTGTTTATTTAACAGGGTACCGAACTTTTTCAGGGTGTGGAGCAGAACTTTCAGTGCACTGGGGGCAGGAGTGACTGTCCAGATCACTCATTTTAGAGTTACATGAGAGTCCTCAGGTAACTGCAGCAAATGTTTACCCAGGCAAACAGAGCTGGGGTGGGGAATATGGTGCATTTTTAGCTGTCTCTCAGTTTGATTCAGCCACTGGAAGTGCAGAACAGCACACAGCATTAGGCAGCTCTGTAAGAACTGCTGCTCAACCTTGTAGCATTCAAAAAACTGGAAAGAGCTGAGCTCAGAAAATGAAAGGTGCCTCCAAGAATATATCATTGTCATCAAGTAAGTAATGTGCTCATCACAGCAGAAAGTTATATGGGCAAGCTAAACATGGCTCTGCTTAACTGTTGAGTGCTCAAATTTCCAGCAAGATGCCATCATTTCCCCTATTTTGTTTTATCTATAGCAATGGCACCTTGAACCAAGAGAATTGAAGCAGAGCATTCAGCAGGGGCTGGCAGCAAAGAGGAGGAGAAGAGGATTCATCCTCTGGGGGCTGACAGTGCAGAGAGAAGAGAAACTGAATTTCCTCTCCCCCCAAAAAAGTTTGTCAGCTGAAGGAGGCAAAGTGCTTCCTGAACACAGACTTTTAAAAATCTTCAGAGCACTGCTGAAAGTGCTGGAAATAGTAGCTGTAAAAAAAAAAAAAAAAAAAAAATCCATTAAAAGACTATTTTGCAGTCAAAAAAATGTATCTTATCTAATTATTGTGGCTGATAACAGTAGACACTATCAGCTCTTCCATCATCTCTTGCAAATGCATGGAATTTAAAGGAGAATGCAAAGGTCAGACAACCAGCCAGGGTTTTGACTTGCCCATCCAAACTACTGCAGAACACAAATAAAGCCAAGAGCCACATGTTTATCAGCAGAACCATATTTGTCCTGAGGATATACTGACTAATGGAGAGGGATGTCAAAGTGGCACAGAAATTCATATATACTGTTTATGAGAAAATCAAATGGTTTTTATGAAAAATGAAAGGTAGGTTTGGTTTCTTCTTTTGTTGAAGAACAGTTCGTGTTTATGCATTTTATTAATATACAAAAAATGTAATAAATGCTGTAAACACTTTAGTTCCTAAATGTCCAAACCATTCTGTGATTCTGAAGTATTTGGGGAGCAGCAGGAGCTCTCTGATCTCTGAGCTGCTCAATGGGCTGCACCTGCTGGCACCACCCAGTGCCCTGCCCTGTGCTTTTGGAAATGCTGAGGTCAAAATTCCAACTCCTCTGCAGCCAGGGGTTCATCTCTGGAGTTTATTTTGCTGACAGGTTGTTACCATGTGCCCCAGCAGCTGTGTCAGCTTTGAGCCTTTTGGGTTTTTTGGGGTTTCACACATTGAATTTTGCAGTGGCAGTTGGCTTTGCCTGCAGGTAATGCTGTTTCACACTTTCCTTTAACTCCAGGGTGATGATAAATGAAACCCCAGTCCAGCAATCATTAAGTAAATCCTTGTCATGGCAGGCCTTGCCACAGTGCCTGCAGTTTTTCTCAAAGTTGGCAGATTTTGTTGGATTTCAGGAGACCACAGAGCTCTTAAGGCACAGAAAGGTGTCCTGGTGACTTGCAGTACAGATTAAACTCCTATTTAATATCAATTAATAACTCCTCCTTGCTTAAAGGGAGTGTCCAAGAGTTTGTGTACTGATTTAATCTCCTTTCACCTCTGCTTTCTTGTCTCCACTGCAGGGTCATGGAAGGGGAAGGCCAAGTCAATGCATTGGGAAAAATCAGAGGTTTTCTCTTTTGGACAAGTCTCTGGATTCATTGAAAAGAATATTTCAAATAAAACTTTGGCTAGACATTCTACATTCCTTTATGTATTCCTGCTCTCCAAAAATCACTGCTCCAGGATATCCTTGAGAGAGCTGAATGCTTGCATGAGGATTTATTGCTTTTAGTTTCTGAATCTGTTCTGAACTGAATTAGCAAATACTAGTGCATATTTCTAATAGCAACAAGAATTCCAGCAGAATTTCTGAGGTCTGTCTGGCTGATTAAATCCAGCAAAGTCTCCTGCTAAGCTCCTTGGCAGAGCCAGCCAAATTCAAGGACTTTTAGACAATCACAAATTCTGTTCTGAAGATTTTTTATTGTGTGAAATTTTACCAAGCAGAAGAAATATGTACCAGTTGCAATGATCCGTATAAATGTCATGCACACATGCAAGACAGTAGATAAGTTCCTGATATATTAATTTCACATGGTGGGGATAATAGCATTTCTCCTGACAGCTCAATTAAATTTGTAAAAAATTCCTAGCAAAAAACACTCATTGCATTTTCTGTCAAACTGATAAGAACAATTTAGCTGAAAGAGAAAAGCAATCCAAAAAATCAGGCTTGCACTTGGAAATTGCTTGTGAGAATTTACACTTGTTTTCTGTTTTGTTATTTGGTAAAAGGAATAACCAGAGGGTTCTTCATTGTCCTGCCTGCTTGGTGGTGCTGGCTTCCTTAATCTGAAACTGAAGTTGTTTCTATTGAGAAGAACAGTGACGCCCAAGAAAGCAAACAACTGAAGAATACAGCAGTCACTAAAACACCAAGAAATAATTTTGAATCAGTCCAAATATTTTACATTTCTGATACATTCTGGGATCTGTTGTCTTCTAAGAAGTCACAGCCTGAATACCCATGGGCACTACTGAGGCTGGGTGCTCCCAGGTGTCAGTGGATTGCAGCTTTGGCATTTCACATCCTTGAGGAGCCTGTGTTAAGTTTCTAAATTCTTGCACTGCTGTTTTCTCACAAATCCCATTCAGAGTCTGACCTGAGAGCATGACTTCATTTGTGTTTTCAGTAAGAACTATTTTGCTCAAACCTTTGGGTGCTTTTGAATAACTTTTTTTTTCCCCCCGAAGGGATAACCCACTAATTATACATGAAAATTGTACCTCAAAGATCCATCTTAATAATATAATTGTAGTAGCAAAGCAACTGGTGTGATTATGTGCATCATTGCACTTTTCAGCCATTAACCAGCTTTTCTTGGTTAATGAAGTTAGTAAAACCTAGAATGTGCTTTGCTGGAATATATCCAGTGCAATCTCATTATCACCTACAAGCCTCTATAATTGGGGTGATAATGTGCAAAACATTATATGGCTGATAAATGCAAGGGGATTAAAAGGGGCCAAGTTCTGCTCTGAGGCACATGTGACAGAGCTTGGGGTTTGGTGGAAGGTCTGCAGCCCCAGGTGGAGTTTGGGGGTGCACTTGGAAGGAGTCCAGCAGCAAAAACTAAAGAGAGCTGTGGCCTCTGAGGAGAGGGAGAAAGAATTGGTGCTGTCGAGGCAGGAGAGACTTTAGTGAGGCATGAAAATGGTTTAAACACCTTAAAAGAGGGAATGATCTGAAAATTCAGTTCTCTGTGATGCTGTTGAGCAGGAAACAGGGCAGTGGATGTTGGATATTGGGGAAATGCAGGATGGATAACTGAGGACTGGCTGGAATTGCTTGGACCAGGGTGTGCCAAGGGGTTCTCTGCTGCTGGTGGGCAGCAGGAGGAGGGCAGTGAGGAGCTGGACTGTGTGCTGGCTCCAGGCAGTGAGGAGGGAGCACCAGTGCCACTGAGGTGGGTTTATGGCTCAAGGATCACTCAGGTGAGAGGCTCCTGGCAGAGAGATGAGATCAGCTTGGTCTTGCACAAACACAGAGCAGGGGATCTGTGATCAGAGTTATGCTCTCAGCTGTTACACACTTGGAATTACTGTCAGCACTAGTGTGGAAGGGAGAGCAGGCTGTGAATGTGAAAAAAAGGGAAACATTACTGCTTGTTCCCTTGGATAATACAGGTCACAAGGCTGGTTCTGTTTGTGCTTGTTTGAATTTCAACAAGTCTTTTCAGGAAAAGAGCATTCAAATGTTATTAAAAACCCCTGTAATGAAGAGTCATCCTGTCTGCTTCAGCTCTGGCTTTGGTAATAAATTCATTATTTACACTGGTAAACACGTGCCTCATGTTTCCAGCCAGGACTTGTCTGTTTTCAGTGTCAAGGTTTTCCTGTGCTAATTGAGGACCCTGATCTCAACATTTAACTCTCCCGTGAACACTGATAGTCTTTAACCAAGTCATCCCTTAAACTCCCCTCTTCACAAGCTAAATACATCAAGCTCCTGCAGCTGTAAATGCTGTTTTTCCATCCTTCATATTCCTTCCTGAACTCTCTGCAACTTGTCAGCTTCCTGTCTGAATTGTGGGCTCTAAATTTAACCTGGCCCTCCAGTGGGAATTGCACCAGTAATACCAGAAGCACTGGAAGATTTGCATCCTTTGCTACAGTACAACCCTCAGACACTGTGTACAACAAGAGCAGCTTAAAAATAGGTTCAGACCAAGGTTGTTCCAGCTCAGTATTTTGTTTCTGACACTAGTCTGTAGTGGGTGGATTCTGAAGGGTGGTATTTCCCTGCACAGCCTCCCTTTATCTTGTAAAAATAAAGATACAATCTGAAATTCCATGCAAAGCCTTTGGAATTCTTTATGCCTTTGGTGTCCATATGCCCTGTTAGGCCTGCAGCTTCCCAGCATTTGTATCTGGGAGTTAAACTGCAAACCAGGGATTTGTGCCTTTGCTGGGAGTCTGGGAAAGGATATTTTTAAACCCCAGCAGGGCCCTGGGAAGGCAGGACAGACAGAAGGACAGTGTGTCCCTGCCCCTGGGGACAGTGCTGGGGCAGGCAGGGCTGGCACCCCAAAAAGGACAGGGGACACACACTGGGCTCTGCCAGGCAGGGCTGGCACCCCAAAAAAACAAGGTTTCCAAAGACAGAGCCAGCTTTAGAGGGAGAAATGGATATGTTTGCATTTCAAACTGCAGATTGCCAAGGACATACTTTGTAGTGGTGGACAAGAGTGGTGATGAGGAAATTTTACTGCTGGGGAAGGAGATCAGAAAAGGCATTGCTTTAAGGACCTGAAATTAAGAGCAGAGGTGAGGATGTCAAGAATGTAAAGATGAGACACAAAGAAAATCTGATTTTGAAATATTTAAATCTCCTTTTCTAAATAGGCAGAATAATTGATGGTCTAGGCCACTTAGAAGATGTAAAGGTGCATATACAAATGTAAATGCAGATTTCCCAAATGTTCCTGGCTCCTCATCCTTTAAAAAGACAAGCTCATTATATCCTGATTCCACTGAAATTAATGAGAAGGCTCCTGCTAGTTTCATATTTATTTATTAATTTTAAATAATTATTGTATTGAGATAATTGAGACACAAAGAGCCACAATGACAATATTCCACTTTTGTTACTCAGGCACAAAGAGCAGCTGACAAAAGCAAAAGTATCTATTCATGAGTATGTTCAATTGTGAGAAGATTCCTCTACCATTCAAAATTCTGGAGGGTTCATCTTTGGTTTCCTCAGCAGTTTTGTCCTGGTACCAAATAATTATAGCTGTCTGGATGAATATGGGTGCTCTTCCCTTTTGAAGTAAATAGAATTCAAATAAACACCATTGTGTCCTAAACTAATGGACAACTTTTCTCCAAGTTTAACACCCAAATGTTATAAAAATTGAAAGTGCATGCTACTGAAAAGCAACTGAATTTGGAACTGATTTTATATAAGGTTAAAAAATAGCAATGATAATAAGAAATGAACAGTGCTGTGATGTGGTCAGATTTTTCTCTAAATTAATGATGCTCCTGAGAGCCTAGATATGTATTAACTTGTGTATTGGAAGCAAAATGCACCCTTTGAAAAGTGTGCTTGTAAGCTTTTACTGAAATGGAAGTATTTCAAATCCATGGAATTCATCAGTATTTGAACAACAGCTCTAAAACCTTATGGTTAGTTCAAAATTCTTCTTAGTGCTGTTTCAGCAACTCTCTGCAGCCATCAGAGCTATAAAGTTCCAGTGTCTTGGCCTTGCTGTAATAAAACATCTAAACCCTCTCATTTTACCATTTCTGATTTCTTTTTCCCAGAAATTGTGAGAAATTTTAAAAATGCCAGTATTTTATTTTGACAGGTGCCAGGTTTCAGTCATCTCTAAATATGTTTTGCTGCCACTCAGGAAAACCTCACAAAATAAGTTCATCCATGCAGAGCCCAGATGGTTTCATTTAAACATTTATTTTGGTTGTGGCCATGGCTGTGGTGTGAAGAAATGCTGCTGGATGACAGTGCTTGAAAAAGAGGGAACAGCAATGGAGGGAGAGGTGAAATCCTCCCCAGAACAGGTTTACTTCTTGTTAAAAAAATTGCCAGAATTCCTTCTTTTTAAGGCAGCAGGCAGATTTCAGCAATGCCTCAAAACATCACAACACCATAATTCAAATATGTTCAACATGCTTTGAAACAGAGTGGTGTATGAGGGTCAAAATTATGGTGAAATGAAACAAATAGCAATAAAGATAATTGTTCTTAAATTCTGGGACTTACACAAATGGGTCTTTGACTTACCATGAATCAATTTTGCCAGAGACACCATGCTAATATTTTAATGTGTAAATCCAGAGCTGTATAATCCATGCTGGGCTGTCTGGGTGGTGGTGCTGGTTTCCATTGTGTTTCTTCCTGCCTCACTCCATCCCCCTTCTCTCCCCATTTCTCTCAGATTTTCATCAGGCAAAACACAACCACACTCTCAGCATTTCAAGATTTTTTAAACAGGGCAGAGATGTTTAAATCTAAATGTTTAGACTACTCCTGGAAACACTATATGGTGTGGCAAACAGCACTCAAACCTTTGGGATTTTATTAAATGCTGCCTGAAATGCTGTCTAAGGGCAACATTTCTACCTCTTATTGCTGGATGCAGGCAGCAATAAGGTTTGTTTTGGTAAAATATTCTTCATAATGAGAAAAAAGATTGTAGGTTGGATTTTTAAGGTGCTTCAATACAGTGCTTTTTCATAGCACTGATTTTTATGTCTTTGCAAAACAGCTGAAATATTTTCTCATTGAGGATTGTGTTGATTTCCTTGTGTTTGCCAGCATGTTAGGATGAGATCAGACACATTTTTATCTCATTGTGAAGAGGAGACTTCCATGGAAAACACCCTGGATCCCTCAGGGAAGCCCACCAAGTAGTTTAAGGTCAGAAATCAATGTGAATTTAGGGAGAAGGGGCAGTGAGCAGGGCTGGGAGCTCTGGCTGCTCACTCAGTCTGGGGCAGCTGCTCCTCTCCCCTGTCCAATGATGACCATCCCACAACAACCTGCTGTTATTCAAGCAATTTCCCTCTTTCCATAACTTGATTGTTGAGTTTCTGTAGCCACAGAGAGCAATCACAGAGCTGCCCACTTTGCCAGAGAGCTGGGTGTGGCTTGAGGCACCTTGGCAGCGCTGCCCTCCTCCTTTCCTGTGGCTCTTTGATGGAAAGCCCTGCTTTTTTATGAAACCATAAAAAAAAAAAAAAAAAAAAAAAAAAAAAAAAAAAAAAAGAAAGAAAGCTGGGCTAATCCCAGGTCAGTGGGAGTCCTGAAGTGATTTAGAAAAAAAATAAAAATGTGTAAAATATGAAAATCTGGGTTGGCTTTTACTTGCTTTGTGGAAAACCAGGAGATAATGTGTATAAACAGGGAGGGGAGAGATGTAGCAATAAGCCAGAAAAAAACCCCACCAGTATGAAGCAATTTAAAACAGACAGGGCAATATTTCTGAATCAGAATGATGGGAGCATTTCCACAAAACCTTTTCTACAAAAGTTACACTTGGTACTGTGTTGTGGAGCTGTGTGAACTGGACAGAGCTGAATTTACACTCTTTTCATTGAAGGAGCACTGTCTGCACATGGGCTGGGGCTGCAGCCCCTCAGGACAGCTCCACTTCTACTATTTTCCAGTTAGTCACTCACTTTCTCTAGTTTATTTGTGATTTTCTACTGCTAAAGCAGATAGAAAATATTGTTTCACTGTTTCCTTCAGAAGTGAATTGACAAAGGTGATGCAGATTGTTGGGAGCATCCAGGAGATGGAGTGGTGCCTGGCACTCCTCATTCCTGCACTGAAGGGTCTGAGGAAATCCCTGCTGCTGCAGGGAAGTGCAGCACCTATAGCTGCAATATCTGTTGGAATAACTATGCAAATACTGACCTAAAATGGGAAAAACACACTTTTCCTGCCATGATGGTGCCTGAGTACCTCAGTCTCTGATTTATTTCCTCCTGAATGTCAAAGGTGGGGGAAGAGGTAGTTTCCAGGAGCAAGCTGCCCTCTGCCCTGCTGCAGGAGAAGCCCCAGCCCAGCCTGCAGTGTGGTACCTGAGGGTGGAGTGAGGGAAAGCTGTGTGCCCTGTGTGGAACACACAATTGTACAGATATTGTACAATAGGCACAAAATGCTTATTGACAGCCAGCCATGTAACAGCTGCTCTGCTGCTGGCTCCTGCTCCTGATTACTCCAAGCAGGCTGCTGCTGGGTGGGATGGCAGGGAGGAGGCAAGCAGTGGAGCCACATTTGCTGCAGGTGCTGCTCAGGGATCCAAAAGACCACTGTGATCCAGCTATTCCATGCAGGCTTTCAAAGCCAACGCTGCAGGGCTTGCTCCAATTTTAATCTTTACGTTTTGCTGGCATTGCTGTGACATTCATCCTCTAATTCCTGAACCTGCTGCATCCTCCTGTGAGAAAGGGCACTTTTATCTCGTTATTGTGGTGGGGTACTCCTGAGCATGGTTATAGAATTTGCTCATAATCACCTGCCAGGGCTGTGAAAACAGCCAAGAATAGGTTTGTTTCCCCATAGTGGGCCTTAATAATGAAAAAAAAAATAAAATCCTTCCACTCCAGTGGAGCAGGTCGGGGAGCTGCTTTTGCAGCCGTGTGCATTAGTCCTGCAGTTCATGGACCTCCCTCATTAGAGAGTCACATGCTGCAGCCTGAATGCCAGGCCAACCTCCCAGCTGTGTGTTTCAGGCTGGAAAGGCAAATGCTGGCATGGAAAAGCTCTGCTTCCATCAGGCACTGTCTGCAGGGAGCTGATCCCTTTGAGAGCCCATCAGAACATAATGCTGCAAGCACAGGAGTTTGGTATGGGCACATAGACACTGTCCTGGCTCTGCTGGATCCACCAGCAGCCTCCCACCTGCTGGGAAACGATTTCAGCAAAGCCAAGAGAGAGCTGAAGCTGCCAAGCACAGATACTGGCAGCGAGCAAATAACAATGCCCTTTGGAAAGAGTAAATGAATAAAATACCTGTGACCTCTGGTGTCCTCAGGGAGCTTTGCTGTCCCCAGGTTCAGAGGTTCAGGTGTCACTGCCAAAGCTGGGGGGCTCTGGTAAGTGATGAGCTGGAATTGAAATATTTCTTCTCAGGTTACTAAGCACCTTTCATTAGCAAGTGTGCAATGTGTGCTTTCCCTCCCTGGTGACCTTTGCTGGCACGTCCTCCCCGTGTGCCTCACTTTCCTCTGACTCCCTTTTCAGGGACAGCACTGAGGACCTGCTTTTCCACTGCTTTGGGCATTGTGCCCACATTTGTGTCTGGTTTTGTGTGTGCATTTCTTCAGGTTTTCCTCTGGGTGTGTCAGCAGCAGTGAGAGCAGCAGGATCCTCTCTCTGCTCTGGATGTCACCAGAGACAGATGTCACCAGACCAGAGAGTGCCTCTGGAGAGCAAGGGGCTGTGAACTGTCCCCATCAGCCCAGGAGGTCTTTGCAGCCTTAACATAATCACCTGTGGGCGCAGGATACTTTGTGGAGGGCCAGAATCATCTCATCTCTCCATCCACTACATGGCAGCAAGATGTGATGGTGTTACAGGGGTTTCTAAACATTCCTGGTGATCATTCACTGCTTCCCAGCATGTGTGAGCTGCTGTTGATCACTCTCTGATTGTTTTATAGCACAGAAACAGGAGATGCAGCTGGAGAGTCCTGCCTGGGGTGTGTACATGGTGTTGTAGGACTGGCATGTCAATGGGGCTGATTACATCTGGGGTATAGAGGAAAATAATTCAAATGTGAAAGGAACTTGTAGCATTTTCCTAAATGGATTTGTTCCTCTGATTCACTGCTCCAGTGCAGGCTTTCAGTCTCCCCAGAGCAGCTCCTTGTTCACTCATTTTTGCTCTATTAATAAACACACACGATCACTTAAATGGAATAATGTACCTTGTAGAAAGGGAAAAAAACAAACAAACACACAACTCCCCTATGGGAGAAAAAAGAACCTACACAGGGAAAAACAGTGCCATTCCAGCAGATTTTTGTTTACTGAGATGTATTTGATTCACAGGCTTAGCTTTGGGGCTGTGTGGGGCCAGGGTAGTTTATACACTCTTGTTTAGGGTACACAACATCATTTCCCCCCAGATCTTCCCTTTCCTCTCCCTCTTCATATGCTGCTGTGTTCCATATCTGAGTCAAATCTAGTACTAATTTTGTGAGGTTTTGAGCTGAGTTTAAATCAGTATTTAACAGGGAAGCTGGCTCAGGGCTGGAGTGTGACAACACTCACTGTGAGATAAAACAATGTTGGAGCAGATCGTAGTCTGGAGAGAAAGAACAGGCTGTGTGACATCATGAAAAACCTTATTTCTGAAAACTTTGTTCTTCTAGCTCTCCTTAAATGGCTCTCATGTAGATGTGTCTGGGGTTCAGCTCCCCTTTCCTCTTCTCCTTGCACACTGTAGTTTAACTGGAAGAAATCTCCCAGCAGCTCTGAAATTTCCTTACCCTGTCAGGAGGTTTTCACCTGGGCAGACAACAGGTCTCAAGGGACCAACCTCCTCTGAGCTCCTGGGTGGAATTTGTATTTTACACCAATACTGAATTATGGTACTGATGGTGCTTCCAAGGAGTTTTCCTCTTAGGCTGTGCTTTGTTTCCAGGGGAGGGTGTGTGTTCCTGTGTGTGTAGGACAGGACAGCTCTCTCCAGGAGTGGCAGTGAGTTCCCTGCTGCCTTGCCAGGCTGCTCCAGAGCCTCTGGAGGGTGGAGAGCACCTGTGATTTATCTTCTCCCTCTTGGAGAGTCCAAGCTGTGCTCCACCCCCATTTTTGGGGGTTCCCTTGTGCCATCACATCCCTCCTCTTCTCCCCTGCAAGAGCAGGGCAGCTCTGGCACCTTGCCCTGTCCTTTCCTTCCCAGGTGTTTGCAGGAGGCTGTGCCTGCCAGGGTGAGAGGGGCAGCTCTGGCACTGCTGGGAGGAGCAGCCTGGCTGCCTCCAGGCTCCCCTTGCAAGGGGGAAAGCAAAGCATCTCAAAATGAGTCCAGGGTATTAATAAGCCAGGCTGCCCCACATAGCGAAAGTGGGACAGGCAGCACACTGCTAATTTTACACAGGCCCAAGGGGATTTTTCTTTTTTTTTCCAGGGAGTGTGTTATCATTATTTTGTGTCCTAGAGGGCCTAAAATTAGGGCTTGTAAGAAGCAAGCCATGGTTGGATGCTTTGTCCCAGGCAGCCCAGCCCTGGGGAGAGCTGGGTCTCCCCCATTCCAGGTACCCCTCAGCCTGGCAAAGAAAAGGAGGTGAAAGCAGAGGTGCAGAGGGGTCTGGCTGCAAGTCTGCAACACTCTGTGCCTCTCTGTGTGCTGTGTCCACTCTGTGTCCACTCTGCTCCAGCCCCTGGGGCATCCTGCTGCAGCAGGGCTGTTTGCTGCAGAGTGGGAGCTGTGGCCACAGTTAAATGAGGGATGTGCTTTTGAACATGAAAACTTCCAGTCAGTTAATCACAGACAACATTTGCAGCTTCTCTTTAAATCCCAGCACTGCCTCTGTGCACCCCTTGCCCTTGGATGCCATCCAGGATGGAGCAGGGGACACTTTTGGTGCCAGGGGAGCCCTGGGGTGTCCAACACCCCCAGCACGTGGCCTTGGGCAGATTTGGGGTTTGGGTTGTGTTTCCCTGAGTTATATCCCCCTAACACCTGAAGGGCCCCATCCTGCAAGGGGCTGAGCCACCCCAAGCAGTGCAGGGCTCAGTCAATGGGTTTGTTCACATGCTGGAAGCTAAACACTTCGTTAAGTGCTTTTGCTTAATTAGGCCAGACCACTGTTCCTTGTGGGATTGAGTGTGAAGTGAGGCACTCTAGGTTAGAACCAATATTTTCAAGCATAAAGCTAAAAATGAAGCACTTATCTCCCAGTTCTGCAAATAATTAAGCACATGGGTAATTACTGATTTCATCCCATTCATCAGTTGTGTTGATTTCAGAGATGCTGGTGGTTACTCAAGTGTGGGAGTGTGTGCAGGGCTGGGCCCCCAGGTTAAAAGATCCCAGAGCCTGGGGAAATGGATGTTTGCAGTGTCTGGCACACGAGCCTGTGATGCCTGCACTGTCCCTGGGTAGTGCCATAGGAACAATAATCCCACATTTAACTGCTAATGATTTCTAAAGATGCTGAGCATTTGCCTTACCCATGGAAATGTGGCTTGGGCTTTCTGTGGCAAGAAAGCCTCATCATTAATGGGGCAAATGAAACAGCATTTGATATCTGGACAAGGAAATCTGTAGCCTTGTGTCACCTGGGCTATTATTTTGTCCAGGGAGGCTGTGGACTCCCCATCCCTGCAGGTATTGGAGATCAGGCTCTCAGGCTCTCTTTAACCTTATCTAGAAGGTTCCCTACCCTTGGCAGTGGGGTTGAAGCTACATGATCCTTAAGATCCCTCCCAGCCCATACCATTCTGTGATTCTCTGATTATTTTCTGAAATATGAATGTTAAAATAAACTGTTTTCATTATCACAGCCCCTAACCCAAAAGGAAAAGAGTGAAATCCAGGCTGAAGTAGAGCTTGACTCAAGAAGTCAGCAAGCAAGAATTCAGCTGATACTCCTTTGTCTGTTTGCTTTTCCCTGGGCATGGTTTGTTTTAATTCCTTTTAAAACCAGACACAGCTCTTATCTGTGAGGAAACACTAAATTCTTGGTATCATTTTGTTCCCCTGCAGATGATTTGACAGCAATGTTTACAGAACTCACAATTTAGGGAAAAAAAACAGTGAAAGGAGGAAAGGCTAGGAGGGAACTGAAGTGAGCTGACCCAGGAGAGGCTCCTGCCCCTGCACTGTTAATGATGCTTTGATAAGGTGCCATGCTGAGGGGACCCCTACATGATTTCTTTTCTCTGTCCAGACTTCAAGCTGATGGTGTGTGCCCTCGAGAGGGGGTGACAGTGCTGTGCTCTCAGACAGAGCCCCACGAAGCACCTCTGTCACAAACAAGGCTCATTAGCATAGCTCAGCAATTAAAGCCCCGCTCAGTCTGCTGTCCTGAGATAAAGAACTCCCAATTTATGGCCCGGGTGACTTTAGCTGGGGATGAATTGGCTGACAGCTTGGAGTGGTGACGTTTTGTCTCCTGGGTACAGCTGTTCACCAGGGTGATCTTTCAGAATGTGACTTTTCCACAGCCCAGCCAAGGGTATTAGCAGGAACTAATTACAGGGAGAAGCCAGGGGCGATGGTTTTTGAGGAGAGGGAACATCCCTGGCCCCAAACAGCTGGGTAGTGCCACTGCTTTTCTCTCCTGGAAAACAACAGCCCTGCTGGGGGAGAGCTCCCCATCTGGCAAGCTCCTCTAATTCGTATAATAAATGCAAATGATATTTGTCTTATTTATTTTTTACTAGACTTTAATGAAGTTTAGAGAGGACTGGGCACATGTGGCAAGGCAAGGGGCTTCTCCTCAGAGCGAGCCTGGTGTAAGATTTGATCAGTGACATTGTGTTACAGGAGCTGCCTCCAGGTTAGTTTGTGCTCAATTTTGTGAGCATCAGTTTAAGGAAAGAAGTGTTCTGCTCACATCTCAGTGCAGTGATCTTTTGGTGTCTGATTTTGGTTGTCATGGGCTGAGCTTGTGTAAAACAAGAGCATAGCAGGAGGTCATCACATACAGAGCTGGTCAGCAAAGCACAGGGACAGGCACTGGGAGGATGTGATGTGTGCAGAGGATGTCTCTGGTTTCTGCCACTCTGGAAAATGAGCTCTTTGTGCAGTGGATGTCCATGTAAACCTTCCTTTTTTCTTACAAAAAACTCTTTTCTGTGAGTATGTGGATCCCCACAGAGTTAATTCAAGTCCATTAACAACAGACTCACTTTTCTTAATTACCCTTTGTAGAATTATCTCAGGATTCCCCGGGGTTCTTGGTCTGCAGGTTGAAAAGTGTCTATACATTGAAGGGTGTCACTGCTGTTTTGGCAGTGGTGACTCAAGGATTTATCTGAATGGATGGTAGTGGAGGGGGCAATAAGCTGTGTACATTGATGGTTAACTACATGGTGTATTTATTCCCAAGCAGGTGGGATGTTTTGGCTCTTTTCACAGCTTGTAGCTGTGTCTGAGGAGCTCTGAGCTCCATATTCATGCTCATGTTCAGATGTATCCATACAGAACAGAGCCAGGGACAGTGTGAACTCCAAGGACCAGAACTGCCAGGTCCACTGCAGCATCTGCCTCTGCTGCTGTGTGGAAACAGACCTGGGATTCTGTGATTCCAGGACTGCTGCAGAGTAGGTATTGCCTGGCAGAATTGTTTCAGGAATTAACAAAAAGCAGAATTGAGACTAGCAGAGCAAGCAGTCTCAGCAAAATGTCAAATGTATGTTTTCCTTCATTATTTTCTCACTGAACCATGATGATGTCTGATGGAGCATTATGGATGGGGAGAAGGAAGGAAGTGTTAGCAAAGCTTTAAAACCAGCCACTGCTCTGGCTAATGAGGCAAAAATGAAATTCTGGTTGTAGCAGCAGTGAAGTCCAACAAGAGAGAATTTGGTTTAATTTGGGGTGAGAGACTGGAGAGGCTCTTATTGGGTCAAACAAAAAAAACCTTTCACTTTACAGCTTGTCCTTGTCTTCTTACCTAGAAAATGAACATTCACATGGGCATAAAACTCACACCCACTGCATGGGTGGCTTGCACATTCAGCTGTGGTGATGGTGGCTGCTGTAATCTGTTGTGGTTTTGATCCAAGGACCTTTCTGGTCTTTGGAAGGTGAGGAAGACTGGGAACTGTGCTCTTACAGCACATCTGGAAAGAGCTGGAGACAGCTTAGTGACCCCTGACACCAGATAGAAATACACAACTTTCACTCAAACCCTTTGGGTGTTTTGACCTTTTCAGTGTAATTGTGAAACCACACAATGGTAAATGAAGGCTGTGATGTGCTGGCCCTGTGGCAGTAGTTTCTCAATTGCATTTTGGACAGACGTGGTCACATTTTTGTATGAATGTCCAGACCTCACTGTTGGAAAGAATTGCATCCAGTGCTCTGCTGCAGACTGCAGCATGGCAGGGATGCTGTGGTGTGACCTTCTAAGCAGCCCAGGCTGCTGCACTCAGCATCTGTTACATCAGTGCCTGGAGATGTGGACAACTTGAAAATTCTCAAAGTTCTTCTCCAGTGTCCTAGAAATCACATGGGTTCTCAGGGTGTTGGCTGGTTTAAAGCAGAGGGTTGGAGATGCACCTGTGCTTGGTGGGTGGTGAGGCTGCAGTGCCTGGTTGGGAGCTGGTCACAGGTGCAGTAAAATGGAATATATTGTGCTCTGTTGTGGTTTCTGTTACCAGCAAACAGAGACAGACACTCCTGTGTGGCTTTTATCACACACTGATGAGCTGAGCATTTAATGCTGGTCATCAGTGGGCAGGAGGAAAACGAGCACTCACATCACCATTGATCAAATCAGGTAAAACACAGGTGAATTAAGAGTTTGGATCTTGCACTGCTGAGTTGCCAGGTCTCCATGCAGGGAGAGGAGCTGTGCTGCCAGCCTGGAATTCTTCCAGCTAGCCAAATCCACCTGCTAAATAGGACAGAGGGGTTTGCACAGATTTGGGCATGAACTGGACCAAGCCCTGCAGGATTTGGCTGTGTGCAGGTGACCCAAGGCCCCCATGGCAGCTCCATGCTCCCTGACTTTGGAATTCCAGACCAGAATGTGGCTGCAGAGGTAAACACCAGCTGGGTGTCATGTGAGAGGGAGAGAGATTAGTGGAACTTGACAGCTCTGGATACAACCAGCAGTCTTGGATTTCATATTCCTTTAGAATGAGGAGATCAAAGCCTGTGATTTGGAAGCAGCTGGGCAGCCTGTCACGGTGCATTAGGAGGGAACAACAACCCCGGGCCCAGGTGAAAATGGCTTTTGTGGGATTTGGGACGTGGCTTTAGGATGGGAATCCCAAAATGCCCACGGATTAGGCAGACAATACACCAGTCCTTTGTGAGTTTGGCTAAGTTGTCTGCTGCCTGGTGGAATTTGCCACCCTGGGCTGCATCCTCCAAACCAGTGAGAGAAGAGAGAGGCCCTGGTGGGGGCCAGATGGGGAGGGCTGGGGGGTGCTGGGCTGGAGCTGGCACCTTTCTCAGGGGCAGTGCCCAGCTTGGCATCACCCCTGCCTTGAGCTGGCAGCTCTGAGCTGCCTGGTGGGGCAGGGGAGGACAGGGCTGGGCTGACACCACGGCTGGGGACAGCAGGGAGAGGCACACAGGGAGTGCCCAGGAGCACAGCAGCTGTGCCAGGGCTGCCTCCACCCTGGAATGGGCTTCAGGGAAGGATGGACACACAGCTCTTGTACATCTGTGCAATAATTTCTTTCCTAAAGTACCTCCAGGCTCCTTTTCCATGTATTTTTGCAGGGTCTTCTGAACCCATACACACTCTTGATGTTCCCATCTGTAGGATTGTAAGTGGTGACAGTGGTTGAAATCTTTCAGAGGGACCAGCTCTGAATGCCAGACTTTCTTTAGGATTTCTGTGCTTAAGTTACCTCTGACAGGATGCTCAAAAATGCTTAGTATAAAGCCTGAGCTCTTCTTTTATTCGAGCTGCAGGTGCTGAAATGGCCATTTAACAGGAGTAAAAATAACTTAACCAAGAGATGCCCTTTTATTAAGCCATCACTGTGTCTTAGGTAAAGTGTTCTGTCTTAGGTAAAGTGTTCTTATTCTATAAATAGATGTCACTTTGCCCTAGGAGCAGCCTGGTATTTTATTAAGGTTGTCTCTTCACTAGAACCTAGCACCTATTCTGTAGTGCTAAAATGGGAAAACTCTTAACTTTTATATCCTATTCCAGTTCTTTGCTTCCAAGTGCCTGTAAGACCATTGCATTTGGTTTAAGGTCCAGTTATGACTCTTTCTTTTTTTTTTTAATGGACACTTTTTAGTTTTGTTTTGACTTTCCCCCTCCTATTGATTTGCAGTGCTACAGAAAATAACAGCTGAATTACATTTGGCTTCTCCTGCTTCCTTTCTCTTTGAGATGAGGTTACAACGACCTCATCTACCTAAATCAATAATGTGCACCCAAATCTAATAAAGATTTAGCAGGGCCTGTAAAATAGCATGTAGCCCAGATGGAAAGGGAGGCCCTAATGTCCAAGCCACTCATTAGCTATTTATCAACCATTAATGATGAGAGTAGGAGTGGTGTGTGGGGAGAAGGACACAAAAGCAAGACAGCAGAGACCCTTCCTATGAGGAGGAGATAAAAACCATACAACACATGTGCAGGCTGCAGCCTGACACTGGCTGGGGACAGACACCTAAAAAGTGGAATTTCAGTGGGACTTTACTTGCAGAATCCCAGATTTTTGTGAAAAAACCCCTGAAGTCACTGTTCAAGAGACTATAACTAAGAGTTGAAATGCATCTGGCTTCCCATCAGCTCACCCTGCATCCCTTTGCAGATGTAAAAGCACAAAAAACTGAATTTCCTGGAACCTAATATTATAAATTATTTTTTTTTTCAGTAAAAGAGAAATCATCTATGTGATAGTGGGCCCATCTCTTAATCAGTAGTAGTGTTAGGAAAAATCCACAATTCTCCTGTTTTTTTGCTTCAATTCTAAGACTTTTCTTTTAGCTGAAGGAAATGCACATGTTTTGAAATGAAATGAAAAGTTTTTTTTACCAAATTGAGTGTAGAATAAGGCAGGCAGTGAGTGCAAATAGGGAAATATAGTTTTTCATCACTGCTTTTTTGTTTTAGTGGTTAAACATTTTTTATATTGGTTTGAAGTTTTCACGCTTTTCTTGGGGGAGAGGTGTTGATATTTGTTGGAGATGGGAAATATTTTTTCAAGAGCTGGAGCAGTAACACAGAAAGGAATTTGGCATCTCTGGAGTTTGTGGTATGCACAAATACAATCATGTTCCATGAAACAATATTTCAGATTCCAGCAATGCAGAACATAGTAGCAAGTTCAAAGAAAACAGGAAATAGAAGTAATTAGTCAGGCAGGAGGAAGAATCCCAAACATGACTCGGATACCAAATGCTTTACAGAGCAGCAGCCAAACCCATCTTTTAATCTTTGAATATTCCTTCAATCTTGCTCTGCAGGTGGAAAGCCAAAATCACTTACAGTAAATTTGAATTCTTTTTGATGAAGGCTGACTTCAAATTTGTCTAAAACAGCTGCAATAAGTCTTTTCCTCTTCTGTAGAAGTGCTCACACACCTCACCTGGCCATGGTGCAGAGCCAGGAGCTCTCCTGCAATCCCTCTCCCTTTCCAGCATCTCCTGTGCTCCAGCCCTGTGTGCAGGGCAAGGATCTCAGCAGTGCTCCTGGCAGCCTGGCCCTTGCTGGGAATGCAGGCAGCTCTGCAGCATTTTCAGGATGGGCTGAGGAATCCTCTGCATCCTTTGCCAGCTTGCTCTTGCTGTTAAAAACCTGTGCTGTGTTTTCTATCTGAAGTTGTCTGGCTTTAGCTTCCAGCCATGGGTTCTTGTTAAGCCTTTCCCTGCTAGATTAAAGAGCCATTTATGGCTGGTATTTTCTCTCCATGGAGGTACTTAATACCCTGTAATCAAGTCACCCTTGGTCTTCTCTTTGATAAGCTCAATAAATCCTGCCCATCAACTTTCTCACTGGAAGCAGTTCCTCCTCCCCAGCCTTTACATTGTTTTGGGGGCAGTTTTCCTCATCCTCTGAGTTTTGCAGTTTCCTGTAGGACAGTAGACACCCAAGGGCTGTCTGTGGTCTTGCTGCCTGGATGCACCACGATTAAAAGAAGCACAGCTGCAGCCCCCAGCAGTGCCAGGGGCAGGGATGCTGGCTGTGTGGCTGCAGCTGCAGAGCTGCTGCCACAGGCTCTTTGCTCCCATGTAGGCTTCAGGGCTGTTGGCATCCCCTTCATTCCTCATCCCTTGCTCTCTAACTGGAATAAATAAACTGTGATGAATAAGCCCAGTTTACCAGATAAGTCATTAAACTGCATGATTTCCTCCAGGGAAAGCCATGGATTGTCCATAGCTGTGAGCAGCACTTTAGCAGAGCTGTGGAAATAGCATCTTTAGGAAAGGAGAGTTCTCCATGACCATGGCTGGCTCTGGTTTGGCAGAGAAAGGTTTTGCACATTTGCTTGGCAGTAATCCCATGACACATCAGCCTCTCCTCTGTGTTGGTTAAACTGTCCTGAGGTTTTGCAGCCAGAGCTTCTCCAGGAGATGCTGGAGGAGGGAGAACCCCACAGGGTGTTTTGTTGTTTTTCAATGTGAAACATGCCCTGTTATTTGACTCAGTGCAACTACTGGTTCTGCTGGTGGCTGTCTGCACCTCTGAGGGTTTGCATGGCTCACAAACAGGTTTTGGATAAAGTCTATTCATTTCCCTCTGCAAATATGCTCATGAATGCATGGTAAGACTTCTTTGTCTGCCTTTCTCCATCAGGACTGCAAAGGTTTGGGTTTGTTGGTTTGTTTCCCCACCTGGAGCAGCAAATCAACAGGCTGTAATTAAAGATGTTAAGAAGCTCCTTCATTTTCCAGTCCAAAGTTACATTTACTGAGGCATCTCTAACTACCTGGCAGCTGAAAATCACACATTTTGTATTTCTTTTCTCCTTTGTGGAGCAGGACAGAAGACCAGAGACACCAGAGACTCCCAGAGCTGAGTGTATCTATCAGCCAGAGACACCTGTGGTTGTTCACCTTCCCTCTGTCAGAGCAAGACCTTTTTCACAGCACTGCTCCAGACCTGTATTTTTCCATTTGTTAGTTGCTACTGTTGTTCTCCCTTTGTTTCCAAAAAGAAAAAAAACAAAACCCAAAAAACCAGATGGCTTTAGTGCTGTTTACCCCAGGAAACATTTTGAGCATTCAGTAATAAAACTGGGAGGAAATCCTTCACTTCCTTTATGCCTCCTAGCAAGTAACCACATCAATATGAAGTGAGGATGTTTTTGGGTACTAACCCAATGTCACCAATCAAAACACAGCCATAAATACTTTCAAGATGCAGTCTTGAATCAGGATGGTGGATGAGGAAAAGCCACTTCTGTTTTGGAAAGGAATTCTTTCCTTCTGCAACCACTTTCTAAATTGCACTGACATTTAGCAATTAACATGCAAAAGCTTTTGTATCCGCAGGATCATTTTTCATGTCAATAAACACATTCCTTCACTTTTTGGTGCAATGTTTAATAATTCTGATTTCCTATAGGGGAAGAGAGCCCTTGTACTTTATTTGTATTACACAAATTACATGGAAGAAACAAAGCCATATCTGATCATAATTATTAAATTAAGAACATTTGCATAAATCCTTTTTCCCCCCCTCCCCTAATCTAGTTTGCTGTTGGTAAACAGTGTGTTATCTAGGTTTAGCAAAGCACTTGGTTTCTAGCCAGATTTTTGCTTTCCCTTTATCCTTTTTGAAGTTCTCTTGGCAGGCAGGATCTGCTTCTCCTAAGCTATCTGTCATCACACAAAGTGGATTCCAGCTCCAGACAACAAACGAGCTGCTATTCTGGATTCATGGGCTGAACTGTCATTAAGTCACTGCCTCTCTGCTCTGGGGTTTTAGGAATTGTCTCTGTTCCAGCCCAAAGCTCTGCTCTGGGAGCTCCTCTGGGGGCTCTTCATGAGTGGTGGCACATGTTGTATTTCACATTAAGTGGAGAGCTCCGTGGTGCTCCCTGCCTGCTGGTCCCTGGGCTGGGGCTGAGGGGACAGCTTGGTGTGTGGGAGTGATAAAATGGGAGAAGGACTGCCTGGTCTCCGTGGAAGCCCCTCAGATCAAGTCACAGTGACATGATGGCAGTAGGATTGACGAGGGAAGAATAAACAAAGAATAAATTAATTTCCCCCCAAGCCCTGCCTGGAAGTGGGGGTGTGTGTTTGTTGACAGAAGTGATCTAACACTTCCTACAGAGCAGGAGGGATTAGAAACACCTGAAATACCCACGAAATGTTTGTGCCTGGCAAGGCAGAGCCCTGGGCTTGCTTTATGCTCTGGGGCTTGTGCTGTGTGCTGATAACCACGAGCAGCCTGTGGTGGCACAGTGCAGTCAGTGCTGGTGCCTGCAGAGCTGCTCAGACAGCAGGGATGGCAGCCTCCAGTCACCTTTAGTGCCTGTCAGGTGGCTTTCTTGGGATGCTAGAGGGTTATGGGTTTGGGTCGATGAACATAAAAGCTGGGGCCATGTCAGGCTGCTGATAGTTAGAAGTTTCTGGGTGGTTGCTGGTAAGAGCTCTGGTGGGTTTGTGGGAGAGGCTATGGGCTCCTTTCCCATTCCCAGTGCCTATTTTGGGACAGCCTGGTTTAATTGTCCTGCAACCACCTTCTGCTGCTCCTCTCACTTCTTGGGGAGTCCTTTCCCTCCCCAGCTCTGCTGTTGGTTAGTAATGAATAACAGTAGTATTACAGTATTAATGAATTACAGTAGTATTTCTTTCTTTACAAGGGAGAGAATTCAACAGCAATTCCAATCCTGAGCAACAGAGGTTTTTGCAAGGAATGAAAAGGAACTTGGTGTTTTTGAAGGTAGCATTTTGACCATCTCATAAATAGGAGTGTTTTCCTCTACTGCTCCAGGAAACCCTGTCAGATCCAAGCCTGGAAATCTTTTCCTTTAAAAGCTTGCTATTTAGCTGCTGGCATGCTTTTCCCAACTGGAGATGCAGCAAGCTCCTAAAAGGAAGGTGTTAGCCATGGAGCAGTTACCCTGCTGGGATGTGAGATGTGCTTTGCCTTGGTGCATGGGGGTGAAGGAGGAGTTTGGACATGAGTGAAGCTGGACATTCCTTGGAGCTGAATCTCTCTGGAGCACCTCCAGCCTTGCAGGCAGCACTGCAGGTGTTGGGTTGTGTCTCCATGGTGTCTAAATTTGGGGCTGCACCACCTGCTACATCCTGCAAAGGGAGGATTTAGGGAGTGTGAGAGAAACGAGGGGTCCTACATTTGTGGAGTCTGGTCCAACAACCTTTACTTGATTTAAATGGAATCTGGATTGACCCCCAGTAAATGAGATCATTTGCAAAACTGAAGCCTTTGTTTGCTTGCTGGATTGGAGCCTGGCTGCTGGGGGGGGGGTCCCAGAGACAGGGAGCCAGGCACTTAACTTGAAAATGACTTTACTGCAATAATGTCATTACGTTTTATTGACCAAGCATTTCCACAAGTGGTGAAAGGGGATTATGGGGAGATTGGGATGAATGTGCATTATGTCACTTTTGAATCATATCCTGTTTGCAGGGAAGATGTGAGCCCTGATTGAGTGAGGCACCAGGCAGAGGGGGTTTGTGTGGAGGAGCTGTGCTACTGTGTGCACAGGACCTGGGGGCTGCCTGGATGAAGGTTCTGGTAGAAAACTACAAAGCCATGTCAGAGGAAATGCTTTCAACTTATCTAAATCAAGATGTATGGGCTTTTATTTTTGCATGTGTTACGTATCCCTGAGCTCTTTCTGGTCAACTGATAGTCATTAGGCAAAGCTGCATTGCTTTGCAATTTACTCATTGCAGGGCTCTGACTTAACTGCTAACAGAGTAATATTTTTCCTCATATGTAACTTATAATTTGTTGGATGTGCATCCAGCTCCTGCCACGGATGAAATTTCCAGAGAGGTGTGCCACTGTTCTGCAGGCACTGACAGCCCTCAGACAGCTGCAGAGCCCAGCCAGATGGGACGTGTTAGCACAGCTGCCTGCAAAGGCCTTTTCCCTTGCACCCACTCTCAGCTAGGAAATGAAATACAAGATCACCGTGACATCAATAAAACATTCTGTCAGCAAGACATGTAAGTTACCTGGAAGCTGAATTCCATTTACAGGAATGGCAGCAGAGTACACTGTCTGCATTTTTTCCCCCCCAAGAATTGGTTTCTCTGATTGATTGCATTTGTGTTTCATCATGTGTTTCCATCACAATTCTGTGATTCTGTGTTAGGGAACCTTGTTTCCATTTGTGGTATTTTATAAGGCTTGTGAAAATGAGTGATACTAAACCAGGAGGTTTAGGAGAATGGTTTTCTAGCAGAAAAAATAAGATTGGAAAATATTTCCTATGTTTGTTAATATTCAGCTGGGCTTTGATCTTTAGATCCCAGTACTCTGCATTGGAGGCTATTCTAAAATTTATTGCTCATAAGGAATCTTTTGGCATATGTGTCTAAATATACTGAAATATTTCTCCTCAAAACCACCTAAGTTGCTTCTCCCACACTTTTGTGACTTTGATTGTGCTGAACACACCCAACTTCAGTGATTCTTCTACACAGGAATTTTTGGTAGGATCATCATGAGATACATGCCCTGATCCTCCAGTGAGGATGACCAGTGTGAGGATCTCAGGGTGAGCTCAGGGCCAGTCCAGAGAGCTGTAGAGGAAGAGCCCTGCAGTAAGTAATGCTGGGGTTTTAATTTCAACAAAATTTCTCTTTCAGTGCCAGAAGTGATTCTCTTGGCTGTTGCATTCTCATCATTCAAATTTATATTTGGTAAAGCAGAGGAATGCACCTCGCACTAATTCTTTTGGGGAGAAGAATACAACTGAAAAATCAAGTTTCTTTTATTCAGATATTTAGAATATAAATTAAATGCCATGCTTTAAATAATACAAACAGAGCTTAGGGTTAGTAACTGTTTTTTTTTTCCCTCCCAGTTTATTAGTGAATAGCATTGTGCTCCTGTTTGTTCTGCACTCAATCTCCCCCTCGGGGCTGCAGTGATGCACAGGAGCTGCCCCAGGCAGAGGCAGGGAGGGCTCTGTGCTGCCCAGCCCCTGTTCCCTGCCTGCTCCTGCCCATCTTTTGGTCTGTTGTGGCTGCTGGTTTGGGCAAAGGCACTCTTTGTGTTTGGGTCACAGGGCACCCGTGGCCAAACAGTTTGTGCAGCCTAATCCATGCTTGTGGCATGAAGTCACACACCTTCCCAAGTGATATTTTATCTAATCCATTTCTGGCTTTAAGCAGATTATAAATTTCTTCCACTGAGCTTCTGTTTTAACAAAAATAAAGGAAGAGTTGTAGATGAGTTTGCTGCTAAGATTTGTGTGTGTGCGTGTGTGTACTGAGGATTTATTTATTAGATTTATAACCATAAACAGTTTAATGTTTTTGAATTACTGCTCAGTCTCATTTAGTTTGGCTGTGACCTTGAGCCATACATTTCTAGGGCTCTTGCTAATGGACCTTTTAAATGATGACAATGACATACACCAGCCTCTTTGATAGGGGAACCACTGCTGCACTTCATATTATTTTAATGTTATTCTACAAAATAACCATTATAATATCGTTATTATTTTTTAACTCCGGTTTTATTTTGTCACACCAGCATTACAACAATCTACATCTGAAATATTTCCTCATTTGTGCAAAGCACATTTCTCTGCCAGGGGTAATGAAATGACCAAGCAGTGACCCTCATTTTTATGTTTCTCCTACTGTGAAGAGGAATTGAAGATGAAATGTAGAAGCTAATAGCTGTGCAGCCCCAGTGAATCTAGCAAATCTAAAGAGCCCAGCCATGGGATACATTTAAATATTAAAGCAGTTTTTATGTGCTCTAAACAATATTTGATGCAGCTCTCAGTATGCTTTAATCTGGCTAAATGTTTATTGTGTTATGTGTCCTGGCTGTAAAGCTGTCGAGCTCTTTTGTGGTCAGGATACTTCTCCCCACTGCAATTTAGATTTGACATCGATAAACATAAAGGACCATTCTCCAAAATGTATCCTGAACAAGTTAATCCTGCATGAAGCTGGGTGCTTGGAAACCATCCACATTTATTTAATGCTTCCTTCCTGATGTGCACTGTAACAGTTGCTTGCAGGGTAGGGAAAGTGCTGGTTTTTCAAGGGGAAAAAAAAATTAACTTGACACAATTCAGTCCTACAGGGAGAGTGGCACTGGCAAGGTTCAGGTCTGAGGCAGGAAAACCTTGACTAGTGGCTTTTTCTTGACTGCTGACTTGTATAGAAACAATGACATCTTAATTTTTTTCTGTCTTAATTGCCACAGTCCACTCTGGCTGTCCTATTTCTTTAGAAAGGAAAATGCTTGCTGGAAGTTGGCTGCTCTGGCTGATGGAGCATCTCCAGGTAGAGGTGTTGGACTAGAAGAAGTTTTTTGCATGTGTCAACACTGTGACTGAATTTCCTGCAGTTCTGTGTCTCTTGTGGGTTTTTTCAAGGCTTACAAAGGCACTGATAGAATTTTTCCTGGTTTTGCAGTATTTCTAACTGAGCTCAGCTTGCAGTATTATCCCCAGGGGCAGTAAAAACTTCTTTCCTTCTTTTCACCTGATTCATGTCCATGAGATGTGTACAAATCCTTTTGCCAACTTTTTGTCTCCCAAATGTGATTGAAATAAGGTAGTGACCTCAAAAATGAAAGTGATCCATATAAAGATTTATTATTCCATATTTCTTTAGAAAACCAGGCTAAATATGGAGAATATAGACATTCTGTTTTTTTCTTCCTTATAAGAAAATTATTAGAAAATATTAGAAAAGCCACCACCATTTCACCTCTTCTTCCTTCTACCCCTGAAGAAACAAATTCCAATCCCCAGTGCAGCGTGGCTGTAGTAGTAATAAGAAGAGAATTTAGTAACCTCTGGGAACAGAGTTTCTGAATTATCCTGAAATCTCAAAATTACTTTAGCAATCTCCTTTAAATCCCAAGTGGGCAGTGATCCATACTGTAAACTCTTCACATGTAATTCGACACAATTAGCAAATTCTACTTCTGAGACCATCCTGTGACTTGTGCTGGGAGTGTTTCCTCCAGAGGAGCTGCTCAGGACTGGGTGGAGGTAGATGAACAGTCCTGGGGGAAAGCTGATAGTGTCCAGCTCACCCTGGGCCAGCATGATGTTGATTAAAGTCTAGCTTATCACTGTCAAAGGAAATGTTTCCCTGTTTATGTTCCAGAAATAAAGCAGACCATTGCACAGATTCCCAGTGCAGGTCTTTTCTGGACTCTGAGTTGCTTCTGGTCAAACCTGTTTTCCTTAAATAAAGTGATTTTCCAATTCCTGTGACTGACCTTGCTATAGCCAAGTCGAATGATCTTTGTCAGTCTGACTCTTTTATGGTCCTGCTAATGAACTTTCCATTTTATGCTTCTTGTCTGATTAGCAATGCCAGAGATTTAACCAAGCAGAGATAATTCATCAGTCTGAGCCACAGCTCTGAGGGCACAGTGTCAGACTCCCTCCCCACTCCCTGCACTCAGTTTCTCTCTGCTCTGAGATCTCTGTTTGTTTCTGAGGGAAAAGGCAGAAACCTGCTCCTGCTGCTTATTCCTTAGGTATTGGTCATTCTTGACTCATTGACAGTGAAATCCACATTGTTTTGGACACGCTTAAGCTGCCATTTATTTGAAAATCCATACTAAGATTCATGCAGATCAGTGAAAACAGAAAAAAAAAAAGGTGCAAATTCTGACTTGCAGTGTATAAAAATAAGCGATCATTTGCAGTTTGTGGGTGCAGTTATGTTTATTTATGCTACAATCCCTTTTCTTTCTGATGTTGTTTTAATTTGCTGCCCTTAAAATTCAGGAATGAAATATTTAGTGTATTTCTGAGTAAGTGGTGAAGCCAGTGCACTGTAAAGAAGGACAGAGATTTCTCTGAGAATGACTGTGTATGACTCAAATGTGTTGGTTTGATCTTGAGCTCCTTGTCTGCAGATTGCAGGGGGTTGTTTCCTTTCCAGTGCTGCTTGCTGGGATTGGGAAGCAGACACTCAGTGGATCCATCCCTGTGCATGCTCTGGTGAGTGGACTGTCCAGGCTGACTGTGTCTTTGACAGATTGTATAAATTCCATAAACCTGGTTCTGCCAGACAGGGAGCAGCTGGGATGGTGGGAATTCACCTGGCAGAAGGATAAACCTCCCTTCCTTCAGTGGCAGAGTGGATTCTTAGGGAAACTTCAGAAAATCTTGTTTCTTCCTGGAACCAGCAGCAGACTTGTACCAGCCTAGCAGAAATGCTGGAATCAGAGCCAGTGAAACCTTGCAGGGAGTAAGGACAGATGGTGGGCATGGGAATTCTCCATGTCAGGACCTGCAACAACAGCCAGGTGAGATTTTTTGGCTGAAAAGTCTCTAGGATAGTTTGGCTGCTCTGACAAGTTTCTTTGGACCTTTTTTATTAGCTTTTGCCAAATTTAATAATCACTGCAAATTTGGTAGATTCACCAGATTCACTCAAGCTGTACCAGGTTGTGCCAGTGATGTTTTTAAAGTTATTTCCTTGTAAGCAATGGGTGCAAACCTGTATTCCTTGTGTACTCACAACCACCAGAAAAAAAAAACAATATTCATTAATCTGTCAGTGACACGGTCATTGCAGTGAAAAAGAGACTTGGGATGTTGTGCACAGAATGCCATTTATTTATCAGCTCCATGAAGATCAGATGTTTTGCAGTGTGGACACTACAACCATTGTCTCTTGGTGCTGGGTTTAGTTCCTGTGTACAGCATGCAGGACATGCATGTTGGGATCTCTTTGTGATTACCCCCCACTGCCCAACATGTGCCCTTCTCACTTCTGCTGCTGCTGCAGAGGGTAGGCAGGGTCTGATTAAAGACAAGGAGGGATGGCTCTGCACATGTTGTTTGTGTTTGGGGACTGTGCAGTAATAATTGGCTGCAGGGCCTTTCACCTCTATGGCATGGCTTTGAATGTAGATCAGCTTAGTGACTTTTAATGCCATTACCATGTGACAGCTGTTTTATGTGTGAAATTAGCTGGCTGTTTGAGTGCTCTTCCTACAGGAAGCCAATATCAATAATTACCACATCAAATGGTGCTATTAGGACTCTTTAAAAATGTGTATAATTTTAAGTTTTATGGACTTGCTTCAAGTATACATACTGGTGTGTGTTGTAACAACACTGAAATAATTATAAATCCACTTAACTCCATATTTAATCTATGTAGAGAAGAAATTCATGCTGTAGGTAAGACACAGCAGGAGCATCTAGCTGGAGGGATCCAAGATCTCTCTGCATTTGTGGTCCCACTATTATATAGGGCATGTAAGCTTATGATGCATTTTAAATTAGTCTGTGTGACTCTCCCCTAAATGTGTAAAAATCACAGTGAAAAAGCAGCATCAAACAGAAAAGGTCAAGGTAGCTCAGGGAAAAGTCCTCCTTGATAAATGGCTTCCATTTCCATGGAGGAGCTGTAAGGAGAGATATGTCTCTTTAGGCCAGATGATACAGCTGAATAAAACAGATAAGCTTTTGGACACAGGGCCTCCTGTTTTTAATGTGCCAGCCCTAGGCTGAGGCAGCAGCTCAGCTCTTGGTGAAAACTTTTGCACTTTGTCAGCTGCAGCTGGTGTGCCTGAAGAGGAATATTCCATGTCCTCCTGGCTGATTCCAGCCCTGCTGGGGGCTGTGGATGTTTACAGGAGGAAGTTTTGCCACTTGTCCTGTGATTAAAATGTGACCTCATGAGAGAGAGCAGGGAAATGTGCTGAGGTTGAAGGCTGCCCTCAGATTCTTTGTCCTCTGCTGCTTTTTGGAGTTCTGTTTTCCATGGCAACCCCACCAGCAGCAGTGATGCAGCTGTGAACCCTTGCCCATTCCCCCTCCTTCCCACCTGAGTGGGAAGCTAATGATGCAGCTGGGGATGTTGACTAAATGTATTTGTGCTGAAGAGCAATGGCTCATGAAAGTTAAAACCTTCTGTAGAAAAGGTTTGTTGTTGTTTTTTTTTAATTTTAAAATGAGCTTTTTGTTGCATATTCCTCCTGGACCAGAGAAAAACAGCTCCAACAGAAGAACCCAGGGTTTTGCAGGTCTCTGGTGGGGTGGAAATCCTGAGTGTGGGTTGCTGCTGTTCTGTGCTTGATATGATACCAGATTTGTGCAAAGAACAACAGATCCAGCAGAAAAGGCTTGCTGAGATAGACACAGTCTCACTCTGCTCTGAGGGATGAAAAGGAATATCTGACATCTTGCCATTTTTCATAATGTGGAATTATTTTCTCCCAGCAGGTCCTTTCCAGGGTGATGAAGGGAAATTTCTCAGCATGACTGTTCCTTGCTTATCATCAAGATTTTTACTTGGTTGATTCTGTAGGTTTGCATGCAATCCCTTCCTCCTCAGAATCATGAAATGCCTGTATACTCATACATTATTATGGGAGCTTGTTCTCCTCAGGGGGAAACTATTAAACTCCCCATAATTCTGCAATCCCCTATAATACAGGTAGTCCCTACCATTAGGTAATGAAGCCAGTATTCACTAACAAATTAAACATGCAAGTCTGTGAATACCTTTTGTAAACGGATAAGGTGGTGTCTGTGAGGGAAGAGAGCCTCCAGGCTATCACAAAGCAGGATCATTTGCATGATGTGAAGGATGTTCCTGAGATCCTGCAGACACAGTAATAGAGGATATCTTGATTTGCAGTGACACAAGAAGTGGGTTCTCAGGCCCAGTTTCTTGGGGACCTTCAGAGAGGGTTTTCAGAACAGGTTAGTGACACATCTGGCACAGAGTCCCTTTCTGGCTAGAGCCCTCTCCAGACTGCCCTTCTGCAATAGATTCATGCCCAGGCAAGCACAGGAACAGATTTCTACCAAAGGAAGTGGAAATGTTGCCTAACACAGGATTTCACAGAGATACAACAGGTTGGGACTACTGGGTGAGCCCTTTGTACTCCCTGCTGCTGCCAGCCCTGTCCTGGGGTTCCCCTGAGCCTTCTATCCCCTGAAAAACCTCTTGTCAGGGCCCCAAAGGAAAAACATGCAGCATGTGTAGTTGGCTGAGAAATGCTGAGCTGTAGTATTGAACTGGGCTTCAAAAAATCCAATTTTACAGGTGAGGTACTTGATGGGAGGGGTCATAGACAGAGGGGTGTTGGTCATTTAACAAAAAGGAGTGGGAGCAGTGCTCTGTGCAAGGGAAAATGAAGTGGCAGGAATGGGGAGAAGGACAGGGACACGTGTCACTGGCACAGACACCACGTCTCAGTGGGGTGGAGATCTCCCTCATTACTGCAGCACACAAACAGAGCCTGTCCTGCTCCAGATGTGTTTCACACCTTCATCACAGAGCTCTTTCTGCGTGAGAAGCAATTCCCCCACAAATGGCCCTTCATTAGCTGTGGGGTCACGTCAGAAACAATCATCAGTGTATTGCTGATGTGGCCAGCACATCTTGTGAACTCCCTGACCCAGCAGTCAGCAGGATTTCTTTATGTGAGCACTAATATGAAAAGCATTAGCATTAATAAAAGAGCTCTCGACCCAGTTGGTGTAAGGGGTCAGCAGAAGTTTACAGACACCTTTGCCTAACATTCCCATCATGCCTGCCAGTTTGACTCTCATCTTGTTTTTCACAGGCTCTGGATAATTCTATAATTCTCAAATCCTTCTGCAATCCATCAATGTAGCAGGAATCCAGCACACCTGGGAGCTACCCTAACTGCACGACATCGCCCAGCTGGGGGCTGGTCTGTCTGTTCACAGGCACTCATTGATGCTGCTGTGGCAACACCCTGCTGGAAAACAAGGAAGGGGTAGAGCAGATAAAAATTTGATGAATTTCTTTTTTTTTTTTTTTTTTTTTTTTTTTTTTTTTTTTTTCCTCCATGGATGGGACAGCAATTTCCCAACACCCCTTGATCCAACACACTCATCTCAGACGATGCAATGATAGATGCTGAAGAGTACATTACAAGAGTACTTGAAAAAAGTGCCAACAAATGAGGAAAGCAGAAGCTGCTGTAAAAGCTTTTTTTTAAAGGAAGCCTTTTTTATAAATATCTTTTTCTTTAAAATTAGAAGTCGCTGTTAAAAAATATAACTGTATACATCAACCTAATCTTTACTCACAAAAATCTAGTTTGCACTTGGATCAAAGAGCACAGAGGGAGAAGGTACAGCATCCTGGTTGGTCTGTAGAGCAATAGCATGCATTAACTGCAGAACTTGAATTGCAGGATGTTTCATTTTGGAGCCCCAGAAAACATTTGGAAACCCCAGAAAACATTTGGGTGCCATCTGAGAGCCACCACCATTCCCTGTGCTCACAGGGGTTCCAAAGGGGAGTCTCTCAGATACCCATGGCTGGGAGCTAAAGGTTTGGTGGCCCTTTGGGTATCAGCTTCCTGTGCTGGGGAGGACTGGAAATATTTCTAAGTGAATGCCAAACCAGTTTCAGCTGCAGAATGAGCTACCTGTGTCTATATAAAAATGTGGGTAAACACAGTTTGGATTTTATTTCTATTTGGGACTCCTGATTCTGGTCTTTACAGCAGCATCTGAGCATATTAAGCTTCATTTCTGCACTTGCCTTACTCCAGCTCCAGCTCTGATTTGAGCCCTGTGAAGCAGCTGTGAGTGGAAGAGCTCTCTGGAACTGTTTTGTCAGCCTTGCAGAAGTGGTGGGATGAGAATAGGTAGGAGCAATGACTCTGGCAGTCCCAAGACAATAGTATCTTTTTGTTTCCAGCCTGGAGTGCTCTCCTAGCTGTCTGGCATCTCGCAGGGCTTGTTATGTTTCAGAGGGAAAAAAAAGAAGTGGATGCTTGGCTGAGCCATGGGGCTAAAAGTTCATTGCAAAACAAAAGGTATTTCAGCTGTCTGACTTTTTGTGGGGGATGTTTGCTTACTGCAGAAAGGTGATTGTAGCAGCCAGTATGAATTTTCTGTGTTCTTAACAGCGTGTTTTGCCTTGATGGCAAAATTTAATGATGTTTGTTGGTTGGTTCTTTTGAAGTGTTTCACTTTGCCAGGGTAGCCATATGCCAGCTTTGTGGGAAATGTGGGATAGCAGAGGGGGTGGTGATTCCTGACCACATCAGCCCCATGGTGGCACTGACAGTGTCTGTGTCTGCTGTCCAGACCCTTCTGCATGACCAATATGAGACTGACAAATTCACCATCACCATCTCCAATTCTGCACCTGCATCCAGGCTGCAGGAGCTGCAGCCCTGCCAGGATCACTGGACAGGCTGGAAAAGCTCAGCAGCAGAGGCTGCAAGGTGGGAATGCAGAAACTGCCAGGACTTTGGTCCTTATTGCCCCCAGCACCATCAGGTCCCACCTTAGAGAGACAGAAGAGGCTGTCTGGAGGGAGCTGTGGGATATTTCATGCTCCCTTCTGGGTAAACATTAGCTTCTGTGGGAGTTGCTTTATTTCTGGATTTGTTATGCTTGGTTTGTCTTGCTGGTTTTAAATATTTGTACAAGTGACTAGAGCTATGCAAACTGTGCCTGCAGGAACTGTGAAACAGAGAAGAATTAACTGGAGGTACTAAAATTGGTCAGTATCCTAACTAAAAGTGTCACAAGGGAAATTGAAGGAATATGCCAGAAGAACAAGGAAGTATTTAGCTTCTTTTGACCTGTGGGAGCAAATGTCCAGGGGATGTGCTTGTCTGACAGAGAGACTAGTGGTGAGAGCTTGTCTTTAGATAGGTTTATGATTTACAATGCCTTTTAAAGCAGTAATTTATTTGTGTTTAGACATAGCAGTAGGTAGGGAGGCTGCTTGTAGCATCACTGTTCAGACATGTTGGCTTCTGCTGCCAATTTTTTGGTCAATATTTACATTTTTTTTTTTTTTTTTTTAATTTTACAGATTTACAAAATGTGTGGTAACCTTTGAATGGCTGTGCAGATATGGTCAATACAGCCTCTGTCCCATAACCCACAAGGTGAGCAGCACCAAAAATGCTCTTTGCCATCACATGAGGCAGTGAAGTTTAAATTTCACTGGACAAGTTTGGGCAGCATTGAAGGGTTTAAAAATACCTAAGCGTGGGACACATCACCTTCCCAAACACACAGTTTGCTATCTGATATATCAAATGACAGGATTACATTTACAAGTATAATAATTCTGTGTGGAAGCAAGTGGATGCCTTTTAAATTAATTGATTCCTTCCTGTCAGCTGCTGTAGTGGAAGACAATGCTTGTTAAGAAAAATGTAAAGCTGCCAAATGGAAAACACTGAAAACCAGAGATATGTTGATATGCAGAGGATAGCAGTGCTGGTGAATAGCTGCACAGAACACAAGTACACTGGGGGCTGCCTGGACTAAAAAAAATCCTTTATTATTGCTGCTGCCTTAACTGCTGGTTAAAAACAACTCAGCTGACAGGATTAATGGCATAAATCCATTAGAGTGAGAGAGAAATGAGGGAATAGGTTTCCTCTAATGGCATTGCTCTGTAGACAAGCACCTGAATACCATTTTTAGCTTGTTTGCTGAATAGGGAGGATGAAGAGACCACATTGGTGTGATGCTAATAAGATCTAGTTGCTGAATATCATCCTCTGGAAGAAAAAAGGGTGGTAGCTGAGTTCCTGTGGCTCTTCAGTGTTTGTGACCAGGCTTGAATAATCCAACACTTTCTACTACACAAGAGAGAGCTACTTTTACAATTTTCCTCTGTATTTGCCACTTTCAATTTTTTTTCTATAAATGCAGGAAAGAAAACAATAATAATTTGGCATTACTTTTGGATACTGCAGAGATGAAAGTTTCTCTGCCTCACTCCCAATTCATTACCCTCTCAGTTCTACCATGTAAAACTGTATTTTGATGTTAATTAGGGTTTTGTTTGCTTGGTTGTCTCCAGACTGTTCACTGGTTATGCTGAATACTAGTGAGCTGAAATATCATTCAGTAAATAGAAATGTGCCCTATTGTTTCATGGAAGTTTAAAAGAAATAAAAGTATTCTCCAGAGGGAAGGACAGATTTAACAGCCTGCTGTCCCCTTACAGCAGCATGTGACTCCTTCAGCTCCAGGGGGAACCTCAATTCATGCAGCAAACTCCCCAAAGAATTCACATTTTGTAAACTGCTGCAGACATTTCTGTGAGCAACAACAAATCGAGGCTGGCAAAATCAAAGCCTGCCAAATCTTGCTGGATACGAAGGCAAGATGTTTTCCATCTCTGCTCCTGCAAAGCAGAATGTCTCTGTGGCTGGGCTGGGATTTACTCACTAACACACATGCAGATTTCCCTCCCAGGAAAACAGGCAGGTTTTGGAAGGCAGCACCCAGCAGAAAGGGCTGTGTCTTTTGGCTCTCACTTCCAAACAAATTTGTAAGCATGAGAAAGAAATGCCTTCAGGAGGCTTAAAAATAGTTTTCATGGCTGGAATTTTTGTATCATATTTCTACATAAGCTTATCCACTTTTGCTCCCCTGTTAAAAACTGTGATGGGAGAGAAATAGCAGGAGCAGCAAGTGTTATCTGATAACTATTTAGTGTGCTAACATTGCTATCTAACAGAATTTGAAAATGGTGCCTGGGAAAAACCCTAATTCTTAAAGCTTCACGTTCTGGCAAACAGTTTGCTAGAGATTAGCACTGTAGTTATGATTAAAGTACAATCTGCATTATTCCACAATTTCTCCTTTCACGTAGCACATTATGCTAATCGTGCTACATTCCATTTTTCAATAAAAGGTCAACAGTGCACTGTTTGTGCAGAATGTGCAATTTAAACTTCATGTCTGTCATTAGAGATAATCTAGGTTTGCTGTATCAAGTGAGGTTGTCATAGAAACTAGACCTGAGATCTCTGTTTACAGCCTTTGGAGAATAAACACTTTGCATTTATTTCACTGAAAAATAGGCGAACAATTAAATAAGGTTTGAAAACAAAACCGTAATGGCCCAGAGAGAGATGTCATTCATCAAAAATCAATATATGTTATGCAGCTGGTAAACTCCAAGCATTCGAGCAGTTGACTGACAGCAATAGGGAAATATTTCCTGGGGGGGTGGAGGGTGAGGGAGTAACTGATAGTGTATCCTAATGCCTGGAGCAGAATTAATTTAAATTTGCTAATAAATTTTGTTCCAGGAATTACAACACTGAAGAATATTTGTTTAAATTTTTCCTTATGTCAGGTAAGATTTTTTGTGTTGACTATTTGGATATTTTAATGGCACTGGGAGATATTCTACTTTGTATTTTTCTGTAACATTCTGTGTCTTCCTATTGTAGCTGAACTTTTCGTTGGGGATTATAACAAGGTTTACAGGCATCCTAAAAATATCTCTGGTGTCTGCAGCTTCATTAGTGAGCAAAAGGGTTACAGCTTCCAGCTGAACATAGAGATTTTAGCTGGCTCTTTCTGTAACTTGGAGTGCTCACCTTTGTCAGGCAAGGGTATTTAGTAATGTTTCAGCAAAGGATTAGAGAACTATGTGGACAAAGACAGCTTCTGTGGTTATTGCACAGTAAAATCACCAGGACTATCAATCTTCTTTTCCTCAGGGCATACTCATGTTACCAGCTGGGTGTTTATGTAGGGGCTTTGTCAATGGCATAGCATCACTGTGCTGATGAGGGGAATTGTGTGGATTGTGCCTTCTGCAGCATCTGAATATTGCCTGGTGTCCCAGGACAGGGTGCCTTACACTACTTGCCTGCCACACCCTCTCTCACCAAGGTGCACCCCAAAGCAGGTGGGCTGCTGCCAGCTTTTGGGGGGAAAGTGAAACACAAAACTGATCCAGATCTCGAAATGACACAGAAGAACTCATGGCTAAGGCAAGCTGAATGAAAACCTTTTGATATTTTGCTTCTGTGTCAAAGTAAGGATTTTTCTCCCAGCAGACAGGGTAGCTGAGTTTTCCCAAGTGGGATTTATCCATGCTCTGCTTTCCAGGGTGCAAAACAAGACAGCAAAGCCTGATGTTTTCTGCTGGTGGAAGATGTGCACAGCTCTGTTTGCTGCACACATTTCTCTTCATTTCTTCTCACAATAGATGTGATCTGTTAGTCTCCAAGGGCTGCCCCTGATAGCTCATTTTCCTAGGAAAGAAGGGGACAGCTCTGCTAAAAGCTCCTGAATTGTGTTATTCCACTGGTGAGTTTGGTCTTTCAGGTCTATACAGAGCCCCTAAAAGAGGATCTGCATTACTACAGGATGATAATCTTGTATTTGTAAACCTGCAAGTTCTTGGCTTTTCATGAATGCTCAAACCAATGCAAGGTAGTTCTGTAAGTGCAATTTCTCTACCTTTCCAGAGCAGAAAATCTTCCCATGCCTGATGTGTTTGCTCAGCACCACACACTTCCCTTCTAATTATCTTCTCTATTTGTATTTCTTGGCCTCACATGCATCAGTAACATTGTAGGTCTGTGAATAAAGTCCTGGCTTGTTGAACTGCCATTCAGACAATTTTTATGGTACAATTTAAAGCCATACAGAATTAGCAGGAAGACAGGCCTTGGAAAGCACTTTGTGTTGTGCCTGTGCTAATGTTGAGACTCACAGCCCTGCCTTTGGGTGACTGGCACTGCATTGGCTGAAATACTGAGAAAATCATTACCCATAATAAGTTGTTTATCCTGGTCTTAAGCTTCTCTCAGAGCTGTTCTGTGCTGCTTTAGCACTGGCCACAGGTCTACAGACACCTCCAAACAGAGAAGCTAAAGCAGTGCTGGGGCTCACAGACAGCATCTCCACTTGACTGAACAGCCTCAAAGGCTGGGAAAGCCCTGGGGACATGTGCCAGAGTGTCTGCAGGCTGGGCCATGGCAGGGATCAGGCTGGGTTTGGGGTCTGCCTGCCTTGCTGTGTGTGTCAGGTTTGCACAGGCTCTGCTTCCAGCACTTATTTCAGCACATGACAAAAGCTGTGGTTGGTGGGTACATCACATATCTGAGCTGGCAGGAAGGAATTGCATTGCAGATCCAAAGGAATTATCCTTTTTTCAGCCTGGCTTCATCCCACAGCTGACCAGTGAGAAGCAGCATTCTCCCATTCCTAGATGTCTCTTTTAGCCTATATGACAACAATATGTTTAATTTAAAAGTCCTTACTTTGGCTGGTAGTTGAAAGCTGTTCTGTCCAAAGTCTTACTAGGTAGGGCTCACTTCTTGATCTATGCTGTGCAACATTTTCTGACTAGGCAGGAATCTGCCTTTTATAAGAGATTGAATGAACACTGGAATGTATCACAAACAATCTATTTAGAGAGGGAATTATTTCCTTTCAAATGTCTTTCATGTGGATTTTTTTTTTTTTTTGGTGCATATCTAGTCAGGTTCTCCAGGTAAATGGAGAATTACAACTGCCTTGTAATTCTCTGCATTGATTAGAGTTCCTTCATGCTCAGCATGGATTTTTCCATTTCTAGTTTCGGGCTGCTTCTCACTCTTACCCATTAATTTCTTCTCTCTAGTCCCTTGCATTTACAGGCTACAGAGTCCTCTTTTATTCCCCAGTTTGCAAGCTCCATGCATCTTGCTCCCCATGATCAATTCATGGGAAGTATCTGCCATGGCTGCTTAGAGGGAGCAGAGTGGGAAGAGCAGTGATTGCTGGTTTTGCTAAGTGATGAAACCAGTGTCTGTTTTTAGGAGGAAGTTTTCCCTGCACTTGGCTTGTGCTGGGCTGAAGTGAATTGTAGACATGGATCTTGTTGATGTTAAAAAGTCTGAGGCAGTTTTGGCGGTTATCAGTGTTTGTTTTTTTTAAATTTGAAGCAAGCATTCTCTCACAAAACGGATAAAAAATGGAATTCTCTTGTAACTCTTTCCCTGGCACATTTCTCCAGGACTTTTGAGTGAGCTCTTCTTGAGGGATTTCATGGCCTTACCCACCTGGTGAGAACATTTTGGGGTGGAGGGTGATGATGACAATGTCCCAAACCTTGCAGGGGGACCCTGAACCTCGACACTGTGTGGGCAGTGCCAGATGTCAGGGTTTGCCCTGTGCTTGGATCTTGGACAAAGAGGAAGAGATTGATGCAGTGATTGAATCAGCATTTCTTGAAGCTCTTGTTGCAAACATAGTGCAGCTTTTGTGATGGACACAGTCTCCATCTGCCCAGGCTCCTGGGCTGTGAGAGTCAAGGCTGTCACTGTGCTGCCTGATAACAAAGCTTCATCACCCTCAGTGCTCAAACCCTCCCAAAATCTGTGATGGCCACAGAGATGTGATGGCTACAGTGGCTCTTCTGCGGGGTTAATCTGTAGAGATCATGTGTTTGCACGTGGTGATGAGTGATTTATCACATGCACTGTGCCCATTTCACCCTGACCTCCTCTCCCCCTGTCTGGCCTTGGCCCCTACAGGGTGTGATGGGGAGGGACAGTTTCCTGCAGGGCACCTGGTACCTGCTCCTGCCTCCATCCTGAGTGCTACAGGAATAACAAAAAACCCCATTCAGTGCCTGCTGACTACTTCTCCCAGTTCTTGGGCTTTTCATTCAAATGTTCCCAAGTATTTAAAAAAAAAAAAAAAAAGTTTGCATCGTGTTTTACAATATTTTTGTGAATGAACTGACTGCACATGCTGAAGATAATTTTGAAACAGAAAGTAAAGTGGCAGTTGCAGATTATGACTAGAATTTACTGGGACAATTTAGTTCTTTTTTTTTAATAAGAAGATGTCTCCACAAATTCTGTTTTGGAAGGACTGGGATATAATGTTACAGGTTACTGCTGCCTGCCTCACACTTAAAGGTTTTAGTTTTAATTTATGATTGTCTCTGTATCTTTATTTTCACTTTTAAATAAATATAGAAAACATCCATGGGGAGAGTTTCAGTCTGTCAGTAGTGTTATTTTCCAAGATGAAATAATTCAGGAGAGTCAGTGCTTGGCAAAACTGGCATCTATGAACTAGGGAGACAAGAGAGAGCTCATATGTGACTCCAGAGCTCAGCAGTTAAATGGTTTTGTCTCCAGCTCGGGCCAGCAGATTTTGTGCAGCCACTGCAGTGAGAAAGCAGTGGGGGAGGAGAGGGCAGAGGCTGGTGTTAATGTTTTTAATTTCTCATTTACTATCAGGCAGCTCCATATGAAGCAGAAGGGAGCATATAGAGCAAGGAGGGATGGATGCCATTTTAATTCCTTGAGCTTCTTGTCAGAAGAAAAGGAAAGTGAATTCTCTGCAGGTAGCTTGAGCCTTGCCAGAAAAGTGTTTTTTATGATTGCTTATGCTGGTGAGGACATTTTCTTTAATCAATTGTGTGGGCTTTTGGGGTTTTTTAAATTTTTTTGTTGTTGTTGTTCATAGGATGAGTAGGATTGACTTGTGCCTCTCTCACATTTTCATAATGTCAGTGCATTATTTTCTTGCTGCATTCAGAAGCATGCTAGGCACTTGTCACAATCAAATATTATTTATTTGGAGACTCAGTAGGATGCCCAGGCATCTGAATGCCTCTAGAAGAAGCACTGCTGCTTTGAGTGATTGTGCAGTGGCACTTCTCCTCCCAGCTGTGCCTCACAATCTCGGGCTGCCAGCAGACCTGTGGTGAGCAGAGACTTTGCACTGCTCCTCCTCTGACATCTCTTCTTCCCTCAGGTTGCATTGTTATTCTGGTTTTCTTTTTTCCACTGACCACTCAAAGCCAAAAGCTTTGAAATTGGGTGAGGGGAGGAAGAAGAACCTGCCAGAAAAGTGCCCTTGATGATCTGGTGTTGTACCTTGTGTGCAGAGAATTTGTGGGGGCTCTGAGCTCCCCTGCAGCACTGAGGATGGGGGTGGGAGTAAAGGCTTGGGAAAAACTTTTTAATAAAGCATCTCTTTGGAGCTGTGCCATCCTGAACATAAAGCTGGGCTTTATTGGGTGGAGGGTAGCACAGAAGCACCTCAACCCTCTCTTATGAGTCTCACAGCTCCATTGACAAAAGAAATACAGGCACATGTCAAAAATGTCACTGTCGTTTTGTAATGGGAAGGATGTCCAGCTATTGATCTTCCTTTAGATGTTCTACCTTGTGTAATTCATTCTCAAAGCCTCACTGTGTTTTTCCCAAGGGCAAAGAGACATTTAAAGCAGGTCTTGGCTATCCTGTGTATTCAGGTTCTTCAAGCAGCAGGCAGATATTTCAAAAAGTGTTTTTTTAGTGGAGAGGGTGTTTAAGTGCTGTGATTGGTCTCAAGCTTCTGCTCTGCCCATGCAGCCTCTGTGAACCTAAAAAATGCTGACAGTCCTCAGTGAGAGACAGTGGAGGGGTGTTTGGTGCTTCTCACAGGTATGGGCTGGGGGAAACTAGTACCAAAAACACCTAAGAAAAATCCTGGCGTGGGTACAAAGCCATCCTGGCTGGTCTTACAAGACTTTGGACAAGACTCAGTGCTTCTCCTGCATTGTGTGATTGGGATTCTCTCCAGCAGAGCCCTGGACATGGCATCTGGGACTTTCCTGACTCCTTGCACTGCATTATGAACTGCTGGCTCAGTGAAGGGCCCGTGTTTTGCAGCCCTGGTCACAGTCCCAAAGTGGACAATAGTTGTTGTTATGCAGTAACATGCAGAAAACTGCTGCCAATCTGCATAGGTGTGTATTTCTTACCTCTCCCTGCCTCTCCCTGTTTATGCATTACACCCTGGAGCAGGTATGAAGGGACTTGTTTCCCTGGATGGAGACAAACACCTACAGGTGAAAACCATCTCCTGATGGAAGCCAAAGAATCATATTCAGGGTTTCTGACTTGCCTTCCCTTTGAGTTTACTATTCAGTACCTTATTTATTTTAATGCTCCTGCTGCAGAATGGTTGTGGTGCCTGAGTTAGAGCAGTGCAGCAGCTCCTGGTGCTTCCCTGGGCCATGCTCAGGTGACACACACCAGAGTACCTGATGTGCCTGTTTGTGAGGGTGAGGAGCCCTGAGCTGAACCACTAAACATTTGCCAATGCAAATCTGTTAAATCTTCTGGGAAGAGTTCAGCGTGCATGCTCCAACTCTCAAACTTCCAAATTTGTGCAGAAGAAAGACAGGTTTGCTGGGACTCACTGCTAATGTGCAGGAGGTGCTTGGTGGCCTTGTCCAGCTGGCAGCCTTCCCAGGGGCTGCATCCCAGTCCCCAGGCAGCAGTGTCACATCACAGGGGAAGGACCTGAGCTGTGCACAGTGCTCAGCCAGAGAGGAGGCTGGGGAGATTTCAAGGAAGAGAGAGGAGGTAGGTGACCTTGAATTGAAAGGGTCTTTATCCTATTTCTTATCTGAACCTCACTGGATCAAGACTGGCTGAAAATGATTTTGTTCTGCTGGTTGCTCAATGGCCTGTGTGAAATGCCATTGACAGATCTGGCAGCAGTTGCCAAGTGCTCAGGCTCCCTGTGAGTAACACAGTCCTGGCCCTGCTGTGCAGAGCCTCTCGTGCTCTAACTGAGGCACTGCTTACTTTCCATGGTATTTTGGGGGAGGAAAGCAGTTTTTTACCCCACACAATGACTCACAGCTGAGAGAAGCACAAGCCACGAGCCCACGCACTGGGTTTGGTGTGTTGTTTAGCTCGCTGCCTGCCTCCCATGAGAGCACTTTGCATTCACATCAGTCCCTCATTAACACAGCAGTGGGGGTTTGCAGAGTGGAAGGATATTTCAGATGATATTAGGAGTGGGCTGCAGGAGCTAGAATCATCACACCTAGCTGTAGGTGTTCAGAAGAGGTGGGTCTGCTTCTTGTCATCAGAGGAAAAAAAGCATTTGTGCTTTGAATTCCTGGAACTGTTCAAGGCCAGGCTGGATGAGTCTCTGAGCAACACAGTGAGGTGTAGCACTCCCTGTCCATGGCAGGGGGTTTGGAATAAATGATCTTTGAGGTCCCTTCCAACCCAAAGAATTCTGGTTTCAGTGATTTGAGAGGGTGACATTATTGGTACTTCCAGGTGGGTTTGGACAAGGGGTTGGCTCCCCTTTTGCTGCTGGCCCAGAGTTTGGGGATTGGCTCTCCATGCTCAGCTGGAATCTCTGAGCCTTTTTTGTTCTTGAGACCCAAGCTCAGCTCCTGCAGGTGATTCACATGAGCTTGTGCTTAAAACCCAGGCTGCTCCAGCTTTTCTGAGTAGGGGGCTGTTTGGGGTGGCTCCTGTAATTGATTGACTCACTCAGGAAAGATTTCTCCAGAAGTGACTTTAATATAGATAAAGTTGGATAATGATGTACTTCAGACTTTCAGTTTACTGGTGACTTTTCAATGTCTTTTACACAGAGAACATAAAGGACTGTGGCATCATTGGTGAGATGCACATGCAGCATCCCATCATGGCAGCACAGGATGGGAAGCCCTGATTCAGCCCTGGATCTCTCAGGATCCAGCTGCAGGGAACTGGGATATAGAGATGGGAAACTGGGATATAGAGATGGGAAGCTGGACATTGTGCCAGTGCTGTTATAGTGCAGGGCTTTCCATATTTAGTGTGGCTAATTGAGGCTCTTTAGGAGTGTCTCTGTGAGAAAGATGCTCTCTGTGTGCCTAGAAGCTGCCTCACTCTGCTTGGGTAAGGTCTGAACAGGTAATTCTATAAAAGAAATTGGTTTTTGAGGCAGCAGGTGCTTTCTACAAGGTATGGAGATTTCATTTGGAAATGGGACACATCTTGGACATTACCAAGGAGCTCTGTAGCATTCAAGGCTGACTCTCTAGTCTGAACCTGAGTTCAGTTATGTCTAGAAATTCCCATTCAGTGGATGTTTAATATAAAGTGAATTTGCATCTCATTTCCAATTCTTTTTCTGGTACTACTGTCTGTCATATTCCCCTGAGACATCCACCTGACCTCTAAATTGATCCAGAGTCTTTTTTCAGAGGTGAAACCTTGCTCCTTTTCAAGCAGGGCAGCACTCTTCCAGCATGTATTGCAGCTGAGATGTGTGATTTGATCAAAGGTTTATCCCATGATGTGAAAATCCTGGTTTTGTGCTCCTGCCCCAGGACAACACCTTGGGCTCTGCTTTCTCCTTGCACTTGGGGTTTCAAACTGGCAGAGGAGGTAAAATGTGTAGGTGGCAAAACCCACCAAAGCATCAGAAAGAGCAACAGGTAATAAGAGGGCGAAGAACATTTGCTTTGCCAAGCCTTGGAAGATGTTTGGGTGCCAGAAGATGTGGGTGAGATCCTGAAGAGGAAACAGTGAAGCCCTTCATCACCCCCTCCTCATTGCCTTCTTCCTCCTCTTCCTCTGCCTTGAAGGGACACATTTTCCCACAGATGCTGCTACTCTGAAGCTTAATTTATCAGCCTTTGGCAATTCCTCAAAGCTGTTGAAAGAGTCCTCAATGGGGTGAGGGGAAAAATGAACGAGTCAAAGGCTTCATTAGGGAAGGAGTCCATCAGTGGTGGCTGGGGTGAGAGATGAAGCCCTTTGCTCTGCTGGGGCTCTGCCACAAGTTCTCCTCCTTGTATCCTTTGCCTTGGCCTCACCTTGGAGCTGCTGCTGGTGACCCTGGTGTAGCTGCCACACAAGCATAAATTGGATGAGAGCTAATTAACTGTCAAAACCCAGGGCAAAAGACAATAAACCCCTGCTTCACCTCCTGGTGGGTTTCAGTCTTTTCTCTTTGATGTGACAGCTTGTCCTCCATTCCTTTTGCAAACAGCTCACCATTGCAGAGGAAATGCAATACAGCAAGGCAATCACTTACCACCAGTGACAGCAAATAAACATGAAAAATGGGCTTTGAAATACTAAAGGACAATGATCAGAAAGGTTTCTTCTTTCATCCTAAATCATGATGTTTAGCACTTGGCTGTAGTGTTATAAGTTATTTATAAATGTCTTGGCTTGTTAGGAAATATCTGTTTTTATATAAAGATAAATAATGTTTTTAATCAGATGATAGATGTGCATGCTGTGCATGGGGAGGGGGAATGTGGAGAAACCAAGGCAGACTCAGTGTAATATCTTCATCCTAATGGGGAGGCACCTAACCAAGCAAAATATTGCAAAGTGACATTTTCCCCTAGGCATGAGTAACACAGACTTGTTTGTATTGAAGGAAAGCTCATTAAAATTTCTGATGGAACAATTTTCTGTCAGAAAATGAAATTTCATCAGAATTAGAATGTCTTACTGAGAGTTGTCAATCACACATATTTGCAACTGAGGAACATTTTTGTTTTGCTTTGGTAAGGTAAAATCCTTGTTTCTGTGTTTGTTTGGATACTCCACACAAAATGTTGATGTACTTTAGCAGGATTTAATTTGTTACATTGCTTTGATGTTCTCAAAACAAAATTTCAAAATGTATCAATATAGATGGGTTCAAAACTGGATTTTTTTGGATTGTCACTTCATGAGAAATTTTAATTTTTTTTTTTTTTGTTCTGATTCAATGGAAAAACATGCCAGAATGTCAGTTTCTCATATGACACAAGATCTGTTTTTCACTCAACTCCAATTATAGCATTTGAATTTTGAAATTTAAAGAAGCAGAGAAAAACAGGAGGCAGGAAGAAGATGTGTCAAAACCACCTTTTGTTCCCCCCCTTCCTCAGACACATGAATCAGCTTTGGCAAACCCAGCGTTCTCCAGTGTTGTTATTGGAATTGGAATATTGGTTTATTATAATTTCCATGCTATTGTAGGCACATTCCTAGCTGGGCCTTGTGGGGATGTATTTTTTCTGGAAAAACTCAGTCCCTACACCTGAATGTGGGATGCAGCCTCCTCTTCCCACTAAAGGGGAGATTTTGTACTTTTTTTTTTTTTTTCTTTTTTTTTTTTGTGGATTCTCATTTCTGCTGCTTGTGAGGGGTTTTGCAGATTAAGAAGTGTTGGAGGCTGCTGTTCTCTGCAGGCTTTGGGACATCCTGCTGACCTGGGGCACTGAGCTATGGAGTTTCAGGCTCTACAGTGAGAGCTGGGGAGGCAGCAGAAGGGAGCTGCACCCAAATGAACAATCCCACCCCTCAGCAGCAGCTTTTATTTAAAAACAACTCCCAAATCTTCCCTGCACTGTTTCAGAGTGTGAGCATGCTTCTGAGGGATTTGTTTTCCTTGCAAAGGAGTTCTAACACACTTTGGAGCAGCCTGTGAACAGTTACAGGTGCATCCACTCAAGGCTTGGTTTATCTTGCTCTGATAATACCTTTGGAAGAATATTTACCCTTGGTGAACACAAAGTGCAGAAGGATCCAGGCTGGAAACAAGACTGCAGTATTGCCCCAGCCCCCCCTTGCTGCTGCACTCACTTTTGGATTATTTCATTATTATTCATTGTTATTTTGGATTGTTTCGAGGTTAAGGCAGCCCAGCTCAGGAATTCTTCCAAGGGGGAATGTAAGTCATGCTGGAAATGAGACATTTGGAAAACAAGAACACAGATTTACTTCATATAGGATGTTTTTGGTGTTTGAAAATAAATTCTGCTCAGCAAAGGCATTCTCTGCTTAATTACATGATTTTGACAGGTTTTATTCCAAGAAGGAAATGTCACCATTTGTCACGAGCCAGCCTGAATAAGATTTTGTTTGTACATTCCTTTTCCACACTACTTTGAATTATGCCATAGTAAATTTGGAGCAGCTCTATTGAGTTCACTGGAAAGTGACTTTGGTTTTATACAGCTGGAATTAAAAAGAGTTTTTGCCCTGTTGCACTTGGATTTGTGGCTAATCTAAGATTTTCTATAGCAAGTCTTTGGCCATCTTGACATCATTCAACTCATTGCACTGTCCTTCCCCACTTCATAAAGGGTTCTGGTTTGGTTTTGGTTCCAGGTCTTGTTTTATTTTTGAAGGAAGGAAGGAAGACTTTCACCGTGGTGAAAGGAGAAAGGGGAAGCTGTGACCTTCACACATAATTTCATTTGGCTTCTGTGTGGTTTTCAGATGGGGAAAATGCACTTAGATTGCAAATGGTTCTCGGTGTGATAAACTGGCTTGCTGGGATCCCCTCCTGAAATAAGCCCTCCAGTCTGGAATATTTTCTAGTGGAAGGGTGGGGGACAGTCCTGCATCAGCAGAGAGCTCTGCAGATTTTGCAGTGTCCTGTGAGGAGCAGGCTGGTGGTGCTGGGGCAGCCATGGATGGAGTGTGAGGCTCCTGCAGGCTGAAATCCTGCTCCAGGGAATGTAGCTGTTAGAAATCAGCCTTGTCCAGGTTTTACTGGCTCTGCTGTCTCCTTCCAGGTCACTTTTGGTAGTGCACAGCTGTTAAATGCAGCTCTGGCTCCCAAAGAGCAGAGTGAGGAGAAGGCACAGTGACAGAGAGGGCAAAGTCGTGCCTTGGTGAAAGATTCCTTCAGCTGAATTGGACTTGTGTTAAGTTCTTCCCTGAGGGCAAATACTTGGTTTTATTTATGGCTCCTGAGTTATAAGAAAGCTTTCATTTTAGGAAGGTTTCAGAATTATTTCCCCTCTCTCTCTCCCACTTGTTATATTTGACTAGCTGTGGCACTGACTGTCGTTTCACATGATAAAAATACTCTGCTACAGAAATCAGAAAAGAAATGAACCTCGTAATAAACTAATCTTCCAATTTCTTGGTAGCCAAATCAGGTTGCTGTGTAAATGTTTATACCTTGGGCCTCTTAAAATTCCCATCACTCCAGTATTTCCCTCCACTCAGACTCTGTTAGACTCAAGCCTTTTAAAACACATTTGTTTTTGAAAATAACCATAGACATTTTTGTGCCCAAAACCTTTATGCTCCAACACTGCTTACAACTTCAATAATGGGATAACCCATTTGGATTATAATGGGATAATGGGATATCAGAGTGGGGTGACCCATTTAACTGTTTCTAGCCCTGCTGAAATGCAGAAAATTTAAATCTGCTCTTTCCTTCCCCTGGCAGCTCCCATTTCCCCACTGACCCTGCTGTTTAGAGCAAATGAGCAGGATAACCATGTCCTTGGTTGGTATCTATGCCCACATTGTGCAGTGAGAGCCCTGTCTGTGCCTAGAAATGTGAGGAGAAAGCTTAGCAGGGGCATAATACAGATTAGGGCAGCGAGAGAAATCTTGTTTTACATTCTTCCCTCTCCCCTCACCAGCATCAGAAATATGAGAAGCCCAAGGGAGTGAGCAGCCAGGCAGGTTTAGCATCCTCAGGACACTGGTTTGTGCTCAGCTTGGCCAGGTTCCTGCAAAAGGCTGCACCAGCCTCAGCCTGCTCTGCCCACCTGCGAGGGCTCAGCCAGAGCCCAGGAGTGCTGGCTCCTGGTGTTTGGGCATGTCCAGCCTGCTGGGCCTCCCCTGGCCCTGCTCCCATCCCAGGGCTGCTGGGGGCTCTGCAGGGCAGGGCTGATGCTCCAGCACGGTGTGAGCTGCTGGACACAGAGGGACCAGAGCTTTGGGGCCTGCCTGCACACTGACACAGCTGCAATAGAGCACAGACCCCTGGGATGATCCCCCAGTGAACCCCTCATGCTCTGTGAAATTGTTCTTTTTGTCTTTATTCAAGCTCATCCCTTGTGGCTCTCTAAGGTTTAGCTTTCTGCACCATTCATTTGTTGTCTGTTCCCACTTAAATTGCCAGTCTTGATGCCATATGGCTCACTTAACAGACAAATAAGCCAGTGTATGTGGTGTAAATATTTTCTTACAAGTTAGATGGCAAATAAGGAAGTTATTTAATGAGAATAAACTGAGTTTTCAAAGTGAGATTAGCAACAGAAACAAAAAAGTCTATTTCAATACTACTCCGGAGGACTTCACCCTGAAGATTTTGAATGCCTAATACATCCTTCCATTTTTTTTTTTTTTTTAATTTATTTATTTTTTTTTCCAATCTGACTAGATTTTTAATTACTCTTTAACCTGCCCTTTGGTAAAACTCACTAAGATCTATTGGCATGTTAAAAATAGCAGCAAAACACTTATCTCTTTTTTTTTTTTTTTTTTAAGCAGTGGATATAGTATAAGAAAAGGAAATGTCAGGTGTAAGATTATGTGATATGAATGGTGTAATGGAAAATATTAGGCAACTCACAGTGCATTTATTGCTTTTCAACCCAATACCCTCAGTTCAAAGCTTAGCAAAGCTGCAAAGGCTAAAACAACAACAACCCCTCTCTCCCATGAATGTGCTCTGGGAGCAGCTTGCAGCTTATTAAATTAATGCAGATACTATAAAAGGCTGTGTCTCAAAGCTCATCTCTCAGCTGTGCTCTCCTGTGCTGTGTACATTGAGCTGCACATGGGAGGGAGAGAGTCCTGATATTTCCTGCCCTTAAAACACTGTGAGGATAACACAGCCCCATCCATTTCTTGATCTCTGCCTTTTTTCACAGGCTGCTTTAACCTGACCTTGTAAACAGGGGTGAGAACAGAGGTGTTTAGAGCAGAGATGCCAAGGAGCCAGTGGGGAATGGAAAATCGAAGGAGGAGGTGGATGGGTTTCAAACTCATCCTCTGCAGAAATCTGGAGTAAGGCTGCTGGTTCAGAATGCAAGTCAGAAACATGGACATATTTTAATGTTGGTTTAAAAACAAGGGTTTAATGCTGTGCCACCTTACAGAGCTCAGTGTTATATGAGTCTTTTGGGGGATTTTTTTGGTTTCTTTTGTTTAAGCAAATTTTTCAGCTGTTTGTGGCTGAGCAGACTCCAGCCTGGTCTCTGGGTGGGCAGAGATGGTGAGCAGTGGGACTGTGGCAGTAACCCAAGGGGACTGAAATCCCAGGGCTTGCCCTTGCAACACAGCCCTGCCTTGCAGAGAGGGAGGGTGTGGGAAGTGATATTCAGAGCAACCAAAGAGGAGATCAAAGCTGAAACATGGTGTAGCCTTAGGTGACTTGTTAACATCTCAGTGCATGTAGGTTGTGCTTGGAGAAGCTCTAGCCCTTATCTAATGGAATAAATTGTTCCTGGCACTAAGTATTGATGGCCTTGGGAGTGCTGAAACCCAGAGATATGAGGAGCATCTGCTGAGAGTCTGACTCTTGTGCATTTTGGAATTTAGGCTCCTAGCTCAACTATTGTCTTCTAAAGATAAACCATCATGCTGAGGCAGCCAGAAAATATTTCAAGGGAGAAGCAGCAGAGCTATAAGTAATTTTATCTAATCTGCCTCTGAGAAGTCAGATTATGGCTGCCAGGTGTGCTACAAAAACCCACTTGGAGTTTGCTCCTGGAAGAAACAGAGTCTGTTTTAGGGAGATGCTGCTGGAGTGGGCTCCTGAGGGGCAGGTTTGTTTTGTGTGAATGGGACATGCAGCTGCTCCAGGCTGTTTGTGGTTCAGCTGTGGATTTTGCCATGGAGTGTGAGCATGCTGTGAAATGGGGATTTTGGCAGGTGGCCGGGGCTGATTTCTGACCTGGCACTGCCTTTGCCCTGTCTGCTGTGGAGCAGGCTGAAATTAATGTGGGTTGTATCATCTTTTGTTCCTCCTCTGGGCACACAGGCTCCAAGCACTGCTGACAGAAGAGGTTTGAAAGCAAATGTGCCAGGGGCTGTGGAGCTGGCAGGGAGCTGGTGCCCCGTGGGCTGGGCAGTCAGGGCTGCCTGGCACAGCTCTGTCCCTGCACTCCTGACACTGAATTCCTGGCCTCAGGTGGTGGGGGGAAGAAAAATCCTCTTCTCATCTCTCTGTGGGTCACCAGGGAGAGCTGTGCTCCCAGGAGGATCCCTGTCACCTGGCAGCAAGGAGAGCCAGGATGTGTCCTGACAGAAATTCTGAATTTTGTTCCTTCCAGACTGGCTGCCTCTGCTCTTCCCAAAGCCCGAGGATGTTGGAGTAACACCCTGCTATGCCCTGTCAGCTGCAGTATTTTTCCCTGTTCCTGTTGTTGTGGCATGCAAAGATGGTAAAATACCTTCTCCCTAAATTTCTGCCTCTGAAATTTTCTCTGCTTCTATCACTCTGATTTACTTTGTCACCAAGGATTTCCTCGTTTCATTTTATAATAATTTTTGACACTAAAAGCAATGTTTTCAAAATGTTTGGCCAACCCCTGTAGGTGTCAGGGGCTATTCCACAGCATCTCCTGTAGCCTGGAGTGTAACTAGAGCTCCCACTGTGGTGTTTGCATCTCAAAGGGTCTCCAGGTTGGACAAAAAGTGTAAGGAAATGAACACTTTTGTGCCCTGTGTCATATGTGCTCGGAATGATCTGCTGGCAGAAATTTAATTTTGTTTCCAGTAATTTGAGGTTATGGATAGGATTACATCTCCCAGTCAGAGAGAGACATTAATCAAGAAATAGGCCTCTTAATCCTCCTTTCAATTTTAATGAAACACTGTAAAAATGCCTTTCACCAGGGGATGTCAAGTATCAGTTGTGCTTTGATTAACATGCTTTTGTGACAGGTTTACTGTTGTACCATGTACCAAGTTATTCAGCAACCTAATTTAAGCTGTCTGTCAAGGGAAAACAAGTACAAAGAGAGCATTATTTTCTCATTGGACTTGCAATAACAGACTTCTGCATCCACCAACTTTTTTTTTTTTTTTTTTTTTTTTTTTTTTTTTTTTTTTTTAATGCTGGTTACTCCACACCCGTTGTGACATTTTTAACCTTCAGAATAAATGGGTGAAAGCTGGACGTGACACACATCACACTGTCCCCTGGATGGCAATTAGGAAAGAGATAAGAAATCGGAAATGTTTTAGCAGCTGATGTAAGTTAAGCACTTGCCTTTCTCACAGCAAAGTGGAATTTGGATCAACTCTTCTGCAGTATAATGGGTGTAAATTTGGGGCCATTGAGAGGAGCCCTGGGCCCTGAATCTCTAATCCTCTCTCCTTTTTTCCTGTCCCCCTTCTGAAGTCAAAACACACTTTCAATGGAGGCTTTGTGGTTTGAGTTGCATTTGGCTTCTTATCTGCTCAGTTTTTTCTAATGTGGCTTGATTATATTAGATATGAACTTCCTCGTGGCTGGAAGCCAACACCAGCCTATTCTCTCTCCCAGTCACTGAAACCTGACTGGGAATGCCAAGCCTTTGCACAGGAGTTGGTTTATTTTTAGAGAGGGATGTTTTTGTTCCTGCCTCTTTAAAAATCCACCTCTTGAAACAGAATGGCCCCAGATCATCTCAAAGTCGAATGTAGCTGGAGATTGGAGTCTTCCATGCAAGTGCAGCCCCTTCCAGCTGATATGGCACACCAGTCCACAAGCTGCCCTCAGCAGCCAAGCTTTAGAGCTCAGCTAACAGAGAGAAGTTTTCTGTGTGGGTGTGTGCTCCATTCCATTCTCAAGCCATGGATTAGACTTCACAGTCCCTTCTCCTGTGTGTTGGCTGCTCTGTGGACAGAGAAATTAATCACAAGATGGTCTTTCCATTTGAAAAGATTACAGGTGAAGTCTCAGCCTAATTCTGATGACTGATTGCTGCCAGGAGGCTGTGGCACCAAGTGCCTGGCTTGGGTCCCTGGAGGGAAGGGCTGCTGGGGGCAGTCTGGAATTGGGGGAGTCACTGGGCTGGCAGGTGGGGCAGAGCTGCTCTCCTCTCTGAGCTGGGCTGGTTTTCCCTGCTGACCAGAGAGCAAGGGTTTGGCATGAAGAAAAGCTGTGGCTTGTTCTTGCCATGTCAGGTTTCTCATGGCATCCAGACCTGCCAAAATCCCTGACCTCTAACTCCCTCTGCCACTCTGCCAGGGTGCTCTATACATCCTGTGACCTGGGAGGGTGTTCAGAGCCATCTGTAACATCTTAATGAACATATTAACACCTCTAATGGTAAATGACAGGGCAATTAGTCTCAGCATAGCAGTTTGAACAATTAGGTTTGGCCTGCTAAAGTGACAGAATATTCATTAATGCAATAAGAAAAAAAAAGGTCTCCTCAGGATTTGTTCCTCTGAGGAGAGTAGCCTGGCTGTTTGTCTGCTTTAAGCCTCTCTAAAAAAATGCAAGTTTATTTGCAGCTCTTGCCAAAAATTCTCAGCTGTCAAGCCTGTTTATTCCATGAAACACACTGAGGGCAAGTGTGTGTCTACTCTGCCTCTGACTTGATTCACAGGGAAGAAGTTAAAGAGAGAGAAAAGTGCCTCAATCTCCATTTTCCATGCAGCCAAAGAGTCTTGGGGCCACTTAGCTGAATCCCAAACTGTGGTGATGGAATCCACTGATAGAAGCAGGGTGCACATATTCAGGGTCAGAAACTGTGATGGAGGTTGTGCCAGGTCTGAAAGTTTCTCAGTGTTTACACTGCCTTGCACTTGAGGTCTCATCTAAAAACAGATCTAAACCTCATCTAAAAGCTGTTTTTCTGGAGGAGGCTGTGCTTCAGCAGAGCCAATCCCAGCTTTAAGGCTTTGCTGCCTTCAACAAGCCAAAACCTGGGGCAGCAGGGGATGTGAGGGGACCTGGACTGATGATGTGTTACATTTCTGACTCTCTCCATTAGACTGCACTGCTGTGAGGCAAGTGAAGGCACATGTGGTTTGATTTTGTCCATGAGACTGTTTTTCCCTGCAATGGAAGCTGCAAAACAGTGGATCAGTCTTCAGTCACGTGCAATAATTCTGTTTGAAACCCTAAACATGGTTACTTGAGCATATTGGTTTGGTTACCTGCTTACTTTCTGTCTCCTTCCTTTCTGACATGCAGCAAGTGGTGATTTTCCAGGGGTGTTTCACCTGATATTACCACCACACATCTGAGGGATCCTGTGGGATCTCCTTGGGCTGGGAGTTTTTTCAAGCTGTTGCTGAGGGATTTTGGGTGAAGGGCAGCCCTAAAGGCAGACTCGTTTTCCCAAAAACCTTTGTGTGGTACTGCTCTCAAACAACATGCATGATGAAGATTGGAATTCTTTAAACAAACTTTGTTTAATGTTTTAACCAATGAGCATCCTGGTACCTTGGATGAGGTGGCACTGGTCTGGGGTTTTATTTTGGTTTTCCTTTTTGATAAATCCACCTGAAATCTGACTAGTGAGGTTGTGATTTTTTTTGAAAAATAGCTTCACTCCTAAGTGAAAGCTGTCATTGCAGATGTGTTTTAGTTGAGTGGAAACATCAGGACTGTGTTTGGGACTGCAGGATCATGACATCTTTTTAAGCACAGTGGGAGACAGATGGGTGAGCAGCCAGCCTGATGCAAGAACAATAAGAACAAATGAGCTTTTTAAAAATAGAACAATTGCATTTGGAAAGAGGATTGGAGGGGGGTGAAGCTGAGAGGGAAATAATTCTCCCATGATTCTATCCTGGTTTTTATATTAAACAAAGCATGTTGCAACATTGTCTTCGTTAGCAATGAAGTGACAAACTGGAGCACTTCCAAATTGGCTGGCTCCAAACTGCTTTCATATTGACCTGAAATGTCAGCTGCTGTTATGTTCTGCTGACCACTGATTGCTTCCAGAGTAGCATTTTCTCCTGTGAGATGAAAGAAGTTCCATCTCAGTGATCTCAGTGTCTCCTGGTGCTTGTGGGGAACGACAGTCATGGGAAATGATGGTGCCTTTATTTCAAACCACTTCTCAGTCTGAATGAAATTAATCGTTAATATTGAAGTTATTTATGCCTGTGAGAGTGAGTTTTGTGCAAGAATGTTTTGTTCATCTAGAAGATCCTCCACTTCACCTTCCCAGAGTCAGAAAATCAAGGTGAAAAGTGCCTCTAATTTGTTTCCCTTCACACACAACAAGTACAAAGAGTTGGGCTTGGACATAGCAATGCTGATATCCTGCTCTGCAGGTAAACTTTAAAATTTTCTGTGGAACTATGTAAAAAAAACCCTAAATATGGAGAAATGGTACTTCTGGTAAGCAGCAGTTAAAATTCTGTGATCAGGTATCAAATAATGTGATGGAAAGTATTTAGCTTAATTTTTTAATCCTCTTTAGAAGACAGAATAATGTTCAGATAATTTTTATTTCACATAATGCTGGCTTAAAATCATCTTAAAATATTTTAAAAGCTTCTTGGTCTTTAATTCTCAGGGAAATAAACTATGTGATCTGCAAAGTTTTTTCAATAATTCTCTTTAGAAAATCTGTGTAATATCACTTATTCACATTCCTACACTATTTTTTTCTGTAGTTATCACTTGGAAAAGTCATATCTTCCAAGCAAAAGTGCAGGAAATAGGTGTGTGTATATATATATATATATATATATATATTTAAGGATAAACTAATCTGTTATGTACTTAAGTCAGAATTAAATACACTGGAATATAACTCTGCTGGATTTATTCTTGTACATGCATTTATATCAGCTTGTGGGCTTCCCCAATTATCTCAGGGGTAATAAGGATGACTCTACAGAGATGGGCTTTGGCCACATCCAGTATCCATTCCTGTACCATTTCCCTTCTTCTTATTAAGGTCTTACTCTATACTTTTATTTACTTCATTTGTGAAAGAACTAGAAACAATGAATTTCCTAAAAGGGAGAAGGGAAGCATAAAGTAGAATGGTCATAATTTCATAAGAGGCATTGACTGTCCTCTACTTTGTCAAGAAAATGTGATTTTTGCTAAAATTTTTTGCATGGTGAAATATGACAGTTTTGTCCATTTAGAAAACTAAACTAAAATTAAGCTCAACTTGTGGAAGAGCCAAGAGCTTTTATGAGAATGTTGTTTTCTGGTTTTATTTTTTATTGAGCTATCTCCATTCCACCTGATTAATTACTAAGAAGGAAATAAAATCTGCAGCACTTCTATCCATTCCTAGGGGAATGCTGAAGTATCTCAAATAAAGTAAAAACAACTCCTTGCTGAAGCAGTGGATGAAGAGTTGAGTATTGGCAGGACAAGACAGAAATGTTGTTTCATAGTGTTGTGCTTGATATTTCTTAATGCTGAGTGGAGTTCAGGTAGTTAAAAGAGGAAATCTGTAATATGAAACAGAAAAGCAAATAGTTATCTGTGTGTAGAAAAACAATTACTTCACCACGAAGAGGTTTCACCAGAACAATTCAAAGGATCTTTGGTGGAGACCCCCAAACAGCAGCTCAGGATGTTTTACTTGCAAAAATGAGTTACATGACTTGATTAATGGCAGGTTCAAATTGCCTTCTTCAGGGCTGGGGGTCAATCTGCACAACATCCCACAAGGAAGTTTTTCCTAATGAAAACACACTGTCCCTAGAACACGCCAGGAAAAGTCCCTGGTCTTGTGGAGAGCCTGGGATCTTGCTCTGTGCTTGCAAAGTGGAAGGTCTGGATTGGGAATTTTTGCAGTGTTACCTTGGAGCCTGCTGTAATATCAGCTACAGCTTCCAGCTTCAAGCTGTTTGGAATTGTCAGGGAAAAGAAATAACTTCTTCATTTTTTTCACTTAATTTTAACCTGACAATGGGATGAAGGTGCACCTGTGTTTATGCCAATACTGCTCTGGGATTAGAAGCAGTGTTTGAGAGTTTGTTTTTAAGTTTAAAATCGATTTAAAGGAACAATGTGGGTGCAGATCTTATCACAAGCTAAGATGGCAGAGAAGGCCTTGGATATTTTCCCCCTCTGCTGAAAAGAAATCTGTTTCAGGCAGCTTTCATCTGGATCTGGGAGATGATGTGCTCCTGCAGGTGAAGGGAGCACAGAGCAGTGGCTGCAGCACAGCTGAGAGCAATGGGGAGCTGAGAGCTTCCCAAAGTGGAGGGGCTTCTGGTGAATGAAGCCATGACTAACTGCTGGCCTTTGGAGAAGGAGATTGGAGCTTCCAGAGCATCCCAGAATAGCTTTGTTTACAAAGCTTGCAAATAATTGAAGTATTAGCAGCGCGATTGAGTCATGGGGAGATGAAACGGTTTTACAGCTGCTGTGATGATTCTTGTGAATCTGCAGGGGTTTGTCCACTGGGAATTTCATCCCTAACAGTAGAAATAGCAGCTCTCCCAATGAGTCAGGGCCCATGCTTAGCAGAAGGCAATTAGGGCACTGGTAAATTCAGTAGATGTGAGTCAGTGCAGCAGCAGGAATAGACCACAGGGCTCCTGAGCTGGAGCCTGCTGCAGGAGAGAGGCTAAAAGGATAATGCAACACAGTTCTTTGTGTAATGGGGAAGCAAAAGAGAGCTTTATTTAAAGAAACACTGCACTTATATAGGGTAGTTTGTGCAAAACAGAATAGAAAAGGCTCATTGGTCCAGGAAGGCAACACCTCTTTGAAAACATGCTTTGTGCCAAACAGCACGCAGTACACATCTCCAGCAGGTGTTAATCATTGTTATAATTCCTTGTCCTGGAGCAGGCTGAGGAACCCGAGGCTTCAAGGCTGCTTTTCCCCTGGTTCCCAGCAGGATCCAACGAGAGGAGCCCAGCCTGTTTTTCTCCAGTCTGGTCCCTTACAAGCTCTTTTCTGTCCTCCAGAGAACTCCAAAACAATCAGCTCTCCTGAAGCTCCTTTCAGAGGGTGGCTGCCCAGCTGTCTTTACTGATGCTCTCTGAAAAGCCCAACAAACCAGGCATGAAGGGCACCAGAGGAATGATCCTCATCTTCTGGGAACCAGGGAGCTCTCTGCAGCAAGGCAAGGCTTTAGGGATGGGTTTCTGCTCCCTCCTTGGTTCAGGGCTCTGGCCCTTGGGAATACAGGTGAATAGATTTCCCAGGGTGGCTCTGTCCCATCCTGGGTTTTGTCACAGCCTCCAGAGCCAGCAGGAGTTTGGTTGGATTCCCTTGTTAAAATATTAGCTGCACTTCACTGAAAGTCTAATGCTTTGAATTCTGCTGCAATGGCCTCCCAACCCCTGCAACTGTAGGGGGGAATATTCTGGCCAAATAAAGGATCTGTGAAAACATCTCTTTTTATATGACACCCTGTTAGCCTTAATAACAGTTTTCTCTCTGTAAGTGCAGTAAAGTATGGAAATATTGCTGTGCTACATGGTGCAATTTTCTGACAGTGATTTTCCCTGATAAAAGCCTTCAGAGAGTGCATTTTCCTTCCCACTTATCTGCCATCAAAAGGCAGCAAATACATTCAGCTGTCATTCTAAACAAAATATACAATTACTCTGGGTTGATGTTTTAAACAGAAATAATTTCCATAGCAAAAAACCCTGCAGCTATTTTCTAAATGCTGTGGTGTTTGCTTCTGGCTTTTTGCATTACACATGTATCACCTGTTTTGGACATTTGAATGCAAAGATGAGATACCAGAAGTTAAAACTTAGCACTTGCCAAATTAAATATTTGCTGGGCTGAGCCCAGTTCATTACTTGACTGCTGTTTTGCACCAGAGGATGAAAAATCTTTTCAAACATGCCAAAGGTGGTTATTTTAGGAAACTGATGAAGAGGGCAGATGTTATTCAAGTGGTTGGATAAGAAAAGGAAACAATACATGTTGAGCCTTCTGGAATATCCAGGTAGAAGAAAGCAAGTGGAAATATTCCTGAAACATGCTGATTTGTTTGGACAAATCTAAGCAGAAAATATGAGAAATTTGATACTTCATCTTTGACAATTGAAATGTTAAATTAAGACTGTTTATATCTCATGCTACTTGGAATAAATTACTTTGGGGGCATCTCTGAGCTTCTAAAGCACCCCAAACCCAGAACAATGTTCCTGTGGTGTGGTTTCACTTGCTTAGTTTTTTTTTTTTTTTTTTTTTTTTTTTTTTTTTTTGCATACAGCTTATACTAGAGATTAAGAATTTTCATGAAACTTTATTTAAAAGCTGAGAAGGAAATTTTTCTTATCTTGTTTCTAGGGCTGAACTGAAAAAATAATAGGAAAAATCAACTTATCTTGGCAAAATAAACAAAACTTTCTCTTTTTAACTCAAATGGAAAGATGATTGGAACAGGCTATCTAGGGAAGTGGTGGAATCACCATCCCAGCAAATGTTCAAAAAGAATGTGGATGTGGCACTTGAGGACATGGTTTAGTGGTTCTGGGTAAACAGCTGGACTCAATGATTTTAGAGAATCATTTCCAACCTTAATAATCTCTTTTCTTTTGGAAGTCACTTAGGCTTTATTCCTCTTTCTGTCACCCCAGCTTAAAAAAAATATACTTCATCCCTGTCATTCTGAAATGCCAACTCAAAACAGTTGAAAACTTCTAAAAGTATTTTAGCACTTCTAAACTAGAACTGTTGAGTTTGGAAGAGAAATCTCCCCCTCTGCTTAAGGCAGAAACACCAACTCCCTTTGAAAACATGAAAAAAAAAAACTATTCTGATACTTTTATTGTCACAGAATCACAAAATCATTTAGGTTGGAAGGGACCTCTGGAGATGATATATTCCATCCTCCCTGATGCTGAAGCAGGCTGTCCATGTCCACTTGGGTTTTCATGTTTTCACAAATGGAGATTTCTTCTTTTTTTCCCCCTTAAACTTTAATGTTAATGCATTAATAGTTTTTGTCTCCTCTGAAATTCCATCTGCAAATTTAGCATCATTCAAGTAGAATACAAAAAACCCCTCCCACCTCATTTTTTTTTCCCTGGGACGTATTTCCCAGAAAGTACTGCTATTTGCTCCAGTTTGGGTTTTGTTACTGTTGGTTATGTATGCAGCATTCTCTGGAGAGCACTGCAGCATCTTCTGGTTTCATGCAAGGAAGTCTGAATCACTCTCCTTGTGGAAATTTTCTTATTATAATTAAACTTGGCTTTTGCTCAGAGGGTCTCTGCAGTGGGGATTCAAATGTGCTGGTGAGGTCATGTCACCAGTTAGAGCTCCTGCAGTGAAACAGAGTCCAGAATGAAGATACATGACCCTCAGTTAAATTATGGTAATTCAGTTTGAGAAAATGAGTGTTTAGCATTTTGTGCTGTGTGGAGATACCGTTCCATAGTGGCTGAAAAAGTCATTGATCTCCCCATGCAGCTTTGCTGCTCCTGTGACCTGAGCCAGCCCTGCTCTCCAAGCAGCCATGGGTCTGTTGTACCAGACCCTCACTGCTGGAAGGTTGATGGGTTTTGGTTCATCTCACACTCAGGTCTCAGCTGTAGAACCTCACCAGTGTTTCCTGGTCACTAGTGTCTGTTCTAGGGACAGATCATTTACCTGCTCCTTCTCCTGAGGGTGTTGGAGCTAATCCCAGGCTTAGAGAAGTCCAGTGCATAGCAGGACTCATCCTACAGAAGCAGGACTTTAAGCAGAAAAGTAGAGCAAGCCTTTTGTGAAACTTAGTCAAGTCAGCTGCTCTGCTGCTCTCGTTTATCCAGCAGTGGTGCTCAGGTTTAAATTAAAATAATCTAACACTCTTGCACAAAAATCAGGCAGCAGATGCTGCCATTAGACCTGACAGATTCACTGATAGGCTTCACTTCAAGAAAAACCATTTAAGAAGAAAACAAAGTCTCAGCTTTTAGTATTTCCAAGCACACGTGCACATTCACAAATATGTATCTTAGTAGAGAGCTTATTCTTCATCTTCTAGGAGAAATATGCACTACTAAGGCTCAAACTTCTGAAAACCCTGCCCCACACAATAAATAAAATGAATATTTCAAATAAGAAAAGTGACAAGTCTGATTAACAATTCTTTAACTACAGTCAAGTGTTTGTGTAGTTAAGGGCAAATGTGTTCTGGAGAAAGAATGGATATTTCACTAATACACAGAATATCTTTGCATAGTAATAATGGAAGAAAAATCAAATTATTCCAGAGTCTGACTAGGCATTGACTGGAATTTTATGAGAATGTAAATTGGAAAGAGAAAGGGCCATATCTCTATTCTCACCAATCTTTTATAGGTAATGAATTGTTTAGAAAATTTAGCTAAGGAAAAGCTTTTGAGTTGGAGCCTGACAGTCCTTCAGGGTATTTTTAGAGGTTATCTCTGCAAGGCAGGTGGATGAGGAAAGAAACAGGCTTAACCCTATAAAAATAATTATGATATATTATTAGCAACTAATGGCAGTGTAATGGAGTCTTTTCAGCAAAGACACCACTGGCTGCAATTTCTCTTTGTCATCTGCATAAAAAAGCAACTCTTAATGAAGCCTATATTCTGGTAATTTCTCAAACTGAGTGTAAGTAGCAGGAAACTTCCTGCTCTGGAAACTTCTCATGGCTCAGCAAACTTCCACACTACCACTAATGGGAACACCCCACCAGGGCAGCAAGGCTCAACACTGAAATCAGCATTAATTAGAAATCTGTTCAGACCACATGATCTACTAGATAAAGAGTATACCTGGGCTTTTCCATTTCTTACCTAAATTTTTCCTTTTTTTTTTTTTTTTTTTTTTTTTTTACATTAAACAAACTGACAGGATTTTACAAAGGTTTATATATCAGAAATTGTTGGATCATTTTACTTCAAAAGGAATAAAAAGTGCCTGTAATAACTGTGTCTCTACAGGCTTTGTGAAAACAGACAGCTGGATTGAGGCTGGAGACCCTGCTCATAGCCCCATAAATCAACAAAGGGAGCAAAAAAATAAAAATAATATCCCTGTAAGAATGGAATTTGAGAGTCTGTAATCAGCAAACAAAACATTGGATGCATAAAGTCTCACTGCATAGTCCATTGCCTAAAAAGACTTGGGTAATGTTTGGAGAAAGGAAAAAGGAGAAGAGGAGGACAAGGATGACATTAGCAAAAAGCAGGGCACATTACACAGTCAATAAGTAATTGCTGCAATTGGAGCTCATCATCTGCTTAGCTCTTAATGTCTTGGCCTTTTCAGAGAGAATTTTATTAATACTAATGTCTGAAGAAAACAGTACAGTCATTATCTCTGTTGATTCTCGAGATGTTCAAAAGTGAAGCTCTTCTCTTGCTTTTGATTACTTGACTCTACCAAATTCTTCATGTTGCCAAGGGCTCTCAGACACTCAAAACTTGCCCCCAGGGTCTCTGAGGAGAAGGAGTGGCAGCACTGCTCCCCTGCAAACACATTCCAGCTCCTCCCTGTCACATTCTTTTCTTCCAGAAGTTTGGAAATGGAGCAAAAACCACCAAAATTCATCCCCTTCCCAGGGATCAAGGTGGGACCAACCAGCCTGTGGTTTTCTCCAGACCTCTCAGAGGTGATGCTGAAATATCTCACTGGTCTAGGATGGCTTTTGTTCATACCCATTCTTTAGAAACCACAGCCTGAATTTCTTGTATGAATTCTGCTGATCTTTTGCTTCCATGTCTCTTCTGTTTCCTTCCATCAGTTTCCCCAGTTAGAGGAACTATTTGAGATGCTCAAGGCCCTTGCAGCAAGAGCAGAATCACCTGCAGTCCTGCAGAAAGATGTTTTCTGTGGATTCTCTCTGAAATTGCTAGTCAAAAATCATTTGTGTGCTCTAAAAGTGAGGGTAAAGCAGAGACCTTGGAATAAAAGTGTTGCAAAGACCTTTTTCTGTGTCTTTTTCAAACAGTGATTTCTTGAGAAGGGAGATGATCAACACGAGAACAAAACAAACCCTCACATGCTGGGGTGGGCCCTTTGGAGGAATGCAGGTTCATTAGTCCTGCTAAAAATGATACTGCTTGTAAGTCAAAACAGCAGAGTGAGGTCAGGAAAACCTGGCAGGAAATCAGCCAAGATCCATTATATTCCCTTTCACATGCCTGAGTAGGAGTGGCTCTAATTGAAGGCTGGGCCCTCTTTTTGCTGACTAACACAGGACCATTTTAATTTCACCTGATTATGTTGCCCTGTTGTAAGAAGTCTGACAAAAATAAGGTTTGTGGAGACTCCCAATGAGTCCTTGGCTGCCCAAAAGCTCTCTTGGAAGGTAGAAGGTTTCTTTTAATAAGTGGACTGGCCCATTTTCATTTCTAAACATCCCAGAAAAATTTACTCCTGTAATGCTGCATTTCAGTTAAAACTGGCCAGGTTTCTGTAGTTCATCAATCTGTATTTACTGAGTGTGTGAAACTCTTAAATATTAAAATGGTAACATTAAAAATGTTGCAATTCTTACCCACCCCCATAAAAAAAGACTCGAGCAAGGCTGGGCACCTGAGGGTTGCCAAAGAGTGGGAGGAGATGGAACAAGTGCTGCTGTAGGAAAAGACCATACAATAGTGGAATTGTTTTGGGAGAACTTTTTGTCACACACTTGGATGAGAACTGTGATCCTTTGATACTTTTATCAACATTATTTGTAATTTCCTCTGATTTTTTCCCCTGCTCTTTCTTTGCAGTTCCCTGAGCAGTTCACTCAGCTGTATAATAAGGTGATGAGTTTTACCTCCTTTTTATCACTCCAAATCTAAAGTGACTCTGCACAAGTCAAACTGATGTTGGCTGGGGGAGAAATGGTCCCACTAAAAAGCTTTCTAAAGAGAAAATAAAAATCCCCTCTCCGATTGTGGTACAAATTAACTGCTCGAGGCATCCAGTTGGACTCACCTCCCTGGGGCCAATGACCAGAGAGATTTAAAAGTCCATTATGCTAATGCCTAATTCCTTCTTTGCACAGAGATGTCCTCTCAGGCTGGGCTGTGGCAAAGTCCTGAGTTTCCATCAGGGAAGGGATTTACATCAGCGAGGGAACATTTGGTGATTACGGCGACCAACTGCGTTAATCATCGGCGTGGATTAAAAGTCTCTGACAGTGGCTCTGGTGGCTGTGCAGGGAAAAAACCAGAACAAGCATTTCTGAGCAAACTCAGTGTGCCAGGGAGGCATCCTCCTCTCCCTCTGTTGGCTGCTGGCACACTGCACAGAAGTGGGGCTCTGTCAGGACAGGACAAAATCTTTTGTTTCTTTTCGGGCTGCTTTGTGTGAGGAGGGTGTCAGTGTGTGGTGCCACAGGGATCTTTGCTGCTCCTCAGGGCAAAGCTTGTGATGCCCAAATAGCTTCTCCATGGCCAGAAGAAGCTGGGTTTGGAGCACCCAGAGCCTTGCCTAGGGATTTTGGGAAGCAGGAGCAGCCTTCTAGTCCCTTGAGCCATCTAGTGGTGCTTTCCTTGGCTATGGAGCAGAACATCTCACTAAAAAAAACCATAAACAGCATCTCATTAATGTGAAAACAGTGATTAGTGCTAGAAGCAGGCCAGCCACAATGAAAGCATCCATGCTTTTAGTGGGGTTACCAAAGCAACAGGAGTTCTGGCCTGGAAATGGCAGACAAGATGAAGAGGTGGATGCCAACATAGGATGCTCAAGGCTGAGATTGGTCTGGTGTGATCTGTTTTGGGCTTTTGTCTTGGTGTTTGCAGCCCTTTGTGGATCCTCACTGAAGGAGGCTGGGATTTGAAAAGCAAAGCTGAACTTCCCGACCTGAAACCTCAAATCCTTTTCTGGTGGTTTTTGTAACTGGGAAGCGGAAACAGAGCCTTCAGTAATTCAAAAGAGATTTAATGATCAAAGCTGCAATTAAAAGTGTGGTGAGTCATCTTACAGTCTTCCATGTGCTAAAACATCCAGGCTGTGCAAGAGATCATGTTGTCATGGCTGGTTTTACTCAAAACAAGGATATAGGAGCTGCTATTACTTCCAGCTTCAGAAACAATCTGAGTTCTGCAGACCTGACCTGTGTTTATAGAGCAGAAGAAAAGGCAACAGTCCTGACTCCCTCATTTGTGTATTTTATTTAGTAGCTCTGTCTGAAACATCCGAATTCATTATGGTGCTTTATTACTTTTCACCTTCTTTCAGAGTGTCTGCTCTCAGTAGGAATCTTGATTTTTTTTTATTTTTCATTTACGCTAACAAATTAACCACCAAAACAAATATAGAAGAGCTGATCTTTAGAGTATTAAGGTTTTTTTTTTTTCTTTCTGCAGCATGCACTAACAATGAAATATTTAACTGAACTTTTCACAGTATGTGCATTTTCTCAAATTAAAATTGCAAAAGACAAGGAAATGAAGATAAAAATACCCAACCACTCTGTTCCTCAGAAACCCTCACAAGTAATCTAATATTTCTCTTTAAATCCTGTTGTTTTATTCTGCTCAATACAAAAAATAGTGTTAAATAGAATTTGGTTTTAGTAAAGGAGGAAGTTCTTCCTAAAAATATTTAGCCTGTCACACACAAAAGCAACTAAAAGAAAGCAGAAGAGTTGGTGACTCTCTACTGGAGAAATGTAATAAAAATTTTGATAATTTGCTACTAGTCTTGCTTTCTGTGTTCCTCACTTTCCTTCCTAGTGGCAGTGAGGTATTTCATGTTTTATTTTCAATTTTCCATAATGGTTGCAATATTCAAACTCTGACCCACTAGGATGTGATTGCCTACTTTACAAAAATCATTGCTGTAGCTTTGCTCCTCCAGGTTTATTTGTAAAACAAGCTTTTTTATCTTGCCATTTTTGACATCAAGTTCCTCCAGTCAGTGGCAGATAGATAAAAATAAATGCCAGCTTTTACAAGAATCCCAAAAGGTACATCTAATATAAAATACAATGCAATCAAACAAATTGGTTCTTTCTTCTCCAGCTTTACCTGAAAAGAGTCCTGCTCTGTATGCTGAGACAAAACAGGTTATCAGATCTAGCAAATCTTGCAAACAAACAAATTCAAATATCTTATCATGGATCAAATCCATTGTGGTCACTTCATTCAGTTGACACAATACAGGTACAGAAAATGCTCTTAAATCCTTATATTACTTTACAAATTCAATTGTTTAGCAAATGAGAAGTTGAATTGCTATCTCTGTATTTTCAGTGCATGAGAATGGCCTTTATCTACTGCAGCCAAAGAGTTGGCACAGTTTAATGGGAAAATAGAAGAAAGCCCTGCTAGGAAAACATGGATCTTGAACTAAAGGGTTTTTTTTTTCTAGAGGTGGCCCAGGATGGGAAAAAACATCTGATGTCTAAATTTGGAGGGAGAAGCAGTCAATTTAATAACTGGGCAATTTTTTTTATCATAGCTCAACCTTGCCTTGCAACGAAGGGAATAATAGCAGAAGCGTTGAGAACTTCTCCAGAACTTGGATATGGATTTCCAGTGAATTTTGACAAAATCTGTGAAAGTCCTGGTGCAGTCTGAGATGGTTTGTGCCTGCCCATAGGTTCAAAGAGCTGCAATTGCTCTGCTGTGTTAGAGCAACATCTTGGTCTTGATATTAAGAGCCAGAGCAAAACCCTCTCCAGAGAAGGGCAAGACTGTGCAATTATGAAATTCCTACAGGAATTCCCACCTGTCAGCCACTGTTTTGCTGAAGGTTCTGGGCCAGCGCTGCTTTCATACCTTATAGATCATTTGGCCTCACCAGTGACTTGGTGAAATTCTTATTATCCAGGCCAGCAGGGAATCTTGTGAAGTGGAATGACAGGGAACCTCCATAACTTGTAGAAATGAGCCCCACAAACTCATATGGTAGTTGGTAAAAAAAATAAAAATTGTTGCATGAATTTGAAATTTTCCTGTTTTGCCCTTTCTAATTTCATTGTGCATCCCCTACTTTTCTACAACAGAAGAGAAAGTTATAGCAATTAACTGATGATAAAGAATCTGATGAGGGAATATGAGAATCCACTGTGTGCCTTTATCTTTTAATGAATCTCTGTCCTGTTCCACCATTCTGGTCCTTTCTCCAAACTTTAGCCACCTCAGACATTCCAAAATCTTGTCATATATTTACTGTGATAGATGTCTTGGCCACTCCCACATCCATGCAAGTGGGGATGGCTTTGCTTCCAGACATAATCATGAGTGGATAACTTTAATCTTGATGAGAACTAAAAGCTTGACATTGAGGAGGAGGATTTTTCAAGGCTCAGGCACTGAAACAGTGACAAAATTTGGCTCCACTGTACTTACTTTTTATGTGTGTTCAAAAGAGGAAAAATACTTGCATTTTAATATCAATCCAGCAATCTAAACTGAGAAGGAAGTAATTATACATGAAAGAAATACAGTCTTTTGTAATCATGCTTTTAAAGTATCAGTTTCATTCTATCATAATATTTTTATGATTAGATTTACCTTCTAATATTTTAATAACTTTGGTATGAAGTAAGGAAGTCCTTTGTAGCTTATCTCAGAAGCCTGTCTAGGACATTGCACTTAATGAGGTTTATAATTCAATATGTCCACATCTGCATCTTTAATAATGCCTAACATTTAATCTTCATTGCACCACTTGAATCAAAAGATCTAAAATTAAACCTACTGCAGCTTAATCTAATAATAAACATGCATGACATTTTGTGCAAAATGTGTGCCTGATCAGCACAGTGCACTCTTACAATTGTATCAGATGGAGAAAAGCAGAGTTTAATCAGCCAAAGGTAGATGGTGACATTTAACTCCTGCCTGTGCATCTACTTTGGGAAGCTCTAAGACCTAAGCTCTAAGGGCTGGTTGTTAGATCATTACCAAATTTAGGTCACAATCCCACTAGTCAGAGCAGCATTTACACATACCCTTAGCTAGTGGTGGGATTTTAGGACCCTCTAACTCCAGACAGGTAATTTTGGTACCTTCAGCAGGAGCTGTCACTCTGTATGGAGTCAGTGGTGAGGTGCTCCTATTTTCCCTCATAATTAACAGGAGGATGTGAGATCCAGAGGCTCCTGAATGTTGTTTGGCTCATCACCTCAGCTCCCCTCACCTTTGTAATGTGCTGTAATCCTGCTGGGACACGTTATCCCGTTCTCAGGTGGGAATGGGGATCTCTCTGTTTCACAGGAATAGACTTTGAGCCACAGCCATGGGGTTTGGTGGGGTTTGGTGGCCACAGCAGTAGGATTGTGCTCCTCCACTGAACAACGAGGGACTGCATATGAGATGCAGATTTTTTGTGGGTTTTTTGTGCCCAGAAGGAATTTTAGATGAGAAGATCTCCCTGAATTAATGGTTTTTGCACAGGGAGCCAGAGCAGGGGCCAACTTCTGCAGGGCTTTTTGTGGGCTCAGGGCCTTGCATGGACCTGTGGGTTGCTGTTGTTTCTTCTCAAGTAAATATTGCTCTGTAATCAGGTGCTGTGCTTTGGGGGCTACAGCAGCTCTGCCTTGTGGCACAGAGATTTATCTCTAGTGAAAGCGAGACAAACAAGCTGGAAAGATAATATAACATGTAGACACAACATTTTGGAGACCAGGCAGTGTTACAATTGTCTAGAACTTGTTCAGGTGAAATGATCAATCTGTGAAAGCTGAGCCCAGGTATTTAATCCTCTCATTTATTCTTAGGTCAGCTACACTTATAATCACTGTCTAAATTTGTTACAGGTGCAAAAATTAGCAGTGTCTGTAAAAGACTGGAACTTGCATTAGACATTGATTTAAGATATGTCCCTGTATTTAAGGGACCCTGGCTGTGGAACTGTAGAGCAGTGAAAGTCATTTGTTAAAAATGTACTTTGAGGCTGGAATGGTGAGCAAGAGTGTAGCTCCTTCACCTGAGACACCTGTGTGGTAATCACAGCAAGTCCCCATGACAAATAAAAAGGCAGTGCTTCACCCAGGTCTGATCAGGAGAGTTTGAAACCAGCTGGAAATAAGATGCTTTGGAGGAGAAGAAAGGCTCAGGAAAACTCTGCTGGGGTGTGGAGTCCCCTGCTGAAGCTGAACCATCACAACTCAACTGGGCTCCATCTGACTTGAATTAAACAAGGGATGATCAAAGTCTACAAATCTCCCTGATCTCTATCAGCATGAAAACTAAAGGTAAAAGTTCTCAGTATCTCCTGCTCCTTTGAAGTTAAGAGTGATCTCTGTGCAGTGTGTGAGGACACAAGTGCCATTTGGGCAGCTGCAGGTTTTTGATAATTTTGATGTAATGTTTATGCAAGGGGTGAGAGAAAAGCTGCATCTTGAAATTATAACTTTGCAGCTGTGGGTCCCCTCTCCTCCCCCAGACTGGTTTTATCTTTGGTATTTTCTTTGCCTTATGGTGATGCTTGAGGCACAATTACATCTAGTGAATCAGGGAAAAGCATTGTCTTAGTTTTTCTTCAGCTATAAATCACAAACTATTCCATTTTTATACAACCATTCCCCCTTCTGCCTTCCTTGCATACTAGAGAGGAGAGCTGGAGACTCACTTGATAAAAACATCCTGAACTAAACCAGCTGGAAATAGAGAGTATAATAAGCCAGCCTGCTGTCAGCCCTCATCTATTTTTGTTTGATCTGTATCTGATGGTGATTGAAAGGCTGACTCTCAGAGTTAACCACCTTGAGGCCAACCTTGAAATCGTGGCACGTTTGGCTCCTTGATAGCATCTGAAGCATGATGTTAGATCTAGAACATGCACAGTGCAAAAAGAAAAAAAAAAACAAAAAACAAATAGAAAGCTGGCATCTTGCTACACTGCACAGCAAAGAAAAAGCAACATGGAAAGAATCTGACAGACATGCAAGGAAATGGAAATGCTGCAGGGCAAAAGAAGAGCAGGTCCATGTGCATTAGCAGCTCTGGGCAGGATGAAGCAGTGACTTCCCCAGGGTCCAGGTTGGCTTAATTTCTAACTGCTGCTGGAAAATAATGTCCCTCCTTAGCAGAGAGGAGCTTTGCCTGTGCACAGCTCAGGAGGGCTGAAATCAGAGCAGTTCCTGGAGGTAACAGGCTCTTGTTTGCTGGGATTGAATTAGGGTTAGGAGGGGATGGAGAGTGTGTTGGTTAGTCATGTGTAGGATGCTTATATAGGGTGCATGAGCAGGGAAAACAAAATAAATTTTGATTATGTCGAATAAAGTCAGGGAAAAGTAACAGTGACAGGTCTGCTGCAGAGGAGAGAGCATTGGTTATTTTCACTTCAGTTTGTGTTTTCTGACTGGCTGCCACAAATAATAGCTGTGAGGCCAAAAGATACAGATCTTCAAATCATCCCTCCCTGAAAAGGAGGGAGAGGTGCTCCAGGGTGGTGTCACTGGGGCTAGCAGCAGCAAGCCACGACAATGAGCTCCAGAAGGGAGAGTTAGCAAAGTCAGTGCACCTGCTGGACAGACTGCTGGCTCAGCCCAGACTCCAGGAATAGCAAGAGAAGGGTTGTGAGTGAATAGCTCTCAGTTCATCTGCTCTGGAAATGCAAATAGGAGCTCACTTGTGTTGCCATAGGTGTAAGAGATGTCATGGGGGTTGCATAAAACATGGCTTGACTCTGGCTCAATGTGCTGTGTTTGATGCAGGGCTGCATTTGAGATGCTCTCAAAATAGCATGATTAAAAAATAGTGTGCTGCTGTCACAATAAGATATACCAAAGAGATCTAAGCATGGGCTCTGCTAGGAAATGAAGGACTTTGTAAAACAGAAGTTGTAGCTGATATAGAAATTGTTTGCTTTTTCAAAACATTTTAACATCATTCCTATATTGGCTTCTCTAGTGGGTTTCTCACAAGGGGCTGAGGCCAGGCTCCTCTGGTATGTAATCCATAACATACCAGTGGTGCTTTCTAATGCCCTTCTGACAGGGGAGGATTTTTCCCTTAAATGGAAAATCCATAGAAAACCATTGTGATCAATGATGAATACTCCCTGTATGGGCAGCCCTTCTCTCTTGGTGTCTGTTTGATATTTTCTTTTATTCTCTCAGGAAGCAAAGCTCCTTTCAGCTTCCTGCCTGAGAGAGTGGTTGTGTTTTCACCTGCACAGCTGATCCAACAAAGCTCCCCTTTGGATGGGGGCATGAGAGGCTGCACACAGCTGGGCAGGGCTTTCTGCCTGGCTGTGCACAGGGGTGAGCTGTGCCCAGGAGATCAATATTTACCACTCTGCTGCTGGGGAGCAGGTGGGGCTGGAGGGAGGGCAGCTTTGGTAAGCAATTGGACAGGGATAGTTCTAGAGGGCAAGGAGGACTTGCCCTTCATCCTGTTTGTCCCTGGAGTTCAGCCTCAATCATGACCTTCAACTCCTTGGTGCCACAGGACAGGAGTGATGGGCAAGGTGAGTCTGGGAGTTCTGCCTGTTTATCCCCACCAGCACTGCTCCAGCTAACAGGTGCAGGAAAAGGAACCAGGAATGAAAGGTTCCCAATGGCTGTCAGGAAATTTATTTTGCAGTTAACAGCCTTTGTAATGCACAGCCTAACTTTATCTCATTTCACTGTGGGTGTGCTAGAATAATTGCTCAAGTACTTTGTTAAAAAGAAAAGCTCTCCACATTTCCATTAACTCCCGGCATGGTGTCTGTCTCACTTGGCTGCACTAGGTACCATTTACAGTTCAATTTCACAGTCATGATGGACTGAAACATATAAACCTGCTTTCTCTCCATCCACTCTCACATGCCTTAATAAACACAGAGATTCATAAGGTCTGTTACTTTTATTTTTCCTTTGCAAGTCTATTTTTATGAATTAAATCTTGAGTGTTTTTTTTCCTTGTGATAACCAAACTGCCAGAGGAATAAAAACAGTGTTATCTTATTCAGTAGGGTGTAATAAGCTACTATTTTAGGGTAGCAAGCCAGGCATGCTGAAGTTGTTGCAAACTAAAAAGCCAAAAAAAAAATAAAAATCCAGCAACAAAGAATAGCATTGTATGATGTCAATCTACAGTATGCATGTGTTTATATAATCACATTGGAATTCACTTTGAACTTTAGCCTGGAAAATTTACTTAGTGGGGGGAAGGGGAAAGGATTTGAGTATCTAAGCACCGAAATAGCTAAGACAAAGTAGTAAAACTGTGTGGTTGGTTGTGGAGCAGAACCACGTGAAAATGCAAAGAATCCCTTTTGTAACGGGTCGGGACAAGTAAGCCACTTGATCGTTGTGGTATGAGATAAGTATACAAGCCACGGGAAATGCTGGGCTGTTCACATTCCTCTCTTATTGTTTTTCCAAGGGTGGTTAATTTTTGCCTTTTTAAGGAACTTTTTTTTGGTACATGACTTGTTCTTGCTCTGCTTTCATAATCTGAATTCTCCATGGAAAAAGAAAGGAGAGTCATAGCATTACACGAGAGAAAACAGGGGTGAGAGATCAGAACACCACACTGTCCTTTCTCCTGTGGTGTTTTTTGGTGAAGCAAGAAGGAGAAAACAAACCCAAACCCATATGTGACCTATCACAGCTTTTATTAACCCTCATTCACAATGATTGAGGGGCAGTTGACTGGTCCTGGGTTCAGTACAACTACCCACAAAATTCCTTCTCTCTGTAGGGTCTGTCCCACCTGGCCCTTTGTAAAACTGGGTGTAGCAGCCTTTCTCTGTCAAGGGCATGTGAGAGAAGCATTCTGATGTCTTAACCATGTTTTTTAAAGTGTCCAATACTCAGCAACCTTTTTTTTGGGTTACTTTGGCCGAATAACAAAAGACCTTAACAAGCTGGTTCCCAAGTAATTTAGAAAATTCCCTTGCTTCTGCTGATGGCATGGAAGCAGAGTCTACTTCAGAACCTCCCCCAGAAATCTTTGATAAAATGGAATGCAGAATTTTGCATGTTGCTTTTATTTTTATTTTTTTCTCTGTATTATGGCATATCCTGTGTGGTGGTGTGACCACATCTTGGATCATACATGGCCCATTCTTCATTTGTGCTCAAGGAAAAATCTCACTGTGAACAACACTAATTCAGCCTGCAGAAGGTATTTGTTATGGGCTGCTGGGTTTTCATCTCTTTCTGCAGAGCAATATAGACTTAAATTCTTAGGATTTAATCACTAGTGTCAGAACAGCTTTGCAGCCTGGCTCTCCCCTTTAAAAGTTGTCTTTTTAATGTGTTTTTTTTGAGAAAGGACAATATTTGGGATTGAATTTTCTGCTTAGACATTGAAAAGCATGTTTTTTTTCTTTTTCTCATAGTAAATGCCACCTGTCCTAAAAGGCAATTGGATGACTTCTGTGATAAACCACCTGTGCTGTGTAATGGCACCATGATTCATTGCAGACCCAGCTATTGCAATAATAAAGCTTTTTCTAGTCAGTAGTTAAGATAATTTAATTACTTTACTTGAGCTGGAAGACATAAGCATGTAGAAACTTCCTCTGACTCACAGACTGTTTGGAAATTCACCATGACAGCCAGCATTTGCTTTAAAGTTTACTCTCCCCCCTGTTTTATTTGGTTTTAGCAAGAGCTGTTAGGATGTGTGGGCAGCCCTTTGCATCTTTCCTGAGATGGGGATTTAGGAGAGAGACAAAGCAGGGTGACATTAGGTCCTGTATCCCAAATCACACAGCCTGCAAATGTGAGGATGAGGAAATCATGCAGCCCTTTCCTGCTGGTTCCTTCCCTCTGAGCCTTCTGAATGCTCTCTGTGAAGCAAAGGCACACAAAGAAGAGGAAGCTGATCCTAGAAAAGCTGGATTCACATTTCCAGCAGCCACAGAGGTCTGTGCTCAACCCCTCAGTCTTCTGCTGTTGTAGGAACCTCTGAAATCCTCCTGACCCCCTGCACGGGGTGATCAAACACCAGAAGGGAAATGATAAAAGACTGTGGGTGCACCTGGCAGTGCCCTGGGTCCATGGGTGACTGTGGTGCTCAGTTGTCTTGGATAGCAGATTCCTGAGCTCCTCCTGGGGCTGGGGCTAGCACAGACCTGCAGGAGTGGCTCAGCACTTCTGGCTCAAATCCACATTTCCATGACACTGCATTTAGTTTTATTAAATGGAAAGCTCAAGACAGATGTTGCTTGGCTGGTTGCTTACCTCTGCACTCCACAAATTTGGAAGTGAAACATGTCTCTTAACTCAGTGCAACAAGAGAAATTAAATAAGGCATCACCCTGTGTCATTAGACCTTGTTATTTATTCCATCTAATTCACAATTCTGTGATCCTACCACTCTGTCATCAGACCTTGTTATTCCAGGTATTTCATTACTATTTACCTGAAGCAATTTCTGCAGCCAGAGTTTTCTTCACTTGCTTCCCTCCAGGCTGCTGACTTGCTTCTGTTATGAATTTTGTAAAAAAACCCTATCTTAACCTCATGGATCTTGCAATATTCTTGATTCATTTGCAGTCAGTAGCAACTAAATTCTTCTCTTTCCAGTGTCTTTGTGATTCTTGTTCTCCACTTGGAGCTCTCAGATCCTGCAGGGTTTTGGGATATCTGAACCTAGAGCCATATACTTTGTTGTCCTCTAATAAATCCTGCATTGAGTTTTATGGTCTTTCTTCCACTTTTGCTCAGGCTTTATTAAATTAATTTATCAGGTTCAGTTGGGTCCTGCAGACTTTTCCAAGATCTCTGTTGAAATAATATGTTGGTGCATTTATTCTGGGTCCTGCCCTAAACCCAGCCTGTTTTTCTGCAGTTAATTTTTTCACCTTCCCCTCGATTCCTTTTCTTTATTGTTTAGTCTGTTTTTATTTGCATTCCTGAGGAATTGGTTTGTGCAGTTCTTTAGCTGTGGATTCCCTACCTGCTTGTAGCATGGGCTTCCAATGCCATTTTTAAATAGTTTCTCTTTTGAACTTTTTTTCAAAACCATGAGGCTTTTGACTCCTTAGTCTAAAAAAAAAGGACCAACCAAAATCCACAACCCAGAAGCACAAGAAAGAGAACAACAAACCCTACACCTGCTCTCTTCTGTTTGAACCAGAAAGTTTTTCTAGGGTTCTTTCGTCTGCTGTGCTCTAGGCTTTTCAGAACAATCTTTCTTTTCTTATTTTTCCTGCTCAACTTGAGCTGTTTTTTTTGCAACCAGCCTCTCCACCTCAACCTCCCCATCCTGCTCATGTGCATAAACTGATGATCATGGGGAGTCCCCCAATTGCTGACTTAGTGACTGATCAAAAACCATGTCAGAACAAATAAAATATTAAATACAAGAAAAGATTAGTAATGGACATAAAGTCCTACTGTGTCCCTTAACTAAGAGTGCCTCTGAATGCATCCTCAGGAAAATTATTTTTTCCTCTCTGTTTTATCAGAGTGCCTGGGTTTTACTGTCTTCTGCCTTTATGCTGACAAGGATGACAGGAAACAATAGGACCTGTGTGTAACAGCCTGTGTTTCTGGTCTAGATCCCTTGCCAAAATTGCTGCACTTAGCACTTGCACAGCTCTTTTCATCTTCAAAGCCTTTCACAGATCCCATGTAAACAGCCAGAGTTCCACTGATTTTGGTGGCAAAGAGCTTAGCAGCCTTCAGAAAAGGATTATGCATTTGCATGGAAAGTAGGAATATCATCTGCTGCTCTGCTAGCTCAAATTCTATAAAGGTATCAAGCTTCAAGCTAGAAAGTGTTATTAGCTGGATGAGCTTTAATAACTTTCCTTGTGATCAACATGCATATTCACTGGATGAATCCAGGATTGATTATTGAATCAATCCCTTAATGTGTTTACAAGAAATGCAATTGCTGAGACCAACAGTATTTTTGAGTGCAATTGATTTTGATGTTTTATCTGAGCCATGTTACCTGTATGTCCTAATGCTTTTGCCACACATGTGCAGGCACTGCTTTGGCAGGGTTTTTTTCAGAGTATTAACCTTTGAGATTTACTTTGTGATGTTTCAGAGTATTTAACAAATAAGACACTTTATTTCACTAATACATCCTATGCTACAAGGATGTATTAGTGAAATAAAGCATATCCAAGTAGATCCTAAACATACATTTATATGTATAAGTATATAAATTATAAAAATGATAAAATTTAATACAGTGAGCAATAATATCAATAAAATTAAAATTTAATATAGTTAATATATAATAATAAAATTATATATAAAAATATATAAAATATGCTGCTATATTTAACTTGGGGGTGCATTTAAGAGGTCAAGCCCTGCTTCTTCCCCCTGCTCCTTTGCAGAACCAGGTCTATCTAGCCTGGGATGATGTTTATCTAATCTTTTTGTCAATTCTGTTCTGCTTTTACCTCTTTAGAGACTGATACCTAGTTCACCTTATAGTCAGGTGGCTGCTTCTATATTGAAATTAAACCAATTGTTTCCAACTTTCCCTGTAATGTGTGTTTGTCTGTACTTATGGTTCTTGTTGATCTCTGAACATCTCTAAATTTTCTACATTTTTCTTGGTTAGATGCTCAAATCCAGTTGCAATATTCCAATCTCTCAGCTGTGTGTAGAGCAGAAAGTCCACATCCCATGCCTTGCACATAACACATCTGCCAGTGCATCCTTTGCACAGTGGGGAACCATTGGTGTGAACCAATGCTGTAATAATGCTTCTGTGTAAAACACAAACCTGATAAAAATAGCAGCCCTCCAGACTCTGCTGAATGTATAAAGAAATACCCTGGGGTGCATTTGTGATTAAATCCTTTAATAGTAATTCTTCCATTATAGCACAAAACATTTTACTTCATATTGGAATATGTCCAGAAAGACTAGTGGAATAGATTAACAACTTGAGTACTACTTTAAATATTTAGATTTTCATCCAGTATCCCAGATCCAGACTCATAAGAGGAAAAAAAACCTCTTTCCAGATCCAGAGTACTAGTATATTGATTGCAGGACTCCAGCTGCATGGAAATAATGCAATATGCCACAAATATATCAGATGTTGCATCAGCTGGCTAATTTTTTATTGCTTTTGTGAAAGTGCATCTATTTTGATGCAGATGTCGCTGTCCAATGCAAGACCAAAATGAGTAATATCTTTGTGCCTCCTGGTAGTAATATCTAAATACTGTAGATTAATTTTTTTCCTCTTTTGAGCCTCTTATCTATCTTTCTGTCTGGAGCAGTATTATTTTGTGCATCTGTCACTGATAGCAAAGTGCTGGGAGGAAGGGTGAGCATAATCATTTAGTTATGAGACACTGAATAAAATGAATGATCTTTTCACAGATTCATAGTATTTAAGTCCAGAAGGGATTGTTGCATTTAGCCTGACCTTCTCTACATCACATCTTTATAAAGCCAGAGCTGTCTAATAATTTTTGAGGCCTGTGTTGCATACAATTATCAGTCTCCTGGATAAATACCAGATGCTGGGATCCTTCCAGCTATGCCTTTTCCTGAAAAGCCTTCTGTATCATAAAGGGGACTGATGATGCTCTTTTTGAAAGAGAATTGTGCTGCAGGAGCCAGGAATGTAAGAAGGAGCTTCAGGTCGAGGAGGAATGAGGGTTTCTGGCACAACTCTGCACACAGTAAGAATGGATGTTGAAATGAAAGGATTCCCCAATCTGGCAGGCAGCTTCTTCCATTTCTGAGTGGGAGAATCATGGGATGATCAGACAGCAGTGCCCCAGAATAGGAAACTTGTCTCAGTTTGCAGCAGCTTTTGACAGTGTCCAAGAGGAAGGAAGCTGTGTGTAAAGGAGCAAGAATATTTGTCCCTAAGACAGTAAAAAGGGTCCATTTTTTTTTTTTCTTTTTTTGCTCTTGTGCATGTTGTTTCAGCAATGAGCAGGTTGCCCACAACCACAGCAATCAGCAACCATGTGATGGGTTCCTGATGGGTTTCCTAACCACCAAGGGTTGTAAAAGTCCTGCAGTGAGACTGGACTTGTAAGGTTTGTACCTGTTTGTGCCGGTGATGGTCAGTCCTGTCAGTGCACATGCTGCAGTGACTGCTGCCTGCAGTGAGCAGCTGTATTTTGGTTATGTTGTGTTTCACTCTGAGCTCCACAGACAGATTCTGGAGCCCTGCAAATGCTCATGTCAGTGCTTTTCTGACACATTCCTGTGCAGAGACAATTACAGCAGCACAGCCCTGTCAGGCCATGAGACACCATCAATCAATACTGGTTATGGCTGCACTTCCAAAAGTGGGATGGCAACAGGATGCCTGCAAAATGAACCTCCCTTTTCACTCTGTATAGAGCATGAACTGTGTCAGCAACTGCACTGTGGCATCTCTCATTTCTGAGTGCTGTTTCCCTGAAAAAATGAGCACAAAGTGACCTTATCCTGTGTTTTTTGTATGTGTCTGCAAGGCTGTGCCAAGCTTTGTTGAGAAGATTGCCTTTCTCCCTTTCTTTGTGGGTGACTCAACACAGGTGTGCAGCCTGAGTGTGGCTGCCCAGGCTTCTGCAAGACAGCAATTGAGAGTTCTGATGGATTTTTTTTTTTTTTTAAATTTTTTTTCAATTAATTCTGTATTTGGTTGGGGTTCTTGTCACTTCTGAGTGAAATGCTTTCAGCCTGATCTTGAATCTCTCTCTGGGAAAAAGGTACTCAGGAGAAAAATAACTTCCTTCTCATTTTGACACAGCCTTCTACACAGCCTGAATATCAGGAAAGCCATTTATAGAGCATGTACAGTAATTGCATGCTTAATATTTCATCAGCTGCATTAAGAGCAATGTCACTAAAACCAGGTATAGATTTAAAAGGATCTCTTTTGATTAAAAGTGACTTTAGAGCTTCTTGTGTGTAATAATAGCAGCGGGATATATTATCATAGATGCTATGGGGTTCTGAATTTAATAATTCAACACACATAGACACACACAGAGATTTGCATTGAGATTTTTGGACAAAGCATATGCTCCTGTTTGGCAGTGATCCTCTAATTACACCAAGATTAGACTGGTGTGAAGTAGATTGCTGCAGCTCAAGCCACACTTCTGTTTCACAGCCAAGAGATTGCAATGTTTTTGGGTAGTGCAAACCCCCTGCTGTCATTGCCATGCTCCAGTTGACAGCTGTAGGAAACAAAGATTAGAATCCAGAGTGGATTTCTACCAGGCTTCCTTTAGCTGCTCATAGTAGGATGTTTGGACTTGAGGCAGAAATGTTTCCTTTGAAGCAGTGCTTCAGCTCACTTGAATTCTACTGCACCATCTCAGCTACTGAGAACAAAGATCTGCTGCCAACTGTGGGGCAGAAACCCTTCAAACATGGAAAATAAAAGCAGGAATTTATTGGATGTGTCTTAATAATAAATCTCTCAAACTTCACTCTTGTCTTAGAAATGAAAAAAAATCTTTGCAAGGTCTTGTGTTAAATGGTAAAGGGGAATCCCTCAATAGCAAGTGTCAGTGGTCTTCAGGAACACCCTTATTTGTAGTTTCTTTTTATTATTAATTTTACTAAATATTAGTAATGGATCCACTGGATTTTTTGGCCAACAATGAGAAAAAAAATTTAGTGTCTGTTTTTCAGTGATGATTAATTTCACTATTTTTCCAAGTTATCATCAGAGCAGATTTTAGAAGTGTTCTCTTCCTGCTTGAGCATGTGTGCAGTCTGAGTTGTGCAGCCTGAATTTCCATCAGATATCAGAACTTATTTCTGCAGGCACAACTTGGGGCAGGCCAAAAGCTGGAATTTGTATATTTGAGGCACAACTGTTCTAAAAGGTGAAGACATCTTAAGAAATTTGGGAAGTGTTATCAAACTGTGATGAACATCTGTCAGAGGAGCACTTTATTTTGTGTCATTGGAACTTCAGTCTACCAGTGGTGTAAATTAAATGTATATATGTACACACATATACATACATTTACAAAAATATGATTCTTTCAAGGTTAGGAACAGACAAATTATTGCATGGAGAATATTCTGCCTTCAAAATGTGCACACCAAATGTGGCAAACCATCACTCATTTTCTGTTTGGATCAACCCCATGGAATGACAACATCAGGCATGCACAGCCACTGTACATCTGCTCTAACTTGAACAGGTGAGGAAGATTTATGCACCTGACTCCAATGAAACTCAGCTTTAGTGCTTACTTATGATTTGAGCTGTAATTAGCTGTTTTATAAATGCCATCTTCCATGTAGAGGTAGAGTGAGAAATACTTTACTCTGCTGTTTCTGGCCCTATTAATTCTGTTGGGGTGAGGGCAAACACACTGCAGATTCCTTTGAAGCTTGTTGTTTTTTCTCCCACATTTGTCAGTAATTTGTCCCTATTCAGCTGGATGGAATTGTCCTTTTCCTGTTTTTTAAAACATCTTCAGTTGACTATGGCAGCTCTTTCTACTGGGTATTACATCCAAATGATTGGAAATTTGGGGGTTTGTGTCAGGTAGTTGACAACTCCAGATATATTTTCTAAATTAATACCTGCTTTCATAATATTTTAATATAGTGGATATAAATGGAGATATAACTATCCAATGAAGTAGAGTTGGGTTTGAAGTGTTTGCTTTGTTAGTGATAGGAGATTCTCATTTAAGTTGGCAGAAAACTTTCATTGAAAGACCAATTAAGAAGAGAAACAGTTATGGTTAATTCCATCCTTGGAGAATATTTATTTAATGAAGCTCTTACAGGAATTCTAGTTTTTGGTTCAATACAAGGCATACTTACATGGAAGCCAAATCATCATAATGGTATTAACTGATGTAGTTACTTAACTCAGCCTAATGCAATCTTTACATTGTAAAACATCAGTGTTAGTTCTTGGTTCTACAACTGAGTTTTAATGAACAGAAATCAATTGCTCTTTTTGCTGATCTGGAGATTGCAATTAAACAACTGGTCACTAAAAGGTCAGAAATGCTTACTGCTGGGGAAGGCAATCTCTATCTTGTCATCTGCCTTTTAGCACTGATTTTAGTACCTGTGTTTAAAAGAGAAATAAATCATAAGAACCCTCAATAATTAATGGCTTTGCCTTTTTTCTGTGTGGCATTAGTGTGGTAGCTTCATCCTAGGCTTTCCTGGAATTTCAGCAAATGCTCCATTTAATGAGTTTCTGTTTAAATGCTCCAAAGGATTTGGCTTCCAGCTCTGGGAGTTTTCCAAGCTGTAAACTGTTGATCACTCTTTCAGGCTCTGCTTGAGGTATTGGCTCCTCAAATCTAATTACACCTCTTTGTGATAGAACTGCCTGATGTGCTAATTTAAACAGTTTGCATCTGCTCTGTAGGACTAATGTATTTCTCTATGCCTAATATGATCAAGAAATCCTGAAAAGTGGATTTAGGATCACTATAGTGTCTTCTTTCCTTTGAATAAGCCACTTCCTGGTAATTTTTGTAAAGAGTGTGTCAGTAATTCCTGTTTCATAAAGGATTGTTTCAACTAATTTTATTGATGCTACTGTTTCTCCTCTAAAATTCCCTAAATTCTCCCTACTTTCCTAAATCCTTGAGAGATCCCATCTTTGTACTATAGAGCAGAGATCTGGGTTTTTTCCTCTCTCTTTTTTTTTTTTTTTTTTTTTTTTTTTTTCCATTCCTTTCTCTTTCTAGCCATACCAAATCTGTACTGGCTCAGCAAAGCTCAGCAAACTTTGGAAGCTGTCTAGATGTGTGGAATTCTGTGTGCTTTGCCAGGCAGGATGGGCTCAGCCACATCTGCAGCGTTTATGTGAATGTGGCAAAAGGGAAGTTTTATGGATTCTCATGAGACTGCTCAAGGCACAGGGAACAAGAATGGTTTAAATCCTGTCCCCACAATGCCAGACTCACAGCTGGCACTGAGGAGTTAGGGGAGAGACATTGCTGAAGGCTCTTGGAAATCATGAGACCCTTGTGCTCCACAGGATCCAAGGTGTCCTCAGAGTAAACTCTGGGACTTGTTGGACTGCTGAAAAGATAAAATCAAAATTAGTAAAGTCATGAATTAGGTGGACTTCAAAGTGTTTGTCACCAAATTCTGCACTGCTTCTGGCTGGGAGAACTCTTTGAACCTGGCAGGAAATAAGTGTCAGACAGGTGAAAGAAACTGCTGTTTCTCATAGCAACCAGGGATTTGTTGTCCCAGGAGATTCAAAATGGAACTAAACACATTTGATTTCATCCAGCAGATCTGAAGTGTTTCAAATAGTGCAGGTAGAGCAGTGTTTTTGTGTTCCTATTGCAGTCATTCCAGATCCTGGAGGGACAGCAGGCTGCAGGGAGTGGCCAGGCTCAGACATTGTCCCTAAACAGAGCCCTGGTGCAGGGCACTGGGATTTCTGGGCTGGACAAACCAGAGCTGCAGTCTCTGGGGTATTTCTTGCACATCCAGGCTGCACTGCTCAGCTGCTGCTTGTTCATTGAAATTAAACCTCTGAGAAGCAGGGATCCCTCCTGTCCCCTTGCATATTTTTCCCTGTGCTTTGTAGAATACAGCCCATATTTCTGGTCCTTAGGTGCCACTGTAATTTATACTGCTAAAAAGGTTTATGTGCCATGCAAATAAATTTATGTGCATAATGCACATTAGTTCATTGCTGTCATTGAAATACCTGGACACAGGTGACTAATTTGAGGCAAGCAATGAAATTTGTGTGATTCAATCATTATAAGGAGAAAAAAGAACCAAGCCTGCCTGCTCTGTAAATGTCTTTTTGCTTACTTATGTCAGCTCACTTCCCTTTTGGCATTTCCCTGTCGTGGTGTCGTTAATATTTCCATCCCCCCTGCATCCTTAATGATTTACTTGGTTGACCTGCATCATTTAAAATATTTTTTCATTATAGCCATTTTCTCATTTAGGTCCCTGGGAGATCTTGATATGTAATCAGTTTTCTCTAACAAATGACCTCCTTTAACTTCATTAGTTCAGAATTAATTTACTAGCATCCAAGATATTGAATGACTCTGATTAGTAAAATACAGCAAAAAAAATTAAAGTTCTCTTTCATTTATGGTGGAGGCAAAAATTAATTAAACCCTATATTTCTTTGCTGATTTTGTTCATACCTGAATTTAATAAAGAGGGGATGTTTGGGCTGTCACTAGACATCAGATGGGGGTGGGGGTGGGATTACAGGATTTCTGTGTGTAACACCTGAGGAGGGCTGGGGAGAATTGCCCTGCTGCTCCTCTGGCTTATCTCAGACTCATCTCAGCATCCCTCCTTCTGAGGGATAACTCCTGTGAGTTCTTTCCAGGACCAGCCAGGTGCCAGCCCCTCACCCTTCAAGGCTTTGCAGGTTTCCCTTTTTGCTGCTGAGGCTGTGGCATCTCTGTCCTGAATGGCAGCAAGGCTTTGCTCAGGGAATGATCCTTATTCCTGGAAAAGTCCAACCATTTGGGGAGGGTGGGATGATTTGCCCCACTCCCCATCCTGCTGGTGTACTGGAGCTAAAAGGGGAATTGGATGGGGCCAATGGCTTTGTGAATTATTCTCCCCTATTCACAAGAAGAAAGTTTATAGAGAGACTCAGGCAATCCATCTACATCTCTTGAAGGAAAAGAAATTGAAAACACTAAAGCAATTTATTGCCTTTTAAATTTGGGGATGAGGGGGAATGTAAGTAGCCCTAAAATTTAACTACCTGCAAAAGCAAATAAAAAAACCCTGCAATTTTTCACAAAGTCATAATCCACTATACTTACATATAAATGCATTTTCAATTTCATTGGGGAAAATGTAAGTTGCTGCTGCTTTCTGCTGAAGAACTTGCCTATAAAACAACATGTCATTGGTGGATTCTGTAGTGTTTCTGGTATTGTTTTTTTTTCCCTTCTTGCATTCTTAATATTTGCATAAAACTGACAGGATTTTTCCCCCTGACCTCATATTTCAGTATTCCAAATTTTCAGTGTGATCAGTATTTTTCCTGTAAGGTCTATACCTAATATTGCCTCATTTTGAATGTCTTTTTCCATTTAAATTTTAGTCCAGGAAACCACAGTAATTGTAATCAAATGAGAATGCTCAATATACTGCAGCTTATATGACACACGGTGGCTTTTTTTTGTCTAATCCAAAAGATCTTAGAAAAAAAGAGAGATGATTCAGGAGCTCTTCTAATTCTATTGCTCCTGGCAATATTTACTCCTAGATGGATTAAAAAAACAAGAGGTGGCATCTGAGAAAACAAAATAACCCCAAATAAGTTAATATTTGCTGATTACTTGAGGGCAAAGCCACTGCCACCAGTGCAGCAGAAAGTTAAATTTGCCCCCTCTGAGTGGCACAGCATTGCAGAAGGGCCTGGAGAAGTTCATTGTATAAAGAGAGAACAGGAAATACAACTTGAGCTTCATCCAGGCTACAAATCCTTCCTGTTTATTTTCCCCATCCAGGAAAACTCACACTCAGCCCAAAGCTTGTGTTGTCAAGCACTGGAACAGTGGAAGTGGTGGAGTCACCAGCCCTGGAGGGATTTACAAGATGTGCAGCTGTGGCACTTGGGGACATGGTTTAGTGAACTCTACAGTTTTGGAAGTGTTTCTCAGCCTAGAAACTCTGATTCAGCAAATCAAGGTGGTTCAGGATGAATTGATGGCTTGTTAGTAGCTGATTGCCTAAGCTATTCTGGGACTGCCCTACAGGTATTCTGCAGTATTTTATGTGTCCAGATAAATCCAACTTCTGAGATAAAGCAAACTTCTTCCTGGCATCATTACTTAGAGAATAGCTTTTTTTCTGTGTTAGAGCAGGTTCCATGATGCAGCTCCTGGGAATGGCAAGCCTGGAGATTTGGGATCTTGTCCCTGTAAAAAATCACTACCAGCTGCATCTGGGCCAGCCAACAATCCCCTTGTGGCTCTGTGACACACAGGATTCCCAAACCAACAGCAAAATGTTTGTTTTCCCAAGAGCCTCCATTGGTTTCCAGCCTCCCAGACTGCCCTAGATGGGATCTCAATGTCTCTGCTTATCCTCACCCTCCTGTGGGAGCACAAGGGGCTGAATCTGGCAGTGCTTCATCACAGATAAGTGAGAACTTTGTAACAGCTCACATTTGCTTAACCATAATCACATCTTTCTGTTCCTGCTTCACACACAAGTTTCTCCATTTTACTAGCTATTTATAAATTCCTGATTAATTGATGCAGACAAGGTTGGTTATCATGGCTCTTGAGGCACTGCTGGTGCTGTAGATGTTTTATGCTGGACCTATCAAGCCTCAGCAGAGAGGGGAACCAGATGTATTTTTCCTTTTAGCTGCTCCAGCTGCTCTCTGTAGTTGTCAACCCAAATTTGAGCAGAGGTGTTGCACTGACCCAATCCCATCTGCAGAGATCTTGGATGCATTTCAGGAAGCAGTTCTGTGCATCAGGGGGGTTTAGCTCCAGGGCTGGATAATTTAGAGGATGGAGTTTTCCCCTTGTATAAATCCATTTGTGTTCATTTCAAAGGCTGCAGGGAGCCTCCAGCCCAGGTGTGCTCTGTGCACAGGGGTGAGTTTTACCCACCAAGACAGTGCCTACACAGCCCTGCTCAGATGATAACACAAAATGACTGTGCAGGGCACTGCCTTCCTCCAGAGATGTACTAAATGCCTGCTGCTCCAAGGACATGTGAATCCTTTTAGCCCACTGCAGGACAAAACCTTCAATATTTAAGACCCTCTCTGGTGCTGCAAACTCTTCAGTGTGATGGGCTGTGCTGCTGTAAAATGGTGCAGCTCCACTGACAGCAGCCCTTCCCCTGGGGCTGGAGCCCAGAGCTCTGGGGGATTGGAACAGGGCTGTGCTGATTTACAAGAGAATCTGGCTGTATAAGCTCACAAACCAAAGCTCTGTGATCTCTTAGAAACATGCCTGGTTAGGGTTCAGCTCAACCTGAAATCAAACCAGAGAAATACTGAGACCACAGCTCTTGCTCATCATTGCTGTAATTGGGATTTGTGCTGCTTTGTTTTGCTGCAAGGCCTTTGGAGTGTTATAGCTAACTGGTGACCTAAAACCCAGATTTACTGTTATTTGCTGTAAACATTGGAGAACAACAGAAAAAACCCAAAATATTAATCTGTGCTGTAGCATAAAACATGCATGCAAGCCACAACAATTAGCAATTCTTCATTCTGTGCTATATTTAATTTTAAAGTGGCCAAACTATTGGATAAAACACTCCCAGTGCACGTCTGTGCTGCAATAGCTGCCTCCTGCTCTAAGGAGCAGCAGCTCCTCCTCTCCCAAACCAGCCTGGGATGTTGCATGGGCAGACCTCGTGCCTATATGTGAATTTGGGGAAGGGGAGGTCTACCTGAAATAAAATCTTGTATTGAAGGAACATTTTTGATGGTTTAGGCAGCTCCCTCCCACCCACAGGAGGCCTTCTGAAGATCAGCAGCATCTTTCCTGCCTGCAGGATCTGGTCCTGGAACTGAAGTGAGCATTGTGAGCAGTGTCCTCTTTCTGGGCTGGCAGTTCCCCCTAGAGCTGAGGTGGAAGGAGCCAGGGCTGGCATTGTCTTGAGATACATCACTTGAGCTGAACCTTGCTGTCTTCACACCATGATACTCTCTTGAGATAAATCACTTTAAGCAATATTGGTTTGCAAATTTTCTCTTTTCAGTCATAAAATATCTTTTTTTTTTCCACTACTATGTCTTAATCTTACTGAAGCATTTTCTCTTTTCAAAAATCTGCCCTACCCACTCCTTTTCCTTTCCTAACCTGAAATATCAGTGCTTTGTAAAATGTTATACAAAACCACAAACATTTGTAAAATGACCCTTTTTAAAGTCTATTTGTTTATTGCAAGTTTACTTAGAATGACCTTAAATTGTTTCCCAGCTGTGATGAGCTGGAGGAATATAGTGATACATCACATGATGTGGTTATGCACAGTCTGGAGCTTGATTGAAGATGTGATTCCTGGATTTCAGATCTTGTTGCAGCTTTGACAGAGGGTCCAGCCTGAGCAGTGGTTTCCTCTGGCTTTTGAGAACAGCATTGGCTGGGCTTGGAGTCAATATGGATTTCTGGCACTGATGAAGGGCTGTACAGTTTGAGAGATTTCCTGTAAACCAGAAGACTGTCTAGCCTGTGGGCTTGGCTTGGATGCAGTTTACCCCAATAACTATTTATTGGATATAATGTTTAGATCAGCTGAGGAAGATCTGCTCCAATTCAGAAATGCTTTTTAGCCCAGACAAAATTTAGAATAATTCAGAAGGAGTGAGGAGGAGCTTTTTTTATTATTTTCCATTTCTATATGAAAATTACATTAGCATCAAATTATCTGGGAATTTTTATTAAACTATCCCAATTTCTATGGATCTGAGAATCCCATCAAGCTTATTTTCCCTGTGTTTTTTCAATGTGTCTTCTCCCTCCACCCAATATTATTCTTGTCTGCAGCAGTGCTGTGTGCTTTTGTTCCAGGCTCTCACACAAGGAATGAAGTGGGGTCTGATGTGCAGCCAGCTGCTTTCCCTCATTTCATGAGTCTGGCACCTGGGAACTGACAGCCTTCTTCTGAGCCTGGCCTAAAACCCCAAACTGGTGGATGTGAGAATACTGCTGGAGTAGGTTTGGGGTTTAAATCATAGGGGCCTCTCTTGGGAAGGTGACTGGCACAGGAACAATCCAGGGCTTGTGGTGAGATCAGGTGAGGACAGAGAGCATCCTCTGAGCTGGAAGGGTTAACAGGAGATTGCTCCTTCTCTTCCCTTGCCTTTACTGGGATCATGATTTATATATTTGAAAGTAGGGGTGATTAATAATCCACAACCCCTCAGCCTGCCAGGAGAGCTCAGGCACTTAGCATACCACAGTGAGCCAGGATGCAAACAGTAAGAAATGATTAACAGCACTAACATTCACCCTCCTCCCCAGATGACTCCAGAGCAGCATCAATGGTCCCTGGCACTTGCTGGCTCCAGCAGGGGAGTGAGGGCCACCAAAAGCAAAAGGCTGTAGCTAAAAGTCAGGGCCCTGCAGGTGCCATGGTGATGAGCCTGGCACAACACCTGGGAAGATAAATACAGCTGTCATGCCATTCCTGGAGCTGGACAGAAATGTCTCCATTCCATAGGCACTGGTACGCTGGAGATAAGGAAAAACTGGCCTGTGGAGTGAGTCCTCATTGACCTCACAAGTCAATTAAAGCACAGAATGAATTCATTTGCTGTTTATCAGCTTGGACCTCAGTGCTGTCCCTCCTCAGCACTGGGATAAGAACAGAGGGAGAACAATGTGGCCAAAGAAGAGAGGAGCAAATCCAGGAAGGTAAATTGGAGGGAATTTGTCTCTGGGGTAATGGCACTTGAATACTGAGTTGCATCAGTTCCTGATATCTCTTGACTTCATACAGACCAATCACTGCCAGCTTTGTTCTGTGATTCCTGGTGAAAAAGAAAGGATCTACTTAATTCATAAAATCCTCTGGAGGTCAGAAAGTGTTTTTCTTTCTCCTGTGTTTTTCAATGCTGGCAGGGGGGCAGATTAGATTTCTGAAATACAAAGAGGCAATCTAACAATGTCCTGTGTCTGTGCTGATACTAAAGGGATGATGGGAAGTCCTGGTAACCAAGCAAAAAATATACAGAAGAAAACTCAGATGGAGATGTGGACAGCTCAGCTGTCCTTTCTTTCCTGTAATGGAATTAAACATGAGAAGGCAATTTGCATCCTCACATGAGAGAAGAGTAACGTTACTTCTTCAGTGCTAATCCCCATCAGCAGCAAAGTGAGCAGACTGGAACCCTGGTAAGGGCTGTCTGTGACCTACTTATTTCATAATGGCACAAACAACCCTTTAAAATAAGGTACAATGGCAGAGCAGGACCCCAGAGGGGATTCTGAATCCCCTCCCTTCCCACCAGGGTCAGTAGGGCTGCAAGCCTTCAGTCCCTTGCCACTCTCTCTGCAGCCTGCATGGACACAGAATGTTCAGCCCAGCTGTGTGCTCCTTGCACAGGAGGGAGGGCACAGCAGAGGTGCAATTCCTGCAGCAGCACCCCTGTGCAGTGTGGGGTTCCTGCACAGAAAGTGGCAGCAGGGCCCAAAGCAATCCTCTCTCTTGTTTTAATCAAATGTGCATCATCCCCAAGTGCAGCCAGGTTTTGTCCTGGCATATTCTTTCATGGCCCTTAAGTGGGAGTGTTTTAAGGTAAGATTTTCTTAGCAAGAATAAAAAATTCCTGGTTGTGTTATTTCAGTGGACATCTCAGTCTGCTGAGCTGCTTCACTTTCTTGGCAGCAGTTCCTCCCCAGACCCTGCCCCTGCTGCACTCCCCAAAATGCTCACACTCTGCTGTGAGCCTGAAGAAACCTGTTAGATTTACCTGAGAACATCCTCTGACACTGCTTTTAGCAACAAACTGGACTTCCTGTTAAGTTCAACTATTCTCCAAAAATCCCTATTTTGTCCTTTACTCACCTCTTTTAAGTCAGATAACTGGAAATAACATATAATATTGAAAGAATGTCATGGGAGTTTTGTTTCCCAGATGGACTGGCTGTTCCCTCATGCACCACGAACAGCTGTCTCCTCACCCTGGAGAATATTTTGTAGAGTGTGATGGGGATAGAAGATGACAGGGAATATGGCTTCTGGAGAAACTTGGAGCACAGGAATGTTACTCAAAGGAGATTCTGTGGTATAACTTCAGTAGCAATATTCAACTTTTTGCTTTTTCTTTCCCACAATAAGCTTCAAGTTTGGGTGGCTTGGTTTTTTTTGTGGTTGGCTTTTTTTTCACTGTAAAGCAGCTTAGGTCTGATGTCAAATATGCTGCACACACATTTGTTCTGGCACACCAGCAAAGCTGAGCAGGGAAGGCAATTATCTACAGCACAGCCATTGAGGTGCACAGTTCTGGGAGAGGAAACTGCAGGGTAGGTGGAGCCAGGTGGGTTATAGACAAGGAAGTGTGCATCACTCCAATTTTGTTCCTTAGGATGGTTTCACTGCCCCCCTGCCTCTGAATAAGGTCCTTCCTACAGCTCTTGTTGTTTTTTTGGAGATTTTTGGTTTGTTTTTTATTTATTTATTTATTTATTTATTTATTTATTTATTTATTTATTTTTAATTTAATTTTCTTTTGTTTTTTGTTTTGGAGCACCAGAGAAACATCCTTTCTGTGAGGTTATATGGGTTGTACTGCAAACACTGTTACTGAGGCTAATCCTGCAGCCACCAGGCCAGTTTCTTTGGCTCCACAGCTACATTTCACTCACTACCATATGGTGGTCTAGTCCTTCCATCAAGCTGTTAATGACAAGGCTGAACCAAGCCTTGGCCAGCACTGGCATAAATGACCCTTAGGATGGTGACTGGCAGAGGACAGAATGTCCTGCTATCTCTCTATACCCTCCTCCTAGAAATCACCTGAAAGTCTTGCTGAGATAATCAGCACAATGCAAAGAGCTGGAAATGTTCTGCTGGAGAGCAGCAGTGCCCAAGGACAGGCCAGGTCCTCCAAAGAGTGGCTGGAGAGTAGGACATCTGTGTTTGCTGCAAAATGAAGGACAAGGTGACACTGCTGACCCCCTGCAGGACAGAGGGAACTGCACAAACAAAAGGCAGCAGCATGTCAGGATAGTGGACAGCTTCATCTTCCAGGAGATCTCATGGATTCTGTGCACCAGGCTCTGCCTGGAAAGCTGCATCCAGCTCTGAGCTGCAGGCTCTGATGCTCCAAGAGAAGAGCACAGGTCTGGGGTGGCCCAGGTCAGCAGGGTGAATCTCATCTAACTCCAATGCTAGGTGGTGAAAAGGAGACCAGCATGTGGCTGGTAATTCCATAGAAAGGAAATTTTTCAATCAATCAATTCAGTTTGCTTATTCCTCTTCCCTGTTTCACTTCTACTTTTCCTGTCCCTCTTTATTCTCTGCCACCTCCTCACAGACCTGACTGCTTTCATTACAAGGTTGAAGGGCAGTGCCAAGTGAGCACATTAATCTCATACATTTTCATGAATATCAATTGCAAGCTGGATGCCAGAAGATTTTTCTTATTTTCATCAGAGTCAAGACCCAATTCTATGTACAAACCCTGTCTCAGGTAAAACCTGGGGGTGTTTCTTCCAAAGCCAAGCCTGCCATTTTTCCCCACTCTCTCCCACCATGCTGATAGCCCTTTGCTTTTTTCCTGTGGTATCTCTATACACAGTGGTTATCAGAAAAGCCATTCCCCTTTCTGCCCTTGAAAGGCAATATCCACACAGGCTCTCAGGCAGAATTTGGAGTGCAGAATCTCTGCTGTTCAATTACCAGGGAGCTTATCTCTTTCATGTGTGACTAGATATTGTATTTTATTTTTTTTTCTCCAGTAAGGCTGAAATTTAAAAGGACAGAAGAATTTCTAGTGCTTGAGATGGAGGAATAAGTCTGGTGCTGGAATGAATGGAGTTTATGGGAAATAGGACTATTTCTGAGGGAATAATTGTGTCTCTTATTTTGCAATTGCACTGTTGGTTACCTGATTCAGATCATCGTGACAACAAAAGGTCAAAATCATATAGCAAACTTCACAGCTATGGTTTTCTACACACAAAACCATCCTTTTCTTTCACGTTTTCCCCACGGTACAGTGAGCTCTGGCTGCATGGCAGTAAAGTAAGGCCAGAGAGAGCTGGCTGCAAGTCCAATGTAATCTTTATTTGAATTACAAAAATGCCAGTGAACTTTACTTACGGGCTAGCATTCCACTTTGCTGGCTGCTCTGCAGAAACTAAGCAAAAGAAAAAAAAGCAAATGCACCCAGAAGGGCTGTGGGTGGAAGGCAGTGGATGCCCCAGGAGGGGCAGGACCCTGGTGACCCAGGGCAGCAGCTCTCCCTGGGCAGGAGAACAAGGGCTCAGGGCTCCCCTGGTGCCCAGGGACCAAACCTGCAGGGCTGGCACCTTCCCTGCTGTGGCAGCTCTGCCCTGAGCCCTGCTCAGTGATTGATCCCACTGATGGTGAGAGCTGTGTCCCCAGGGACTGTGAGCTCACAGCATCTCCCAGATACTCCTCAAACAGCTGAGAGCTGGAGAGGGTGACAGGCACACAGGCCAGGCAGCTGGAGAAAGGGAGAAAGGCATGATCTAAAACACATTATTAATTTTGGGTCAAGATATGGCAGCTTACCATGAAGTTTTATAGCTATAGATAGTAACAGGAGCAGTGACCTTTAATTAGAGTGAGATAATGGGTGCTGCTCTAACAGGGAAATGGCTAAAAATAAAAGCCAGTATAAAAATATAAAGTATCTCAGAGTGTGATCACATTTTCCACTAATGGAAAACATAGCTCAGCTCGCTGTATCATTGAAAAATGTTTTCTTTTACAGACACTAAGGTTACATTTAGATCCTGAGTTGGTGTGGTTTAATTCAAAGTACCATATTAAACTGGTAAATTTAGACTAACCAGAAAACTGAGTGGATATTCCCACGTTGGTTTAAGCTGGACTTATTAAATTTTGGTTGGGCTTGATTTGATTTAGTTTGAGTTTAAAGTAAATGAAAACCCCCAATGTAAAATTAAATTTACCACCTGTAAATTAAAACAGGGGAGATTTTTCAATGCTTTTGCTTTAGCAAGCTCTCCAGTGCTAGAAATCTGGAGGGAAAAGTTGCTGAGCCCTGATATCCTAGCTGTGTGTGTTTCTGGGGGGATGTTTCAGATTAAATTGGTCCTGAGAGCTGAGGACTAAGAGGAATCCAGAGCTTGTGCTCCCAGACCCCTTTCTGGACATCACAAAATGGGAATGGTGAGCAAGGCTGGTTTGAAAGCACATTTCTGACCTGCACTAGGATGTAGTTGTGGCTTTGGATGACGTGGTTCATGTTTGTGTGTTGAAAAGAGCTCCTGAAACCTCAGTGGGACCCAGTCTGTGAAATGGCTGGTGATGGGACTCCACATGAGCAGGTGTTGAAATTCCTGTGAGCTCACAAAGCAGCCCACTCCATTCCTTGAAGTTCCTCAAGAAGGAACTTTTAAAAGTTTCTAATATTTCTCCCATGAATTGAAAATACTTTGATTTGCCTTTAGGATTTGCCAAACTGCAGCTGAAACTGTTATTAATGCACAGAATGTGGCTTTCTTTTTCTCTCAGAGTTAAACTGGCCCATTGGAATTAAACCAGTGACTTAAGATAGGAAAGAACTATTTACAACCCAAACTGCCTCAAAATAATACATCCTGTGGCTCTCAGCTTAGAAATGCACTTTTCAGTATCATAAGAATTTGGGCATCTCTCTTCTTATGTGTCAGAGACAAGGAAAATTTCCCACTTCCCAGGTTTTGCTAACAAACTTCCTGCACCTATTCAGATAATGTGATTTGTGAACTGTCTTGAAATGCCCCAACAAATGCAAGCTGTGAATAGCTGCTCTATTAATATGCAAGTCAGAACTGCCATTATAGCACAGATTATAGAGAGAACTGAGAAACATTTCAAGAGCTGACTTGTGTTTGAGAAGCAATCACAGCCCACCCCTGCCCCAGCACATATCCTTCCACAATAGGATCTTCCCTATATCTGTTGACAAACTTTGGCTAATGTTTCTGCTAGCTGAAAGGTTTTCTGCCAATACAGCAACATATTGCAGATAAAACCTAATGAGCTGAGTTTAACAAAAAAATGCCATGTGGCTTCCTTACAGTGATGCCCATCTGTCGACTTAGTGAGGCAGCAGTGTGCTGCAGCTGTACTCCTTTGCTTTTTATCAAATCAAAATAAAGCTGTGCACCCCAGAGTCAGGTATGATAAACAGGCCAGCAAATTGCCTTACATGGGTATCACACAGCTCCTTATCTGTCTCACTTTTCAGAGCAGCACAAGCAGATGGCTCCTGACGGTGGGCGAGATTTGCTCCGTTATGTTTTTGGCATTGAGCTGGAGGGATGGAGTCCAGAAGTCCACCACCAAAACAACAGATATTTAAATTGGACTGGGACTGAGATTACAGCCTGCAAACAGAACTTTTGAAATTGAAGCAGATTTCATTAATGGCAAACAAAATGCCTATTTAGAGTGGGTCTGGTGGAACAAAACGGGCACAAAACAATAAAAAAAAAAAGAAGTCTTTGTGAGCAGCCTCACAGAACAATGAGGGGCTTGGCCTTCCTCCAGCCTCCCTCCTGGCTGGTGCAAAGCCTGGTGCAAGGCAACTGCCCCTTCCACACCCCAATAATGTGTCACAGGGGCAATGGGAACAGGGAGGGGTTCCCTGGCTGCAGGCATTTCTCCCACCAGTCCTGTCTGTGGCCAAGGGTGCAGAGAAATAATTTCTGCTGTGGTTGGAACTTGGGTCATTAAGAGGCTTGGGGATATGGAGCATCTGTCTGTGATAGAAATCCCTGCTGAGAGCAGGATGTCACAGGCTAAAGGCTTCAGTTTCTCCTGCCTCATCTCTTCCCTTTTTCCTGATGTTTTTCAGACCTGTCTGAAGTTTGAAAGGATTTTTCTCTTCCTTTAACTGGCTGCTAAACAAATATTAGTGCTTTTGTCTCATCTGTGGTATTGGCATCAGTTCCAGATTTGGGGGACAATTAAAAAGAGTCCAGATTCAGTGTAGAGGCAGTTCTTGCTTGGCAAATTTGGAATGGAGAGTTTTTCAGTGTGTGGGTCAGGTGAGTTTTAAGTCCAGCTGATTTTAAGTCTCAAGACTGAATGTCAAATTCATTTTTTGCTGCCAATGTGTACGTGAGCCCCTTCTATTGCTGGGAACACATGAGGTTTTGCTGTGACCAAGAGAAATATATGAAATAGAGCAGATTGAAATAGTTTTAAAATTTGACTGCTGAAGAACTCCTCCAGCACATTAGTCTTTTGTGAATTTAGACTTCTCTAATTTGTGTTGTGTGTGTGTGTGTGTGTACCTGCAGCTGTGCCAACATTTCAAAGGCTAAACCTGGAGCCTCTCAGTTGTCTGCACTCCAGTGAAACAGAAAATAAAAATGTCATATGTAGAAAACCAACTGAATAGAAACAGAACTGGCACCTTTCCCCCCTGGGTCATTAAAAATTACTTGAATCTTCCATACTTCTGAAAAGCATATTGTTTGTATTCATGAGTATTTGCATGTAGGTAGATGGTTCATTTTAGGCACAGATATCTGGAAAATCTGTCCTCTTTTTCCCCAATGCACTCTCTGTGTGCCTCAGGAAAAAATGATTCTGCTGAACATGGATTAAGCAGTATTAAATAAATTGCAGAGATGTTGAAGTTTGGTACTGGGACAAAACCCAAAAATTTTTAATTATTGTCATAGGACATTTCTTTTTGTGTGCATGAGATGGTGAAGGGTGCATCCACATCAAACAGCTGAGGCAGGATGAGCAATGTCAGAGCCAGGCAGCTCTAATTCACATTCTTCCTTTTCACTCTGTTGTGTCTGTATCCTGCAGATATAACAAAATGAGAGAGTGCTTGTCTTGGAAAGGGTGTCAGGACTAGCATGGAAAAGGATGAGTTATGTGCAGTGATGTGGCATCTAAATGTAGACAAATGAAATTTTCTTGTTTTGGAAGTGATGACAAATGCCATGTTGAACTAGCTTTGCTTGGGCAGGGCTATACAGTGGTAGGCAAAGTTTGCTGAGAAGTATTCTGGAAAATCTATACTCTGGAAGTAAAATCTACACGTGGGCCATTGCATCTGCTGTTACCAGATCTGCAGAATCAAACCCTCAGCTTAGGGCAAGAGGCTGAGGCAACTCCCTGTGACCAAGTAGTTTTACTGTTCTGCACCACTGTTTCAAATTCTGTCCCATTTTCTAAATTCCCAACTCTCACACTCCACTGTAAGCTGTGTGCAAATCCTTCCTAAACAGAGTGGGTAATGTTGCAAGTGCTGGAATTTGCCTAAAAGTGTGTTGTATAATTTGACTTTCTTCCTGGTATTTTGTTCATGGCTGCAATTTCTTCCTTTTAGCCAAGCTGTGGATGAGAGGAATGAACAAGATGGTTGAGTTAAATATAGCACTGGGGTTGAAGCATAACAGACTGTCCAGGGCTCCAGTCATAAAAGAAGAAAGAAATTACTTCAGAGAGCATTAAGCACTCTCTTGCTATAGAAGTTGTACATGATGTCAAAGAGTGGAGAGTACTGAACAGCATGCTAGGAAAAGGAAAATCCTGGGATGCTGACCCAGAAAATTAACATGCTGCTCAGTGGTTAGCTCAAAATGGAAGAGGAGTTTCACAACTCTTTTCCCTGAACTGGTGACAGCTGTGACAAAGCCATGCCATGGAGTTACAGCTCCAGCTTCCTCCTCAGCGTCTGTGTGTGCTGTGGGTAAGGAAAAGTCTTTGTACAGCTGCAGTGGTGTCCTGGAGTGAGAGAGCCACAGGCTGAGCACACTGTGGACTGCACTAAAGCAGGAAAGGAAAGCACTAAAGGAAATTTGGCCAGGTCTTCTCCCACCTGTGAATCTCTGCTCACACTTCCAGGATTAATTTCCTCATGCAAGCCCTGCACCTCCTAATGTAAGAGGCATGAGAAGATGATTGCTGGAAGTACAAATGTAACCCTGCAGTGAGGGAATGTGTCTGGGTGCTGCTCCTGAGCTCTGTGCAGGCAGAGCTCTGTGGACAATCTCTGTGGCCACCAGAGGTTGTGCTGCTCACCACTCCCTAACCATGCTGGCAATATTAAACTTTCCAAACACAAAAACAGCAGCAGGGCTTCTTCCAGGACAAAGAAGAGCCAGGCAAAGCAGGCAGAGCTGGTTTAGAGCTGGCAGTGGGAGGTGTGGTGGCTGAGCCTGGTGGGTGCCACATCTCTGTCCCCTGAGCATCCCCTCCCGTGGCACAGCTGCCTCCAGGACACTGGCACAGGCTGTGGCACCCCTGCAGCTCTGCCAAAACCTGTGGCTGTGCAGGTGCTTTGCCTCCTGAAGCTGTGGGTAGGAAAAGATACAGAACAGGGGTTGCATTGGCTATGCTGGGAGCTGAGCACCATGAGGGGTGTGATGTGATGGGGCAGGAGGTGCTCAGGGTTAGTGCTGGAAGGCACCTTCCTCAATGGCCAGCTGAGAAAATAATGGAAATCATTTCCAAACCCTTGCAAATGAAACAACCCTGGGTTTTGGAGAGGTGACAGGAGCTCAGTCACCTTGCTTGGTCAAACAAAGGGTGTGGGGTGAGGCAGGAGAGGAGTGAGCTTGGCTTTGTTTGTAGCATCACTGTTAAATTGTGCTGTGATGAATGCAGGAGGGTTCCTGTGGTGAAAATCAACCTGCCCCCTCCCCACCATGCTGATAGGTGCTGTGTAAAGGCTTAGAATTTCATATTGCAGACACATACTGGGAATTGGGAGCTACAGAGAAGAAAATGTTGGATCAGCAAGGAATCTGCTCACCTGCTGCCTCCCCCTCTCCACAGGAATATAAGGGCCCCTTCTGTGAAGAGAGGATTTAAAGAAAATTGGACATTGAAAGCAGAACCATTCACCTGCTATCATTTGTTATTAAACAACCTCATAATAGTGATGATCAGGAAAATATTTCATTGAAATTCATCCAATACCTTTCTCTGTAAAGAAATTGCTATAGTAAAATGCTGCTTCTGCTGAACAAATAACAAAATCCTCACAGGACCTATTGAACAATTTACCCCACACATCCACTAACATCTAGAAAACAATTTCCCTTCAATATTTGCCTTTTATAGGGAGAAAGAAATGCTGGACACTGGTTTAATTTCAGTTTGTGTATCTCCAGATCTACACAAAAGGCATATGCCCACTGAGTTTTGTGCCTTTTATGAGGAGTGACTTATTGAAAAAAGAATGTGTTTTACTTTTAGTGACCCTGAGCACTAGAAATGGATGAAGAATTGATTTTTTGGTTTGCTGAGTGAACTAGGAATTTGTGAGGAAAATGCTGTGTGGGTTGATCCCCCCAACTTTTTTCATCTTCCCACAGAAGTGTAAAATAAAAAAGTTAAAAAGGATTGCGTTGGCCCAAGCATTTCTTTGATATAGAACACAATATGTTGTTCAGAAAATGTGAAAATGAAAGGCCTGCAATGTTTTTACCAGAAAAAAAAAAAAAAGTCAGCTCCTACTGCTAGGATTGAGTAAGGTCAGATCCCCTCCTCACTTCATCCTGAACCTCTTGTGTTGGAGCAAACCAGCAATACCTTCAAACAAAACAAGAAACTACTTTATAGTTCAATAAAGAGAGTTGCTTGTGCTTATCTGTAGTGATTCACCTGAATTTTACAAGGGAGCAGTAGTGCCAGCAACAACAAAACCCCTTTGCCAGAATTTTCAGTGGCAAAAGCCTTGACAAAAATGGAAATTGCACCAATAATACTTTTTTTTTTTTCAGATTTATTCAGTTTTCATTTGAGAAAAAAATATGGAAAAAGTGTTCTTCAGCTACTAAACCCTAGGATTTTGTGTTTTAAATTAAGAAAAAAAAATCGATCTTTGAGTTTTTCAGTGCAACTTCAAAAATGCTGATTTTTAAACAGAGAAAGGAAAAAGGTTTGACTTGTTCTCAAGATCTCTAAACCAAGTCACATCTCTGCAGCTTTTAAAGTGCATTGTGGTAATAGACCCCAGCTTCTTGTGGGTTTGTACTCACAGAATTAATCACAAGGCTTTTATTTGCTTTCAGCTTAGAAAGGGTGAAATAACTGCCCATGAAGCTTTTGTACTCGCTCTCAGATGAGCTGGAACATTTTATAACACTTGCTGGTCTATTTTCCAGCCCTGTAACAAATAAATAAACTCTTTGATGTTGCCAGCTGAAAGCCTAATTGTTTCTGTAATGATTCTTTGTTAAGTTACCTCTTTGCTCCTCGCCTGTGAAGATGTTTTCCATGGCCTGGGTTCAAGACGTTCTCTGAAAGGCCATTACATGATACGAGTGTGTGACACTTTGTAGGAGATCTTTCATAAGAGACTTTGGAAACTTTGAATCTTGGCTGTTAAAAGATGAGGTGATGCAAATGAATGTTCTGAAAGCCAACGAGATAAACTTGAGAGTTTCACTGGAATGATGCTGCTCTGTTTTGAGGGCACTCTCTTTAATTGCTCTTGTGTGCTGTCCATTCTGGTAATTTTGGGGAGGAGGATGCTATTAATTGGAGAGGCATGAATAGAGAATGCCTTTCTCTGCAAGAGCAAACCACTCAGAAGGGGAAGAAGCCTTGTTTGCTGCAGGGAAATGATCTCTTACACACTCCAGGATGTTTCTGAGTCCCACCCAGCTCCTGAACCTTGGTCCTTCTCCCACAGAATCAGATGACCCAAAAAGCTCCTGCTTAGAGGCAAGATGTGACCTCTCCATGTTCATTTTCCCTCTGCAGAGCACAGCAAATGTAATTTCCCACCTCTCATTCATGGGGATTGCTCTCTGAGTTCTGCCATGTTCTTACAACAACAGCAAATTTACCTACTTGGCTCTTTCCAACAATTTAATTTCTTTTTCTCAAGTCTTCCTTCTTCCCCAAAGCTGGTTCCCCAGCTGTGTTTGTTCAGTCCAGTTAATACATCTCTGACAGAGAAGTGGCCATTGTATGATATCATTAATGCTGTTGCATTTGCAGGAAGAATCTTGTTTCATTTTGAACTCATAGGTCAAGTTTTCTAGTCCCTCTTTATTTATCTGTTTTGTGGAAAACTGCAATATTCAGCTCTGGGCTATTCTCTACCTTTTGCCCACCCTTTGATAATTGATTAAAGCTGTATGATTCTCCCACTGCTCCTTGATGTGTTCTCCTGTGTTTGCACATCTTTTGTTAGTGTTGGAGCATGAAGGAACACAATGAAACATTAAATAATATGAGGTCAAGGAATCATTCAATGGAATGGTTAGAAGGTAAACAGAGAAAATGAGCATAAACCAGCTACAAAAGGACCAGAGCCTGGGAACTAATAGAGCTTTTAGGCACTAGTGGAGTATGGCCTTGCAACAGATGCAACAGACTTAATTAGCTGAAGGAGAGAGTTTCATCAATTTGTGTGCCATTTTACACAGAAGAGCTATTTGTGATGGCAGGAGTGACTCTTAGCAGACTAGGTCTCTTCCAGCCCTAACAGTTTTTTCTCAGCTCCCTGTCTGACCCCCTCCTGCTTGCTTTCCTTGCCCCAGGGGATTAGACAGCTCTGTTCCATGCTGGGGGAGAAGGGGGTCAGCAGCACAGGGGACATGTCCCTCTTTGTGGAGGCATGTTTGGGCCAGGGAGAGGTGACTGCTTGCCAGGATGGTCTGTGGGCTTGCTTGAAGTACCAAGAGGTTCCTATTCTGGGGGCAACTGCCAGAAAATACTGTCTGTCCTGGAGAAAAGTCTCTCCAACAGGAATCAGAGTGGGCAGGTTGAGTTACAGCCATTTCAGGTTTAGGATCTGTGTTGAACAATAGGCCAGGCTGCTAATGAAAATAAGCCATTCCCTCCAGGTTAGGCTTTGCAAGCAAACATTGAGGTTGATTTGTTAACAGCTCACAGTGCCTAAGGGAGAGCAGAGCAGCTTGGTTCTCTGAAGTCAAGGAAGAGCAGGATGGAGTTCTGGCCATTTATCATCCAGCCTAGATGGAGAGCATTGTGAGGGAGAGGGGAATAAGTGCCAAGGGGTTAGTAAATTCTGGGAAGACAATCTCCAGGCTGTTCAGCTGCCTGAGGTGCATCAAATAAAGATCTGACAGCACTTGCTGCTCCTGAATACAAGAACTCCTCTGGCTGGTGGGAGAGCTGAGCCAATTCCAGTGTCACCAGAGGAGTTGTGCCTTTTCCCCCCTTCTGGCATCCTCACTCATGTTCTTGTCCCTTGGCCTTGTGCTGGCTGTGACATTGGAAGCTTCCCTTGGTTTTGTCCCTCAGATTTGATACCTGCTTGCTTAGTGCATGGAATCAGCTGGAAGGAGGTTGGGGTTAATACAAGGGCCAGCCCCAAGAAAAAGGGGCAGGGATGTACAGATCCAAGGTGGGGAGGAGAGGAGGGATGAGGAGCAGGGTCACCTGGATTTGCAGGCAGCAATTGCTGGACCAGCTCAGCTGATCTGTGCCCTCAGCCCATTTGCAGTAATTGCACCTCTGGTTCATGGGGGTCATGCTGGGGAGGGGGCTGAGCTGGCACAGGGTGCCAGATATCCCTGGCACTGCCCAGCTCTGCCTTTTGTTAGGGTGATAAAAGCATTTCAGCTGAAGAAAAAAAGTGGTGAGGCAAGACAAAGATGTAACCCATTGTGAAGGAGAGACCCTGCCATCTCAGAGAAAACCCGTGGCACCACTTGCTCTGGCAGAGACTTCAGGTTGGCCTAATTTAATCAAATATTCATGTTGTGGTTTTCCCAGCTCTGACTGTGAGAGCAGCTGCCGTCGATCACCAAAACCCTTTGACAGAGTTAATTGCCCTTGTTGAGCTTTGCTTCTATTTCAACATCCCCCTTGGAGGCATTTTTCACAGCTTCATAAATGTGCACATTTACTGCCATTATTTGGTTCCAGGAGCTGCAGAAGTTCAGGTGTCTCTCCAGAAGCCTGTGCAGGCACATGTTGATTTGGACACAGAGCTCATCCCCACGGAGCCAGAGTGCAGCATCCTTTAACTACTGTGATATGACATGCAATAACATGTCGTGGCATCTTTTGCACAGCTGACAAATGTGGCACTTTTTAAGAGCTAAAAAAGGCATTCATGAAATCCTGCATCATATTGCTGTGTCTCTGCTATCTCATTGCTATTGTCCTCCCTTGTTATGCAGAATCAAATTGTGTGCCTGCAGAATTTGATAAACTCTAGCTCTTCACACATCTGCAACAGGCTAACTTGATTACAATAGTTTAATTCTTCTTGATATCAATGAACTCCATACACAGTAAAATTAATTATTGCTGTCACTTTGTCAGCTCTGTAATGAGAAAACATAGATTCTGAATGACAGATCCAAATTTGCTGGGAAGAGCCAGTTTGTCTCACCTGCTCCCCAGGGAGGGAGAAAACCTGTAAAAGGTGAGCTGGCCTGGGAAGGGATGTGCAGGCTGGAACTGGGATTATCCCCTGCTCTTAGATGTGCCATGGATGTGCTTGTTAGTATCTAAACCAACTCTTGTCAGCCTACCAGAGCATCTCACAATTTTATTTGCCTAGACAGCCTGATTTTATTTTCAGGTGAGGATGGAAACTAGGTGCTGCCAAATGTCTGTCTACAGGAGATTGTGCTATGTATTTGCCTCTCCTCACAGTGATTTTCTCTGGTCAGAGTGGGTGTAAAATGCCACCAGATCACAGCAGCAATGATTTCCACCTGCTCTGTGCTGCTATAAATGGGTACCCAGGAGAGCTGGACTGAAAAGCTGCCTGCTGCTGCAGAGGTGACAGACATAGCTGTTGTTTTTGCTTTGTTATTGTGCAATGCCAATCTCTTGCTGGAGCTATGTTGAGTTATAGATTAGTATTTAATTCTCCACACTCACACTGGTGCAAGGGACTTCAGTTCTCTTAAAGGATAATGCTGGAGCATCCAAAAGCTGCTCCAACCAGTCCAGGGTTGGAAGGATCTGGATCAGGGAGCAGTGGCCACATCTTCACTCTCCCAGCTTCATCCTTGGAACAGGGAATGGAGCAGAGCTGGGAGCAGGGAAGAAATGTGCTTGTTTTGAGGGGTGAGTTTGGAAAAGTGAATCTTCTGGGAGTACAGCTGGGAAAGGCACAGGCTGGTATTTCATGATATCAAGTGAGGCTTTCTGAAGGATCTGATCTTTCTAGGTTAGTGTCTCTTCATTTGCTGGGTCTGCTGTACCTGCACAAATTTGGACCAGATCATTGTAGGTCCCTTCCAACTGGAATGTTCTGTTCTGCTCCATATCAATGAAGCACTAAGGATCCTGTTTTATCTTGAAGCAACAGGATGCTGCAGTCTCCCCTGCCCAATGACAGCAGCAGGAGAAATGATGCATTGTGCATAATTCCTGTTTCATTTCCTTAATACACAGTGCATATATCACTGTGCTGGCAGCTGGGCCATTAAGGACTGCCTGAGAGCTGCCTCCAATATATCACACACAAGGAAGGATGATATTATGAGGACTTTATTGTCATATGATGATCCCCTGAAATTGTTTGTCAGACTCCTGTTTTGGATTGGTCTGAGGTTAAAGTCTGCTGCTGATGGCTATATCTGCCACACAATGTAATTCACACTGTCCTTCTCTGCAGAGTTTACTACCTGAAGTCATGCATTTAGGGAAAGTGAATGATGATAAACTACAGGAATATATTTAACCTTAACTGTTATTAAATGATAGCTCTTCTCACTGCTTCAGCTGTCAGTGATCAAATAGATACTTGCTAATGATTTCTGCTTTTAAATTATGTGTTGAAACTTTTGAAATTCATCAGAGGCAGTCATGCTAACATTTTTATAGCAGTAAAAAAGGACAGCCAGGGCTGGAGGAGGGGAATAGGCAATTGCAAATTATTTAGCAGAACAACTCACTAAAAGCCCCAGGCTCCTGCCCAAGAACTGTGCTTTGGTCCATGAATCCCAGAGCTCAAGGAGGGGGTTTTAGTGAGTTGTGCCATTAGAATGAGCAGGAAGGACTGTCCTGTCTCAAGATCAGTGCCAGCCAGGGTAACCTGAGGTCAGCAGAAGCAGTTCCTTAGGATTACAAGGGTTTTTCCTCTTCCTGTACCTGTGCAGCTTTTGAGCTGTGCACTAAGCACAGGGATTGGGTCAGCATCTCTCTGCTGCCTCCACTTTGAAGACGAATTTTCTTGTGTGGGGGACAGGGAAAACTTGAACTGGCAGCATTGCTCTGCTTGAGACACCAGGGCATTAGGGATGCTGAAGAACAGGGGTTAAAGCTTTCTTGGCTTTCCTCAAATGTTTCATTTTATTTTGGCATTGATGACTCTCTTACAATCCTGTTTGTCTGCAAACCCCAAAGCAAGTTGTCCTTCCCTGGAGCTGTTATAGGAGAGAAGGAGATGGTATTTCTGCTGGTAGCTGACAATCCTGTGCAGCTGAGACCCTTACCACTGGGTTTTTTGGAAACTCACAGCCCTCAGACATTGCCTGAGCTTAAGCCTCACTCTTATTCATTCATAAACCAGGAGCTAACAGATACCATTTGCACATTTTTTTCTGTGCTTTTATGGTTAGGTGGAAAAAAAATGTCCTTCTGGTGGTGGTGTTTATTCAAAAAATAGCATAATATTTTTGTTTCAAATAATTTGAATTACCCAAACCTACCAACTTGCCCTGTCTTTTGTTGAAACTGACAGCAGCTGAGTTTACAATGGGGCTGTCTATCAAATGTAAACCCAGTAGAGAGACCCTGGTCTCATTTCTCCAAAGCTACAGAAGACTCATTTTCACTTTTGATTCAGGCTGGACTTGAATAGGTGACCTGTCTGAATGGGAAGGACTTTTCCAGTTGCTTCAATTGCTCACTTCACAGTAATTTTGATCTTGCTTCCTTTGATGTATTTCTACTGCTAACCTTTTTTTAAATGACACACAATTCAGTGTTTTTCTCAAATGCCTTGCCTTTACTGAGAAGCACCTTGATACAAATCAGCCATTGTTGTATTAGGGAGAGGTTCAAAGCTATGCTTGATGCTGCAGGGCAAGCTAATGGCTCAAAACCAGAATCACTACAAAGTGTAGGTGTCTTTTTTTTTTTTTTAATCTTTTTTTTCCCCTCTCTGCTCAAAAAAAACCTCACAAAACGTATTCTCAGTATTCAAGCGTGCAGGAGGGGGAGGAGGTATTTATCACAGCAGCTAGAGTGCTGGAAAGGGACCATTTCAAAAGGACAGAGGATAAAAAACCATGAATCAATATTGCTATGAGCCTTCTGCTGCTGTTTATTTGAATCCATTTGTTTTGCTGACATATTTCCCATGTGGCTGGAAATGCTATTTCCTTTGATAGCATCAGCAATTGATGTGTTGGGTTTGCTGTACAGTCAGGTGCATCACAGGCAAAGGGATGTCACTCTGCTCTAACTCTGCTTTCAGGATGAAGGGCAGGTCTCACCTTTATCTCCCAGCCCTGTGTGTTGGGCACTGGGCTCTTGCAGGGGTGAGCTGACAGACAGAGAACAAATTGCTGTTGACTAAGGGCACACCATTATTTTTATTGCATGAGAGCTCTGGGATTCTGTGTGGTAGCAGTTCTCTTGGAATGAAGGCCAGCCAGGTCTGGCAGCTCTGCTGCTCATGCTGGGCACCAGCCAGTGCTGGGAGATGATCACTGATGCTCTACAGGGTTTTAAAGCTGGAAAGGACAACTCCAGCAGAAGCCAGGGTGCTTCACTGCTTCCTTCACTGGCCTCTTCTCCTGGTTACATCCCTTCCTATTGAAACATATCCCTTAGACCCAATACAGCTTCCTATTTGCTGATTGCAGTCCTGTGACAAATGGTGTATATTTATTCAAAAGTTGTCCAAATCTATAAGCTTAGAATTCACAGAACTATAAAAGATTAAATATTTCATCAGGAATGGATTTAGTCACACTTTGAATAACAGAGAATTAATTTTTTAATATCAGCTTTGGGCTGGTGTTTTAACAAACCCACAACTCCTATGAGAACGTGCAGACAGGTTTTGTTAAGCTGCAAACTAGTTTGATGTGTTGTGCAAAAGTAAGAGGAGAAAACTTCTATTTATCTGACTTCCTTTCAATGCATGTTCTGAGAAGATGACACTTCTGCTGAAAACTTCCCACTCAGGCAGTAGTAATTTTAATGAATGACATACCACTTTATGTCAAAAAGGCATCTTGGTCCCTGTCATTATTACAGGTGTATGGAAAAAGCAATTATATTCTCTTTCAAATTCAGCAAGGGCAGAGCAGCTTTGCCATGAATCACAGAACTATTTATGTTTGTGGGGAGCACAGGGGAGAGTGGAGTGGAAATAGAAAACACTTTCTGTGTTTTGCCCGCTTTCAGTGACCTAGAATTTCTTTTTTTCTTTTGCCTCTCCATAGTTACCAGAATATCCATTTTTCTTTTTTTTTTTTTTTTTTGTTTTGTTTTGTTTTGTTCTCAAAGCCTGGCACCTGCAGGAGGTGTTTTCTGAGCTCTTTGAGCATTGGATCAGTAAATGGGGAAGAGCACATCCTCTCTTTGTAAAAATGTGCAGTCTCCTATAGTTTTTCCTATTCAGGAGCTGCTCAAAGGGACATACCTTTCAAACATAATTCTTGCTATTCAGGAGGTGGTGCTAAACAAAGCTGAGGTTGGATAGTGACCTCTTAAATGGAATTCTTCCCTTTTCATCACAAAGCTGGTTGCATTCCAGCTCAGACTGGCTGCTGCTTCTGCCTTTTGAAAGATGAAGAAGCAGACACCAACATAAAGGGACTTGGACTGCCGTGTGCTATTTGCCATTTACTTGAGTCTTGCTGTGCACATTCAAACAGGAATTGTGAATCTTTTTTCAGAGCAGTGAGGGTGTGAAAACACATAAATAACCTGGCACAGTGAGGTTCAGCTTCAGGAGACTTCTCCTGTTGTCCGGATTGTTCTTTTTATCCTGTCCAGCATCTGCTCAGTGAATTGTGCAGAGCAGAGGTTTGCTGCCAGATTGATCTCTTCTCTGGGGCTGGGTAGAGCCCTGGGACTGGGCATGTGTTTCCAATAGACTCCATCAACAGATGATAAATGGCCTGGGTGTTGTGGTCCCTTCTACCAGTGCTGTTCCTACTGCATCAGGCTAAATTCCATTAGGGCAATGTGGAAAGCCAGAGAGAATTTCTGGCAAGTTGCAGAGAAGGAAGAGCTTGTGCATTGCAGCCTGGACCTTGTAATCAGCTTTCCTAAAAGGAAACGTGCTGAATGGCAAACACAAGCATGGTTCATCCTTCTGACTGCCCAGAACTGCCACCTGCCCAAAGTGCCTTTGCTTTCCACCTGTGCAGCCAGGTGTTACTCCTGGTAAAAGCAGAGCATCAAGGATGGAGAGTGAAAAGGGTTGTCATGCCTGAGCCTTATCTTCACAGAGCACGTGTAGAGCTTTCACACCCTGACCTGTGAACCAAGACAAGTTCCAGGAACTCCTTTCTTATCAGAGGTAAGTGTCCCAGCCTGCTTGCAGTGCAGGGTGTTTGGGAAAATAATACAGAATCTTTCAGCATTTATTTAGGTGGAAATCTTGAATCTTTGAGTCCAAGGCAGCTTCTAGTTTGATAAATTTAAAAATCACCAGCAAACTTGTCTCTGGCATCCAACCCATGAGTGAGCAGCTTTAGCTCATTGCAATGAGTTGAAGCTCCACAAGCTTTTCAGGGGAGTTCACAAATACACTGAATTCTAAGCTCTGAGTCTTGTGGATGTTGCATTTCTTAGCAGTATCTGAAGCTTGTTCTGCTAAACCATATTTGACAGGTGAATGCAAGGAGAAAATGTGGTTCCAGTGTGTATATTGAAAGCAGATGCAGCAATCTGAGTTCAGTGGCTCAGAAGGGGGTAGCTGCTGCAAAGCTTGACATACAAGATAAATTATGAGGTGCTATTTCTGGCCTCTGGCAAAAAGAAAGGTGGGTGATGGAAGATTGACTTGAAAACAATCACTTTAAATGATTTTAAATTGTATGAGCTGGAGATGTCACTGATGGATGAGTTCAGAAGCTGACCTAATTCCCCTTATTATTGTCATATGGGCTTTTCTTTACCTGTTTCACTTACAGAAAAATATTTAAAGAGAACTTAATTTCTGTCTGTGATATGATAGTCTATTTGCAACCTCTTTATTTGTTATTCAAGATTTCTAAGTATTTAATTTGCTTTGTCTAATCCTATTAGTTCCTCTACAGTGATTTATTTGTTTAGGTTTTTGTAGGTTTTCTTTTCTTTGTTATTTTTTTTTTCCCCCACATAGATGTTAACTTTTCTTCCACAAAGCAGCAGATAAATGCTCACCTATACTATACTAATTCTCATTGTGCCTCATCAGATGGAAAAGTCCATGAAAGGTGGTTATATTCAGCTAAGGCTTTTTGCTGTAACAGTAGAGTAGCCCCTTCTCTGCTTTTATTAATTATGCACTGCAGCAGTGAGTTTTTCAGTGAAATTTCCACATGCCTTAAGCCACACTAATGAGTACACATAAAGAGAAGTGATATTATTGTTGCCCCTTCCTTTTATTTACTGTAAATAAAGCTTATTTTGTTTCTGTTTTCTCCTGCATTGTTTCCCATTCACTGTGTTGCTTTGTAGCACCTCCACAATGATTTTAATCCTGCATGCCATTTTCAGCTGATATTTATCAAAGAAATTGCAGCAATGAATTAAGCTATTTAAAAGCTTAGTGCCTCTGTTCCAGACTTAAGCATATGTCAAACTGGTGGTGTTTGGAATTAGGAATGCTATACTGGCTCTGCTGCCACTATAATTCTGCCAGCAAAAGTTGTCCTGGTAAAGATTTATGGCTTAGAAATTGTTGACTAACAGCAAAACAGAATGGTTTTGACCACATGAATATAAAAGAGTATTTTCTTTGAATTCTGCTTTCACTTCAAGAGAGACATCTATGAAGCCAAGTGGATAGGTCTCTGATTTAGGAATAAAATCTGTCCTGGTGCATCAGTCTTGAAGCAGGGAAGAAGCAGCTTGCAGGAAGGCAGAGAAACTGATTGACCTGAAGCATAATCTGTTAATGTTACTAATTATAATGGAAAAAAACAGAATGGGATTAAACATTTTTTGTAACATCAGAAGATGGCATTTAAAAGATGCTTTAATTCCAGACTCCTTTAACAGCCTCCTTCTTGTATTCTTATTTTCTGATAAGTTCTACCAGTTCTACAAATAGTTGATAGAAGCAAAGGTGTGAATTTAAAACATGGCACATATAAAAAACCTCCTAGGAATGCTTTTGCCATTTCTTATCACTCTTCTGCTAATATGCTGCCAGGAACTCCATATTTATTTTTTCTTTCATTCTGGCATGAAGTCAGAATTAGTCTTCAATGATGCTCATCTATGTTCTTGCAGTTCATTGCTTCCTTTTATTATGTAGTGTTATATGTGTCATTTGCATCTAAATTCCTGTGGTCTGTGGTGAATTTGGGACAAATCTGCTATTAGAAATAAATTTTAAAAAAAGAATTGAAGCATGATTTTGATGGGAAAAGGCTGTGGATTGGTTTCCTGCCCTAATGTTGTAAAGCAGCAGCTGGTCAGGGATCAAGATCTCACTGTGGTGGGGCAGTGGAAGAGAAAGGTGATGTCTGTCCTTCCCAGACCTCACTACCAGACAATTAAAGAATGGATATGGGCAGGGGGGAGGCAGAAGGACACATGAGCCACTCTGAGTCAGAGGGTTGCAGCAAACCCACAGCCTGACACTTAAGGATGTACTGACGTAATGCCACAGGAGAATTCTGAGGATAATGAGGATAGTTTCACAGATACTTACAGCTGCCTGGGAAAAAGCACAAAGGTGCCTAAGTGAGTGTTTTAACAAGTGGGAGATAAGGGCTTTTATCCTGAACGGATTAGAGGACAGAGTTGGTTTCCTGACACTTAATGAAAGACAAGAACTGGATCATCAAGAACCTTGAAAGTGAAGCTTCTGTTTGATGCAATGGAGAAGAGGGTCCAGAATCCCAAGAGGGGTCTGAGGCAGTTTAGTAAATTGGGTGGTTTGATGGATAAGGGGGAACATCTACATATCTGTTATCAGGAAATGATAAAATAGGCCACTGTAAGAGAGGGAAGAATGAGCTCAGGACACCTGCACCTTTGGGGGATTAAGAGAGGGTGGATGCCCAAATGTCACCTGAAGCAGTTCTCAAGAAGGGCCAGGCCAGGTGGGGTGATGGGACTGTGCCTAGGGAACAGGAGGGAAGGACATGAGGCTGTGAGTCCAGGGGGAGAGTTAGAGATGTCTTTGAGGTTTTGGATATTCTGAGGATGAGCTGCTGCCAGAAAGGAAGGGAGGAGAGAAAGTTAAGCCAGGGACACAAACACAACACGGGCGGGGGAGGAGAGGCTGAAGGGAAGAAATAACTGAAGAAGTAGGAAGAAAATTAGAAAGTACTGAGCAAAGAAGCCAGACAAGGTTGTGGGTGGTAAATGATGCCAGAACTCTGGGCAGACTGAAGAGGATGAGGCTGAAGCACTGATGGGGAAGTTTGATTAAGATAAGGCCACTTGCTGTGCTGGGAAGAGCAGTAATCATGAGGGCTAGAGGCTGGATTTGTGTGCCTTTGATCCCTGAATAACAACACATAAAAATCCCCTGCATTTGTTATTTCTGTGTTTAACTTTGTCTCTAAAACCTCTTGCATTTGTGTAATTACTTTCACCCTAAATTATTTTACAGAGGGGACATTAGTTTGGCAGCAGAGATTTTTGGAGTGAACCAGAACAGGTGTCAATTATGGACAATGCAGAATGGAAAGTGGGAAGTAGCAGCAGGTCCCACAGAATACATGAGTGGACCTTTCTTTGAGAGTATTAAATTGAAAACAAATGAAAAAAATCTCTTTAAAAAATTAAAAATAATTCTCTTTAAAACCTTCCCCACTGTGACAACGTACAGGAAAAAAAGTTTTAATGGATCAGTATCTCCTCTGTTACAGCCCTGGAAATAAAACAGCCTGGTTTAAAACTGAAGGCATGATGAATTCACACATTATCTTCCAGCAGGAGGAACTGTGGATGCTATTTTTCCATTTCCTAAGAAAATACAAATAATGAGGAAGTCGATATCCAGTACCTGATAAAAGACAAAGACTGGGTGCCCACTCTGTTGTTGCTGCTGATGCCTGCCCAGATAAGTGCTGGGCAAATTATTTTCCAGAATGCCTTAGATGTGAAAGCCAGTGAGAGATGTGATGGAGAAAGCTTTCCTACTATCTGATTAAAGAGTCCTAGAAAGGCCTGTTTCTGAAAGAGCAAGAGAACTGCTGCTTGGCACCTAAAAATTGTGCAAGGCAGTAACCAGCATCAGGGCTCTGCATGGTGGGGCAGCAAAACATTGCTCTGTGAGGAAGGAGCTAGGTGTTCTCTTCTCCTTTATGCATGGTTTTCACTTGTGCAGAGATTCCTTCTCCCCACCCCAGGCTCCCTTCCCACATTTCCCCCTGAGAAATTCCATTGTGGCTACCACAAGTGTGTTCTAAACCCTCCAGTAATGTGCTGCTGTGATACTGTGAGGATGTATCCACCCACAGAGCCATTATTCCAGCAAATCTCTGGCTTACATTATTACTATTTCTCAGTTTTCCTGCATTATTGCTCAGCACACGTCTGCTCCTCTGTGTTCAGCCCTGCAGATGTCTGGCTCCACCTCTAGGCCAACTACAGCTGGCTCTACAGGGTGAGAGCTGTTAATGCTCAGGTTTTTATTTTCATGGAGGAGAGAGAAATCAGAGCAGAATGTTTTGTTATATAGGTTTCTCTCAGTTGCAGGCACATTTCTATTGTTATACCTACCTGCTTAAAGTCTAGGAGGAGGGAGTTTTCACTCTATTTACTCTTATAGTGAAAAACTCCCAAATAGTTCCTAAACTTTATACATAAATATGTTGATAATGTCCCTATAAAAAAAGGTTTCTTACTACTAGGAGAATCCTACTGATATCAGGTAATATCAAAATACTTTTTACCTTTTTTTTTTTTTTCAAATGACAAAAGTTCTTGTGCTTTTATACCCAACATATCTTTATATTTGCATTCTCAGCTAAAAAAATTGGAAAGGGAAACATGGGTTTAAGGTTAAAGCTAAAGCTCTGGGAGATTTTCTGAAAATGTCACTTAATGAACACCTTATTTTACTGGAACCAAATTTTTATGGACTCTCACATACTCTCTGAACACATCCTGAGAAAGAAATTAAATACTTAACGACAAAATAAACAAAATCTGCTCTGGGAAGTCTAGAATTTGCTTTTTTGCTTTTAGTCAAGAAGCACTTATTTGATAAATGGGTTGCTTTTAGAGATCTTGCAAGAGATTGCACACCAGAGTAGAGGCTGGGGCTCAGCAGAAGATCACTGGGAGATAATGGAGCAAGTCAGATGAGAAAACATGATGAAACAGCAGAAAATTTACATGCTGTTTTGCTTCCACTTCTTGCATTAATAAAACTGAAGCTTTGGTGTTTATTTCTAAATGCTGCTTGTTGCTGGATGTATCCATGTGCTGGGTGACCTTCCCATTCTGATTGTCCCAGCTGTGGGCAGCTAATGCCAGGCTGGGAAACTCTCCTTTCAGAGAGCCCTTTCTGTTGCTTGCACTGGCCCAGTGTCATCCAGATAAATGACCAAAGGCCCAAAAAACAGCCAAAATATATTTTATTATTTAACATAAATCCCCTTTGATACTGGTTTATGGGACATAATAGTCTGGTCATGCCTGTAGTTAGAAGGATTAATCCCCATCACATGCCACAAATGTGCTTGTAGTGCAATTTCACTAAGAGAATTGTGCTTTGTCTTGGTGCAAGAGCAAAAGATGTCCTGTTTCACAGGGTACACACACCTCCCACCCCACAGCCCTCAGGACACTGCTTCATGTGCCTGACTGATGTGACAGAGCATCCAGAGTGTGCTCAGGGCTGCTCTGGCCCAGGGAACACAGCTGGGCAGGGCTGACCTGTCTCCTGCTCCCATGGGACAAATACTGAGCTGATCTCATATGCAGGAACTCAGAGACCTTGAGATAGTCCTGTTAAATAATTTATGAGGGAGGAACATGTCAGGGCTGGCAGAGAAAGGTGACAGGACATATACAGCATAGGGCAGGTGTGGAGTGAACCTTAAGGTTTGAGCTTAAGCAGAGCTTGTCCACAAAAGGGCACTGGATTTATGGGAATCTGTGTGAGGCTGGTCTTGTTAATTATAGCAAATTGGTATACTCAGGGTCCTCATACCAGGCACAGATGATGCAGGGAATGGGACCACTAGAGGGGAAACTGGAACATTTTCAGTGCATAAACTCCTGTAGTCATGGTGCTCTTAATATCTTGCTGGTGAGAGCATTCAGAGAGGGGGCAATTGGTTTGAAAATACATTTTAATTTTAACCATTTTCACACAGTTCTGTGTCCTGTCCTCTTTGTAAGGCTGAGAAGTAGGAATACAGCCTTGCTGAAGGGCAGAAGCAGGGACACACTTGAGCCTTATATAAAACTGTCCCAAGCAGCCCAAGTGCAAATTATCAACCTGAGTTTTTGCATGTGCACCCAGGGTACCAGGAGCAGTCCATGGTGTGACCCTTTAGTTCATTTCAGGAGAATTTGACTCTGTATTTCTGTTCTGCCCTGCAAAGCAGCCGTGTGGGACAGCACAGGGCAAGGACAGACATCCCTGGAGTGGCTGTGTCTGGCTTTGATCAGAGCTCACATCTACCCTGCTGCTCCCTGGCTGTTCCCTGGCTGTTCCTGGCTGTGTTCTCTTCTCCACCAAAGGCACTCTGCTGGCACCTGGCAAGAGCAGGCTCCTGCTGTCTTGGTGGGGATTAGCTGAAATTCCCTTTGCTCACAATAGAGTTTCTGCCTGTGGAAGATGGCAAGGATTATTCCTCTTCAGGCAGATGCTGACACCTTCCATTGAGCTTAGAAATTGATATTGTACTGGGAAAACATTTTAACAGCCTTTAAATGCCAAGAACTTATGACATAAATTGTGTTTTTCCAATTTTTTTCCTCCTTAGGCAGAGACCAACAGAGACATGATGATACAACAAGAGACACTTTATATAGTCAGTGTTCACAAATTATATGTAGTCAAGAAACACTGAGGATGGTCTCTCCATCCCATAACTGGCACATTTTCAAGAAAACTTTACACTGATCAGCTTGCCCAAAGTGGGAGCTGCTGTTGAAATTTGTGCCACAAATTGCCAGTTTGCAATGGGACTATCAGTTCCCTGTGCCTGAGCAAATCAATTGTCAAAACATGTCCCAAAAATAACGAGCACCTAAACCTCCTTTCAGGTTTATCTGCTCTCTGCCAGCACTCAGCAAGGGGCTGTCTTATTAAGCATTGAAAGAGCTGTGTTGCACCCTCCTCCTGACACACTGCTATTTAAGGCTCTGCCTAGCATTAATTTTTCTTTCTTGCTGGAATTATTTTCTTTTTTTATTTGGTTTTTAGCACCAGAGCTATAAATCTGAAAAGCATTTTACATGCTGTGTTAGGGCTTGATTGAAATCCCATTGAAATCAATGAAAGCTTTCCTACTGACTGCAGTGCAGTTGGTGCTTGGGAAATCAGGAAAAAGTGTCTTTTAAAATAAGAATTGCATCCATGTCATAATGTTTATTACCAACAGCAGGAAATAAACCAAAACATGCACGTCTTTTCCCAACATGTCTCATATATCATTTAACTGCTCCCTATATACACCCAGCTGGGACACAGAGTGTAGAAACTGCTCTTCTGGACTACCTAATAATTCTGCTTTATAAATACAAATTGATGAGAAAAACAAATTTCCCTTATCTGATCGATACAAATGTTCATGTAAAATTGAAATTGCACAAGAGGAAACATCCAGCGAGTCTCACAGTCTGTTTCTGAGAACCTGGAAGGAAAAGCTTCCTTGTAGCCTCATTTCTGTGAAGTTCTAGAAAATATTTCTTTAATGCCTCACGTTTTCCATGGAGGGGTACTGTTAGGAAATCTTGATCTTCCTATTTCATTTGTAACAAAGCTTGTGGCTGTGACCTGGTTATAAAAAAAAAAAAAAAAAAAAAAAAAAAAAAAAAAAAAAAAAAAAGGATGTAACAAACACTTGTGATACTTATCTGGGTAATTACATACAGATCCTGCAGACTGAAATGAAAGTGTGACATCTGCATGTTACTTTGTCATCGAAATTTCCGTAGTCTACTGACGAGCTAGTTACAACAGAGACAAGCCTCAGGTCCCCGGGGATGTTACAGAGACAGGAGGATCTTCGAGTCTCGTCAGAACTGAATTTTTATGTGGTATTCTCAGCTAACAGAGAAAATAATTATAGTTGTGGTATTTCAAAATGCAACTTTGCCAAGAAAGTATTTAAAGCCTGAGTAGCATTTTCACATGCTGACGAGGAAAAAAGGAAAAGGTGCAGAGAAGTCTCAGTGAAAAACAAGGGCTGCTGCAGTGATGAACCATTTGATAGTGCCTTTATCAGCGTGCAGGAGTCTTTTCAATAGTGTGAGCCATGGGTGACTGTTGCAGCTTGTTATTTGCCTTATGGGAGGCAAGAAAGGGCTTCTTGTTTGATTGGTAAGATGAGCTGCCTCCTTGCACAAGGTGGTGGAGGAGAAATGCTTGGTGAAGCATTTCCTAAGCTCTCTTGGATTCCTGCCACAAGGAAGTGCAGTCAGTGTAGTCACTGTAAGTGGAATGCTGTGAAAAGGAGTTAGAAGGGCAATGCACCTTTAGAGATTGTAGGAAAAGCCCCCAAACACCAAACCAAAACAAATCAAACCAATCCCCATCTGTTCAGTAACTTACAGAGCTGGCAATAGAAATAGGTGTGGGCAGCAAGAGTATGAAAGAGAAAAGAAGACATTTTAGAACTGAAAATGATGAAAAGCAGAAATTCTAGAACAGAAAAATGCTGGGTTTGTCTTACTTTTCCACTGTTCTTAGATGTTAACATAAGGACTTTTGAAATTAGTAAAACAAAGATAAAACTCTGCTGATAAGAGTAAGTTTCTGATTCCTCCTCAGGCCACAATGTTTTTAAATACTGGCAAACAATCTGAGACCCACTCCTGAGACCAGCAAGAGCAGGAGAGGGAGAGGCTTCAGTGGAGCTGCTCTGAGGGCTGAGAACACAAACCTGCCTTCCTTGAAGCAGTGAAGATTTGCAACCTCCATGTACTTTTCCTTGTGGTTATCAGAGAATCACAACACTTACCTAAGCTGAAAATGGTTTGCTGCTTTAGCTTTCCAAGTTTAACATCCATTATAAATGACTCCACTGTGCATCACACTGCACATCCAAGTCACTAAGCATGAATTGTAGCAGAGTGAACAAAAATGTCCTGTGTGTTCTCTTTCCAGGTGTGGTAAAGGTGTGGATAGAAGCAAATCAGCAGCCAAAGCAGGCCTGTGAATTTGCTGAACCTGTAATCTGAGATCTGTGCATGATATGCCAAATCAGCTTTTGGGCTCTGAGACCAAATTGTGACATGTTGGTGTTTAGCAGGATGGAAAATGGAGAGAAATGTCTGTTGGTTTGAGCAGAGCATTGATGTTCAAGGTGTGATTTTACATCTAAGGAAAACACACAGTTCAAAAACGTGCAAAGCCCACCCCCATTCAATAGGGACAAACTGTTTTCATCACTTGCCTTTATCAAAGCAACTTGAGATGGTTCCACAGTGCTGGAAATCAGTGGCATCCTCTGCTTTTATAGAACAGAACAATTTTTTTAATGCTAAAATAGAACCTGGTGTTTCTATCAGAAAAAAGCTGACATGCTTTTCACTTTTTATGAGACATTTTGGGAAGAAGGCAAGACACCTTTGATTTTTTTTTTGTTTTGTTTTGTTTTGTTTGTTTTGTTTGCCAAGCAAGATCAAAACCCCACACAGTGGAAATCTGTTTTCAGTAAAAACTCACTACTCATTTCCATTCTCCCATCACAGTACCCAAGTGAAAATGAAAATAAAACTTAAATTCTGCTTGAAGGCAGCTAGGCAATATTATCACAGAATCATGGAATGTGAAGGGGTTGGAAGGGACATTGAGGACCATCTAGTCCCAATTCTGCTGCCATGGGACATTGTCCACTAGACCAGGCTGCTCAAGGCTCATCCAAAGTGTCCCTGAACACTGCCAGGGATGGGGAATCTGTGACTTTTGTGGGTAACCCATTCCAGTGTCTCACCACCCTCACAGTAAAGAATTTCTTCCTAATATCTGACCTAAATCCCCCCTCTTTCAATTTGTATCCGTTACTCCTTGTCCCATGACTACAGTTCTTGATGAAGAACATATTAAAAATACTTTTTAATTGTTCCACGGTTTATTGCAAGGCAAATGGGTTTATATGTTATTTGTGCAGATTGTTCTCCCTGTAAGCAGGGGAATGGAAGGGAGCAGCGCTGTGCAGGCACTTCAGAGCTCCCGGAGCAGTTTGGGCTGAAGGATGGCTTCTTTCCAAACCCTCCGTGGGCAGGGACACCTTGCAGGGGCTGGGCTGAGGGTGTGACACCTGTGTGCCACCCCTGTGACACCTCTGTGACATCTGTGTGCTATCCCGGTGCCACCCGTGTGCCATCCCGGTGCTATGCCTGCTCTATCCCCGTGCCACCCGTGTGCCATCCCTGCTCCATCCCGGTGCCATCCCCGTGCCATCCCCGTGCTATGCCCGTGCCATCCCGGTGCCATCCCCGTGCAATCCCCATGTCATGCCCGCTCCATCCCCGCTCCATCCCGATCCGCGCTCGCTCCCAGTTCCCGAGCCGGCCCTTCCCGGCCCCGCGCTGCCGCCAGGGGGCGCTGTCGGCGCGGGGCCCGCTCTCCGCACGGCGCTGCCGGAGCCTCCCCGCTGCACAGGGAGCCTCCCTGGCGCCGGGACACCAGCAGGGGCGAGCCCCGGGAGCGGCCGGGGACGGGCCCCGAGCCGGCCGCGCCTCTTTCCGCGCCCCGCCGGTCGCTCCGTCCCGCCCCGTCGCTCAGGACTACATCCCCCAGCATGCCCCGCGGCGGTGCCGCCCGGCGCGGCCGCCGCGTTGCGTTCCGCCCGGCGCGAAGTGTCGCGCGGCGCGGCCGGAGCTGGGCTGGGGCCCGGGCCGAGCCCGCCGAGCCCCGCCGGGCCTGAGGCGGCGGCGATGGGCGGCGGGCGCTGATCCCGCCCCGCTCCCGCAGCCAGGCGCCCGCCATGGAGGAGGAGAGCATGGAGGAGGAGGGCGGCGGCGAGGCCATGATGGACGATCAGAACCACAACAACTGGGGCGCGGGCGGCTACGGGCGGCACCTGCTCGGGGAGCGGCTGCTGCCGCCGGCCGGGCCGCCGCGGCCCGCGGGGCCCGAGCACAACGGCGCGGGGCTGCGGGGCTGCGAGCCGGGGGCTGCGGCCGGCAGGGCGGGGGCGGCCGGGGCCATCGCCGCCATCAACATCAGCGCCTCCACCTCCAAGTTCCGTGAGTGGCCGGGCCGGGCCGGGGCGGGGGGTCTCGCTGCTGTGCCCAGCCCGCTGCCCCGCTCCCCCCGGGGACGGGCTCCGCTCTTCCCAGCCCCCAGCCGGGTCTCGCCTCGAGAGGCTTCTCGAAGCCAAGGCGAACGGGTTAAGGCGCTTGGAAAGCGAAAATAACCTTTCCTGGCACGGCGCCCCAACTTCTGCTGCTTTGCTGTCTCGGTAAATGTGGCTGCAGACCTGGAGAGAGCGTGGGCAGGTTCTCGGCCGCTGCTTTTTCTGAAGCCTTTTCGCTCAGATCGTACTTTCCTATAGACTTTGTCTCTCAGCATGAAAAACCTAGAGATGAATTGGAAGCCTGTTCGGGTTTACTGGTGGCCCCTGGAATGGGTCTGCTGTCCTGGAAGGGACGAGTATCTGCAAGGGTCTGATGAGGATGACACAGGATTAATTTGCCCAAGTTAGCCCCAAAAGTAGAATCATAACATCACAGAATGGTTTGGGTTGGAAGGGACCTTAAAGGCACATTGCTCAAGCCCCCTTCTTGAGCAGGGGCACCTTCCTTTAGACCAGGTTGTTCAGAACTCCATCCGTGCTGGCCTTGAGAGTTCCAAATTGGCTTTTGCATGTAGCTTCCAACAAAAATGACATTTCCCCCCTATTTTTTTCTGAACTAGGATGGAGGGAAGATTTTTTGCTGTACATTTAAGTTCTACTTTTTTTTTCCAAAAGTCACCCTTCTGGGCAAAATAAACCTTTTTTTTTTTTTCCTCGTGAACCAAAAAACTTTCTAAAGGTCAAAGAATTTGGATTTGGATAGCTAAAAGCATTCCAGGAAGTGCAACTGTGTGATTGCCATGATAAAATTGTTATGGGAAATGCACTCTGTGTGTCCTCCCTGCTTTCCCCAGTGGTCTCTCACCTGTCCATGTCCAGAGATGATCAAAAGCTCAAAGTCCAGGTTTCTGGATTTCTGCTTCTGGGGTAAGCCTGGGTTTTGTGGCACATGGCCAAGGCTGGCTGCTTTGAAGTTAAGACTCCCAGGCTCTGTGAGCTCCCTGGCACTTTGCCTGCCTTGCTTGTCAGGGCTCCAGGTACCTTGGGGTGGCTTCTAAACCCTCAAGACAGTTGAAATGAGATGTTGTTCCACCTTGCTAAATTAGGCTCTTGAAGTCCTAGTCCAGACGTTCAGAATCTTAGTTTTTCCTTGTGTTTCAGAATGAAAATGCTTTTCAAGCTTGATCTCCAGCAAGTGGGAAGATGACTTTCCAGCTAATCCACAATTTATGTCTGAGGGGGAGAAGCAGCAGCAGCAGAGCATGATTTTGCTTAGGGTGTGGTTTTGGAGTTCTTGTTTTCACTTCTCCAGCACTGCTATCCCAACATAATATCTTACTGATGTCTTTTTTTAAAAATTATTTTCCTGCAAAATGGAAAATTCTCTAAGTGAAGTTCATTAGAAGGTTTCCACACCTTTGTGGATAGTTATGGTTCACATGTAAGTAAACAGAACCAGTCCAGTGAAGTAGTATTGACTGAGAACCTAAAGGAGCTGAGTTGGGAACCTAAAGGAGCCTGTTGTTATCCTGGCTCTGACAGAGGATCCCTTAATCACCTTTGTTTAATTTTCACACGTAGCAAAAGAGAAAGGTTGCTTTGGATATAAATGTTCCCTGAGAGGGAGTCAATGTCTGCTGGATCCCTCCTGCCTGCTCTGTCCCAGTAATGGCAGAACATGTGTAGAGAAGTTTGCCAGTCCTAAGCTTGACAGAAAAGTTGTCTGTTCTCTGCTGCATAAGGTAGTTCTGCAGTTGGATGAGCAGCAACTCCTGCCTTGCTTCACGATGCAGAGGCTGTCCTGGGCAGTGTATCCCTCCTATCTTTCTAAGAGGCTAAATCCAGTTCTTCTTCCTTGAGATTTTGGTAAGACTGAGGGCTAAAATTAGAAAAATGCATAGTTCATTTAATAGTTTTTCTTGAATAGCTTTTCTTCTACTTAAAGAACTAAAGAAAAACTTCTGTGTTAAACTGTTTACAGTTGATCAGCTTCAGTCATAGCTGTGGATTTATATAGCAAGAGTGTTGTGAAAAGTATTTTTCAAAGTTCATGAGGCAGAAAAGAAGACGAAGAACTTTTATTACTTTAAGAAGAACTCTTCCATAGTAGTGATTTTAGCATAACTTGATTGTGGTGATCAATGAAGAGTTTCAGTTTTGTTTGTTTTATCCTTTCCAAGAAAGGCTGTTTACAGGTGTTGTTGATGCCAGTGCCATTTGGGTCAGGCACATGTGGCTGTGTGCACTGGCACATCCATGAAATCTGCTGCTTTCCCTGTTGCATAACTTTGTTCAGTGCAGTGTGTGTGCATTGCTGCGTGGGCAAATGGTCTGATGGAGAAAAAGTTACTAGCCAGCCTTAATGCAGGCTGAGAAACAAGTTATAAAAATAGAATAGAGTTGGAAGCAACCACAGGGTAAACTCATAAACTTGCTAATATATGCTGGGATGTGTCAGGCAGAGGGGCAGAGCAAAATCTATGAAAACATGCACATGGGGGCTGAGAAAAAGGAAAGCACAGGGCCACAGTCTGTAGATGACTCTTGGACAGCTGCCTGAAGAGTTTGTACACTTTAACAAGATACTAAGGATTGTAGGGTGCACTGCTAATTGAGCAGCAAAGTTTCATCTATCTCACTTGGTGACATGAAATACAGTTTCTGAAAGATGCTTGGTTGCTTTATTTAATTTTTATTGCCAGAGTAAATGACAGAGAATTGTCAGACTGATGTCTGCATACTTGGCAGTAGGTTGGATCAGCCATCCTGCTCTGTCTCTTGCTTTTAGCTACAGATTTGAAAAATTTTAGTTACAGATTTGTAAGGTTTTATTTCCAGTTTCATGGGGGATATATACCTACTCTTGGTGGGGTTTAGCTGAATATTAGTGAGTTTTACCATTCTTTTCATTGAAGTTGATATCAAAGAATTAGGTAGCTTGAAGCAGACTGTGTTTCCATTATGACTATAATGCTGGTATATCTAGGTTATGATAGCTCATGCATATTCTTTTTTACTGAAATGGTTTCACTACTGCATTTCACTTAAAGTTTTCCTTTTGAACTTTTTTTGTACAGAAAAGCAGATTTACTTGTGAAGTCTTTAATAATTTTCTGGAAAATGCTGAATTCTCTGGAAAATACTGACTTCTTTTGATTCTGTCAGACTGATTTATCTCCCAGCCCCACCTCCCCAGCCTTGCTGAAGTTGGATAAAATCTTGCATTCTAGCATGCTTTCTTACAAAATATCAGTGTGACTTCCCAGAAACCAACTAAATTGCAGTTTGGGAGTGGGAGATGTTGGGCAAATCCTTTTACCTAATGTAGGGATAGGCATTTAAGCATGACATCCTAAAAAGAGAGAAAAATAAAAAATAAAGGGCAATCTGTCTTTCCTTGCCAAGGATCTATGTGATTACTTCCTTGCTGGTCTCAACCATGTTCTTGCAGAGTTTGTAGTTGGAAGGTCTTTAGGCCACCCTTCACTTCTGTGTGTGTAAGCAGTGCCAGGAGAAAAAGGATGTTATTAACTTGAGATAGTTATTAAAATTTTAAAGTATTGTGTTTTCTCGATTAGAAGAATAAAAATATTGTTCAGTTTGTAGTCTTGGACTTTTAGCTATGTAAATATTGTGGTTGGCTTAGTTTCAGAACTGAAGTGTGGAAATCAAATTACATAGTACTTGTAAGAGACTTTTGAATGAGAATGAAGCTTCTCTAGAATGTTACTGTGAATTTATCAGTGAATTTTCTATGCTAATTCTTCTATGCAAGTCTCATGGGGCTTTTTGTAAAAGTGTTTTGTCCTTTACCTGTGCAGCATGTCTAATGGGCAGACCTTCCTGTCTGCTGCTGCTTTCTTTTTCCATATTGTAAAAAAAATAAAAAATTAACATGTCAATAGCATGTTAAAATTATTTTGCAGTGCTCCCAAATCTTACTTGACTATTTTCTTTCAAATTAATAGGGCTCATTTAATATGCTAAACCAGATATGAGCATGATTATAAAAGCAAGACTTGGTCTAATATTTATGCTGACTTCAGCTTAATGTTTTCTGTGGAACAGAATGGTTCTGGGTAACAAAGTGGAAAACAAAAGCTCAGGTTTTGCTGCTGAGTGTGCTATGAGGAGCTGCTCTTGAGAACATGTGTGGGCTCTTAAGGGGTGAGAACTCAGACAAGGCATTGCAAGGCAAGGAACAAGGGCTGACTTTACTGCCAGGGAGGTGCTCTGCTGTTGCTGACTTGTTGGACTTGTTAACTGAAATCCTGGTGGTTGTGTAGCCAGCCCTGTGACCTTCACTCTCTTGTCAGCAAACACTGATGTCCTTTTGGATTGCAGGCTGGGATCTTGGGCAGTGTCCTGCAGTGCTGGTGGGGACCTGGTCACTGCTCAGACACTTTTAGGTTAACTAGATCTGATTCTGTAACAGCTGTGAAACAAGAGGGCACCAGTGGCTGCAGCTGGGTGAAGAGGAGCCAGGAGTGCTGCCTAACATCCTTCTCTAGGCACAGTTTCTGGCTGAAATACCCTGACACAACACACAAAGAAATCTGCAATATGTGCTCGTACAGATAGAGTTCCAACACTTCCATGTCTCACACCTCTCTCTATTCATGTTCTCTTTACAGTCTTTTTTTTCCTCATGATACTCATAACTGTTTTGCCAATTTCCTTACAATTGTTCCTTATAATGCTGCCAAAAGTGACTCACTCACCCAGCTCCTTTCAACCCCTTGTGAAAATACCTTTCAAAAATATTGCTTCTGAAACCCATCAGTGCATCTACTAAATATATATTTAAAATTCAACCCTAACCAAAATATTTCTTTCCAGTGTTGTGTCTAAACTGGTCTGTGTGGGGTGAGAAGTATCTTTATTCACTGTTCCTTTAAGGCCAGACCCACATGTGGAGTTCAAATGAAGAAATTGTTCTAGATTTTCTAGCCTGGATAGTTTTGATCCTTTTTTGTTTTGATAGATTTGATTTGATTTCATTGCTTGAATTCAAATCATAGATTTGATTGAGGTGCTGTTGATTGCTGAGGGCTTTTTTGAGTGGGTGCTGTGAAGCTGTGGTGGTGTGACAAGGCAGTGAGGTAGTGCTGTGAGTATGGCCCTGAAGGCAGGGTGTGAAACTGTTGGAACTGAGCCAGGAGTGGTTGGTTCAGAAATCCTCCCTGAAAAGAGAGATCCAAACCCTTCTGTGGCTGAGAAGGCCCTGAGTCACTGTTGCAGGAGAGAGCAGTTGGGAAGCTCAGGAGGAAGATCAGGGAGCAGTGGGGAACGCTAATTTAAACACCTCCTATTCTTCCCTGTGGTGATCTTTATCTGGGAAAGGAGTGTAATTGTATCTGCTAGAGGGGAGCTGTAATACAGATTCAAAAAAGTTGCCTGGAAGCCTAACTGCAGTTGAAGGCAGAGGGAATTGCATCATCTTTTAGACCAAGGAAGCTGCTGATCCCACCTGAGATTTGTGAAATTAATACATCTGCTGGGAAGGAATAGTCAGAAACCTACCAGTCTTGGTCAGAGCCTGTTCTCCTGAACATGAAGATGCTGTGCTAATAATTGATTCTGAACTGCCACAAAGTTACATATTTTATTAGCCTGAACTAATCTTTTTATAAATTTTTGTTATTGTATTTCACATTAGAACTCCTGGAAGTTTACTTTTACATGTTACTTAGGCTCCAGAAGCACTGATTTGGCAGGTTTTCTGATTTTATTTTTGTAAATGCAAAGGTACAAATTCAAGTCTGGGCTTTAGTTTTAGATGAGGTTATTTTGGTGGAAGTGAGCTGTTCCCAGGATTTTTGGCCTGGTAATTGGTGTGATCTGAAATCACAGAGCATTCACTTGTTTGTAGTCTTTTAGGTGAAATTACTAAATCTATTCTTATCTTTTTCTTGCAGTAATGAATGTTATAACAATTGAAGACTATAAGAGCACATATTGGCCAAAGTTGGACAGTGCCATAGATCAGCTTTTAACTCAGAGTCCTGGTGACTACATCCCTATCTCCTATGAACAAATATACAGGTAAGGAAATACTATAATGCTATGTAACTTATTTTTTTCTTTGAAAGGAAATATTTATTTGACCTTGCTGTCTATGCATATGTCATATTTTGTACCTTTGAGGAGACAAATGGGAAAATTATGTGGAATACAGTACTGTTTAAATGGCTAGAGTGAATAGTAGAAACATATCTTGACATACCATGTTAACAGGAATAAATGCTAAAGAATTAAAATGCAGAGGTGATGAAAGCATTAACATTAAGATAAACCCCATCACATTTTCTTAGTGTAATGTGCTGGGAAATGTATTAAAGACTCAGCATCCTTTTCTCCAAAGAGATTGGCATGGTAGGCAGTTGACTTAATGTGTCAAAAGGCTCCTTTATGATCTCTAGTAGGAACCAATTTGGTATTGTTGATGTGCAGAAGGAAATAGAAGGACCTGGTGCCAAGGTCCTTAGATGTAAATTGTCATTTGTGTGTTTTGCCTCAGGTATTTTGGTGTGTTCTCCCCTTGCCCAGTTCCAGACAGTTTGAAGGACACTAATTTGTATTTCCATTCTTGTCTTGCAGCCTTGGCTGCACCTGTCTTGGAGCTGCAGTTTGATTGGAAAGGGATCTGATCACACAACAGAACTTCCCTTCAGGCTAAACTTGTGCTCAGGACTGGGGATGGTGGGCAGTTTGCTTCCCCAGCACACTACTGCTCCAAACCAAAATGCTAAATGCTTTAGAGATTTGGCAGTTTCTTAAGAGATGAACTAAAATGAAGATTTTTGTTCTGTGGGTGGCAGGTGTTCAGGGTGTTGGTGAATAGGATGGAAAATGGGTGGTTGCTGCTGGATTTACTGGCCAAGATGCTGTTCCATCCCCTGGCCCTTGCCAGCAGCACAGCTGTGGCACTGCTGTCTTGGTTTTCTTCACCAGTGTTGCCCTCTGGAATAATGCTGTCAGCTACAGTCACTGATGGCTGTTTTTACAGACTTTCAGTTCTGATGTCTCATGCCCTCTTGCTCTTAGCCACTTTGCCCTTGCCCTTTAAAACTTTGGATTAAGAAAGCAGATAAAAGAAAGGCAAGTGTTCAGTTTTGCCCCTTAGTTCCTGTTGAAAGCTTCAATAAACTTCCTCTTTCTTCTCCAAACTTTTGGAACTGCTTTTATCAGGACTCAGATATCAATCATCATATGTATAAATAATTGAGATGGTTGTTTGAATTAATAAAACCAGCTTTAGTGTAAGTTATCAGAGTTCTTTCCAATGTCCAAACAGTCTGCAGTAAGACATCTCTCAAAAGTCATCTCTGGTAAAGAATAGATGTGCAAAGTTAATGGTTTAATTATACCTAATTATGGTTTGCAGATAACTGCAGTTCATCCTTGTCATCTTTCTACTCCTCAAAAGTTTGATTTACTGGAGGAATACTGGGTTTTGGGTTTCTCCTGGGTAACCCCTGTACATCTGGGGCACTTGGTACAGGACTGTAAAGATGCATGGATAGCTGTTGCATGTATTTTACTGTTGCCAAAACTAAAGATTTTCCATACTTTAGTGTTACTGATGAAACTGGTGTGTCAATTTTCTTTTAAAAGTGATGTCTGTGGTTATAATTACTCTGCCACAGCCTCTTTTTTAAAGATATTTTTAGGCTGTTCCTTTGATTAACAATATGGACAAGATAGATTGATAAAGGAAGGATAGTTGTTTTTTTTTTTTTTTTTTAATTGAATTTAATAAGTATGTTTGCTTGGAGTATTTTTGAGAGTCTGAAGGAGATTTGGAGTTTAGATGTTCTTTGCTTCTAAGCCAGTTCTTTAGTGTTTCTTGAAGTGGTTTAAATAGCTACATATATGGGTTTTTTTACAGTGAAACTGATGTGAAAATACAGTAGTATTTTTGGTCGTCTTTGTGGTGGCTAAAAGAATCAAGTTTAAATGCCAATTCAAACTCAAAATGCATTATTAGATACCCAGGTATTTGGGTATATGCTATATTTGACATGGTCAGTGGTAGCTGTAGGTGTTTACTACCCAGCAGTGAGAGCTGGGAGATAACTTCTAAGGCGTGTATGCAGATATTTACCAGTTTATCTGTAAAGTATCAAAGTGTCATTAGTGTCTGTTTCCAGCTGTGAGTCCAAAGCCTGCTTGTGCATAGTCACTTACAGCTATAATGGGGTTGGATAAATTGGCAGAGAGGTGTGAAGGAAGGTTTGAGATGAGGAAAACATGAACAGCTAAGTTGTACATCTGGCAGCCTCCCAGGTGCAGTGCAGTTTTCTGTTCCTCAGAACAACTTAGCTTGGATATTCACCCACTGCTTACCCTCTTAATGTTCTTTTTGGGATTTCCTTTTCCTGAGGTATTTGGTTATGTTAAAGAACCAACAAGCTTCTGACTTCTTTTGGGTAATCTCAGGGCAAGGATGATTCACAGAATTAAGCCCACAATCAGGAACTGAAAACAGGATCTCAAATGGGGAAGGAACCTCTAAATAGAAGTGTTCAAATAAAATGTAAACACACCCTGTGTGTACATGGGAAGACTGGTGTTTGCCTACAGAACATTTTGCAGAAATAGAGGCAGCAATAGTGTGTAACACTAAGGAGAAGTGTACTTTAAAATTCAGTTTAGCTGCATGCAAATAAAGCAGTCAGCTTGGGAAAGCTATAGAGCAAACACATGTGGGGCCATTTGCTGTGGTTACCCAGCTGGTTGGTTTTGTAAGAAATCACAAAAATCAGTCTCACTTTTTTTATCAGTATTTCTCTCTTTGATCCAAATCAGACTGGTATTTTTGCTCTTAGCAGGGAACATTGTACCAAAATCTCTTTTGCAGTTGATTATTTCAGTGTAGTATCTCCTATAGGAGATACTGTAGGCTTGATATGAAAGAAAAAGAATGATCTTGACTGAGAATATTTAAATAATATCAAACTACAGATACTCAGTAATTTTTAAAATATATTCATATGAGAGGTGTAGGGACTCTTGGTTTTTCAGAAATAACATAGTTCACCAAATAAGTAGATTTTTACATCTTTGTAACCATCTTCTCAGTAGAGAATTGGAAAGTCATAGTTCCCCTGCAGAGATACAGTGTTGCTGTCCCATAGCTTTGGGCTACGGGCCAATTAAAGCTGCAGAGTTCAAGTCTGGGGTCTGAAACTCCCTGGAAATCAGTTGTTTGCACATGTCCTAAGAGCAATCTCTGGCCTAAATTGCTTAGTGTCACAGTTCTTGGTACAGGGGAGTGGAGGAGGGAGCAGAACAGAGATGTGACCTGCCCAGGATACCAGGTGAAGTCTCCCTGCCCTCTTGGATTTGGCTGATTTCAAAATGCTGACTGAGTGGTAAATACTGCTTGGTAAAGATGGGTGTTGGTATTAGTCCTGACAGTGATGACTACTCAAATAACATCTTTCTGAAAGTAATACATGTATTTGTTTTTCAGCTGCTGTAAATATGTCTTCAACGAATAGCCTTGTTTTGCAGGTGTTATATTGCAGTATGAGAGCAATAAAGTGTTCTTAAGAATCAAAGGTAGCACTGAATACCAGAGTTTACATAGCAAAGCCATCGAATGCAGAATTAGTTTTATTGCTCTTTTTCTTCATCTTTCTCTATTATGAAAGTGTGGAATTTTCTTAGAATTTAGGTAACAAAGAATGGAGAAGCATGCTGGAGTCTGTAATTTTAGAACCTTTACCATTTCTTTTTAATGCTACCGTGGTGTTGGTGCAACTTCTATGGTACTTGTCAGCATTCCCCTTCTTTTAGTAAGGGTTTTGCCCTAGAATATTCACAGAATGGTTAAACCTGCTTATTTTAATGGAGACTTCATTCCCAAAGGAGAGACAAAAGCCAGAAGTAGGAAAGTGCTGTTGATAAAATTGTCCTGGCTGTTTTGAAATGCACTGTTAAGAGGAGTCATTTTAAGTTAAAATTAATTTGGGAAGGGGGAGTGGGATGGACACCCTGGAGCCTCCAGGGGAGCTGTAAGGGCCTGCTGGAGCTCATTCCAAGCTTAGGACTGTATTTAAAAGTTCAAAATCATTCAATTAACTCAATTATCCTCTAAATTGAAACTTGAACAAAATGTTTTGAGGTCTGTTACCCTTCATTGCAAACTGTTGGAAGTTCATTGTTTGTTCTCTATTTGTTTCTGCAGTTGTGTGTATAAGTGTGTATGCCAGCAGCATTCGGAACAGATGTATAGTGACCTAATAAAAAAGATAACTAACCACTTAGAGAGAGTCTCAAAGGAGCTGCAGGTAAGAAGCTGCACAATCTAATTCTCTTTTTCTTGGGATCTGTGATTGTATCAGAGCAGTATGTAGGTGGCCCGTGGAGGGGATTGCTATTAAGACTGATTTACATTAACTTACAAAATTGTCAACTACTTCACTCACTAATGGGCTGTCAGACAGAAAACCAACTACTAGATCCAGAGGTTTGGCACTGCCAGACCCTGGAGATCTCAGGCACAAGGAGAGCAGTGGCTAAACCTGAATATGTGACACAGAGTGAAAGAATGGAGAATGGGAAATCTTAAGTATAATCTGGGATGTAAATACCTCAGTCAAGCATGATCTGAGCACATAAGATAAATGTCTGCTGTTTCTGTGTAAGTATGTATAAACTGTTTATGGTTCTTGTGTACCACCAGCAGCACAAACAGGAAAATCTAAAGGAAAAAAATTAAGTGAGTTAAGTATAGGTGGTGAAGCATTAAGAATTACTGCATACAGAGTTCTGTTACAGCTTATTCTGCATTTTTCTTGCCTATCTGTAGATGTCAGTGGTTTACAGCAGTCCTAGGTGTAGAGTTTGTATATCCCTATCCTCTGCATCTTACTTGTGCATCCATGGTTGTTTTCACATTTCCTTGTTGAACATTCCTTTTAGACTAGAATCTCCAGATAGGAACTTGAAATTGTCATTGTTGTAGCAGCAACACTGCTTGATTTCTCCCTGCAGCTTTTTTCACTTCCATAACTGATGCTTGAGTTCTGTACTGATTTTGCAGTGTGTGAAGTAGATAAGCCAAACACAAAGAAACCCTGAACTACAGCAGCTTATTCAGTGCTTCTAACACATTGATAACTAATTTCTGTCAACCCAAAACAGTTTTAATGCTTTAACTGCATCAGATATTTCTGGCTAAACATGCATTCCCAAAATATATAGCACTGTGATCTCTCTGATGTCCTTTTTGTTGCACTGTTTCCCTCTGATGGCTTTCCTTACAAAGAAAAATAACCACCCAGCATTTAACAGGCATGGTATTTCTTTTCTTCTTTTACCTTTTATGTTCTCTTTATTCCTCATGGAGTGACAGCCTCAGTGTTCTGTAAAAACTGCTTGGAGTTGGTGAATATTGTATCTAAAAGAAAGCCTTCTCTTGGTTCTATTGAGCTGGTGCAGCCTGTACATATTTTCTTCTGTTTGTGAGAACTATGAATCATTTCAGCTTTACAGGTTTGGCCAGTTCTTCTGATATATCCCATGGTAATACACTGCTTTAGTTTGATTTGAATTTGGGAATACCCCAAATTCTTGACTCTGTGCTAATCCTTGACTCTTTTCTCTTAAGTCCCAAAACTGAGGCAGCTGATTTTAAAGTTTGCTTTAGCACATATGAGCCTAAATACTTCTGCCTAAAAACAAGCCTGCCTTCTGAACATCAGCTTGTTGAAAGAATAATTGAGACAACTGTTTAATGCAATCTTAGCCTTGCAAAAGCTTCCTTGTGTAGGTTAGACACACCTGTAATATAACATGATACCATCCTTGAGTGCATTATGTGAGTTTTGTGTGAACATGCTTGGCTTATGGATGATAAATGGATCTTTTTGAGCTGCTGGAGGTAAAACTCTCATGTGTCTCAAAAAAATGTTCTATAAAGAAACCATTTTAGCTGTGGGTTGTGAAATTTACTCTTAAGAAATTACTCTAAAATATGTTTTATTATCCTGATACTTCTTTGATCCTACTACATTTTGGTGACATTCAGTCACTCAGGATTTATGTTGAAAATGCACTTCTAGATCTTTACACTATCAACAATAGCAAATTACTTTGTAAATGTTGGTTTCTTGGAAGTTTCTGGTTCCCACAGGCAAATAATGAAAAAACCTATATGTATGAATCCTTTTAATGCACAGTTTGTTGTGCTTTGCTTACTGACATAATCTCATTCACCTGCCAACAACTTTTAAGAGTTCTATTTATTTGGCAAGCTATGACTTGATGCAAGTTGTTGGTTTTTAAAGTTCAGAGGTGCAAAAGTAGCCCAGTAGAAGCAGGAGTGATGGTATGTGTAAGAAAGCAGACTGTTATGGAAACTGAAATGGCAAATGCAATGTCTTTCTCTGGACAGGCCAGCACCTTCTTTGCATAGCAGTGTGACAGCTAAATGGCAAGTGGGCTGCAGAAAGTCTGCATGGAACCAACATGCCAGAGCAAGCTGTCTCCTACAGGAACCACTCATCAACAGCCAAACCAGTAAAACCCAGATACCAAACTGTAAAAGTGGGAGCACCTCAGGGGACTGGTCAGACTTGCTCTTGCATGGATTTAGTCTTAATGGAGCTTGGTTTCTCTCTTCGGGGCATTCACTGTAGAAACTCCCTATATATATTTATTTCCCCCCTCCCTCTGTGTGTGGCCCTGTGCTTGCCTGAGCAGCTGGCCATAGCTGGAGTCAGCAGAGTGATGGACACTTGTGTCCATAGCTGGGTGTCCCAGAGACATTCAAAACAAACCCTGGTCGTCCTGTGTGACTTTTGCTTTTCCAGACTGCAGAACAATTTGGGTGGTGTTGGTGTTTGTTGCCCTGTGAATTCCTGAAGGTTTGTTTCACAAGGTTATTTTCAGTGGTGGCAGAGGCCACAGGAAAATGTAGCTGGGCTGGTGTATTTCTGCATGTTGCACAGAGGGTGCAAAGCATTTGGAATTTGCAGAGCAGTGAGCAGTGCTTGCTGAGTACTGGTACATTGAGATGAGATGAGTTGATTGTCATCAGGCTGATCTGGGGCCTCCTGGATGCCCAGCTATTTCCAGCTCCCTCTTACTGTATCTGTCAGTTAATGATCAGACTGCTGTGGACAGACTCACAGCAAGGATTGCTTTCCTTTCCTGCAGCTGATGTCTGACCAGAATCTGCATTAGTTAAGACAGAGTTTTACCATCGGGACTTTTGGTAATTGAAAATTCAATGTCCCTAATTCTTGAGTTGATCCCAATTTTGGATTTTGTCAGCTTAAAAAAAACAACATGTCACTGAAGAAAACACAAATTAACTTGTTTCCTGTTGTCTTGAGGTCTGTGAAGCTTGTAGCATGCAGATGATTTTTCTAAGGTGCTTTATTTGGAAACATTTCACTGGTAATGGACATGGTTCATTATGTTGTGGTTTAAAATAATGTCAGCTGTTTTTGTGGGTAATTGCTGAGTCATTCAGATGTATGAGGTAGGGTGGATACACAAGCATATGCTTTCAAATTAAAGACATCTCTTTAAAATGAGTAAAACTGTATTTGCATTAGCCACTAGTGTTTCTGGCTTAATTTATTCTTATGCACTCTGATAAAGTAATTTAAAATCAAGCACTTTACCCATTATGTATCTCTTCAGCAAAAGATGCTGGAAAGTACTCAAAGCATTGACAATCAGAATGTGCTGTGGCTTTGAGCTGGCTTGTTACAAATGTAGCTTTTTTGTGCAGGTGTAGTACAATATTTCCCTTCTAGTTAGAATAAATTCAGTGCTTCCTTTGTGAAATGATTGAGAGCTGAAAACCATTTATTTGTCATGTTGCACCTTTTCTTTTTGTCTAGAGGAGAAAGAAAAAGGGATCTGTTGTTTTCTATTTGTGGTGGGTTATTTTTATGATGATGAATTATATTTTTGTATAATGAGCATGACTGCACTGAGGAGTCACTGGTGTTGGTAGATAATTTGCATGTCTACTGTTTGGCCCCCAGGACCTGCAGGTTTATAGTCTTTGTTGTGCAATGCCAGAAAGGTTTCCTGCCTGATATTAATCATTACAACTTCTCAGCCTTTTGTCTTGTTGGCTCTCAAACCAGTCAGTGCAGTGTATGAAAGTATTGTCCCACTTGCTGTTTCCTTGGGAGAATGTGTATGGGAGTCAGATGTCCTGAGTGAGGGCTTTAAGGTGCTCAAACAACCCCTGGTGAAGGTATCAGCAAAAGCAGCTTTAATATATAAGTGAATTTATTGCTGTGAATTTCACTGAATTGAGTCAGATCATATGGATGATTTGAACTCAGATGGTAGAAACCAGAAGTGTTATAAATGTTTGTATCTTTGTGTGTAGACATCAAAAAATGGCTTTTGACTTGAAGTAGTAGGTATTATCATATTGCCAGAATTGCCATTAAAAATGACACAAGCATCAGTAAGTTGAGCTTAGAGGAACATTCTTGCCTGCAGCTTTTTGGAAAGGTGTGTAGTCCTGCAGCTCTGTTAGTGCCTTGTCACACTACACTGGGGCTGCAGACCTTGATGCAATTACAAGAAAGACACAAGTAAATACATCACAAATTAATGTCTTTAATAGATAGAAAAGCTTCTGAAGATTTCTTACTGCTACATAGTTTTGATGGTCTTTAGATACAATGTCTTTCTGTTTTACAAGCATGTAGAATGGAATGGAACATGACCCACACTGCTAACCTGGTGTAAGACAGTTACATGAGAAAATGTCATGAGGCTTTGAACAGGTTTGAGTGCAGGCTTGGCTAGGAACACACAGCCTTTGAATCAGTGCTTTGGTTTCATGTCTGTTTTTTGTAAAATGTATTAATAATACCAGTGTCTGTGAGGTAGACCTGGGCATCACATACATTGCAAGGCAAGGTAAACAAATTATATTTTCTTGAGAAAGAGCAAAGAGTGGTTTAGAAGATTTGGATCACTTACATGAGTAACAGGTTAATTTGTGTAGTCACAGCCATTCTCCCTTTTCACTTGGCAGGTGTGGGAGGGATGCTGCAGCATATGTGCTGGCATTTTGGCAGGGAGCATATTCCCAGGAAAATGGAGCTGCCCATTCACCATAGGAATGTAAGCTCTACTACACATACTGCTGGTTGTGCCAGACACAGAAACAGATTAACTTCGTGTTCCTTAAGCACAGAACTGTTGTCTCTGTTTCTTTCTTCTGAGCCATTTCTGAGTTTTTTTGAGCCAGGAGTTGCCTTCTGATTTCATATGTTCAGTTTAAGAATGATATTGAGACTGGTTTTCAAGCTGAAAAAACCCAGATCTTTTTCAGATATATAGTTTTTTGCCCACAAGTGTATTGAAATGCGAAGATATTAGATTTCAAATAAGGAAAGGGTAATTTAGTATGCAGAATCTCCAGCTGCTTATTTTGTTTGACTGTGTCTTGTATATCATCCTTTCTCAAATTTGTTTTCTTGTTACTTCTCTTTTCTGTTGGTGCTGACATGTCCACTGTGGTGTGTAAGGAGATGAAATTGTCTTTAACATCAGCTCTTAAACAGCAGCCATAGTATTTTATTTTAAGAAGCAGTTGACTCACAACCAAGCTGAAGATGTTAACCAAATGCAGCTGCATCAGAGTTTGAGAAATCCAGCCAAACATTCAATGTTCCTGTGGACAGACAAACAATACAATTGCTGCTAGAAAACTGTTCTTAACCCTGTGAGTGGTAGATAACATCAAATGTAGGAGAAGATTTAAACTGTATTGAGTGTTTTTAAAAAAACCCAAACAATCTAAAAAACCAACAGACTTACAAAAAAACCTATCCCCAACCCCCTAAATTGACAGTTTGATAGGATTCAGGATGAGGAGTGAAGGAATGAGGGATCCTCTTCTTTCCTGGAAAACCTTAGGCTAGGAGTGTGTATTTCACCTTTTTGAATAGCTTCTGTAATACATCCCTCAGGTAAGATAGGAGGGGATTTAAAGACTTAATAGTTGCTGGAGAGTTGTAAGAAGAAAATATCATGCTTAATTGTGCCCCTCCCCTTATAATTTAAACAGCTGAATGTATGTGTTCTCTTTTTCTGGGCTAGGACCAGGAGTAAAAAGTGTCAGCCAAAGCAGTTTTTTGGGGTTTTTCTTGTAATAGCTGTATCTGAATAAGCATAGATTTTAAATGCAAGTTAGGCTCTAATCATGGTCACTTAATATACAAATCTTCACAACTTCTGTTTACTCATGAATTTGTTGCCATGTGCTGCTTTTTAGTTATAAAATTCAAGTGGTTTATATAAAACTATCCAGCTCCAGTTACCATCCTGTAAATATGAATGTAGAGATGTGGAGAAAGGTCTTGTGCTGAAGCAAATAATTGATTTCAGTCTGTCAGTAACACTGTGATGAACAGAAAACAGATGGTTCTGTTTTCCCCACACAGATTACAGTAATTCACAGATGAGCTATGAAAATACTATTATTGATTTCTCTTTGGCTTGGATATTTTGATAGTTTACCCATCAAGCTTTAGTTAAGCAGAGTTTGCCAAGCTTGTGTTTTTTTCCTTTTTTTTTTTTTTTTTTTTTTTCCATCTCTGTTAATATTGTCTTGGCTGTTGAGGCTTGACATGAAATGGTATGAGGAGAATAAAATTGAAAAGTGACATTTCATGCTGATAAAGCAGACAACACCATTATTTCTGCATGGCAGAGGTTAAAACCAAGGCCTTGTTTGCCTGACACCAGTGAGGCACTTCCTCTGAAGCCATCAGGACCTCTCTTAGCCTTTTTGTCTTTATCCAGAGCAGTTGTTTTCCACTTGATTGCAAGGTGGTGGTTGACAGCTCCCAGTTATCCTTCCATTGGAGGGCTCCTGAGGTCATTCTCAGCCAGCTGGGTGTGCAGATGTTGTGTTCTCATAAACAGCCTCCCTTACTGTGTCATGCTGAGTTCTCAGTCTGCAGTGGGGAAAAAAGATACCAGTGCTTATATCCCCTGTCAGAAGTGTGGCAGACTGGCTGTATGCATTGCCTGGGATTAAATCTCCACTGCCAGGCAGCTTCTGTCTGTGTTTTTTCTTGTTGGCTTTATTGTTGTGTGGTGCCATGTGTGAGGCTATGGTCTCCTTTTGTCTGACGTGTTCTTTCAAGTAGAATTTTCCTTTTTCTTTAATCTTAGAAGCTGTATACAAATCAGAGGGTATAACCATATTTAAATTTGAGGTTGAAAAGGAGTGAAGCAGGAATACATACTGCTTAGAATGCAGATTTCATTGCATGTTATTTGCAACAAATTGTATATGTAGCTATATATGAAAGGGAGTCCTTAGAGCTCATAATCACTTTTATACGTTGTTGGCATTTTTAACTAAAATTTGTTTGGCCACCCCTGAGAACTGCATTTGCAATAAGATTAAAACCTTATGATCAAAATGAGGAATAACCATATATAGCCTTTGGCAACTGCATATGGAATAACACTCTTTCTTCCTTTGCCAGTTTCACTTTCCTTACTGAACTGTCTGCTCTGTATTGGTGTTTGCTGTGAAAATTACCCACGTGTTCATTAAGCATATTAAGAAGGGAGGCAAAAGAAGCTATTTTAAAGGAAAAAAAAAAGGTCATAAATTTAGAATCCTTAATAGAGCAAAATATCAACATAAATTTTAACTTTTCTCTTAGGGCTGCTGGTGAATGTCCATATAAAGGCTGAAAAATGTTCTTGAAGAAAGCTTTAAGTTCTGATAAGGTGGTTGAGGTGCAGCTAAACCTGGAGTGTTTCTCATACCACAGATGCTTTGACTTTAGGAAAGTCTTTGGACTTGTTTTCTTGCAAGGTGTCACTTACTGCTGTGTTCTCCATCTTCTTTTGGCTTGGTGTTGTCAGGAGGGGAAAACAGTGCAGGGGAAGAGAAGTTTTGCTTCTCATTAGCAAGCAACACTTTTCTCTTGTGTTTGTATAGGTGTATCTGTATATGTGAGCAGTAGGAGCTCAGGCAGCCACCCAGCCCCTCTGGAAAGACCAAAGCAGGGGTTGGGCCAGAGGTGGGGCAGTGTAAGGGGGAAGATTGGGGTGGAGAAGAGGATAATGAAGGAAGACATTGCTGTAGCTCCACTCTCAGCTGTGGGTATCTAAGTGCACTTGTGAATGCTCCAGTGCAGCTCCCCTGCATGCCACCAAATGGATATTTTAACAGAGATAGTGCTTAGTGCTTTCCATTCTTCTGGTTCTCTTCTCAAGTTAACTTCACCTGCTGCTGAACAGATCTTTTAAGCTTCCTTAGCCCCTTCTTTGGGAAATAGAGTATTGTAGCCATAAAATAGCACATTCAGGTTTTGTGTAGCCAAGTTGAGGCTGGGGCTGCAGGGGGATGCTGTGTGCTGGAGCACAGCTGGAGATTTCCACAGGCCTAACCTGGAGCATGAGACCTGAGTACAGAACTCTCTCTGAAGATGTTGCTTCTTTGTGAAGCTGAGCCTTGCCTGAGGTGACCCAGCAGTAACTTAAAAAGGTGGAGGCCAGTGTTCTTTGGATCTGCAGGATGTGCCACTCACAGCTCAGCTGCAGAGCAGCAGCTTCATACACCCTGCTCTGACAGGGGTGGGAGCACACACTGCACCACTTGTGCAGATTTGGTTATGGATTCTAGGCATGACAGCTGGTGCTTTCAAAACAAACTTCTGATCTTTGAAAAGTGTTCTTATTTGTATATGCTAAATGTCAGCTTGTTACAGGCTCACTGTATTTCTCATTGAATGGACCTTGTTGGGCACTGATGTATAGTCCTAGGCAAACCTAGTTACTGAAGGGAGATTGGTTTTGCTGGAGGGAGTTAGAGCAGAAACTCTGGAATGATGTGTGGCTTGCTTTGTGTGGACCTAATGTATCAAATCCTTTGTAGTTGTTTGAGTTTGCTGTGAAAGCATAGCCCATGCTGTTCCAGATCTTTCTCTTGTTCAAATTCCAACCTGACTTTTACGGTTTCTTGCAGGCCAGCCCTCCAGATCTCTATATTGAAAGATTTAACGTAGCTCTTGGACAGTATATGGGAGCATTGCAGAGCATTGTGCCTCTTTTCATATATATGGTAAGTTTTAGAAAATTCTTTTCAAATAAATATGTCCATACACAAGATGCTAACTGAAAGTGAAAAGAATAAAATGCAGCTATAATGATTTCTGACATGTAAAACTTATGATCCATGCCTAGTTTTGGTGCCTGCCTAACAATACTGATCAAATTTTGTGGGGAGAGGAAGGGGAAGCCATGCTTTCTAAATGCAGACTTTTGCAGTTGGTTTCTGCCCTAATACTTCTTTCCTGGGAGGGAGGAGAATGGTTTTGATTTAATGGGAAAAAAGCCATCTCAAATAGTTTATTATTTCTGTCTTCTTGAACAGAAATCATTTATTGACTTGCTAAGTTTTAGCTCCATAGTTTGGGCAGTTTTTTTTTTTTGTTTTGTTTTGTTTTTTTTTTTTTTTCTTTCAAATAGTACAGATTCAGAAAAGACAGGAAAACATAGCTTTGAAATGTCTTTACCATTTGATAAAGTAATTCAGTGTTGGATGGATGAAGACAATATTCATAGCACTGTCAGGTGTACTTGGAATGGTTCAGAAACCAATAATTTGCATCCTTTTGTCCAAGTACCAAACCTTACTGCCTTTTTGTGGTAATGTGGTAATGAATAATTTAAGCTTGAAATATGTCCTCCCAGAAACTGTTCTTGTTTTGGAATCACTTAGAGATGAAAAAAAAAAAAAAATTAAATAAGCCTCAAACTCTTCGAAGTTTTTCTCATTGGTAGTTTCAAGAGTTTGGGAAGCCTTTAGGAGGCTCTCCTATGTCTCAGTGAATTTAGGTAACTTGCTACAGTATTTTGGCATTGTGTTACCATCCAGATTTGTTGCATTAAAAGAGGAATTTGCCTTTCTTGAACTTGGTGTCTTCTAATCTGCCCTTTTATCTGGTTCTGTTACCTGTTAGTTCCTCTTGCTGTCAAAAGCAATGCTGACTTGGCTCAGCTGTACAGCTGGTTTATAAACTAGTGGCAAATTATCTGTCATACTTTTGCACTGAAATAATTTCACTGTTGTGCTGATGTGGGAAATATGTTCAGAGAAGTCAGGGTGAAAAATGTGTCTGTTAGTTTTTTCTTTATGCATTTGGAAGTGCTTTCATGTACAGGTACTCTTATGATCTTACATTGTAGTGTCTAATCCAGTTTTCTCATACAGCAACAACAGTTTCCTCTCTTTGGTCCAAAAGTACAATTGAAAAACAACTGCAAGAGGTGAAAGCCTAATTACAGTCTAAATTACAGCTTTGCAGTTACTTTAATAGATACTTTTCAAAGTATTTTGAAGTGGATGAAGTTGTTAAACTCTGCCTTTATGTCAGAGGTGACAAGGTTTCCGTTTCTGTGATTGCTTTAATCAGGAGTTTCCAAGGCTGTTGAGTTGCTCTTGAGGACTTTGTTCTGAAAGCATAATTATATTGCTGCTTAGGAAAACTTTTAATATGCTTTTGAATATTTTTAAAATCTATGAAGCTGAGGAAAAACTAAAGCTTTTATGTCAAACTGGAATAGGGCATAATATTTTTGTCTTCATCTTAGTCCTGTGTGTCTTAAAAGCAGCAGCAGCACTTTTGTTTCCTGATAGGTACCAAAGCAGAAAAGGTGATTCCTTACCCTATGCATGTGTGGTGAACAAGGGGTGTTTCCAAGCTTATCAGGAGGGGTGGCTGAAAGGACTGACCTTGCAACTGAGGGAGTTTTCTTTTTCCTTCTTTTGCTGGGAGCACTTTGTTTCTTCATGTGGTGATGGATTTTTTCAGTCTTAGGCTGCTTTCTTTTTGTCAGAAAAGCATGGAGGCCAAAAGACCCTCTGAGATTCTGTGGGTTTAGGTTCCTTCAGAAGTTCAGGGATGTAACTGAAAGTAAAGCAAATTAAACTGGAAGTCAGCTTCATAGAGTGCTTTGTTCCTAGTAGAAAACTGTTTTGTAAATTTAAGTGAGATTATTCTGGGTACTTACAGATTGCACATACCACAGTGAAAAAATATTTCCACTTAGAAAAAAATAAAATTTAGATGATATATGTTTCTTATAGAATCTCAGTTTTTCATTTTACTTTGAGATACAGCTTTCATTGCCTCCAAAATATTGTTATCCCTACTGGGTGGTATTGCACTTTGTTGCTTATCAGCTAGAGGGCATTTTGTGTGTGTCTGTACACACAAATATATGTGAGTATGATGTGATAAGCACACCTTTCAAGTACTTATTGATTTCCTCTTAATATTAACTGAGATTTATCTTTTAACTTTGCCAGATTGCTTTATCATAAGTTGTTTTATAAAATTAATGTTTGTGACTTTTTCAGTTACTCACAACTTTTTACATATCAGCTAGACCTTTACATGACTTGAGACATTTTTCAAGAACTACTGGCACAGCCTAGATAGTGACAAGTTATACAGAAAATCTTTCTCATTTACCACTAACAAGAATGAGGGAGGTGACAGCTCTTCTGCTCTCTCCTTTCAGCACTGTGGATTAGAAATGAAGTACTTGAGTTAGATGCTTTTTCATTGTGTTTTTAAGCTCACACAGTGGAAACTCTTTTTTGGAAAGTTGTTTCCAAGTGAGCAAATATGAAGAGTATTTTACATTTCTTCTGTGTTTATACTGCCTTGTAACTGCTGGGTTGTGGGGGGGTTTTGTTGCTTTTCTAGTAATGAAATTAGTAGAAGTAAAAGTTTAGGCTTTTCAGCCCCTGAGTAAAACAAAGCATCATACTTTGCACATCTTGTGCAGACTGGTTTAGGAAAATGTTCTGGTGAAGGGCTGTAGTGTGGTGTGTGGCTTAACACTTCCTCAAAGTGTATCTTTAGTTGCTGTGGGTTTCTATTGCAATGGCAATTCACCATTGACCAAAACCATTACCAATAACTTAGTCTGTTTCTAATTAGGGTATTCTGTGTGCAGAGCCTTTCAATGTCTGTTCACAGGCCCAGGTGAGGGGAAACAATTGAATCCTAGTCCTTGATAAACCTTCCAAAGGCAGGATAAATTCAGTGTATCAGAGGGAACCACCGGCAGCAAGATTGGTAAATTAAAAAAAAACCACAAAACAAACAAACAAAAAAAACCAACAAAAACCCCAACATCCATCACTGCAACAAACTTAAACTACAATAGGGGCATATATTCAGTATTCTCCCCTCAGATTGCCTTTTTTCTACCAGCTTCAGTCTTTATTAAAAGTAAATAAATGCTGGTGAATGTTCTCTCAGAAGTTTAAGGGGCTTCTCTCTGGACAGATTGTTATGGTGTGTTTGTAGCTTTGGCAATGGCCGAGAGAATGAGTTTCACACAAAAACACAAACATTGCTCTGTGTTCTGAGAGTTTGTTCTGATTTTGTTGAATGCTTTAGTGAATAGGAGAAAAACTTGATTTAAAGCATTGAAAAAAACTTTCTCCCTTAAGATGCTCCCTTATCTAGTAAATCTCTCAGGTAACTGTTCCTGTGGATCATTTTTGAGTTGATTTTCTGTTAGATTATCTGTTTAACTCTTTTACACCATTTCTCCAAATTAGTTAACTTAGCTTTTCTACTTCCAAGTTAGCTTTTTAATGGTAGGAGATTTATCTTGAAGCAGTTTTTCCTCCCAGCTATTAAAACACCTCTGTGAATAAGACTCAGACAAGAAATCTTGTTATTAATTGCAGGAAATGGTGCATTGATACCAAATAGTGTATTAGGTATTGGGGCCCTCGAGGAACTCAGGAATAGAATTATCTTTGAATTTCCCTCGAAGAGCTGAATTCTTTATTAATGCTGAATTGGTCAAAGTAATGGTATCCTAAAAATTTTAATGTAGCTCACTTTTGTGTAGATTTCTAGATGTCACTTATTTCTACAGCTGATTCATTCTGAGTAGCTATCCTCTGAGACTGTCAGTGAACCACAGAAGTGGATAAGTGCTGATGATTTTTTACTGTGACCTATCTATTTTAATGACTTAATCACTTTTAGTCTTTGGAAAGAATATTTTCTTTTGTTCCAAATATGATGTCCGGCTGTGTTTTGATGTTAAGAGAATTTACATAATTTCTAAAAGTCCTAAAATAGAGTGTTTTGTATATAAGCTCTCCACTCTGGATCAGTATGGAGGTATAGCTGTAGATACAGAAAACAAAATGAATATTTATGGCTGTATGTAAGTAGGAATGTACAGGAATGTTCTATTAAGTTTAAATGCAGTCACCAAGGAAACGCTTTACAGGTGAAATATTCTATGGCTTTAATATCCTGAATTGTTTTTATTGACAGAGAAAAAATATGTTTAGTTTAATTGTTCTTATGGGAAACAAACTTGAAAACGTCTGTCTTATTTTCCAGAATAAATTTTACATAGAAACCAAGCTAAACAGAGACTTAAAAGATGACCTTATAAAGCTGTTTACGGAACATGTTGCAGAAAAGCACATTTACAACCTAATGCGTAAGTAAAGCTGTTGAATTTTTCTTATAATGGAAGCCTGGAGAAGCCACAGTGCTTTCAGATACTGTAGAAATCCACAGCAAATGGGGATAAAATGCCAAGTACTAGTGAACTTCAATACAAATTCCTTTGAGGCATGAGGAAATGTGACATACATCAGCTTATTTTTTTCAGAAATCTGCCCTTGTATGAAGCAATGCTTTGCTTGAGTTCTGGGGGAACCAATATTTATTTTCCCTTGTGATTATGGCAGAATGAATGATTTAGTGTTGTGTTTATGCGGTTACTTTTCAACTTCATTATCAAAATATTGACACAGGTATCATTAAGAACATGGTGTGGTCAGAGAACTGTGCTACCTCTGGGGTTGTGTTCACGATGTACTCGAGTAGTGCTGGAGGTGGTGAGCTGCAGAATGCTGACAGCAGCTTCTCTCTCAGGTTAATGGGTTAATGCAGATAGAATGTGCTTCAAGTGGTACCCACAGGAGCACTGAATGGGAAGTGTGACTCCTGTGGTGAACCACAGTGTTTGTCTGAAACCTGCCACCTCTGAGAGTGTTTGTGTGAGCACAGGGACCTCACTGCTGCCCTGCTTGGCCCCTCAGAATGGCAGCTGGCAAAGCATTAGAGCAGGGGGAGTGGAGTTTATTGCTCCTTTTGTCTTTGCTTGGGTAGCAATACCCTGCTCTTTGCAGGCAAGGGCTGGGGAGAAGGAGCTTTGCTGTTGGTTTAGGCTCTCTGAGAGGTGATTTCCTGGGAGAGGGATGGGTGAACAGGGTGATTACAAGGTCAGGGAACCTGGCACCCTACAGGCATGGGAGATCATCCACTCTGATGAAGTCTTGTCCTTGCCATCTGGAAAAGTGTCACTAAGAGCAGATCATGTCACCTTAAAAATAGCAGAACGAGAAATGCCCAGCCACAGGCCTGATGTTTTATTTTGTGCCAAAGAGAGTTACTGGTATGAAACCTGGTAAGATGAAAGCTGCAACAAGATCATGGAAAATTTGGCTGATACTGCCTTAAAATGTTTGCATTTCTCAGGCAAAGAATTTTTTTTTCCAGTGGCAAAGCAAAGGTGTAACACTGAAAAAACCTCTGGCATAAGTGATGTCACGTGTGTTGTTGCTAAGTAATTAACTTTCTGCAGTGATAACAGCAGAATCAAATAGAAATTGCAGATGAATTGTTGAAAGAAAAAGACCTGTGGTGGTATATGTGTGTGGAATCAGAAATACTTTTCCCCAGCTGTTAATTGCAGAAGTCAAGTGAAAAAAAAAAAAAAGAAAAGAAAGGTAAGCTGTCTGTGTTGCTGTATATGAAGTCTCTTGTTTAATGAGCAAGAGGTTAATTTCCTTGGGTTCATTTCAGTCTGACCATCAGTTTATTAAAGCTAAGTTATTTAGATTTTATCTCTCTCCTAAGTAAGATGATAAATACTGACAGGCATGAACTCCTAACTGTGATCTGATTTAATTAAATCTTGGATAAGAGGATCTATAAATTGAGTTAAAGTATGCCTAAATAAAATTTTAAACTTGCTAACAGGTTCTTGGGAAATAATTGAAGATACATAGCACATGATGTAGTACTGCAGATGTGCTGAAAATCTTCTAGTATTGTATTTTTTTCTGCCTTTCTCAGCTGTTTTTTCTAGCTTCCTGAAATTCAAACCAAAATAGATTGAGTAGTACCTTCCTTTTTGGAAATGTAAGGGCTCTGTGAAAATAGAATGCAAGTTGGTGTTTGTTATGTACTTTGCTTCCCAATGTCAGTATGTGGTGCTCTTTGCTGATATTTGATACAGATTTGGTTCAGCAAAAAAATGTTTCTCTGTTGTGAGGGAGAAAGGTACAAATATGAATGGGGATACTTTGGAAATTAAAGTCAAGGAAGTTGTGCTTGGCATGGAGAAATGGAGTCCTGGGGCTGTTTTTTAAAGAGATGCTGCAACTGCCACTTCAGTGAGAGGAAGCTCTGTTTGAAAAAAAACACAACAAATTATGAAATTTATTTAATCCATTTGTGATTTAGACTTGGAGGGTCAGAGTAACATCTGCTCTTGCTCCTGAAATTTGTTGCTATGTTTGTACAAAGTGGGTTTTGTTTATAGTACCTTGTCATTCTCTCAGAGCCTGGAAACTGGCATTTCTGTTTGAGGCTGTGTTCAGGAAGCACTGTAAGTACATTTCAGGTTCATTTGATTTTTGAAGAATTTCCTGCTCCACTTCAGAAAGACGGTGGGGGCTGGAGAAGTGCAGCCAGATCTCCAGACCTGGAGATCCACAACCAGAAGAGCAGAGCAGCCACGATCTCTTCCTTGGTGTTTGATTTCTTGCTCAGACTCCCCCAGGCTGAGTCCCCTCATTCCTGTGCTGGCTGGTGGGAGGCAGGAAGATGCAAGATCAACACCTGTCTCTGTGGTGGGATCACTTCTCTGAGCCCTTGGTTGCAGAAAGTTGAGTGATCAAGGTGTCAGTTCATTCTTTACAGAGGAAATATTGCCTAAGTGAACATTACTTTGACAAATTTTTCCTGTACCTATGCCAGTTTGGTTCCATTTGGGGTTTGATAGATGAATTTTATTTTTTTTTTTTTTTAAAGCACTTTACTATCTGTAGCACTTCTCATTAGTTAAAGTAAATACATAATAAAAACCCACAATACACAGATCCACGAACACAGCTGGTTTTGAAACACTTTTGCACTCACACATTTATCAAGTCAATGCTCTTCAGATTAAAGTGGGTACATTTGAACTAAGTGAATATAACCTGATTATTTTCCTTACAAAGCCAAAGCTGGCTCTTGCTGATAAGACTGCTGCATTCAATGGCTTGGGAGAAGTTGCTGTGTGCAGAACTGCTTAACTGAATGTAACAAGCAAAGATACAGCATCTTATTTACAGGCAGCTTCAGAAATGAGGCTGGGAGGGGGAGAAGATGCAGATAATATCCCCATGTCACAAGAGAAGGGGTGGTGGAGAATGTCATCTTTGTTCCTGCTACAGTCCTGCATGAGATGACTTGTAAGCAGAAAAACTCAGAAATAGGGTTTTTTTTCTCCTTATGCAGCCACTAGCTCTTCTGATAGTCCTGGAAACATCTTGCCTGTTTATTCTCATCTAGAAAAATTGCAATTACTGTGTGAAAGTGAAGAGCAGCTCCTGAAACTCCCTACTTTGAGTACTTGCACTAGGTAAAATTCAATGGCAGATTATTTCCAAGTAACTTCCACTCTTCCCCTTTTGGATATTGGCAGCTCAGTGCCCAAACCAAGCTTGCTTTTGAATCTAACAAAAGAAGAAAAGCTATTAAGAGCATAATATTGTTTCTCCTTGGTGGAAAGATCACTTGGGTTTAAATTACAGGAGTTTGCAGATATTCCTGTTCTCTTCCTGAAAACTGAAGAAAGGAAGGTGAATGCTGGACTGTAATCTGCTCTGGGAGGTCGATGATGTTCCCATACTAAGAAAAAAGCAGCAGAAAGTTAAGCTGGGCATAGAGGTGAAAGCTGCTTTAGAGGGCAGTCTTCCTCTCCTTCCTTCTCCTAATTCTTTACTGTAGTACTTCAGTCATTTATATGTGTGTGTAGGGCTGTTTCTTGCCTTACATGTTACTATTTTGAGTTGCAGAAGTGTTTTTTACTCTTGAAAGAGCAATGTGCTGGTACAGATCATTCAGTACAAGTTGGTTCTTTGCAAAAAAAAAAAAAAATCTGCCTGCACTTTTGTACAGTAGTTACTCAACTGGGAAGTCAGGTGAACTTTATCAGAGGGAAATAGCTTTGTACAGCAGTTCTGATTTTGTTCCTGTTGCCTGGGGTAATTACAGAATTAGCCTCTGAAGCCTGAGCACACAGAGTGGTTACTGTGTGTGGATTCTAAAGGAATGTAGGCAGTTCTTGAATGTCAGTCTTTAGTTCAGAGCTAAAACCCAGTGTAAAAATATAACACATATGTTTGCCAAAGTAGAAGTTTTTCTCATGATTTCCAAGAAAAAGTTCTTTGAAAAAAGTCAGGAGGAGGGACACCACTCACAGCCTCCTTCATTATGTTTTCAGTTTCTACTTAGTTCCAGAGGAAGTCTTTTCTGTGAAGATCTTTACATATGACAGCTTTGCTTCTTCCAGTTAGGTCACTTGGATTCAGATGAGGGGAAGAGATTTTGTTGTTCCTTTTTTTTTTTTGTTGGATGCATAATAAAGTTCAATAGAAGGGCTGTTTATGTTGGAAAACCTTTTTCTTTATAAAGAAAGATTAAAACCTTTTATAAAGGTTTTCCTTTATAAAAGCAGGGAAGATATTTCCACTGCATTGGTGCTTTCTAAAAAGTACCAAAAGAGTTAACTCAAATGTTAACAGCTATTTAATAATGAAGCTGTTCAGCTTTTTGATTCAGGAGGTAGAAATGTAATGCAAAATTACAGAGAATGAATCTATTTATATCTATTAGAGGCTGATAAATGTAGCAGGGAGGATGTTGCCTGTGCAGTGCCTCAGTAGGAGTGTTTGTTGTTCTACACATTTAGCAGCTGTGTTTTGCTGTGCTGACCTCCCAAAACCTGTCTGATGTCATTGAAGCAAGGGACCCTCCTCATCTCTTTGACAAAATGTCTTTCACTAATAAATGCCATATCCAGTTTTTGTTTGTGAATACAGAACTCTGTTTGAGGAGTAGTGCAAAAGCTGAGAGAAGGACTGTGATTGATGCCAAGTTCATGGTCTGACTCTACAGCTACAACAGAGACCACAGGGTTTGTTTTGATGTGTGCTGGGTTTTTTTATTCACTCCCCTTGCCTCACCCTTTGGCACAGATAGACAAGAAAAAGATGGATTGAGTTGACATTCACCCTATTTGAGGTGGCATTTCTTCCCCCCAACCCTGAAATTTGACATGTCTCAGACAATCTGCACATGAGAAGCAACCTGTTGCTGCTGAAACTGCAGAGAAAATGCCCTGACAAGAGGAGAAAACACTTTCTTCTTGCAGAGAGCACTGCCCCCAGCCTTTCTGTGTGCTGATGACATTGAAGAAGTTGTTCTTTGTGCTTCTCATTTCCATGTCACATCTAATGACTGTGTTTCATCAGGAAAAGTTGCTTTTGACAGCAGTGCTTGGAGCAGCATTATGGGTTTGGTGCAGCAGAACCATGAGCTTTTATCTGAAAGGTTTGGGCCCTGGAGGAGGAGCTGAGGGTTTCATTGCATGGTTTAGGCTGTGACTGCATTAATAAGTGGGGTGGTGGAAAGGGAGCAGAATATGAAATACCTCTGTGTTGGTGTTGAGGACCCAGTGCTGACCTTTCCCTGCTTTTTGGAGTTTTATTTCCCACTTGTCCATGTCTGCTCCTTTGGACAGTGTGCCAGGGAGCAGATTGAGCACATCTGGTTTAATCTTGCCCAAAAGGAATTAAAGTAATATGCTCCAAGGCAGCTCTGTCAAACCAACCAAGGAGCAGCAAAGTGGGGATGATCAGTGAATTTGCTTCAAAATCACATTTCTAATCTGAACTAAAGCATCAATATAGAAACTGCCCTCAAGAGTTCCAAGTCATTATTCATTTTGGTTTGGGATTCAGAGTGACTACTGTGATGACAGAAGCAATGTTTTTAAAAATGTCTTTTTTGATTACTGAGGCCCTTTCCTTCTGTAATATATTGGATGTTATCCAAGCTCTAAACACTGCTTTGCTTTTTCCTATGAATCTGAAAAGTTAGTATGAGAAGAAAATCTGCACAACTCTACTCTGCCATGTTCATAAACTGTATTTCTTGCTTTTTAAGTTTAAGAATGAGACAGGAAAAAAAGGGAGATTTCTTTAAAAAATAAATATTTTAAAGGAGAATTACTGGCTTTTGGAGTGACTCTGTGCTTAGAATTAGCATATGTGTCAGGATAGGTAAAATGGAATAAAATATCTTCCTCAGGGCCTTAAAAATGAAGAAAGGTAGCAAACCACTAGGAGAAAACACCAATTAATTCCAGTGTGTTTGTGCCAGACTAAACCAGGGTGATTTCTGTTAGAATTCCTAGAAACAAAAAGCTAATGTACTTTTTTCCCCAGCTATAAAGCTGTTGAGCTTCTTACAATAATTGATTTGGGTGGCAAGGGGGTTCTGTAGCATAAAGTTCTTTTTCTGAGATATAGGGAAAGGATGCATTTATTCTAAAGCTCTTCATTAAAAATAATTTAAAAATAATTTTATGCATCTACAGGATTGTGAATTTCAGTATTTAGTTTCTAGCTTACTTTATGTTGGCAAATAATTTAATCACTTCAAGTTTCCAATTCTAACTTTCTAAACAATATTCTCCTTTCTCTCCTTCCTTCCTTCTTTCCTTCCAAATATTGATAGACACAGATAGCTGATAGTGAAAATCAACTGCAATATTTATTGTTCCACTTCTTTTTCAGCCCATGTGGAGTGTGCTGGGATGCTGCTATTGCAGGAAAGTCAAGCATTCTTTCAAAACTCTTGTCACATTAATGTTACCCTTTTCTTAGACCTCAGCAGACACCTTTACACTCTCCAGGACTAACTAAGAGAGCTTTTGTAGCTGTTAGTGTTTTATACCCTCTGTGCTCTGCAGATCTGATGGAATAATCAATATTTACATGCTCAGCAGTTTAAGTGGGCCATCACTAATATTGAAGTTGCAGCTGTAATTTGACAGCTAAGGACTAAGTAATTGTGTTGTAACAATACTGGTAGCAGTCTGGGTTGTTACCAACTATTGTAGGACACACTCAAATTCTTTAAATAACAATTTACATGCAAATTTTGTCTCTGATCTAAACCTTTCATGAAAGAACTCTAGGCCATTTAAAAAAGTTGGAGCTGCATTTCTTATTTTCCCTGTTTCATGTTGATTGAGTTGCAGCACCTCAAATTAAGTTGGAAAATGCAGTCTCAGGTAATGACCACCATGGTTAATCTGGCTTCTTGGCAAAGAAATAGGAATAATATTCCAGTTTCAGTAAGAGCTCATAAAATTATAAATGTGAAAATACCACCCTATTTTCCAATTATACAAGTCCAAAAGCATATATATCTACATTTCTAGCTTTGTTTTTTGTATTTATTCTTTTTAAAGCACTGACTATTTTCCATGTGATTAAGAGTCGGAATTTTTATTTTGTAGCATTTTTACTATGTACTTAATAAAGCTTTTGGTCTGTGTTATGAATATTTTAACAGTAAGCTGTGGCTTTATTCAATGCCTAGTGGCAAATGCATAGTAATAAAAAGCTTTTGTCTTTTTTTTTTCAGATCTACATTTTAATCCATTACAAACTTACCAAGAAGTAAAAATTTATTTTTCTGTTTAAAGGAAGATAAAACCCCAGAATCATAAGAAGGTTGATATAACTGCAAATGTGAAGGTTAAGCCAAAGAGAAAGTTTTCATTCAAAAGGCTTTTGAAAGTCTAGATCAGTAATTAACACATAGGAATTGTACCTAGGTTAAAGGAATGGACAGGTAATGTATGATCAAGCTTTGATCATACTAGCTTTGATCAGACTATTTAATGACAAAATAGGCAGCAGGTGAAAAAAACCCCAACAAATCAAAAAACCAAATAAAAACAATAAAAAACAAACACAAAAACCTGACCAACCTCGTAGAAAACCACAACCCAAAATGGCAACAACAAAAACTTTCAGCTGCATCTTGGCTGTGGCAGTTCCCTCCCTGTTTAATTGCTGTTGGCATCTGGGTTCAACCCAGTGGACTGAGATAAAGGAACCATCTTCAAGGTCAATGGGATTTTATATAGTGGAAAGGTTTGTGTGATCAGATGGACCCTGAATAATTTGGCTGAGGGAAAGGTAATTTATCCTACTACAGATTTGACTCCATGGGATCTGCAGATCCTCCCAAGGGGCAGAAATGCTGTGCACTTATGGAAGGGTTCAATTCCCTGGAAGTATTGAAGTTTTTACCCTGCACAGTAATACAGACATTGCATACATAGTGGAATTAAGTCCTAAAAAGCAGAGTTTGTACAGCAGGACAAAGATCTCCAGCACCTGTTCATGTTAAACAATGTTCTGCTGCTGTTGAAGACTGGAGAGCAGCAGCTGATGAATGCCTTGCTGTGGAAGCTGTAGGGATTGCTTTTAGTGGGAATATGGTTTCTAATTTTTTAAGGTGCATTGTTGAGTAGTTATAACTTTGGGTACATCTGTCTAAGTCATACTTAGGTATGATTTTTTAATAGCTTAAATTCCTGCAGAGGGAGGAAAGGCCCTTGTTGTGCTAACATGCAAAAGTTTCACTGTTGTGCCAGAAAAGTTACATCTTCACTAAGTAAAATAAATCTGTTTTCAAAGGAGTGTTGAGGGATAGAAAAAGTTTTTTAGAACAGCTAAATCCTAAGTTTTGCAAGTCAGTCTTGAGTTAAGAACAAATGAATTTGAACTTTTTAAGGTATCATCTGCTACTCCTGGAATTCCTGTAGGAAGGAGCTTAAATGTTCAAGGGACATGATTCTCCAGTGCTACTGTGCCACATTGGGGTAACTTGGTTACTGCAGAGTATCTGAAGTGTTGCAGGTTCATACCTCACTTACTGCAATATTGTTCATCAATGTTCCTCAAAATTCCTTGAGGCCATTTTGGGTGTTGTATTCAAGAATATTTCAAAGCATTTTGTATCTTTTTTGATTTAATACTTTTCATCATGGGAACCCACACTTCTCTGATTCTGCCAGGAGTTATTTCAAGACTCTTTAGAGGGTAATTAACTTGTTCACATGTTAGTTACATAGTCTGTAGAATGTGGTATTAATTCATGAGCACTGTGGAGGTGGTCAGATGGCATTACCACTCTCGTTCAGCTGAGCTTCAGTTTTGTTTTGCCTCTCCCTCCTCGGTCTTTGAAATGCTGCAGGTGCAGTTCTGGAGTGGGTAGAAGGAGTCTCTGCAACTTCTGTTGTTGTAGACTCTCACTAATTATTCTAATAAAGCAAATCAAAGCCTTAGTATTTGCTAGTCTTTTGTAAGATTTGTAAAATAACAGCAGAGGTAATTCCAGCATGTCTGGCAGAGCTGTTTCTGTTCCTTGAGTGAGCCTCTCAAGAAGTAATACAGGATTGAATGAAGGTCTGTTCCATTGAAGTGAAATGAATGAATATCTGATTCACTGCAAATGAATTTGTGTACAGAGAAGTTTTACATCTTTTCATCTGAGTTTACAACTTTGTCTTTAAATTTACATTGAGATCTTTTGGTTCTATCCAGAGAGGAGTCTTGTTTACTCTTATGGAAATCATTCTAAAAACAAATATCCTACAGCACTGCTATTAATTTTTCAAGGCTTGATGTCCATCTTTTGAACAAACTGGGTCAGTTCATACTGTATGGCTTATTGAACAGGATATTCTTTAATTTTCTTTATTGAGAATCAGGAAATACATGCCATTATTCTGTTATCTTGTTGAACATAATACTGTCATGCTTGTATTTATTGCCTGTAAATCAGGAGTGAGTGATTTAAATTTGCATTGTAGCAGGTGATGTGTGCATTTGCAGAAAGCAAGATAAGAAATGTTAATTTCTGAAGCTGCAATGAAGTAATGAAGATTTTTAATTTTGAATAATTTGTTTTGTGTGACTTAATGTGTAATTTCCTACAAATGAAGAACAAATTCACAGTTTCTTGGGTACTTTGCAAATCTTTTGGTGATGCTTAAGCTGAAGTGGTCACAGTCTTAATTAAAGATGTAAATATTTGTATATGCATGCACATTGTTTGGATTGTGCATTACTCTCACATTATAAACACTCTGCCCATTTTAATTCTATGATTTCCAACTTTCTTGGCTGCCAAGAGGTTATTTGACAAATCTTTAGGAAAGGGGCTGTAAATATGTCATTACAGAACAAATCACAGGCTCTCACACCCTCAAGGCTGCAGCAGAAATGAGCAAGCACTTTTAGGATGGCTCTTTGTAAAACAAATTCATCTGTAACAGTTAAATGTAGCAACTTTGATTACTTGAAGGTTACAAAGAAGTACTTTGTTTTAATTTCCCTATGACATGAGCCACTTAAATAGTTTCAGAAAGAGAAGAAAAAACATGCTGCTGAAGATTTTTCTGTCTGTTTAAGTATTATGGGTGCAGATGCTGAGGCCAGAGTTGGAGATGCTCTGAAGCTTTAAAAGCAGAGCTTCTCCAATGTAAGCCCAAGAGATGTGTCCCTTAGGTAGAATTGTAAGAGTTATTTTTTTCTCCTGTGGTGGGCACAGAAGGGTGCTCAGCTGCTGGGTAGAGAAATGAAAATCAAGAGGTAGCAGTTGGTTTACACCTTAATTTCTTTCTTTTGTGTGAGTGTGTTTCTGTAATTCAGATGTAGGTACAAAGCTCATATAAATACCAATAAGGATGAAAACTTGTACATCACAACATAAACAGTAAATGTGCTCTTGGCAGGTTTTTCCTCAAGAGGAAGGTGCAGTTATTAACTTGTGTTTAAAAAAACAGCTTTTCTTCTTCAGCATTTACAATTTTTGCACTACACATGCATAGACTTTGAATCCAGCCTTAGTTTTGTGTGCAAGATTCTAAATGCTGTAAAGTAAGGATTTGTGGATCTTCAGGTGTTTAACACACTGGTGTGAGTTTGCTTCAGTTCTGTGTCTTAATACTTAAAGCCATCACCTGCTTGGTTTTGTTGAACCTCTGCTGCCTCCAATGAATGAAAAATAAGTTATTACACATTTTCACTATACATAATTTGAGCAGGATACTTCTATCTAAAGGTGATGTATTATTATTCTTGACAATAAGTTCAAATCAGATATGTGGCTATTTTCTTTGTGAGGACATCAGGTGCCAAAAAAAGCAGAACTACTGTATTTTTTTTTTTATTTTAAAAAATTATGTTAGAAAAGTTGCTGATTGTCTTAATTTTGTTTCAGCTTTACTTCTGGAAGCTCAGTCAACACCGTTTCAAATAACTCCTTCAACCATGGCAAATATTGTGAAAGGCCTGTATACACTACGACCAGGTAAAAAGGAGAAATGTTTGTACTCATCTCATCTTGTGGTTGTCATTTGTTTGCCAAAATGTGTCTGCTCTCTAACTAATGCACAGTTAACAATCAAAGTGTGTTTTGTGCATCATAATGCTCAGTTCCACCCTGGTTCTTCTTGTCTATCTGTCACCTGGGCAAAGTATCATGTGAATAGCAAATACTTTCTAAAAAACACAACCCAGTCCTCTATTCTGAGGGAAGATCCATTCCTTCTCTGTAGAAATAAAGAAGAAAGGATATTAATGAGACAATCATGGCAGAAATTTAGAATTATTGAAATGGTGAAAGTTGAATTGAGAGTCACACTTCAAAAAACCAGATCTTTGGCAGGAGGTGAATGACTGTGTTTTATGAAGCTGTTGTTTTGTTGGTGTTGCTTCATGGAAGAGCTTAATTTAACTTGTGAATGCATTGTGATGTCTTATGCTGCAACAATTATATTGAAAAGAAAAAGGTGTTGCAGATTTTAATAAATTTTTACAAGAATCTTGTGAATTTTGGAGAACTGAGGAGTGCCTTACCCTGTGTTTGAGAGGTTTTTAGAAACAGGAAGTGTTCAAAATATCCATAAATAAATGGTGCCTGTTTCCCTTCCTTTTCTAGTACTGACAGTTTCTTACTGTGGTGTGCCTGAGAGAAGGATTGTGCCTGAGCCTCAGTCTATTTTTGCAGTCCCCATTTATGGAAATAGAAATAAGAATGAGAATCATTTACAAAAGCTTTAGTGCAGTTTTTGGCATGTGTACAAACCAGGAATAGAGTGGACTCTACATGTACAAAATGCACTTTCTGTAAGCAAAGATTATTTTAACATCAGCAAAATTAATATGCTTCCACCAATTTTAAGGCAATGCTAATTTCAGTTTTAGAAAGTGTTCAGGACCAAAGATAGGAAGTGTGTATACATAAGTGTAAAAGTATTACTCTTTTGGAAGCAATTCAGGGTGGTTGTTCCTTGACCACACTTCATATTGTAAGTGATGGCCTTGTGATTTCACAGTTTTCTGTTCCAGATGATCCCTGTCTAAGCTTTGGAAGATCAGTGAGAGAAATGCATGAATTCCTTTGAAATGGAGATGGAGGAGTAGGGTTGTATGATGATACTACTGTACTTTTTAGAAGTAAGGCTCAGGGGAGAGAAGGGTACATTTTGGGAATAAATTTTCTGCAGTAAAGTGTTAGAATCATTATCTAATTATCCAAATGAGTTTGCTGATCATCAGTTGCCTCTCCTTAAGAGTGTCCAGAGACTCAGCAGGTCCTGTGAGATGCTGCAAGAACTGAATTTGTTTGATGATGAGACTGAGAAAAATAGTAATTCTGTCTGCATGTAAACATCTGATTTCAGCAGTCTCATTATTTGTTCTGCTTTAAGGCATGGTTTCTGTGGATTTGGGGGTTTTTTCTTTTTCCTTTTTTTTCAATTCAAGTTCCTAATATGTATTCAAAATAGAGTTACATTTGTCAAACAGTAACATTTTCACAAAATATCTCTTCCATGTATTTTGCTGTTGCTTTCTCTCTTCTTGCAGAATGGGTACAGATGGCACCAGCTTTATTTTCTAAATTCATCCCAAATATTCTACCCCCTGCTGTGGAATCTGAGCTTCAGGAATATGCTGCTCAAGACCAGAAACTTCAAAGAGAGCTTATTCAGAATGGATTTACTAGGTAATAATTACTAATCTTCAGTGATTGTGCAGGACAGTGCTGAAATGGTAAAAATGGATACACCTAAAAATACTGAAGAAATAGTTTAAGAGTTAATAAAGAACCTTCACAATTCAGTACCTGAAATATGGCCTTATTTTAAATGTCTTTTGAGCACTAACAGCCCTTCAGATGGTACCTAAAGAGTAGATGATTGTAAGGCCTGAAATTTTTTATCAGGTTGCTTGCAGTTCATGCATCCCTGGGTTTTGGTTGTGTTTCTACTGCATGATCATGTTCCTTTACTTGGACTGTTTATTTTCTGTAAATTCTCCTTTATTCGTGGTGCTTCTGAAAATGTCAGTTTTCTCTTTACTCCACTTTCAGAGTTATTTATACAGGCACAGTGTTCATTTTAAATAGGCCTTTCCCATCTGAATATTGAATTGGGAAGGGGAAAGAGGGAGAGGAACAAACAGTAAAAGTCACTCCAAGAAATATTCATACTGTAAATTGTTCCCTCTGGGCAGTGCCTATTGCTCTATTTTTCTGCCCAGGCAAAGACACAGCACTTTTCACCATTTCTGCAGTACTCTGACAATTTATGATCAGGCTTGTGCTCTACTCCCAAGAGGTTCATTTCTTCATAAAGGGAAAACATCTTCATTTTTCTTGTTACCTGTGCAATGCTGAGAATCTGGCCCTGTAGTTTGAACACCCACTAGATGTGGGTATGTTTAGTGTTGGGTGTATTTCTGGATTTCATACCCTGTGGTTTTCCTCAAAGGTCATCTCTCTCTTTAAAGCTTGGTAAATTATTGAGCTTCAGAGCTCTACCATTGACCCAAATGCAAATGATGTGGTGCAGACTGTTGAGAAAAAAAAAATTTTGAGAGATAAGCATAAAAATAAAACCATAAAACCCTGGGCTGAAAAAAGCAGTGTATTTGGCCCAAGAAATAGAAGTGTGAGACTTTGTGACTGAGTGGGCATATAGTGCTGACAAAAGAATGTAATGTACCGAACAAAGCAAAAAAAGGGAACAATTTGGTGTTGTCAGACTTTCAATCTTACTAATTCTGTAGGTGGCTGATAATAGTTCTGCTTACCAGTGCATTTCACCAGTTTCACACGCTTAGAGAACTAAACGTGACATTTCTATATCCACAAAACCAACTGGTTTTTTGAAATGCATTTTGCCTTGCAATAGTCAGTGTCCCTTACTACCCTTCCCAGCCTTTCATAGAGTCTCTCCTCCTTTCAGAACCAGCCAAAGAACTTCACAGCCAAATCTCTCCTTTTTAGGTAACTGAAGAAAAAACATTTTTCAAACCAGTTGGTTTTGTGGGTATAGACTGTTAGTACTTGACATGTCACGTTTAGTTCTCTAAGCAGTGTGAAACTGGTGAAATGAACTGGTAAGCAGAACTGTTATCAGCCACCTACAGAATTAGTAAGACTGAAAGCAATAACCATGAGGAAAACAGTTCAGTGAGTGTATTCAGCAGCAGTAATGGCACAACTGCTTCTAGCTGAAGAACAGCTATCAACACCATTAATAGCTAAAATCTTCTGCTTAAAGAGCAAATGTTGTCAGCTCAGAGTCTGTAAGATTCTGAGCATCTGTACAGACTGACAAATGCAGAGTTTTTCATATAGTTCAATAAAGTTTGGTGAGGAGTTCAAAGTGAGGAAAACAATTTTATGCATGTTTTAAGCTCCAACTGTGTATGAGCATTTTTCCTCATCTTCATTTTGTAAAGAATTATCCTATGAGATCAAGCCTACAGTCTGTAGCAAAAGGATGAGCTAATTTAATCTATGAAATTTACTTATACTTTGATAAATGGAGATTCCTGCAGTGGTAATACTGTTACTATGTCTGCATTTTGTTTCTAAATCTCTAGAAGAGATATTTCTCTGAGGTATTTATTTCCCTGTTGTTTTGAAGATCCCAGTATGGTTGGGGTTGGTAGGGACCTCTGAAGGTCCAGAGGCGCAGGGACATCTTTAATTGAGGTTTTAATGAAAACCCCTTTCTGTGCCTTCTCCTGCAGAGGTGACCAGTCACGCAAGAGAGCTGGAGAAGAGTTAGCTTACAGTAAGTACAGCTCCAGCCCTGCCCTCCAGCAGGTCCAGCCCCTCCCAGCTTGGGCATTCAGGTCCTGGTGGACTTCTGGGTTCTCAGGGTGGGGAGGTGTCAGAGGCTGCATCTCCACATGTAACAGCTGTCTGCAATCCAGCCTTTACCATGCCAAGAAATAATACAAACTGCTTGGATGCAGAGCTGTTGGGGAATGGTTTCTGTTTGGGTGTGTTGTTAACTTCTGCTCATTTTATGGCCCTCTTACCACCAAGTTTCCTCATTTGCTTTCAGCTGAGTATTTATTCCCTACCATAAAATGGCACACAGTTTTATGATGAACTCTTATCATAGGCTGAAATGACTGAATGAACATGGATGGTGTATCAGCTTCTGTTCACAGTGTGAATGTTTTGCAGGCACAGCTGTGTTTTGGGGGAAGGGTGGCAAGGGACATCATGGGGAAGTTTAATATGAGAGGATTTCTTAACTTCTTCTGTAATTTCAGATGGCTCATCGGCTTGTGCAAGCTCCAGGGGATACAGATAGTGAATATACTGGATCAGCTTTTATTCCTAGCCAGAACAGACACTGGAGGAGCACAGGTGGTATCTGGAGCCTCCTTTGGCAACTGCTGAAACTCAAGCTCTGACACAAAGTATGCCTCAAAGAAGAGTTTTGGACCTTCTTCTTTATATATTAAAATGTCAGTTGCTGCTACACTTGGGATGACTTTGAAAGACAAGATTCCCTGGTCTGGCCTATTAACAACCTCTTCTTCTGCAACCTTTGTGAGGAATGCACCTTGAAAAACAATCCTTTCAAAGTGGAAATGGGCAGCCGAAATCAGCAGCTTCCAAAAGCGTTAGAATGGAAGAATCCTTTTTGCACTCTTTTCTTAATATTAAAGACATTCTTAAAATTAGTTAACAAGTCAGTGTATTAGATTTTAAACTTCAAGTTATTTTCTGGAGCTTCTACTTAATAAGAATAAAGTTTCATTATTTTGCAGTATTTGTTTGTTAGTTTAAAGCCTGTCACCTTCCAAGAAGAGTTGGTCCCATATAAATGTATCTTCTGTCAGGGAGTTTTGAATTCCAGATTTTTCTTTTGTCTCTTTTTTATTAGTTGGTATTTTGAAATCTGTTTTCTTATGTGTTTGTACTCTGTGCCTTCAGCTTGTGCACTTTGCAACTTTACAGACCATATTTTGTTGCTGCAAAATGTGTTCTTGAGGAAAAACTTGATGTGAACAAACATGCTGCAAAGTTGCACTTTTCTCTTGCATTAATGGGAAGTGAAAATAAGGAGGAAAGAAGAAAAGTTGAACCTATCACCATCACTAATAGTGACTTGAAGTTTGTCCCCATTTATTTTTCACATGTATTAGTGTTTAATGCAGGGACCAACTCTTATAGAATCCCCCTCAATGACTTTTCATTGGCCTCAGGAGCTGGACTGGATGATCCTTGTCCCTTCCAACTCAGATTATTCTGTGATTCTATGATTCTATAATTGCAATAGATGGAGATGAGAATTCCAGACTGAACAAAACAGCAGGATGTGGTTTATGTTGTGCTCTGTAAAAACTCTGTGGGCAAAACTCTGCAGTCTGGTAGCTCTGCAAAGTGCATCTCCATCAGCACAAGAATTGCACTGGGCTGAACAATGGTACCTGTCCAACATCACTCTGTGGCTCCTGTGCCACTCCTCCTGCTGGGGGGTGTGATGGGGCTGTGGATGTAGTCAGAATCAGGGATTTCAGGAGTGATATAAAGTGTGCATTGCCCATCTGCCTCCAGTGTTGTGTCCTGGAGATCCAGCTGAGCCCATTCCCGAGGGATCTGGGCCTAGGGGCTAAGTCTGCTCATTGACATGTGGGTTTTACTCAGCAGTATGGCTAATGCAGCTCTTTTGTGAGGGGAGAAACATACTTGAAAATGCAGTTTGATTACAGGGTTTGGTTTTTTTATTTTTTTTCATTACTATGGAATTTTTTTTATCACCTTTAGTTATGAAGAAAAATAGGTTGGTAATACAAAAAAAAAATCTTTCTGAAGTGAAATAAAAGTTTCTTCAGTTTTGTCTGGCACAACTCTTATGCCTGTTTTAAAAAAGCAACACAAAATACCAACAAAACTGCTTTCATGCTTGTATGGGTTCATTACAAAATGCAAGAAAAAAAAGAAAAAAATAGATGCGGCAGGGACAAAGTTTCTTTTTGTTTTGTATCCAGACTTTATATCAATGAATTTAATTCCATCAGTGTCTCATCAGCCACTTTGGCAATGTGGTTTGGTTGGAGGGTGGGGGAGGAAGAATGAGTTTGACACTGCTGGGGTTGACAGATTCAAATATGATTTCCCTATGTTCTTTCTTTGTATGTTTGCAAAGCCTGTCTAATTTTGAGGAAGTGTTTCTTTTCAAATTAAGACCTAATGCTTCAGTCTTTTGTGTTCAATGTAGAACAGTGCCAGCAATCTGAACTCATCCCCAGTGGTGCAAACCAAGCCACTCTGAGAAGGGATTTTCAGGTGTTGGTAGTGTCTCCTTCAACTTTGTTATCAGCTACTGAGGTTGGAGCAGGATTAGATGAAATCGGGGGGGTTGAAAATTTTGGTGAAGTGTGTGGAAAAATTAATGAAGGCTTATAAGGAACAAAAATAATTTGCCAGCTTCCAGGTTTTCAAAGTTTTGGCTTTAAACAAAAATAAAACCTCTGATAGTGTCCTTAGCTTTAAAAATCACTGTCTGCTGAAATGGCAATATTCTTGAGTTAAGAATAGATGCATTGACCTAATTTGGTTAAAGTTTGTTTACAACTTCATTTCCATCCTGGTTCACACAGTACAGTAACCAAAAGCTCTGTCATCTTTGTCAAGTGATCACAGTTTTTCTCTGGTCTTAAAGTGATTTTACTGGTTCAGGTTTGTAAATAACATGTAGTGCTTTTGCTTCGTGTCTGAGGCAAGGGTTTAACATTCCTTTTCCATTGCATTATGTTTGGGGCACAAACTCCTAGAGTGACAATTCCATCAAAAGGTAAAGCATTCCTGTCAGTGTGGTCCTGTGTATGCACTGAGTGGGGCTTGGATACTTCTAGTCCTGTGTAGCATTGTCACCACTGGCCCCATGCCTGAAGAATCTGTTTGTCAAGCACTGTATTATGTTGTAAATTTGGCATTATTTACATAATGCTGAAATACTGTTTATCTGTTGAAGACATTATCATTGTGACTGAGCATGGAGCAGAATACAGGATACTATACTAAATTATTTTGTTTCTCTGTAAACTTGCATTTTACTTACAGTCAAACTAACTCAGCCAACTTGAGCATTGGTACTGTAAAACCACAATTACCAACAGCATGATCCTAACTTCAGTATTTAATTTAACCAGATAACTTGTGGTGAATCTGTTGCATCTGTAGCTTACTCTGTTAAGCAGTAAAGTTGGTTATACAATGGGTGTCCTCTTTATGTTGCACTGGTTCTATAGCCAAGCTTGCTACATTAAAATATTTTTAGATTAATTTCATTTCTTTATTTGAGAAGTTGAAATATTTAAATTCAGCATGCTGACTAATGGTTGGCAGCTGTTGATACATGGTTAAGATGGTCATTGGTACAAATAATGGAGTGGGAGTCTAACCAAGTAAGTACCAAACTCTTCCTCAGCTGCATCTCCTTCCTGCAGTTGTTGGGGAAATGTTTACAGATTAATGCATTGAAGAAGTTTTTGACTCCTCTCATTTGATAGAAGTATAATCAGCCAGATTCATCCCTTTTAATTTGTCCCTGACATGATTATTTACTTTCTAAAAATTAAGAAAACCAAACGAAAACCCCCAAGAACTACAAAGGGCATGTTTTGAGTGACTGAAAAATGTTTCTCATGTACACTGTGACAACCTTAGTGAAAGGACTATTCTGTAGAACTATGGAATAAAAAACAACCACTTGAATTTGACTCCTGTCATCAACCCAGCTCCAGCAGAGAGAAAACAATTTTGATTTGGTTTGGTTTGGTTTGGGTTTTTTGTGTGATGTCTGGACATGCACAAGGTATCCAGAGGGCACTTAGTTCAGCTCTCAGTGTGGGCCTTTAGATTCAGTTAACTGCAACCATTCTGGATTTCATCTGGGATAAACAAGGATTTTCTAGTAGCTTACAAACTTCAGGTATTGGTAATCATGGCAGGTGTGAACCAGTTGTGGACTTACTCTGGCAGGTATCATTCCAGTAACAAGCCATGGGAATTCACTTTGTAAATTCAGCACAAGTCAGTGTGATACTGGCCCAACAAAATATTTTTATGTCCCTAGTGCCTGTTAAGAGAAAAAGGCTGGAGAATCTAAGTTTCATCCTTGTAGCACTGAAATAGAGTGGCTTTGAATGGGGAGCAAAGTCACCTGTGAGGGGAAGTTGTGCCCTCTGTATCAGGAAGGACAGAAAATCAGCCTTACTGCATGAGCTAAACAGGACAAACTTGCTGAAAACTTGACAAAGTGCTTTGTGCTTTGCTAGAGAGAGTGAGGGAAAGGATTAAAATAACATATCTTGATCTACCTGGAATGACTTGTTAAGGGGATTCCAAAATTCCATAGGCAATGAGTGCTCAGAAATCTCTTCTGGCTGCCTCTGTCTGGAATGCTCCAGATACACTTGGTTAATGTTCTTCTTTCTGAGCTTCTGCTATCTGACCTAATTAGCACAGAACAGGAATGTTGACTCGCTAATGATGACAACAGAATGGATTTGGTAATAGCACTTATTGCCTCATTAGTATTGTTTTTCAATTAGTCGTTCCTTAAGAAAAACTGTTCCAGTTTCTGTGGTGACCTGGGTCAGCACCGGATTCTGTTAGAGAGCAGCAGATAATTTATTTGTTATTACTCGTGGTTTGCACCGTTTGCCATCTATCAGCAAACTGGATGGTTTTGTGCAGAGAGCAGTTTGTACATTAATCTCAGGGTGGTTGCAGATGCTGCTCTGTGGATGAGGTGCATTGCCAGGATGAGAGCTCCTGTTAAGGCATGGCATAGGAGGGGTCTGAAGGCTCTGCTGGGGTGATCCCTGGGGGAAGGGTCACACTGTGCAAACATCAGTGACCATGGAGGGAATTGCACTGCCAGCAAACACCCCAAATGCCTCCACACAGGCACTGTGGGAGAGCTGATGGGCTGTAAACTCAGCTCCACATCTGTTCCTGTGGCAGGAGTGGCTGAGCAGTGACACTCAGCCTGTGTGAAACAGGTCAGGCCTTGAAATCTAAGGATTATCTATCCTTGACTCAAATTCCCTGTGTGGTCAATGGGAAACAAAAGATTTCTCCAGCAGGTACCACACATCAGTAAAGGGATGTGCTCCCAGATTTCTGGTTTGGGGTCTCAGTTACTGGCCATGGGCTGCTGGTACTTGAACCCACCTCGTGGAAGGAGCTGGAAGCAGAAATTGGCAGACAGGACCAGTCCTACCACTGCCAGAGCAGAAGGAAAACAGGCTTGTTTGGTTTTTTTCTTAATCACTTCTGTATTAAGTCTTTATTGAGCAGGCACCTGCAGTTCCCAGTTGCTTAGACAGCCTCAGTTGTTTCAGGTACACAGTTTGGATGTCTGTTGGAATGGATCTGAGGCAGAATTCCATCCAAATAGAATAATCATTTCCCTTAAAATGCAGAGATGTGTCATACCTGGTGATTATCTACTTGTTTTGGAAATAATCTCATTATCCTATTTGTTCCCTCAGTTACGACTTCAGAATGCATATTCAAGTGAAATGTGCTTTTCCAGTTATGGCTCTGATCTGCAGAGAATGCCATAGTTACAGATATGCAGGGGAGAGACACCCATAAAGTGAAATCCTGCTTTCCATACTTCTGTTTCCTGTTTCCCTCTGGCAATGTAACATGGAATGAAAAATTGCATCTTCAGTTCATTCATGTTCTGGCATAATTATGTTTTATTATTTCTTTTTTAATAATTCCCAGCATTGAATTTGCCTTTTCTTACTGACTGCTGTATACAAGCTAACCCTTCTTAGAGCTGTCTGTCAGAGTGCCAAGATGCCATTTGTGGGTAGTAGCAGCTCCTCCATGTGAAAGCAGAATTAGAATCACGTTTTTCCTGTTCATCCCTTTGTAAGTCACTGCAGTCAGACGTGGTTTGGAGCTCTCACCCCCTTGCTGAGTGAAATGAAGTGCTGCAGCTCTTTGTAGCCAATGTTCTGCATTCCCTGGGTGCTGGCACAGGAACCTCACATTCACTGTTCACCTCCTTGTCAGCTTGTTGTGAGCACAGCAATGAGCAGGACCCCGGTGTGGTCAGTGTGATGGTGATCTCTGTTGGGAGCACTGTCTGTTCCTGCTGTGTAGATTCCCAGTGCCAATTTCTTCATGTGGAAAAGTGAATCCATTACAGGAATTGCTGGGCAGACCTAAGGGTGTGAACTCTCACATCACAGGTGACAAAAGTTCAGGTGGAAATTTGTGGTGTCACACTCTGACCTGCTGATGAACTGGGGATTTCCTTGGGTAAAAGGAAACAAGAAAAATTTTAGCAAAACATTTCATCTACTCTGTTCAACAAAGAGTTTCTGCAAATCTGTTTTAAATTCTCTGAACTTGGACTGACAAGCTTATAGCTTGCCAGGTCCTCTTGTCAGCTTGTTATCCTGGCACCTGAAGGTCCAGAGTGAAGGAGACTGAGCAGAGCAGTGCAGCAGCCTCAGCAGTTGTGGCTGAGCTTCCTCATCCACTTGCTGCTGTTTCATCTACAGGGCACTTCACATTTGCTTCTCTGATTGTTACTTTAAAATACGCCACAGTCAGTGATCTGCAGGTGTCAGGAATCACCTCTGAGGCACATTTACCAAAGCCACCGTGCCCCTCCTGAGCTATATCATCTCTGGGCTCTTGTAAGAAATCAAAATCGTGGCTTCCTGTTTCCAAATCCAGGGCATGGAGGGTCTGTGTTCAGCTGTGCAGGGGCTGGGTGCACTGTGGTCCCCAGGTCTGCAGGAAGATTTTTAATTACAGATGTAATTTAAAAGGAGAGCGTGTGTAGCCCAGGGCTAATTTTCAGGGCTGGGAGGCAGTTTGCCTAATAAAGGGGGAAACAAAAGATTATCCTTTGCTCTGTATTTATATAAGTGAGCAGAAAACAGCTTTAAGCTGTAGAAGAGCAGGTTATCTATTAGAAAAAACTTCTTTTTTCAGGTTGGTGAGGCCCTGGCACAGGGTGCCCCGAGGAGCTGTGGCTGCCCCTGGATCCCTGGCAGTGCCCAAGGCCAGGCTGGACACCACAAATGGTGCTTGTGCTTCCTTTTAGCCTTTCCCAGGGCAGGACAAACCACCCTTACACTGATTTAGCTGCTCTGCAGACAGTTGTTGGTTGTTTTTGAAGTATTTCAAGAGCTCTGTTGATTTTTAAAAGCATCCTGAAAATTGAATATATTTGAAGTTAGTTCCTAGGGGAGCTAATTTAACTTTCTGCTGGTTTGCATCCTCAGAGTGACTTAGTTCAAGATTGCTTTAGTCTGATGAATTCTTCTTCTTTTGAATACAAACAAATGCTTTGGCCATTATTATATTATTCCCTTTGTTTGTGGGCTACATATACACAGGAAAAAGCCCAACATGTCTGGTTGCTTTTAATTGAACCATGTGACTTATTTGATTTTTCATCAGTCAAATTAAGGCTAACAAAGTGAATTTAAAGCAAAAGGAGGATATTCATACAGAAGAAATAATTCTTCTCTTGGCTAGATAAATTTCAAACAACAGGCTTGGCCCTCAGTATTAATCTCTGAGAATTTTCAGAGTCATAAAGAGCTAATAAAAAAACTCCTGAGTCATGTTGGACATGACAACTCATGAGCAGAATGGAGGGAGCACTTCACCACTTGGAAGAGCTTATCTTTGACCTCAAACTGAGACTGTGCAAAACTTGTGTGTGCCCCAATAGGCACATTTCAGTATTTTTTAGCTGCTGCAGTGTGTCACCTGAGTTGTGTCTGAAATCTGTAACTTTCCACGTGGTTTTCAAATATTGTCTCTATTTCAGCTATGCAGTGTCTTCTGGCTGGGTGATGCTGGACACCTTCAAACCCCCATCTTCCCCCCTAGCAGAGTCTGGACTATTCTGTGTGTCCCCAAAAGCACAGGAGGAAGGCTGGACAGGACAAGACTGTTCAGTTAAGGAAGAACAGCGATGCACCTAGACAGTCTCTTTGTCTTTTTCTGAGGAGAAACATCATGACCTGAGTTCCTCTGGGTTTAGTAATCCTGCTCTGTGCTTCTGGCTGTCCAGATGTGCTCTGGAGAGCCTTCACACCATGTTAGGGCTGTCTGCATCCTTCCCCCTCCAGCTCCTGTCCTTAAGTGCTGCTCTGGAGTGGGACATTCATTGCTGCAGCTGGCTGAGGCTGCAGCTGTCAAGGCAGCTTCAATCTCTCTCCTGTGTGGATGCTGCACTGGCAATCCTTGAGCAATGTTGCATTTTAATTCCCCTTAATGGTTATTTGCAAAATGGATGAAAATATTGACAGCTTGATATTTCAAAACAGATTGAAATCTTAGGTACTTCGAGCGTCAACATAATTGCTTTCTCGGGAATGGGGGAATTAATTTAAATATATTTAAATTTTCTACCAGCAATTCTGGTCTGTTATTCTCTAGGTGTTGCTGTGCTGTCAGTCAGGTTCTCCTGATTTCTAGGTTCCAACATTGTGTGATTTTCTTTTGCTGTCACTTTTTTGTAGCCCACTTCAATATGCATGAAGTTGCAGATGAGTTGTCTCTGGTTTTATTCTCAAGTCATAAAAACCTGTCACTTTTTTCTGCCTTTCACTCTGACTCAGAGCTGTCAGAAAGGGTTATTCCCGTTTGGTGGAAAATTCCTGGAAGTTGAAGAGATAAAAACACCCAACTTTCAGTAATCTGCCAGATTACTGAAAGACACTGGGAGGGACTCTTTGGGGACCTCTGTGTGCTGAAGATGGATGTGTGTGGCCAGCCAGCAGTGCTTCAGCATGTCAGGGGTTTGCTTCACCTCAGAGCAGCTTCTTGTCCATATTTCAATAAGCAAATATCCTTTAATTTCCTCTGAACCACAGAACAAAACTGCAGCCCAGAATGAAGTGGTGTTTGTAGGGAAAGCAGTGAAAGGAGGTGACAAAAACCAGTGGTGAGGGATGCCAGGGGTACAGACCAGACTGGAGTTCTGCCCCTGCTCAGCTCGGGAGGGACTTCCCTGCAAAGCACCAAATGCTGCAGTTCTGAGCTGAGATGTTTGTGCAGGGAGGTGCTCAGACATGTGGCTGCATCCAGTCTTGCAGAAGGAAGGGAACAGCACTCAGCTGTTCTTTAAATTATCCACAAACCAACTAGGGGTGTTGTGCTGAACTGGGACATGTGAAGGATCCATACAGACTTTGGTTAGACAATGAAATCCACAATTTATTAGAGTCTGCTGAGGTCTGTGACCTCAGAGAGTTCTTGGCAGATAATTTCCCTCACCAAGAAGTGGTGAAGGAGATGATGTGGGCTCAGCTTGCCTGCAGTGTTTTCTGAGCCTTGGTGGTGGAGGGTGGAAAGGTTTTCCCTGAGGGAATGGGCTGTGCTCACAGTTCTTGGGGGATGGCAGTACCAAAACAGCTGAAGGAAACACATCTGTGGCCACACATTGCAATATCTGCCAAACACAGATTGCCTGGTGCTCCTTGGGCCACCCCTTGGTGCTGGAGTCATAGTCAGGGGATTCTCTGGATCCCTCAGGGAGGAATCAGGGTGCAGGGATTGAATTAAAGCCTTTGGATGGATTGAAGTATATTAAGCCACTCACACATAAAGTAGACATGTAAGTAGAAGTAAGTCAGTAGTTTTAGGGTGGGTTCTAATGCTTTTAGTAAGTGAAAGGTTTCAAATGCCAGAGTAGCAGTGAGTGTTCTAGTGAAGGTTGAAACACACTGACATCTTTAGTGGAGGCTCCAGGCCCACAGTTGTAGACAGGACTTATAATGGAGTTATAGTGAGAATATTGCTTACATTTCTTAGATAGAACACAATAGATTGTGTGTGTAGTTCTATACATAACCTGGTGTGCTAAGAAACTAGAATTCTAATAGGTTAAAGAGTGGTGGTCTGAGCTTGCATCTCAGCTTGTTAGAAAAATCCTATATAAGAATATGTATTGGGAGTGTTGTTGCTTTTAGCCATTGTGGCTTTTAGCCATTGGCTTATTGCCACTGCATTTGCTTTGCTTTACCATTGCTTTTTGCCATTGCCTTTTGAGACTGGTGTGCTTTGTAGTAAGATGTGCTTTGTAACAAATAACCTTTTTAATTATTAGCTTCTCTGCTTAAGTTACCTGATGAAGAAGGAGCCTAAGAGCTCTGGAGTTGGTGCCCAGAGCACTGGAGGTCAAAGAACCTCACACCTTGACCCCAGAGCCAGCGTGGTGCTGCTGAGGAGCAGGTGAGGAAAATGCCCAATTGCCTTGGGCAGAAGAGGAGAGACAGATTTCTCCATCAGATAACAGAGCTGCCTGGCCTCTGGGTAAATACAGGAAAACCTGTGGGTTCCAGCAGCAGCATAATGTTACACAAAATTAGAAAGATCAGGACTTCCCTACTTGATTCCTCCAGAAGGATTTGTGGAATTGTTTTGCAAGGGTCTGTCAGACCAGTAACTTGTGTGAGGAAAAGCAGGTGCAGTTATTTGGGTTCCTTTCAAACTCCTAATTATGTCCTAACTGTAAGTGCTGGATGCTTTTTTGAATTGTTCATAAATTGCATTAGTCCAGCATTAGCATTAATTTTGGTGTTATTGAATAACTGTGCTTTGTGCAGGTCATTGAGTTACACCACGAGAAATCTCATTTTAGGGGAAGGAAAGGAGACCTTGTGACTGGAACAAAAGGTCCCCTTCTGATAATGCCTTAAAGTTATTTATCAAAACTCACTGGGGGCTTTCCCACAAAGGTACACATTGCCTGATGCTGAAAGACACAAAACCAGGCAAGGGAGAGGAATTCTGCTCTGAGCCCTCCCTGAACCTGCTTCCTGCAGGGCTGGATAGACACCAGCTCATGGCTCTTGGAACTGCTAGTGCTGATACCAGCATAGTAAATCTATGCTTAAAAAAATCTCATTTTCAGGCTCCTGAGGGTTTCCTCCATTTTTGGTGGCCATGACCATTGTGACTTTTCTGAACAGAGAGGCAGCAGCTGCTGAGTGATACCAGTGACAGCCCATGGGGTGGCTGCTGCTCCAAGGTCTCTGCAAATACATCCTCTGCCATCCCAAAATTACTCACAAGAATTTTCTCTCTGTGTTGGTCAAAGTATTTTATGACTGAAAGGCAGCCTATATAAAGATTTGTTCTGCAGGCATCTTTTAAAAAAAATTAAAAGAAAAAAGGTTAATCCTTCAATTCCCCCCTGTATAAGATCTGTTACATGTCTCTGCCTTGGTAACCACTCACAGGAACTTTAAAACTGTCTAGTTGGATACTTAGAAATCAAGCTCAGAAATGTTTTTTGTTAGGTATTTGATCTTCATGAAGCCACTTGGATACTTATTTTTAATGAATTGATTATTTTGAATTAATTTTACCAACTCTCTGCTCACGTTGCTCTGTTGAGATGAAAAGGTGGTGTGAAATGACTTGCTGCAAAATCCTGGCCTCAGTAAACTTCATGTTTTTGATTGGAAGAAAGGTGAGCAACAGAGCCTAAAGGCTTTTTGATTTGCATTCAGAAGTTCTTGATTGATTGGTTTCTAGGGGATTACCCAGCATGAGATGGCATCTGTGCTCCAGTTTTGTTCATGGAATAGTCTAGATTTTTATCTAAATTCCTGGAATCAAAAGTATTTATAAAACACATTTCATTTCTGTTATTGATAAATGCACTTTATTTTAGACCTTTAGCTATGATCTTGCTCAAACAGAGGCAGATGAGAGCCAGCAGACAGACATTTGTTTGATCAAAGGCTCTCTGAGCTCTGCAGTAAAGTGCAGGATGATTTCACCTGCTATTGAGCAGTGCCCAAGTGTGTACCTGAAGTGACAGCTTCAATAAACACAGCAAGTAACCAAGGGCTCTGAAGTTCTTTGGGATTCAGAAACGTGTTGGTCTGCTTCAGAGATTGTACCCTGAGCAGTCATTAGCAATTTCCATGGACTGTCTTTGGGGCAAGCATTGTTCCAGCTCAGTGTTCCTTATTTTGTAGTGCTGACTACACATTCTTCCTTTTCATTTTGGGCATTTATTTAGTATTAACAAACTTCCTGGTCCCATGCCTCTCACTAAAGATATTCTTTAAAAGAGTGACACAAATTACTGTTGGTTTCCCATTGGCTGTGAATTTGGACTTTTCATTAGGAACTGCCTCAAAAGCAGAGCTTGCTTTAATCAGCTCTTGTCTGGTTGTTTGGAAAGGCTTGCAAGGTTGACTGCCTTTCTCAACTTGATCTGTGCTCACAGTAATGAGGCATCAGGCTAATGAGACCACTGCCATTACAATTACCAGCTTATTAAATCCTAATTAGGGGCCCAATGCTGCCGGGTGCTGAGTGCTGCTTGTAAGCAGCTGTAAATTTTCCTGTGCCCATTTTTGATCTCCAGTTGAAGGCAGCACTTGAAGAGCACTGAGGCTCCCTGCTCACGTACCAGCTCTGTTTCAGTGCTAACAGGGTAATTGACTCTAATGATGCTGGCTGGTGTGTAATGGTCAGAGCTGCCTTTCCCTCCCCTGAGCAGCCCAGCATCCCTGTCATTGTTAAATGGGCTGTGATTCACATGGCAGAAGGCTGCAGGATGCCAAAGCACAATATTTCCTATATAATGTTCTGTGGCAGGTTGTTTTCTGCACATTCATGCACTGGTGAAAGGAGTTTGCAACTTTATTGTTCATCAGTGCCAATTAAATGCAAACTCAATGTTAGCCAGACATGCTTCCTCCTGAACAAACAGCTCAATTCTGTGCTCCTGAGGCTGGGGAATTTTAAATGTGCAGGGTCTCTTTTGGAATCTAATTTCCACCAGACCTTCCCACTGCCTGCTCTCTGCTCTGTGCTGATATTGAGCTGAGCAGGCAGTGTCAGAACAACTGCAGGGCACTTTCCAGAAGTGCATTACAGAGCATTCTCTTGCCTGCCAAGGACTGCTTGTTTTGCTGTTGTTTCTGCCAGGGCAAGGTTGTATGAGCTCTTCCTGATTTTCATCTCATGGAGATGAAGTTTTAGGCTCACCTTGGGCAGCCTGTGGAGCTCTGCTGCTGTGGCAGGTGAGGCTGTGCAGGGTGTGAAGCCTGACAGCAGTGGCTGCTCCCAGGTTTGGAGAGGCCTGCACTGTGCTCCCTTCTCACCCATCACCCCAAATTCTGAGCTTAGGGAGTGCCTTAGAACTGAAACATGAAGGTACAAATGCATCTTGAAGCACATTCTCTGACTAGAAGCCAGGTGGATTCCTCCAGGTCTGCCAAGGCTCCAGACACATCCTCTGTGGGAACTGCCCAGATGGCACAGAACCCATGTCCTGCTTTTACTGCTTCTTTTAGTGAGTGTTGGTCAGTTTGTTCTCCCAGGGAGGAAAATGCTCACTTGCATCTCAGTCCCATTTCTCATTAGCAACCCTGCTAATGAAATCCCACTAATGATGTGGACTGCTAAAAGTTGTTCCTCATCCAACTTGGCCTGGAATGTTTCAGGAATGGGGCATCCACCACCTCTCTGGTCCCCTGCTGGGCACTGTGTAAAAGCAGCAGGGGAAAAACTGGGCTTTAAGTACTACAGCTTAGTCCTAATGATCCTGTATGATGGGCTAAGGGCTTCACTTGTTTCTGTTTTGGGGGATCTCTTATTGCTCTTAAAATGGACTTGGCCTTGTGAAAGAGACTGATCCAGAAAGAATAAATTCTGAATTTGGGATGCCAGCCCCACATGTCAGTCTATTCTTACCTTGTGATGAGGAAACTCACTGTCCCAAAGTAGGAGCCTTTGAGCTGTGAGACACCAGTGATTAAGAGAGTATTTTCTAGTTTTTCAAGCAGACAGATGATCTGCAGATGATGTGGAATTTGTCTGCTTTGCTCCTAAACACTCTTCTCAGAACACCCTGTGTATGAAATGGAATGGGCACTAAATGAACGAGCTGACTCTGGCAGGGTTGGCACATGGAACTGCTGTCCAGCCTGCTTGTGGAAATGTGGCTGTCAGGTCTGCAGCTGATGTCTCAGATGTGATTGATTACCTGGGCAATGCTGGCAGGAGCTCAGCCCTTCATTATGTGAAATTTGGTATTCCTCTCATAGCTCCTCTGCCACTACCCTGAACACAGACTTTCCTTTCCCCACTCTCTGAAAGGCTCATCAGCTTCTTACTCTCTTACCTATCACACCCAGCCACTTCTGGTGTCACCTCCAGAAGCTTTTTTACATCTTCCCCTTTCCTTTATCCCAGGCAAGGGCCTCGTAGCAGTCACCCAAAACCACAAATATATAGGTGTGATGAAGCCTTTTGCTGCCACAAGTGAACAAAATAAATTCATTTCTGCTGTAGAGAGAAGCAACATCCCTTCCCCAGAGCTCTTCCAGCCCTTTGTGGGTCACTGTGGGAATTTGAACATCTGCAGGAGAAGCAAAACACTTAAGAAAAAGGCCACAAGAAAGAAGATTTTAATTTTTGTATCTGGGGTGCTGCTGTTCATCCAGGAGTTTTAAAGAAATGGCTGGAGTCTTCCAATACAGCCCTGGGTTTAGTAATTAGACCCAGAAAAAACGATCAGCTGGATTTTGAAGCCTTCATCCTCACAGAGACATGTACTTATTTGGGTTGCTCTGAATTCCAGAGAAAAACTGGAGCAGTCAGTGTTAGGCACTGCACAAAGCTCAGGAAAATGTGAATCTGTGATATCCATCTCCTAATTACAGCGTTGGATTTCCTGAAACCTTTATTCTCTGACATAACTTCATTGAAAGATCCTGGTTGCAATTAACCTTTAAATGCTTAGGCAATTGCAAGGACTGCTGAGGCCCTTAATGCATTAAGAGATTAGGGATGCCTTCTGATGGCAGGAATTCAGTTTCTGGGCTGTCTGGGAATGGGTAATTTCCATTGTCTCCCCTCTATTTCGATTTTGTGCTGCACTGCTCCTTTGTTCTTGCTCATTTCCCCCAGGTCTGCACTGTCACACCTCCATCCATGGTAAAATGGATGTACCATTGGTGCAGCCAAGGTGAAACCACCTAAAATCGTGCATGAGTGGCTGCTGCTCAGGACAGGCTCCAGGAAAATCTGTGGGCTTGGTTTTTATTGTTGGCAAGTGTTTCTCTGCAAAGACAGACTCACAGAATCCCAATAACCACAGAATGCTGAGAACCCCTTCCCCTTCACCCTGTGAGCAGCAATTGCTGCAGACCTCACCTTTACAGTGGATAAAAGTTCTTAGAAGACTCCACTTACTGCTTGAAGGAAGGCTATTTACAGCTTGGCATCTTTCACTGGCTTGTTCAGGATTGCAATTCACCAAAGTAAATATTCCTAAACTTCTCCAATTTTCCAGCAATTTGACTACAGCAGTTATTTGTGTAACGCTGCTTCTTCCTGGCCAGGGTATTCTGTTCAAGCCATTAACTGAGAGCAGGAGTCCTTGGAGATCCCTGTTGCTGTGTGAATGGCATATATTGGCTTTTACACCTCTTTGTGCATCTATTCAAGTGGAAAACAACAATTTTCACTTTCTTGCACATAAGATATGAAGTTTAATTTATCACTGGAATCACTCTGAGGTGATTGATTCGAGGACCAGGAAAAAAAATGTGATTTTGCTGCATGTTTAGAAAATTGGTAGCTCTGATCCTTAACAGGCTCTCTGAATAAAAGAAAATTTTTCATGTTGGTGGTGGAGATGCCTCTGGGATAACAGAGCAGAAAGAGAAAAGGGTAATGAGAACTTGCAGTGATTGATAAATGGAGGAATTTTGATCAGATTAAGGCAATTACTGATGGGATGATGGTCATTGGTATCTTGTTTTTAATACTGAGATGAATTGCTAGAAAGCAGAGAAGTGTGCTGAGATGAACAGGAGCCATTCAGCACTTATTTTTTTGCCGGTGTCTTTTTTTTGTCTTGCTAATCATGATGCAAACTAGATGGCACAACAGGCTGGCAAAGGAGCAGGGGAGCACTGTGTGGGAGCAGGGAGGGATGGGTGCCTGTGCACGCTGCTGGTGGGACCAGCCCTGGGCAGGGTCACCATCAGGGTGCTTAAAATGAAGGAGAAAAAGTGGAGAGTGGGCAGGAAAGGACCAGACACAAGAAAACAGCCTGGCAGCAAGAGTCAGTCAGACATGCCTGTTCATCTAATGGAAACACTGATGAGAGCAAGCTAAAGCCTTGGAGATGATTCTTGGTGTTAAAAGGGCTTTTTATGTAGCAACAGAGAGAGAGTGGGACTGATTAGAAGTGAAGCTGGATGAATTAGGAGAATTCCTTTTTGTGATATGAGCTGCAGGAAGAAGCTGCTGGAGGGTCACAGGTGACTTATGCAGATATCTCCATGTCTGGACTGGCTCATTGTTAAGAATTCCATCTTTTGCCAAACTGCACCTCAGTCAGCTGCAGACTTTGCTGTTTCCAGCACAGGCAGGCTGGAGCTTGGTGTGAGGAGCCTCTGGGTGTTCATCCCCTGCTCCACCCTGGGCTCTGTGTGACCCTCCTCTATGGACTGGCCTGCAGAACAGATTTACTGTGTGGCAAACCCAGTCCTTGGGCTTTAAAACATCTGCTTAGAAAAACATCCCCCATCCCAGTGGGCCAGAGCCTGGTGAGGCAGAAATCACCTCCAGCTGAGCTTGGTCCTGCCCACAGATCCTACTGAAAAAAGGATTTCCAAGAGCAGCTAGAGATGCTTTAGTTAAAAATTCCTGTGAGAGTTCTTTAGTGAGCTTTGGAGCTGGCAAGTTCCAGGTTTCTGCATGGATTCACATGTGCAGTGAAACTCCTACAGCCATCATGTGAACCCTAATTAATGAGCTGTGTCACAGGGTGAGGCCTCTCAGGGCTGGTGTGGCATCAGATGTTGATCCTTCAAAGAGAACTTCCTGTTACTGATGTTGGTGCTGATAATTGTGTTTCTGAGGTAGAGGAGATGAGCTCAGCCCATTGCAGCTGGCTGGGGATGCAGGCTGTGCTCAGGGGGAGGATGAGCTGCTCTGACATTTACATTGGACGTGCACAGACCCAGCTTGGTGGCACTGATGAAGTCAAGCTCTGCTGCCACTGGCTTCAAAATAAAAATCTTGGGGAAAGAAGTCATGGCATGTCCCCTGTGAGGCAGAGGAGCCAGCTCAGCAGCCCCTGTGCTGGCAGTGGGGTGGATGTGAAGAGTCCTGTGCCCTGGGCAAGGCTCTGTCTCCTGCCCCAGGGAGTTTCTCTGGGCTGTGGGACTTGGAGACAGGTTTGGCATCGCTCACTTTTTCAGCAGGAAGCCCAGTGCACTCTGTGAAGCCTGCACAGCTCTCCTGAGCTGGGATCTGGAGCTGTCCCTTCCCTGGGTGCAGCCTGGTGAGGGGCTCAGCATCTGGGGGATGCTGGAACCAGGGTGGGTGCTCGTGCAGACCCAGTGGATTCAGCAGCCAGCTGTAACCAGTGCATGGCTGGGAGGAGTCATTTATTCACCTGCCTTTTGGAGGGGATTCCTCAGGAGAGGGGGAAGACTCTCAAGGTGACCAAAGAGCAAACAGTGGGCTCTGGGTGTGGAGGGCAATGAAAGACATCAGGTTTGATATTTGTCTGCTTTGTGTTTTCCTCCCAGGCATCTGGTGTAAACTACAAGGGGAAAACAAATGTGCAGTGACTCTGCACCTGCCTGTTTGTCTCTCCCATCCAGCTCTGCTCTGTTCCAATGAGCTCTTGAGCAAGAAGTGCATACCAGATGTGCTGTCAGCTGAGCTTGGGAATGCAACCCAGCTCCAAGCAAAGCCCCAGGTATCCCCCAGGCTTCATGGGCTGTGCTTTGTGTTTGAGAAGATCATCTGCTCACCCTTAAGATGAAAACATCAGCTTGAGCCACAGAGATGGAACATCTCAGAATCAAAGCCTGGCCTAATATTGATGTTGTATTCTTCTCCCCAGCAAAGCAAGCCAAGAGAAACTGGAGGACCCCTGAGTGGGGGCTCCAAATCCCAGCAGGGGATTTGACTGCTGCCCTTCATGTGTGAGGGGAAGCATTTTCAAACAGGGAGAATTGAGATAGGGAGCTGCTCCCTGATTCCGAAGCGATGGTCCAAGTTCACAAAATGATGGGAATATATCTCACATTAAACTGTATGTCTGGATTTGTAGGCATTGAAAAAAAACCCTGGTCTTATTAAAAACAAACAAGAAAAAGCCTTGGCCTTTGGCAGTAAGAAATATGTGTCTGAAAGAAAGACAAATTGGTATTTCTGTAAATCCCACGAGGAGAAGTTGTACAGATTTATTCTTTTGCTTTGCATCTCATTTTAGTCTCATCCCTCCTGCATTTTTTGAGGACTGTTCCAGTTGCTTGGCTGCCCTGGGTGCTCTCTTGTCTTGCCTGTACACACCACCTGGGGAACCTTGCATGCAAAGAGCTTTTTTCCCTAATTTGACCCCACAGCCATGACAGGTCTATGGAAATGGGGTGGTGCAGCTGTGCCTAGATAATCAGCCAGGTTTTGCCTGCAGTGTGCCAATGGCTGGCCTGACACTGCCCCAGCACAGAGCTCCTTTGTGGGTGTTTCCCTCGTGCTGGGAGCATCTGGTGGTGGCACTGAAGTGTTCAAGGAGCAGCAGTCCCTCCTTGGGGCCGTGGGTGGGAGCTGGGTGGGGTGCATGGGGCTCCCCAGCCCTGCAGGGCTCTGGCACAATCCCTCCCTTCTGGAGTGTTCCAAAAAACTGTGCCTGCACCTGGGATCCATCCTCTCCTCCTGCACAGCAATAACCCAGCAACTTGGGGGAGTTTCTGCTGCCTCTTGACTCCATCTGTTCAAAAGGAACACCTCCCCCTCCTCCTCCTCTGGAATTGCATGGCATGGCATTTCCAGGCTTGGCTAACACCTCCCACCTGCTGCTTCAGTCTGGCTGGGGATTTTGTTCCTTGGCTTTGGTGGTGAAGTGGGCAAGCTCTTTTCTCTAGCAGTGGGTGCAGAGGGCAGACTGTCTGGACCACACTGCAGACTGGAGCTAGACCCCAGAAAGGGGGTGAGCAACAGAGAGCTGGGAGGGATTTGTGCTGCTGGCTGGTGCCTATGGGCTTGCCCTTGTGGAAGCAGAGCAGCTCAACTTTGTGCTGATACCAGCTCAGCTTTGTGGTGATACCAGCTCACTTCATGGTGATATCAGCTTACTTCATGGTGATACCAGCTCAACTTTGTGGTGATACCAGCTCACTTTGTGCTGATACCAGCTCATCTCTGTGCTGATACCAGCTCACTTTGTGGTGATACCAGCTCATCTCTGTGCTGATACCAGCTCATCTCTGTGCTGATACCAGCTCACTTTGTGGTGATACCAGCTCACTTTGTGGTGATACCAGCTCATCTCTGTGCTGATACCAGCTCACTTTGTGCTGATACCAGCTCATCTCTGTGCTGATACCAGCTCATCTCTGTGCTGATACCAGCTCACTTTGTGGTGATACCAGCTCACTTTGTGCTGATACCAGCTCATCTCTGTGCTGATACCAGCTCACTTTGTGCTGATACCAGCTCATCTCTGTGCTGATACCAGCTCACTTCGTGGTGCCAGCAGCTCCTGCAGGGTGGGGCTGAGCACAGTCCCTGCTGGAGCCTCAGGCAGACCCTCCATCGGGGAGAGGGCAGGTGCATGGCTGCAGGGTGATAAATGGCCCACAGCTTCGCATGCAGGCTGTGACTGGCTCCTGCTGGAGAGGCAGATAAGGTTTGGAAATCACCAGGCATGTGAGTGTTAGCAGGGAGTGCTGATCAGCACTGGCTTTCCAGGCAGTGCTTTGCTCCTAATCCCCTGTGGTTTCTGGATGGCACTGATGATGGGGAATCTTGTCTTAACTGGAATTTAGTGGAATTTTGCTTCTTGGAACAGGCTGAAAATCCCCAACTCCCAAATTGCGCAAATTCAGTGCAAGGTTTGCTTTCATTTTTACATTAAATCATCATTACTTGTAAATGACCTTTCCTGACTTGGGTTGTCACAAGGAGAAAATACATTTTCACCAGGCATGTGGATATGGAGTCAATTTCCACAGCAGCAGGAAATTAGCCAGGGCTTGTTTAGCTGCTGGAAACTTGCTGCATCTGGAAAAGGAGAGTGGATGTTTCTGCTGGTCAGGCCTGGAGCAGGCACAATCCAGTTCTTAGAATGCTGTACAGCTGCATTAGCTCTGAGCTCTGCACTCTGTCTTGCTCTTGGCTGAGGAGATGATTTGGGATGATGAATTTTCCTGTGGGACAGCAGCTCTGCTCCTGTCCAGTCTGAACTAAGAAGGTAATATATTTAGGTACTAATCCATTTAGGCTGAAAATGTGATTCCAGAGGATTTTTGCTAAGTGCAGTCCCATTCTATAAAAGAAGGTGCAGTGAATATCTCCCATATATATATATTTGTAAAATCATTCTAAATATATTCATTTATTTTCATGAATGCTTGTCATTGCCTAAGGTCTGGTCAGCCAGGAGTGCACCTCTGTTAGATTATCTCTGTAACAACCCTACTGAGCAGCAGGTGAATATTTTAATCATCTGTTTAATGGTTGCAGGAGACTCCTCTGGCTTGCCAGGTTTTCACTTGATCTGGTGAAGGGTTCAACAGAGGGAACTGACCCCAAAAAATCAATGTGCACTGTGAATTTGGAGAAAGGTTAGTGAATTGTTTCAGCTAGGGGGGCAAAAATAATCACTTTGTTACTTGGAAGCACTGAGTTATTTTTAATTTGAAATGTTGACTTTTATTGAACAGTTTCCCTTATTTAAACTTTGATCCAACAGCAAATGTTAGTAAATGGGTTTTAATAACCTTTCAAGTCAAACAGTTCTGTAGGCTGACTCCAAGCAGAATGTTCTTGTTTGCTTGTCTCACTGATGACTTGAAAACAAAACTTTGTTGGTTTATTTGTTTGGACATGAGCTGTTTTCCAAAGTTCACTCCAAAACCCTGAAAAAATCATTATTTACGAAGTTTTGGTCACTAATTAAAAAACAACATCATGTACTTTGGCTAAATCAAATTTATTGCAAGTGCAATTTAAAAATAGAAGTATTCATTTTACAATTAACCCTAGGTAGTTTTTACATTTCAATCTAGTATATAGGGATAATTTGGTCATGACATAATAGTTTTCTTTAAGGTTATTTTAGAGTGTTGAGAGTATTGAAACTGAACTTATGTATTTTTTTAAAAGATTATAATGTAGTTGATGAATTTGCCAGCATCTTTCAATGACCTTTAGAACTTGGATCTTTCCAGAACTGACTTAATTAAAGATGAGATGGAACCAAAGTGAATGTTTTAAAAGTCTGTTTTATTGTTCCCTATTAAAATTCTCCTGAATTATTCAGCTGTCAGAGATGGAATGGAATTTATCATTAAGTTATTCACTTAGATAATTAAAGGAACCTGCAGCTTCAATAGAAATGAAAGTAGAAATAGGCAGCAGGTGCTGCATGTGACAAGTTCACTCCCTGGCAGAATTCTTGGGATTATTTAATTGTTCACCCATAGGTTGAGGAGGGTCCATTGAGTTTCTGCTTTTGATTTTTAAATCTATAATAGAGTATGCAAATGCAAGAACTCCCAACAGTGCCCAGCTCAGCTCTTCTCCATGTGTTGAGCATGAAGGTTATTAAAAATAGAGGTTACAAATCCAGTCCTTGGTGCTTCTCTTATTGCCAGTACACCCTGAAACAGTTTCCTGCCCTCATCATCCCACTGCAAATCAATTGCAGGGAAATAAAAGAACATCTGGAAAGAAGAACACTGTGTAATACAGAGTCTTACATGTGGGTGCCTGCATTTCTGGGCACCAAGGGCATTTTTGACCAGAATGTTTAATTTCTGTTGCTGTGGCTCTCAGCAGCTGTGAAGGATTTCTCTGGGGTGGGCACAATCTGCTTCTGGTCATTGAGGGAGCCAAATTGGTTCAATGAAGCCATTTGCTATTCATAATTATTTTCACAACACCTGCTGGATTAATTTAAAAATAAATATCCTGAGATGTGAGGGAAGCCTAATTATAGAAAATTCTGACTAATAGGGAAAGGAGAAGCTTGCAGTGCCCAACCTGGATCCAAGGATTTTTTTTTTTTTTTTTTTTTTTGGTCCATTAGTGATTTAGCAAATTCTGTAAGAAAGGAAATGGAGATTATGAAAAATTGGGTGTTGAAGGGGATGTGATGGTGAAAGCTTTTGTTAAAACCCCAAACCACAGCCCTCAGCATTCCCTGCAGTCACTCTTGAACCTCCACTGTTTTGGCTTTCATAGCTGGCTGCAGATTAGATACCAGGTCATAAATCCTGATCTGTTTATCACAAAGCAATTTCCAAACTATGTGATCTTCATTTTAATGAACAGATCTTATGGAAATACAAATTTATAAATTCAGGGCTGTCTTTGGGTTCCAGTGATTGAATGCAGTGTTAATTTCAAACTTGAGTGGCTTTTCTATTTCACCTGCAACCCTTAGATATTTCTTTTCCTCTCTGGCTGTGTTATTGTTCTGCCAGTGAGTGCTGGCTGTGCCAAGATTTTATAAAAGGGATATATAATGCAAAAAAAGGGTTGTGCCACTGGCTGTCACAACTCCCTGGAAGGAGTCTGTACTGAGGTGAAGGTCAGTCACAAGTGACAGGACAAGAAATGGCCTCAAGTTGTGACAAGGGAGGTTTAGATTGGGCAGCAGGAAACATTTCTTCACTGAAAGGGTTGTCAAGCACTGGAACAGGATGCCCAGGGCATTCAAGCATTCACCATCCCTGGGAGGATTTAAAAAATGTCCAGATTTGGCTGGGACCACTCTGAAAGGTTTCATAATCATGCTGAAACATTTCCTACCTGTTCCTCCAAGTCTGTTTTTTCCAAGCCTAAAACCAACTCTCTGGATTTCTCCAAGGATTTCTGCTGTCTCCTCCCACAAAAGAGTCTTAGTTCTTAATGCTATCAAGGTGCAAATAGATATTCTCTTGCATGGTGTTTGCAGTTACAGACCTCATTTCTAGGTGTCTCCATAACTGCTTGGCCAAACAAGATTGGTGTGACATCAGAAAGCAAAGTGTGCTTCCAAGAGAGAGAAAACTCTTATTCAAGGTGTTGAAGTGAATTTCTTGCAGTCTAATGTCAGGTTCTGTTAATATTCTCTTTATAAAGGGTGGACAAGCCCTGTGGGACAGCAGTGCATTCCTGAACAAGAGGCACCAAAGCTTTGTGGGACTTGTGTTCTTCCCTGGAGATCTGAGCAGAAGAAAAATGCAAAGATTGAAACACCTCACTCTAGAGGTGACTTCCACACTGTCCTGGTTTGGAGGACAGGTGTTTGCCAATAAAGGCAGGAGCTTCTCTTTGAAATGGAGAATGTAAACCCTCTCCCTCCAAATTATTATAATTTTGAAATTAAGGGGCTCTCAGGCAAAGATATGGGAATTAGGAATAACAGTTCTTTACTAGGAAAATTAAAATAGAAATACAGTATTACAAAGAACAATCCCAACCCTGCCAGAGTCAGAATCCAAGCTGACACCCATCAGTCAGTCAGGGTGTTGGCACAGTCCCATTCAATGGTGGCTGCATCCTCCTGCAGGGGCAGATGTGGTTCAGCTGGAGCAGTGCTCCTGGAGAAGGTGCAGTTTCCTCTGAAGCTCCAGGGATGATGTGGAAAGGTCTGGCTTTCCTCTGGAATCCAGTGGAAAGAAGGTGCCTTGGTGTCCAAAATGTCAGTTTTGATCTGGGTAGGAAAGGCTTGGCTCCTCCCCTGGCTGGAGCATCTCCCAGTGGGATGATGTAATTTTATCAGTCATGCCCTGGGACTCACTGGCCATTAACAGGAGATATCTCCTGGAGGGAGGATGGGCTGTGGGAAGATAAAGATGATTGCCCCAGCTGGTTTAAAGATGGCCCATGAGCACATAATGTGTGCCAGGAGATCAGGGTCACCCAGGTTCAGCAGATGGGGACAGAATTCACATTTCTGGTCACACCCTGTATTGCAACCCAAGACACACACACTCATCCTCAACTGTGAGCAAAGCTGGGCTGCTGCTTCCCTGTCCTTGGGCACCAGGGCTGCTGCAGGGCCATGAGTGCATCACACCCCTGAATGTGCCTTGGCAGCCACCCCTGCAGACCTGCTCCATGCATTTGCATTTCTGACAGAGATGGACTGGTTTGCAAGAGAAAAAGAAGTCTTTCATCTCACAAGCTTGCTTGGGTTTGCTTTTCAATCAAGTTTAATTTTTTTTACAAGAAACTGAGTGTTTACTGGAGAAACGTGATGAAGAAACTGATCTGCTCACCTTAAAGCCCCCAGGGAATTTGATCAGGCAGGCAGGAGACTTGCTTGCCTACAGGTGACAGCCCTCCTCAGCAATTCCAGCCTATATCTGAACTCATTTCATACCAACACATAGTGCTCTATGATTTTTGAGGCTATCTTAATTAATTTTCCATTATTATTTTTTTTCCTTAAATATTTTATTTAAGGGTTTTACCGTGAACTAAGGAAGCCAACAGATTTGTGGGAAGAGTTTTGCTGTGGAGTAACATCTGAAATCAGAGTAGAATAAAGCTTTAATAAATAACACAGGAAATGAATTAATAAAGAGCATGAGTGTTTATGGAGGGCTCAAGGGACAAGGGAATGATGCTGATGGATCTTTTCTTGCAGCTTGCTCCAGGAAACAGAAATGCATATCTGTATCTGGACTGGAACTGGCTAAAGAGAGATGTTTGTGTGATCACTGCTCCAGTGTTCATTTTTTAACTCTTCTTGAAAAAGAGGTTTGTGTCAGTCCCTTTGTCCCCCACCTGCCCTCTGTCTCTCATCTGAATTTACAAGGTGCAGTTCTCAGCATGGGTTGAAGATTCAGTGTGTGCACATCTTTATTTACTGAGTAGCAAAAACATTACAGGGTGTGAGTTGTCCTTTGTCCTCTGCAGAGAGAGGAATTTGCTGCAAAAGCATCCTGACTATCCCCCCTCTTAGCCAGAGCTGTTGTCATCTGAACTCTCAGAGTGCTGATTTCTCCCCTTGAGGGTGTTCTTGACCCACCAGTGCAAGGCAATGCCAGCCTGAGACCTCTTGGGTTCACATGAGCACCTGGGACAAAAGGAACTGCTCAGCTGGATAAAGAATCCATCTGAAAATGCTCCAGCCCTCTCTGCATGCACCAGAAAGGACAAGGATTGCTGCTAACATGCAGCAGGAGATGAGTGTGCAGAGCTGGCTATGGGGTAGTTATTCAGATAAATATCTCTGCCCTTTGAAAGAACAGCATCAGCTGCCAGCAATCACTTAGGAAAATGATGATAAGCTTTGTCTCCCCCTGGTATGTGGGCCAGAGTGATTTTAGTTTTTTAAAATAGGTGCAAACTGGATTTTGTGACTATTGAGGGAGTTCTGCAGGTCTGACAAAGAGTGAATTAAGTTGTGGGAGCTGTGATCCAGATGGTGGGAATGAGTTTAGTGGCAGTGTGATCTGTCTGCTGTGCCTGGCAATCTGTGGCTTTGGACTTGCTTAAGAAATGTAAGGATATGGACTCAAGCTATTATATTGTGCACAGTCATGTGGCTTAATGGAACATGCTGGGAACTGGATTTTCTCTTTAATGGCTAACTCCCAGTTTGGATAAAATGTGACAGTTTCAAGCAGAATAAAATTCTGAAAACAAATTTCAAACTAGTGGAAAATTTCTTATAAAGTTGGCAGCTTCAGTTGATTTTAATGCTGGAGGACTTGGAAATTTCTGGACAAAAAATCTTCTAGGGAGAAAAACAAAAGTTCTCTGAGGGGCGAAGAAGGGCTCGTGATTTGGGCTAACAAAGTGGATCTGCCAATAAATTACATTTTTGAAGGTGAATTATGGGTGTTTACATATGGAACATAGGCCAGACCAATCCCTAAGCTGTGCCACTCATTTATGATTTTATAGGGAAAGGCATTAATATTTTCCATGGGGTTGCAATGGGAACTGTATTTTTTTAAAACTTGCTCCTGCCATGAGGAATAGAGCTTTTAATTAAAATGACAAAGTCAGACTAGTCAGACTCCTATTATCATGTTTAAGGAGGGCTTTGGGGAGCTATAAACATGACAAGGTGATTTAAGAGAAAAGTGCCTAACTTCCTAAGCTGTTCCTGTAGGTGTTCCAATGTGCCTCTTGGGGTATTTAATACCTCGTTTTCTGCAGGACTAAATGATGTGTCTTGTTCTGATATTTGTACAGCCCTTTGTATCCTGATTAATTGTTCATTATCCTCTTTTAATTCTAACCTCACTCACCCTCCTCATTTCAATTTGTGCTCTTCTGTGCTCCCCAAACCTCAGCAAACCTCCATCTTCCTGGAGCTAAAATGTTTTTAGGAACAAACAGGAGCACGACAAGTTTCTTAGAGTCCTGCAGTGAGGATTATGTTGTTATGGTTACCAGATTTACCATATTGCTGCCACATCTGGAGTCTGATCCCCACTGGGGGATGTGGATCCCACCCTGCAAGATAAACCCTGGCAAACCAGCCCAACCACTCATCATCATCATCCAGAAATAAAAAGGACCACAGTGATCTCTCCTGTGGTTACTTCAGGCTCTGTAGCTCCATCCATGGGCTCCAAGTGTGTTGGATGGACAGGTGATGGAAAAGACTCAGATATGACTCTTCTCAGAACATTTATTGTTTCTTAATAAATCCAAAGTGCAGGATATAAAGGCTAAAGGTATAAACTACAAATTCCACATAAGTATTCCCTGAGGAAAATGCTTTTTGGTTATTTTATAAAGAAATTTAGTGCATTTCTAACTTGCACTCTTGCCCATACAGTTAAATGGAAGGCTTAGGGACAAACATGTTTGAGCAAGAATGATCCCCAGAGAAACCTGCTTTTGGCAAAATGATTCTTTTATGTTTCAGCTGGGACTGAAATAAGCACAAAGACTGGAAAAGCTGCTTGGAGAACAGCAGATCTTGAACTGTAAGTTTCAAAATGCTTGAAAACAGTGAGGGATTCAGACAGGGAAATGCAAACATGACTTCTATTGCTGCCTTTTTCTCTTACTTACCCGACTTGTGAAAATCCTCCTGTTCTCTCTGTGAGCACTGACCTGGCAGAAGGATCAGTGGCCTTTGACCTCCTTGTTAATACAGCCCTGATATGCAAGGCTGGAGTGGATTTTTGTACCTGCATTTCTGTTTTCTTATCTAAGGTATTTATTTTCAGGATATTGTCTTCCTTTCTAGTGACTGCTTTGCCTCCAGTGATTTATCTCTGCCCCCTGGCATGGACAATTTCACTGGTTTCACTGCTGCACTCTCTTGATGTGACTCTACCACTTTGAATCCCTGGACCTAAAAATCAACTTTGCTGGTTCTTGTGAGCCTCTCTAGTTCCTGCTGTGGGTGTTCAATGAAGCCTTTGCTGATTCAGTGTAAAAGTATTGATGGTCCATCACTTGTGAAGAGTTTGGATCAACATTTCCAGGGATGGGAGCTCCACAGCTTCTCTGGGTGATGGTGAGGAGCCAATGTTTCAGCTCTTGGTTTAAAAAGCATCATCTTCAGGTGCCATTGGAAAACACTGGGCTTGTCCCTGCTGCAGAAGCCATGTGGATGTATTGATGTGTTGTGATCATTGTGTATGTACTGGTAATTTGGGTTTTTTGTGATTTCCTTTGGGCACTGGGATTAGGAAAACAGAGTAAGAACAAATTAGAGAAAATGGGGATTGGAGATGAGAGCGACTCTGCCTTTTCAGCTTCTTATTATTTTCTCATTTCTTGCCCTTCAAACAAGTTGATGGCTCCAGTGCCAAATGGAATCTGAGGGAGGAAAACACAAAGAAGGAGCCTTAAGGATGATGTTGTAAGGATCCTAAAGGGTGATGTTGTAAGGAATTAGGTGCCCCTGTGGACTGTAGTGAGGCAGGTGGGTGTTCAGCATCTTGTAACTCAGGCCCCAGAGAGTCCCAAACACACTTGCAGCCTCAGAAAGCTTGTTTGTGTTCCAGGAGGGGTGTAAAATGCAGAAGTGACTGCAGATATTAATCAAACAATCTGGTTACAAAATTCTGTTATAAATAATGTTCAATATCATTGGGATGTTGTTGCCATAGAACCACTGTCATTACAGATGTTTATTGTGATTATTACAGTAGATAAAGCACTAAGGCTAGACATGTTTCAATAATTGTTAATGTTTCTGCAGTGTAAGGGATTCAAATTGTGTATAAAAGTTCATGTCTAGGACATCTTTGAATGTATCAGATTAACTTAAAGAATCTGCTAAAGTCCTAGTGATTTCTCTTGTTGATTTAATTTCTGAACTCCTGACAGCCTGGATTTTATAGCAGATCAGCATGGTGCCTTTAAATTATCTGTGTAAATCTCTTGGGCTATACCAAGTGCTGTGGGAACTTTATTACCTGATTTGCTGAGATTAATTTGGACAACAAAAAACCTCCAGTTCCTGCATCAGACAAGTGAAGACTTGCTAGTGGAATTTAAAAAATAGAAGAAGGTGAATTACTCCACTGCTTCAAATAAAATTTTAGAAGGTTATTATTGAATATTAGGTGATTTTAAAAATAGCTTCATCCCCAAAGCTGCAATTTACACTACCAGCTAAGCTCTGTGAGTAGAGCAATTAATTACAAAATAAAAGCTGCTAAAAGCTGGTGTCATTTGGGATAGGACTTTATGCACCCCAGGGTTGAGTCAGGGAGCCAGAAGAATGCACAGTGCACAGTTTGACCTCAGCATGGGATCCCTAAGGCTGGAAAGTGCAGTATGATGCATTTCCTGAGAAAGGATGTCAAACACATGACTTGGGAAACCATTGCACAAGGTCTGTAAAGTAAAACTCTGGAAGCTGCTATTAGAAAATATTTTTGCTGAGTAAATCCATTTTCTCCACCCAGAATCTGCAACGATATGTTGGAAAGAGTTTCTTTCTATATCAGGAGTGCTATCTATCTATATAATATATAATATATCTATCTATCTATATCTATATCTATATCTATATCTATATCATCTATATCATCTATATCTATCTATATCTATATTTAAATCTATATCTAATATATCTAGATCATATATATAATCCATATCTTTATATCTAATCTATATATCTATATCTAGATTATCTATATATCTATACATATCTGTATCTCTCTAGACCATCTATATTTTCTATATATCTATGTATCTATATATATACCTATATTTATCTGTATATATCTATATATTTATAATTTCTTATCTATATCAATCTCTATCTACATCAGTATAATTCTATATATTTTTCTCCCACCCTGGATGGTTTCTAATGCTCCTCTGCAATGCCTGTGTTTGTGCTGGCTTTGTTAATGACCACCCCTAATCCATTCCCCCACAAACTGCTGCAATGTCAACTCAGAAATGTGTTCCCCTGTGCAGAGGAAGAATTCTACTGAGTGAGTTGAAATGCCTGCATAAACTGAAGGGCAAAGTTTCTTGTTTTGTTTGGTTCACAGGCCCCTGGGCTGTGACATGAGTGACTCCCTTGGCTGAACATCAATAAATTTGACTCTCAACCTCCACAAGGCTGGCACTACACCAAGCTCATAATTTACTGGACCTGAGCTATCTTCTTCAGTGCAAGGCAAACTCCTGGCATAGGGAAAGGTTAATCCCTTCCTTTCCCAACTGCAGGAGTAAATGTTTGGCTCAAATGTGTAGACTGTAATTGATTTTGGGAAGAGTTATTTATGGTCTTGGTGTTCTGAGGCTACAGAGAGTGTGGTGAGCTGTTTGATGGTGTGAGAAGCTGCTCACAGTCAGGCAAACCTGAAGCTGCTAAACTCTAACATCAAGGAGTATTTTACAGATTTATGGCATTCCATTGGCAGCTTCAATCCTTCAGATTGACTGAGCCACCTGATCCAGCAGGACAGTTTTAACATCTCAGGCAGCAGACACAGAGATTAAGAGTCTCAGTGTGCCACATCTGTTCCTGGGTGTGCTGCTAAAAACATAATGTGAAATTGTAAATTTTCTTTTTGCTTTCTGCTTGTTAAGGTGCTTACAAGGTAGCAATGTTTAATCAACCCAAGAGACACAATCAATTACAGTTCCTGCATTCAAAATCATGGCCATGCTCTGTTCTATCCCTGAGTTTTCTACCTTTGTTCTACCACTTTGGTATAATTTGTCATGAAGCCACAAGTAAGATCAGTACTGAGGAAAGATCTCATAAAGAATATTCCTATAACACTTTAACTGTTGAATTTTCCCTGCTCAGCTGTGGCCAGTCTGTTATAATTTTAAATTATTTCATCAGCACCTCTTTGGCATCTCAATCTCCTTGCAGGTGTCTCTTCTCTCCCCTCTTCAAGGAAATAAGTTCTTCTGGTCCAGTGATCCCTCAGCCCCAAACAAAGCCTCTCCCTGCCCTGTGGGGAGACTCCTGCAATTATGCACCCATTCTCAGAGCCTGGACCATGGGCATTCCACATGGATCTGTGCCAGTAGAGGCACCAGATCCCTGAGATTTTTGCAGTATTCAAAACCCAGCCATTTGCATCTTGATCAAAACAATGAAGTTTTTCTTGCTTGTTCTGAAATATTCTTGGCCACAAGTCTCAGAGCTCCAAGGAGTCAAAAATCACACATTATTTATTCATGTGACTTCTCCTCAGATTCCAGGAATCCTTTCTGCTGTTGGCTTCCTTTTGCCTCTGCTGTGGGTACAGCAAAAACAGCTTCTTCATTGCCTGAATTCTGGTTTGCCTGGAATCCCTACCAATTGCCAGCACTGCTGCACTTTTTTTTTTCCCCCCACAACTATTTTCACTCTGTCAAGGAGAGGTGAGTTTACTTCCATAGACAAGAAGTTACAGAAAAGAAGATTTTCCATGAATTGCCCAAAGCTGCTCTCCCAGGCAGCAGCTGCAGCATTCCTTCATGCTCAGCTGGCAGGAATTCCAGATCCCTGAGATGTGTGCAGGCTCCTGAGCCACCCAGCAGCACATGCTGACTGTGACAGGGGGTCCTCAGTCTGCTCTCATATCTGGGTGTCTGTTAATGTAATCCAAGTCCCACATTTAAAGTCAACACTACAATTACAAGTGACTTAGCATGCCTTTTACACAAGGTTGCTGGTTAGAGTAAGGGTTTGGTTTTCTTTGAGGTATTCAGCAGCTCCTGGTGTGTTCTGCTGGGGCTCACAGCAGTCCAGCCTGCTGAGACACAATTCCCCTGCAGTTTCCAGGACTGTTGGTTCCACTGTTTCAGCTCAAAATCTACTTCTTTGCTTCCTTTTAATTTTTTTTTTTTATTTGCTTGTTTGATTTTTTTTCCCCCCTGGAATTCCTTTACTGTCATAGATTTTCCTGGTTCTCCAGGTCTGGAGATCACATTCCTTTAACTGCAGCTTTTTCCAGGTCTGGCTGCTGCTTTTTCTAATAGAAGACTGCAGCTGTAAAGAAGCAAATCCCATTCCAATAAAGCACCAAAATAACATTTTTTAAAAACCAAATTATTTTATTTCTCTCCTGAAATTACTGTTCAAAAGAAATATATCACCTGCAAAACATTTTGATAAGACATTATTTTATTCCAGTTGCAGGGAAAAGAGAACACATTTCCAGTTCTCCAATTCCAGTTGGCTTTGGACAGCAAAGACAGAAAATCCTGACTGTTTTGAGATCCAGAGGTGATTTTTGCATGTATTTTCTCTCTTAGTAGCAGCAGTAGTAGCTTCATTTATTTTTAACTGATACTTTAATGAATGCTGTACTCCAAAGCTCTCATTTCCATTCCTCTGTGAATAAATCTACACTCTTGGTCCTTTTTTTCTTTTTTCCCAGCAGCCTCCCTGACAGTGAGGATCAGCTTTAAGGCCACTTGAAGTCAATGGAGAGATTTTGATCCATTTTAAAGGGCTTTGAGGCAGAGCCACAAAGACTAGCTGAAACAACTTCTAGCATTTCAGGAAAGCCACAGCTGAATTTGGCAGCATGTAATTAATTACTGAAATTCAATATTGTGTTGCACAATATTTGGCTCTTCACAGAAGCGAGCAGGCACATTTTTAATATTTCTATACCCCAATGCAAGACACATTTAAAAAGTCATTGCCACGAACCAGAAGAATGTCTTTCATTATGTTCAAAATTGAGTGTGTTTGGTTTCTATCCCCATCAGAGGATAATGAAAACAGCTGGAGCCTAATTATTATAATTCAGAAATATTCACTGTCATATTCCTCTTTCAATATGCTCTGTCTTGTGGATATGAGTTGTGTGGAGTTCAGAAGATCAAGAGAAGTTGTGTAGCAATCTCCTGACTTTTGAGATGGAAAATTCCTGGCCTCCTCTAGCTGAACAGCCACCTCCAAACCAGCAGACAGTCTCCTGTTTGACATGGTATTTAGCTCACAAAGCCACAAATATTTCCAGAAAAGGTTACCTGTTCTCTGCTAGCCCAAAACTCTGAGCAGTCAGGAGATTGACAGGATATCTGTTTGATAATCTCTCCAATAAGCTTGAAAAAGCTGCAATTACTTCAAGTCCCTGACAAATTGTTGGGTAGTGGATTTAGCAACAGGTTGGCTGAAGGACAGCAGATAAGAACAGCAAATCTGGCTTAGGTTTGCAAAATACAGAGCTGTAAAATACTTTGGAGAGCTGCCTCCTTCTCTGCTAAATCTCAGTTTAGTGACTCAGACAGCAATGTTTTGAGGTTTTTACAGAATAAACCAATCTTCTCCCAAAAGTTTTCTTTGCTTCACTTTTATATTTGTATTCTTACAAATGTATGAATTTGATATTTTTAAAAAAGGCTTTACTGTTCACTGTCCTGATGCTTGTCTGCTGAATACAGGATAATAAAACCATTTGTAATTTCTGTTTTAATGAGACAGAAAAGGAGGAAAGGGAGGAAAACTGCTCTGATTTTATATCTCCCTAGACATCTACTTTTATCTTTTAATTTTTTACTTTAGAGCAGACCCAGAATTATGCTTTTTATTTAATCTACCGTCAAGTATTGAATGAATCATAGTTTCCCCTTATTGATCTGTTATAATCTTATAAAATGAATAGTTGTCCTTCCTCCTCAGAGTGAAAAATTAATTAGTATGAGAGAAGAAAGCAGGATATAGCCTGAAACCTTATTGCCAGAGCAGCTTGCTGCCTGTCCTGTGGCCTTGCATGTCCTGCTCCTGTCTCTTGAGGTCCAGCTGCAACACCTCTGTTTTCACCTTTGGGCTTGTTTTTGTTGTGGGAAACTGCAGTGAACCTGGAATGTGTTTGGTGAGGATCCAAAACAAATGAAAGAGCTTGTTGTCTCCAAAAGGTGGTGACCTCAGCCTGGGGCAGAGTCTGCCTGTGCCCAGTGTGGGGAAGGGCAGTGTCAGTGCCCTGGGTGCCTCTGTGCTGCTCTGTGTTTATATTTGTGCCAGCTTCTGCATCATGCCACCTTCTAGAGGGAATAAAGTGCTGTGCAGAGCATGGCTGCATGAGAAAAGTTTCTTTTTACTCTATGTCTATCATACCACACTAAGCAAGGTGTCTAATTAAAATCCTGCCTGAATTGTGATCTCCTGCTCTTGCTCTCTTACCAGAAATGAATGTTTGAAAGGTATTTTTTTTCCAGCACTTTGAAATGTAATTAATGCTTTCTGACCTGCTTTTCACGTGTACCAGCATCACATCTCCCCCTCAGTCCAGCAGAGAATTACTGTCTTTCCCAAGAATGCAGAAATCTGGATTGGTTCATTGTTTTACTGAAAAAGTCACAAAGAATAATTTTACATTCCTCCTTAATGCAGTGCAATCTTTGTTCGGTCTGACCTTTTTATTATCTTACACCTTCCTCAACCTGTTTACCAATGTTTCAACCTCCTCATTAAAAGTGAAGAATTGTGCAACTGCTGAGAAAAGGTTTTGAATATTGACAAACACCTGAAACAGCAGATCTGTTCCAAAGAGGAACTGGAACTGGTTTGCAGGCTCTGAGAACAGTGTGGGCTGGCAGGGCACATCCTGCTCCCACTGTAGGCTATCATGTCAAATTCCCAGCTAGTGAAATCTCATCACAAGGTGGTGGCTTGGAAAACATGAGACAAACTTCTCACTCATCAAAGAACAAATGTTTTGCTTGCTTTGTGCTCTTTCCCCCTGATATCTATGAAGAAATGTAGTGTCAGACTATTGAAATGTGCATTTGTGAAACAGCTTAAAAGGAATCATGGAGGAAAACAGAAAAAAAAAAAAGGGTTAAGAATATACAGAGGGAAGCAAGTAAAATAAACCAGGATATAAATGCAAGGATCTCCCTTTTAACTCACATTCCTCATAACAAACTTACTGGGCATTGCTCAGGAATGGGGTAAAATAAACCTGCAGAAACACAACACTCACAAAAAGTGCTACTGTGACATCAGGGCATCAGAGCACATTACAGCTCCTGCAGAAAGAAACACCCCCATGTGTGTGTCTGTTTGCTAATAAACAGGCAAAATTAAGAAAGAGAATGAGGGTTAATACAGGGTGGAGAATATAAATAGGAAAGCAGCAGAGAAGAGAGGATAAGAAGCTTGGTTCCATGCTGGCTGTGAGTCAGGAGCTGCCCTAAACATGTTGAACCAGAAGCTGAGGAGTCTGAACAGGATATACAGAGATTTAGATCTGTTTGAAAATTAAATCAAGCAAGAGCAATGTAAGGTCTGTGAGGTGGATGTGTTCTGTGGTGCTATTACAACTCACTTGAAATTTCAAGGAAAAACTATGCCAGTGTGCATTAATGCACCAGAGAAAAAAAAAAAAAAAAGGCAGAGAGCTCACAAAAGTGCCACTTGACAGGAGAGACATGGTGAACAGTTTAAAAGCCTCTGAGTGGTTCTTGGAACCAGGAGCCCTACGCAACAAAGACGCAGAAATTCCGTAAATATTTTATCCCAGAACATCATGTTCTTCTAGTGACATTAATAAATATATGGAAAATACTTTTATTAAAGGTTAGGTGGAAAACTATTCTGAGGAGGTGTTCTTTGCAAATGTCATCCAGCCCCCTTGCATTTCCAATTTGGGTGGAAGGTTCTTACGTCCTTTAGGCGACAGTGTAAAAACACAGATGATTCATGTTTAGAGAGTTATTTAAGAAAAAAGCAGATGGCATTTTAGACAGGAAAAGGTGTTTTGATTTTTTGCAATTCTGGAGAAAACTGAGTCGAAAAATCAGCGTCCAAACAAAGGAATGGGAGCTTGCATTTGAGTTTTGTGGCTTCACTTGGGAAAAAAGAGATTTTATCTGATGAAAATATGAAAAGCTCAGAAGTTCTTTACAAAATTAAACTATGAAACAATTGATTCTTAGCAGTTGATGAGAACCATTACAGTTTATTGCTTGACTTTTCTCTTCTTCCTTTTGTCTCTTGAATCATTTAAAGGAAACTTCTTTGAACATGGTGCATTGAGATCAATTGATTAAATCTGATTGTCCTTTTGCTCCACTGGTTGCCAGTGGAAACAAGCACATTTAAAAAGAGCCTCCACTCACTCTTTGCAATCTGTCTGACAAAGGCCAGCAGTGCTGATACACATTCAAAAGCAAAATTGGCCAGCTGTTGTCATTTTGCTGATGAACAGTTTCTCTCTTACACTTCTTTCTGTCATAATCTTGGAAAACATCAGGTTATTATAGCCAGATTTTAAATTGCCTGGAGGATTTATTTTGTAATTGTCCCACAGATTAGAAACCCAGGTGGTGGGGTAGACCCAGGTGCTTCTTTGCAAATGATTTATGGAACTGGATTGCAGTTGAAACAATCAAAGACTTTCACAACTTCTCCTTTGAAATCTTGTCATAGTAGCCAAATATTGACAAAACAACTATTTTCCCAAATTCTTTACTCTGTTATAAAATTATTAGAATAATTCTTTAGACATGAATTATTTGCCATTGTGGATAGGGTTCTGCACAAGCCTTGATTCAAGTTGAATTCCTGTGAAACCCTGTGTTCAGCTGTCAGAGCAGAAAATTAACAGGTTTGAGGACTGGAGGACAACCAGTAGCCAGTCTGCTCTTGCCTACTGTGCTATTCCCCTAATGCCACTCTGGCTTCCCTTTTTAACTTGTGTAAGGCCTGGACACCCAGAACCACCAAAGTATTTCATTATTTCATTATTTATTTCATTATTTCATTATTTCATTATTTCATTATTTCATTGTTTTATTATTTCATTATTTCATTTTTTCAGGTCCCATTGCTGAGCCTTCCTCCCTGCTGGAGGACATGATCATGTTACCCTTAAATTATCTCCAGGTTTATTCAACTGCAAGTTGGTGATGCTCCTGTTGAAGCTGTTGAATTTGCACCAGAGCCTCTGGGAGATGGACATGGACAGAAATTGTAAATACTCTTAATATTTAGCTGGATCTATTAATTGAAGGGGGCTCTATTAATTAGGTGGGAGAAGTGCCTTAGATTTCCCTTCAAGTCCCAAACTCCTGCCAGGGAGTAGCCTGGAAGAATATTTCAGATTTTTTGCTTTCATCTTTTAGTCAGCTCACAAATTTTTATGGACTACAGAAATTTCGTACTGCCATTTCTGTTTAGGTAAGAGCCCAGATTCTTGGCAACATTTCTCTGAAAAATATCAACAAGCACTTTTTACTTCTCTAGCAGTCTAAAGCCCTCCCCAAGATCACTCCTTGCCATGTCAATTTGGCTTACTTGGAAGAGAATTTGATTTTATCTCTTATGAAATAAAAACTATCAGCCAGGGATTAGAGGACAGCTGGGCTTTTTGCTACTTGTGTTTGCCATTTGGCACTGGGCAGTGCAAGCCCCAGTGCAGCCCAGCTGCTGCTTCAGTCATGCAGTGTGGTCTGGGCAGCATTGCCACGTTCTGAGAGCAGCAGTCTGGACAGGATGAATCCATTAATTTCAGAATTCACCTTGCTTGTTGATTGAAAATACCTTTTTTTTTTTTTTTTTTTTTTTTTTTTTTTGCAGGTGGTTATATGGCATTTCTGCTTCTGACTTGGCAGTGCTGGTGTGACTTCCTTGTTCCTCTCAAAGGCTTGCAGGAGGAGCTGAGGGTTGGTGATGGGAGGGTTGTGCTCACCAGTGAAACACCTGGCTGCTGTCTGAGGCTGCAGCCCATGAACTGCAGGCACAGAGCTGCCACAGGAGAGGAGATCCCAGCCCAGCTCTGCTGAGCCCAGCAGGGCTTTGTCAGGCTGCACCAGGCAGTGGCTGCAGTTTGGTTTTCACGAGGATGGAGCAGTTGCTGCTCAGAGCAGTCATTATCTGGATGGTGCCTGGGTCTGTAGGCATGACAACCCCAGGGGATATTAAAGGTAATTGAGAAACAGGGAATCAGAGATTAAACACTGTCCCAGCTCCTGCATCAGCAGGATTTACTCCTGATGGGCAACAGATCTATTTACATGGATGGCACAGAGGGTACCTGCTGGCCATCATCCTGAGAGGATTTGCCAGAGGGTGAGGAGGTGTAGCTGTGGGGACAAAAGATTTCCCTCCATCCATCAGCCCTTTTCTGGTGTTACAGATGTCCTTCCCTTCATAACACTGATAAAATTGTAGGGAGGAATGAGAAAAGGAGAGGGTGCTCCACCCTAATCCTCTGTTCCATGAGACCATCTAACAAAATACTGTTGGAAACCCTTGGCTGAGGGCTCAGATCCCACCAGGAGAACACTTTTATTTGGACTGCCACATTGAGGAGATCCTAGCCATGACAGAATCTTAAAGGTCATCTTGTTCCACCCCTTGCCATGGGCAAGGACACCTTCCACTATCCCCAGCTGCTCCAAGCCCCATCCAGCCTGGTCTGGAACACTTCCAGGGATGAGGCATCCACAGTTTCCCTGGGCAACCTGTGCCTGTTCCAGGTATGTTGAATTGTTAAAAAAAGATTGTACTGAAGTATAGGTCAGATACACAGCATTTCCATGATTATCCCTCAGTGTGGAAGCAGGTCCCTTGTTTAGGTCATATGGATCTAGAATTCTTGCCTTCCCTCACCTTAAAATAAAATCTGTGTAATTCCTCTGCTGTGTGGCAATCTGTCTTTTTTGCTGGGAGAAGTTACAGATGGAGCAGAAGCAGAGGCACAGGGAGAAGAGACAGTCTGGTGGGAGAAGTGTGTCTTAATTCTGTGTATTGGCCTGATTAAAATAGCATGAGGAGGGAGGCATGCTTTTAGCAAGTACAATGAACACACTCAGTGTTCTTGAATTCCTTCTACCTAGCTTTTAAACATGTCAATATTTGTTCCAGGAGCAGTCTTTTGTTTAGGAAATGCTCAGCTGCTGTCCCTGTAGTTTAAATTAATCTCACTCCTGAGCCTTTGTCATCACAGATCCATTTGTTCCAGGCTGAAATTCGTGTGCCTGTAACCCAGGGATGTAGCATGTGGCTCATGGACATCTCTACCCAGGGCTTTAAATAGAAATAAAAACACAATCAAATCCCAGGCAAGGAAGAAGGGCATGTGCATCAGACAGCAATGCAGGGTTTAACTCTTAATTCATGCCTGAGTTTATACTCCCCTCACTTCCATAGGAAAGGGAATTTTTCTGGCCCATTGGATGCTGTGCATGGCACAAGCAGCCTCAATCATAATTTAAAGCCTGTAAATCCTTATGAGGAGAAGAATTTCTTCTAGAAAGTCAACCAGCCCTTGAATTTTATAGTCTTTAGGAAGAGTCTGAGCAACAAAAAAAAGCCAACAAATTTTCAGAAAATTTCTCCAATGCCCAATAAACTGCATAGCTGATGTTTGTGCATTATTTTTACCTTTAATTTATCCAGCTCCAGCTCTCATTATGCCTTTTGCTCATTAATAGTCCCTCCATTACCAGATGTTCTCATCATGTCTGCATGAGCTAAAATATCTTCACCTTTTAACCTCCTCTTGCATGCACTCATATTGAGGTCCTTTGAGTCTTTCCTGATAACAGGGAACTCCAGGAAGAGCTGCTGCAGAGTATTTGGTTTTCTGGCACTTTTCAGAGAGTATGGAGAAGCTGAGAAAGAGCTCTGTGCATGCATCCAGCCTTGCTTGGTGGCTGTGATGCAATTCTCTCTCTCTCTCATCTTCCTCCAAGTGCCACCTATTCATACCACAAAGTTAAAGCTGGTCCACAGGACAGCTTTGTGTTGGACAAGTGGTAATTTGGGCCCTGTGGCCATTTCTGCCCCCATGCTCTTAGCCTGGTTTGTGAGCAGGGGGATCTGCTTCTGTGTCTCCCTGGGATACAAGCACTGCTTCATTCTCTGCTGCTGCTCTCCCATCCCTTGGGCTCCTGCAGGTTTTATAAAACAGCTGAATAAACCTTTCTCCAGAGCTAGTGTGATAACCTCTTACTCTCTCAAGTATATGCCTGCTACAATATATTCTACAGTATATTGATTTTGGGTATATTCTGTTTTTTAAATCCAAGTGCCATATGCCAGTGCATTAAATGCTTTACAAAAGCTTGTATACATTAACACACATTTCTTCATCAACCACATTTGTAACTCATGAAAAACATCAAATTTATTTGTCTGTGAATGCTCATGACTATAAATATTTCTGTTCAAGACAAAGCATGTGGGGATGATTAGAAAAGCCAGACTCAAGGGTTTCTGAACAAAGCAGATATAATGTGTTAGAAAGAGTTAACACTCTTGGAAAATACTCCCAGGCCTTGCATTGGATCTACATTTGCATAACAATCACCTTGTCTAACTACTTTCCAATAATTTGTGTAGATGAATGGGTAATTTTAATTTCAGTGTTCTCCATATGATTTAATTTCTATGGACGTCAATAGGATTATATTTTTTAAGTGCAAATGGTTTTCAGTTTAATTCACTTCCTCTTTTTATTTACTTCTCTCTTTCTTTTTATTAATTTTACTCAAGGACACTTTAAATACTTAGTCATATTTTTGTGGAGGTGAACATCCCTTTTATAGCTGATTGTACCCATTAAAACTGATTTTTACACAGGGCAGCCAAGGCTTAAAAGAAATAGTGATGGCAGGCTAATGTGTAAAGTATTTTAAAAATAAATAATCCAGTGAGCTTCAGATCAAACTGTTCAAAGGATTTCTATTGATTGTTCAAGGCAATATATTGGTAAATCTGATCCTAACTTATGGGATAAGGCTTTTTCAGTGGGACACTGCTATGTGACCTTTGATGTCTGCTCTGTGCTGATTCTCTGCAAATTGTGGGTTGTGCCATCACCCTTTGTGAAGGCACCTTTGTGTGGTTGGTGCTGAGCCCAGCACAGTTCAGTGTGACCATGACCAGTGGGAGGACAGCAATTCTGCATGGCTGATTATTCCCTCTGCAATTCTTGCTGTCCTGCACTGCCTTGGAGTAGACAACACCTTGGGGAAAAAAAAAAATATTTGTTTTCTGACAAAAGGGTCTAAAAACCCTTCCTAAAAGTTCCCCTTATTTCTGGTTGCTGATTATCTGGGAAGAGAGGGGGAGAAAGAAGAATTAGTAATTACTGCGTGTCATGCACACAAAATAAAAAGGTTTTTCTCTTTCTTAGTCGTCTCATAAACAGGCAGAACTTTACCCCCTGCAGATGTAGTAGTTCTGTATTGTCTCTGTTTTGCAAACTGCTTCCTCTGGGAAGCTTTAAGACCACATTTATTTACCTATACTCTGATTTAGCCACATGGAACCAGATGAATATTGCCATGGGCCTCACTGAATCTCTGCTGAAAACAGAACCTGTGCTGACTTTTTAACACAGACTTCATCTTCTTCTCCATTCCCACGTGGGGAGGGAAACAAGCAGAGTGTCAATAAGCTCAGGCAAGAGCCAGAATCACTCTGCTCAGAGCTGGGAATTGTGCAAAAAAGGCTCTTTCTCCATCACCACTAATTGCCACACGTGTGACTGAAGCCACCACTTAGCAGAGGGACTCAGCAACAGGGCTGGTTGTCAGGAGACAGCTGGAATTCTGTACCCATTGGAGCTTTGTAGAAAAAGATAATTTCTGAGGATGAGTCATGTGGGTCTGGCTGCCACTTACTGAAAAATACATGTGCACGTGGGATGTTGCAAAAATTAGCTGGACCCATTGGGTAGAGATAGAATAGGGAAAAGATAAATTTGTGAACACTGAAATGTGGGCAGTGGGGGCAAATAATCTGGTTAAATAAGCTCTTCCTAGGAACCAGTGAGCTGTTAATAGAGTCTTCTGAATTTCAGTCTGGAGACCTCTAGCAGCACTGTGTTTTTTGTAGCTTTGCAGACACCCACATCAGAAAGCACAATGGATGGTGTCAGGGTCACAGTCTGTCCAATTCCAGCCCCTGGGATTCTCCAGTGACTCAGGATGGTGTCAGGGTCACAGTCTGTCCAATTCCAGCCCCTGGGACTCTCCAGTGACTCAGAGATGCAGTGGTTTGAGAACAGCCTGTCAACCAAATCTACTTATTAATAATTTTGTTTTTCACACTGTTATTTTTAAATGAGACCAGTTGCCCAACCCAGCTCACTGACAGGAGCCCAAACTGTCCAGCAGGTGACCTGAGGGGCAGGAATATTGCTGAACTGGGAGCTACATCAGCTGGATCTGCTGTTTAGAGGAGTTCTACATTTCCAAGGAAAACAAGTGAGCTCTAATGGCAGCTGTGACATTACAACTGGTTGGATGGTTAGCTCAACAAAGGCTTTTGGAAATTTGGGTCTGGAGATGATCATAATATCAAAAGAAAAAAAGTCTCTGCTACTTCTAACAGCATTGAGTGCAGGACCAGAGCTGGGAGGCTTTGGAGGATGGGAATGTTTGACTCCAAACTGGATGGGACCCTGATCAGCCTGGTCAGGTGAAAGGTGCTCCTGGTTCCTGCCCATGGCAGGGGTTTGGAACAAGGTGATCCTTAATGTCCCTTTCAACACAAACCATTATTCCACTATTCTATCAACTATACACTTGTCATGCAGTCACCATGGACTGGCAAGGGGATTGAAACTAAAAAAGGAAGATGATTTTTAAAGATTTAGAATTCAAGTCCTGAGTCAGTCAAATTCCACTGACAGGTCTGGGAAGGTCAGAATATGTAACCTTTAGCAAAGCACACATTTTTGAAAGGTCACATGCCGTTTGGATAGGTTTATGAGAGGATCTGGAGTGCAGCTTCCCAAATAAAGTCACTCCTGTACATCCTCAGAATAAAGTACTAATAAATCCTTGTTCTTTTAGTACTTCAGAACAGAATATTCTGTGATTAATGGTTGCAGGGGTAAGTGCCTGAAGCACTCTGTATATTTGAAAGACCTTGATCTTTCTCTCTGGAGGTTCAAGCACAGGTAAAATAAGGACAACACAGGAATTTCTGATTCCTAATGCTGCTCTCCTCAATTGGCCTCAATCTGATGTTTTAATAGACTGATATCACAAATAAATCCTCTCTAATAGAGATGTTGGAGAATGTGCCTCTGTCTGGGGCTGTGAATTTTACTAACATATTTAAGGCAGCTGTATTCAGGCTTCTACAGTGTGATTATTATTCTGGAAACAGTGTAAGTTGAGAAACTCTTTGTTGCAATATTAACTTTCCAGTCATCCAGTAAATAAAATAATCTTAATGCTGTTATGAATAGTTTTAAATTACAAATTGGTTTAAATTCCAATAAATTGCCTATTTGAAAGCAGTGGCTCTGCTGGGAAATATGTGAATCTCATGTAGATAGCACTTAAAAAAAAAAAATAAATGATGCAGTTTATTACTTGGAGAAGGAAGAAATTTTTTTAAGCTTATTTTGTGTTTCCCCAGTAGTATTTATTGCTATTAGCACTAACCAGGCTAACTAAATCAATATTGTTTCCAGATCATATGCCTGGAGTTTTCAAAAATATTAAGTTTCTTTTCATCTGAGATTTAGCATCTGATCCTTTTAAGATGAATAATAGATACAAGATACTCTTAATTATTAAACCATGACTTAATAAAGTTACTGGAGGAGAAATGATAAGTGATCATTTTATGAAGGAATGAACACTGTCATTGATTTTGGATGAGACTCATGTAATTTATTGCAGTGCTAACATTGGTGATTAACTGTCCAGCTCAACATGGTTTCAGGGCTGCCTTCAGGTTTTTGCAGAGGGAGTGAAATTACAAGTCAGGAATGCTGAGCTTATTCACATCTTTGGTATCTTAATGACTTGGAGAAGCTCTGACTCTCTGGTTTATGTGTTTATTCCATGGCACTCAGCTGCTTTGGGGAACTCTCTGCAGCACCTGAGACTGAAAGATTTTACAAGAAGTTCACCTGAAAGGACCCCAGCAGCAGAATCTGAGACCCTCCTGCAGGAATTTATAGCAAGAATTTTCAAAGTGAAAAAAGGCAAGATTTGAGTGAACAAATGATCAAAGCTTCTGAGGGTCTCTTGAGTTACTGGTTTTCTGGTTTTTCTTAAGCATCAGAAGCTTACTGCTTCAGGCAGAATGAATTAACTAATAAAGGCAGGAGAAAAGTGCTGGAGAACAAAAACTTGTCCAAATTTAACTACTAGATATCTGTATTTCATGTAATATCTGTTATGTTGATCAATTTTCAGCATAAAACATGAATTTATTTGAATTCTGCAATATTCCTGGTATATAGATCTAGACTCTCCTGTTTGGAAGGTCAAGCTGCATCTTTAGCACTACTCAAGAATAATTTTTTCTTTTTTTTTTGGCTTTTTCTGTAGGTGAAAGAAGGCAGGAATTCAGGCAGGATGCCTGCCAAAAAAAGTACCATGTTTTAAATGCATGGCTTTGGTTTTAAGCCTATTGCCTAGTGGATAATTTTATGAGTTCAGTGTAGCAAGCAAACCATGTGGTAGGACTTGAGGAAGCAGAAACTAGGAAACAAACCATAAAGTTATCAATCAGGTGGTCAGCTTAAAATCTAAAGTTACAAAGTGAAAACGTGGCATGTTTTTGGTAGTTTGGTTTTGATATGGATGAGTAAAACCCAGAGAAATCTGTGGGAGAAAACTCCAAATCTCTCTGGATCAAACCACTGCCTTAGAGAACCTGGAATGTTGATTGCTGGAAGGTTTTCACAGGGCAGGCATCAACATATCCTGTTCTCTTCCCTTTTTCCTTCTCCCAAAAGTCACTACCAGTGACATGCTGCTGGAGTAGATGCATTAACCTAGTGCCATAATTCTTCTATTACAAAATTTCAATTAATTTAATCACAAACTTAGCTTGTGACTCCAAAAATCACAACATTATTAAAGGGGAAAGGACAGGATGATTTGGTCAGTGTTGGCTTGTCATTACCTTGCCACACCTCATTAGATAGTCACAATTTGCCTCTTCAACCTGCTGTTATGGGACTATTTCTCTCCCCCCATATTAAAATCTTTGAAGTCTCATTTATATACCTGAATCATATTTCTAATGAGACATGAGCTCAAATTATGAAAGAATTGAAAGCATGTGTGAGTCATGCTTTATATATGGCACATAAATAATAATTTATATGTTCCATTAATTGCATCATTTTTCATGTTCCTTCTCATAAACCTTTTCTGACTCATCACTGTGCCTCTTTGCCCCCCAAAATTATCTATGTCACTTATTTTTTAGTTACTTGTATTATTTCCTGTCCTCAGTGTGTGGATATTATAACTCTGTATGTGTAGTAACTGTGTGTACATAGATAATATCTGTACAAAGTAATTAGGCATCATAATTTTAGGCAGAAATATCAAGTTTTCAACACTGCAAAATTTAGTGGCTTTTTGTGTGTTGAATTTGAAGGGAGTTCCTGTGACAGATTATGTCACTTTGGGATAGAAAACCTGGCAAACATCTGGTTAACAAATGAGTTCCACAGCAGAGTTTGTGATTCAGAGTCTTTTCATCTCCACTACTAATATTAACTCTACTATGAGAGATTCCCAGTGCCAGTCCTCACCAGCTGGTGGTTTTAATGGGGAGCTGAGAACAATGTGGTGAGAGGGTCATAAAGGACATGAGTTTTGAGACAGCGGCTGTGATGTGAGAAATCTAAGATATCTATCTCTGTGAACAGGATTTGGTAGTCCTGTTTTTAATGGAACAACTTATTAGATGTCTGGGATAACGAGGAACTTAAGTTGTTTAAGTGTCAAAAGATCACTGAAAAGGAAGACTCCAAACACCTCATCATGTGTGGGGACAGTGCAGACCACATTGTGCCTGCCTGCTGTCAAAAATACCCTACAAGCACCTTGAGCCTCCCCTCATGAGTCTTACAGCAGGATAGCTTTTTTTTTTGGCTGGAGTTAATGCCTTGTGCTTCCAGCTGAATAATTTTAGGCTCCCCAGTTGGATGATTAGCACACATTCAGACTCTGGGAGGCATTGAGCTGCAGCCCTTTGTGGCAGCTGATTCAGGCTGTTTCCAGCTGTGCTCTCAGGGGTGATGGTGCCTATAAACAGCCAGGCTGTGGCCCTGTCAGATCACTTGGAAGGCTCTATCAGTCTGGTGTAGTGAAAAGCAAGACAATCTACACAGCTTCTTCTGCCCCCTCCTCTGCACCAAACACTCCTCTGCAGAGCCCTCCACACCTCCCTCTTCTTTTTATGGACAAGGTGTTTGATCCCTGATAACCTGGTGCACACAAATCACTCACCCAGCTCAGATGTGCTTCTTCCCATGGCAAGGATGTGCAGCTGTCCCAGCCTTTGCATTTCAGCCTCTCAGAGCTTTGCTCCCTTTCACGTTTAACAAATGAGCAAATGCTTGTGAATGTCTCCTCCAAGCCCCACTGACGTGTTTTTCAGCTGGTTGCTGCTCCTGTGCTCTCTTTGCTCATCCTGCTTCTTCCTCACTGCTTCTGCAGCATTTTGGTAGCCTTGCAGCAGTGTGCAATTTCAGTGAAGTAAGTCTGTGTACAGCAACTAAGCTGCTGGACTGGATAGAGGCAACTCATGCTGAACGTGGAAAAAGAAAAGAATAACTTAGCGCAAAAAGCATTTCAAGTGGGTCAAAAATTGCTTTATTATGAATTATAGACTACTTTTGCTGATAATGGGGCACTATCTACTGTGATTCATCGTAGTCAAGCAGCATTAACTTCAGAGAGAAATGGGACAGAAGGGAAACTGCTCTGTTGGTAATGGGGTGCTTTGTGTGGGCAGGCTCTGTGGCTATACTTAATTATTGTACTCTGCTCATTCAGATCTGACCTTCTCAGCCCTTTTGAGGTTGAAGTTACATACTACACATTAAAAAATGAATTAAAGAGTGTCTGAGTAATTGAATCAAGCATGTTAATCAGAGAATATAACCCTGAAACATATTAAGTTTTAAAGAAATTAATTTTAACAGAATAACAAAAAACCCCAGAACTAACAAAAACCCATTTGATAAGGACTGATATATTTGGGTTCCAAACCCTTTAATGGATGAATTTTGCTGCTTTTTAACTGCCTTCTCTCAGCGTCACATTTGACAGACCCCAGGGAGATCTATCTCACTGGAATTAATTCAGTCCTTGTGAACCTCTGCCACAGAATATCACAGTGTATTAGCTGACATCTATTTTAGCAGAAAACTCTCTTATTATGACTCATGAACACTGAGAGGCATTACAGATTATAATTTCTTTTAGGGTATGTGTGTGTGTTCAAATTCAATCAGGTTGATGTGCCACAAGGTGCCATTTAATTTAAATGGAATTAATCAATAGTCACCTCATTTTAACATTGTCTTGTTAAAATCCATGGCCTGTAGAATTCAAGAGCAAGACTCCTCAGCATGGTGGTTAAATGACACCATGACATCAGCTCTTTTACAAAATTAATGCAGCAAAATAAATTACTTCTTTCTTCCCTTGTCATTCTTCACATTTTGAACTGCTGCCATTTGGACAAACATCCTCCATATCCTGTTTTCATTTACACAGCAAAGGTATTGCAGAGATTTGTAATGGGAGACCCCTCCCTAATTATTTCTGTAAGAAATGGTGACAGCTGTTAGTGTTTTGCAATGCCCAGTTATAGAGTATTGTGGTTTTATTTCGAAATTTTATTTTGCTTCAAGGGAAGAGATGTTATTTTCTTGATGTGGCTGGGAAATTCAAAGATGTGGCCAAGTCTTAAAGCTCTTTTTCCTCAGACGTGCATTTTTACTTTGAGTTAACTGGTTAGTTATTAGATGGATGATGAGGAAGACTTGGGCTCATGGAAGGCAATTCTGGAGCTGGAGTTTCTTGGTAAACAAACAGACAGAACTTTTTGTAATGACCTAAACAAGTATAGTAAGAGAACTGGACGGTGACAAAGGATCTTGGGAAAACTGAATTCAGCTTCACTTATCCATAGGACTTACTTTCAATCATGAAGAGGTCTTGATTGAATGATTTACAAATCCCATGGCCTTTTATTTATGAGATCTGTATATTATATTATCTTATAAATTCCATTCTGCCTCGGGTCAAGTGCAGATTTCTATAGTACTTAGAGAACCATCAGTGGGAAAGATTTGTTTCCAGATTAATCAGAGCTAGTCCCACACTAGAGATTGTTGTTTTATATATGTGAAACTAGGCCTGTAGTACTTTTTCATTTTCATTTTTCAGTGTGCTTTATTTATTTATGGCTTTGTGCCTGAAATTTTGTTATACCTTTATAAATCACCAAAGAAATATTTAAAATTACTTTTCCCATTTAGTAAAAGCAGTCCTAACTAAAAGGTTTATTTAGCTTTTTTACATCTGGATTCTTTTTATCAGCCTTTTCTACAATTTTCATTTCATTCTGGCAGTGGGTGCTGCATAGTCCACAGATCCACAGGGTTATAGCTGGGCATTCTGTAAACAATAAATTTATTTTAATGGGAACATATTATTTTTAAATATGCTTTCAGAGATAAAAGGAAAATTCTCTGAATGTAAATTTGGCTCTGCTGAATAGTCATTTAAAAAGAGTGGCTGGAAAGTGACATGTGGACCCTTTTTAACTTGTATAACATTGAAAGCCTTAGAAATTTTACCATCATTCACGTTAACACATCAAAGTATTGCTGGTTGAACTCAAATCTCTCTGAAATGCTAATCCACACCCTTCACTGTAGAGAAATGAACATACAGATGGTTCTTCTAATTACTTGGAGAAAGAAAAGGGGATGATTTCCTTTAATGATTTCCCCTTCTTTTCCTGACTGAAAGCAGTTTCAGCTCTTCCCTCCAGCTAATTTGACAATTAAAAGATGCCTTTGTCTTGCTTTCAGCTATTGGGTTTCATCACAATTTGTTAAACCTTTCTTTCATGAAGTGAGGTGTGAACCCAGGGCTATGTAGGTTTGGTTCAGAGGTCATGTGAAGGGGAATTCCAGCCTTGAATATTGAAAGCCAGAATGCAGGGGGTTATTATTACACCAATGGCAAAGATGGAGTTTTCAGACTAAAATGGGATCTTGAGTCTGAGATGCAGAAAGTTATTGACTGAGGAATACACCCCAGGTATTCATACTCCAGACTCATGGCAGCTCCATTTTCCCAGGGACAGAAATGAAGAGATTTGAAACACATTCCTTTGAGCTGTTGACTTCACTGAAGCTTTGTGGGGTAATGTGCTTCAGGGGAACTGGAGAAAAAGTGGTTTAAGAATAATTTCAAAACTCTTAATTTTTGCTATAAATTAGAATAAAGGTTGAAATTTTACAAACTCTACCCTGAAATATGAGATCTGCACACTAGGAACAGCTGGTGTGAGCACTGATATATTGGTCCACTACCTCTATTGATTCCTTCTAACTTGAGATCTGGCTGCAAGGAGTAGCCCTTTCACTCTGTTTTAAAGGTTGTGACCCATGGCCTTACCAAAAAACATCTATGTCAATAGCAGTGTCATCCCACAACTCCTGCAAGTATTTCATTTCCTTCAACATGGAATCAAACTGCTGCTGTTTCTTCAGGATTCAGCAGAATGAAAAAAGTTACTGTTTGATGGCATGTTTTCCTGAATACTCTGGAGGCTCTCATGCATTTTTCAATTAAAATATTCAATGGGAACAACAACAGAGAAAGAAAAGCTTAAATAAATACAGGTACATCAGTCCTTCTGAGCTTTTAGATATACATATTATATAATCACCCCCCATCAACAATGCTTTCTTTACTGTTTTTGAGGTACACCATTTCTGTCCAAGCTTTCAAAAGAATGGGGAATAATATTTCAGTGCTCAGAAAGAGTAATTGAGGATCAAGTATTCAGTGGGGCTTTTTTACTACTTCATTTTCTATTAGACAAAATATTGTAGAATAATTTTGCTGACTAAAACTCTAACCAGGCTTAAAAGCTCTTTTTCCTACTAGAACAAAAATAGGAACCATTACTGATATAGAAAAGAGTTTTGGCCTTTTTGAAAGTACAGTGCCGTGGGCATCTTCAGAAGAGGCTTTGGAGTATTTTGTTGCCTAGAGCTGTATATTTTGATTTTTTTCCGCTCAAATCTGGCTTTAGAATATTGGAAAATAAACAGATGAAAGTGATAATGGTTAATTAGAAATTCTTGTCTTCTTGTTCCTCTTGAATGATGACACCTCACATTGTAGTAGGGAAAGTTGGTTTACCTACATAAGATACCAGCAAGTCTGGATTCTCTTGTCTCTTCTACCAGGAATATCTATTCTGCTCCAGGGTAAAAATTATCCAGCCTCAGTTTCATCCTCCCTGGTGGGGAGTGATCTTTGCTTGGTGTCAGAAAGCACTGTTCATTATCTTATAAAATGCTCTGAGCTTCTGGGCTGGTTACATTTGCAGTGATAAAGTTTTCTTCTGTTTGGGCAGGTCTTGCCTTGCTTAATTGCAAGTCCCTCTGAACACCTGGAGAACTGCTTGAGCAATAGGGTTAAAATAATAAATGAGATCTATATAACATGTAGCAGCTCACTTCTATGGGGCTTTTTTAGATTTCTCTAATTAGGATATGGCTCTCATGATTCACTACTACTGGGAATGAAGTATCTGGAACAACACTTATATTTCTTAATAGTAAAGATTTATTTTGCTGCCATGATGAAACAAAATGTATGTAAAGTGATGTAAGAATTGTAAATACCTGGGGCATGCTGGGCCTCACAGATTTCAGCTAAGCTCTCATCCATTAGTTATTTTGATATTACAATGCTTAACTGCAAGTTTTTAGAAAAACTTTTTAGCAATTTTTTTAAGAAAAAGATTTCCAGTGTAAGGCTCCCAGCTGCTTTGTTTGATAGGTATGATTTCACTATAATTCATCATCATCAGAGGGTGGTTACATCCAGCCCTGAAGTGACTGACCATGGATAACAGACACTTAGAAATCTTGCAAAGTAAAACAAATTTGTTCTTTGGAATAAAAATACCTGTGGAAAAATAGATACATTATGGGATAGATATTTATAGTAGCAACTGCATGTCTTCTAATTGATGGGAGTTCAACCAGTGCATTCAGTTGAAACAAGAGTGTTCATAAAATTAGAGCTAACCTGTGACTCTTAGTGCTGCTCATGCACTTGACAGAGCCCATGGATAAGACCAATTCTCCCATCACAAATGTTGTCACAAAATAAATAAAACAATTCTATAAGAAAAATGTTAGAGGAAAGCTACTCTGAGATTCTTAATCTAAGAGCAATCAGGTAATGGGAGAGTATCCATGGGAAATAATAGGACTTACGAACATGAGCTGCAGAAGGATTCCTTCTTGGTAAGGCTCACTGAAGAGAATGAGTATCCAAAGGAGGGGCTGACAGAGGTGAGACAGAAGGAGTCACAGTAAAAGAAATCTGATGGTCTTTGTGGTTTCAGACTTCCTGTGTTAGATAAAAAGATGGAAGAAGCTGACAGAGCTGGAGAGAAACATTCTAAAGCCAATATATTAAAGAAAAGGGCAGGGGAGAAACTGGACAATGTTGAAATCTACAGCAAAATTCATATTGATTTTCACAGGAAGAGAATCTGCAGTCAGTAATATTGCCATTTTCAACCAGCTACACATATTAGAAAAACATGAAAGAATAAACAGCAGAAGTGATGTTTGTTGGAGGGGGCAAGTCATGGAAGCAGGTGTCATCATGAAGTGATCATTCATCTTCTATGTTCCTCTAATTTCTTCCCATTTTTCCTTTTGGACTGATTTTACACATCTGACAGTGGATGCTTTAATGGCTGCTGTGAACAGAGGAAAATAAACAACCAAATTCTACTGTGGAAGAGAAATTCAGACAAAAAAAGAAAATAATAAACCCAGGTGTGGAAGCTTAGGTTGAAGGGATCAATGCATACACACACGTACACACACACAGAGTGAGGGGAATGCTCCTGAGAGCAAATATAAATCTCTATATTTTGAGGGGAGATGATCATAAACCAGCCTGGTTGAGAAAATGCTAAAAAAAGTTTTATTTTATTGTTTAAAATGTCCTTTCCTTATTATAAATGTAACTGAATTGAAAATGTGCTTAAGGCTTCATTAGAAGTTCTGTTTTGTTTTATTCTGATGATGTAGGTTATAAAAGTCCAATCTCTCTTCTTTATTTTCTTTTTTTCTTCAAGCAGGAATTTGCATGAGAGACCAGAACAACTCAAATCTAAATAGTGTTCTTATCTCTACATAATGTTATTATGCAAACTATAATCAAACTAGATGACAGTCCTCCAGACAAACCTTTAGTATTAAGAGCTTTTAAAGCTCCAGGGCAGATTGTTGTTAGTGGGATAGTTAATTAAATGGAAGTTGGATTTTATTACTTTATATAAACAACTAAGGGCAGCTGGAATGATGTTGGTCCTCTGGGTTGTTTTCCTTTCTGTTTGATAAATATTAATTGAACTCATTGTTCCATGAAATCAGCAAGTTTGCTTATGGCAGCATGGTTGCTAAAGAACATCAGGTAGCTGTTGATTTCTTCTGTCCTTTACCCATCACCAGGGTAAATGGGAAATTTGGGATAGTGCAGTGTGCTGGGTTTTGCTGGGATGGAGTTGATTTTCTTCACAGTAGCTGACACGGGGCTGTGTGTTGGATTTGAGCTGAAAACAATGTTGATAAAATGAGAGGTTTTTGTTGCTGCTGAGCAGCAGAGTCAAAGCTTTTTCTGCTCCTCACCCCACCCCACCAATCAGGGGGCTGGGGGTTCACAAGGAGTTGGGGAGACACATCTGGAACATCTGACCCCAACTGTCCACACAGGTGTTCCTTATTATATGGTGTCATGCTCAGCATGTAAAGCTGGGGAACGAAGAAAGTGGGAATGTTTGAAGTGATGGCATTGGTCTTCCCAGGTGGCCACTGAATGTGATGGAGCCCAACTTTCCTGGAGATGACTGAACACTTGCCTGCCCATGGCAAACAGTGAGTGAATTCCTTGTTCTGCTTTATTTGTGCATGCAGCTTTCACTTCAGTTGTTAAACTGTCATTGTCTCAACCCATGAGTTTTCTCATCTTTACTGTTCTGCTTCTCCTGCTATCTCATCAGGTGAGCCAGTGGCTGCATGGGGCTTAGTTGCTGTGGATAAACCACGACATTCAGGAAGCAGGAAACACTTTTCCACTTCTTTATTCTTGGGGGGAGATCCCCACTGAGGGCAGAGTTCAATACGACTTGTGGCCTGACATTTTTTTCATGGATTCCACATAGAGGATTTTGGTGAGAAAAGTACACTTTTTATTTGGTGGAAGAATCCCCAGGTACAAGGGTGGCTCTGAGAGTCATGCCCTTGCCTTTCAGCGGCTCTCTGGGCTGCCCTTGTCACACGGAGGGGGACACAAGCCCATCCTGGGGGGAAGCTGCGGCTCTCCCGGCAGGGCTGTCCGCGGTGCTCAAGGGAGCGCTGTCCGTGGTTCTGGAGGCGCCGCTGTCCGTGGTGCTGCAGGTGCCGCTGTCCCTGGTGCTGCAGATCCCCGCTGTCCGTGGTGCTGCAGGCGCCGGGAAACCTCTTTGGAGGTGCTCGAACACCTCTCCACCGCGATACAGACTAGTGTCATGGGCAGGGCAGCATTTTGTCCCGTCAAGCCTCAGCTGTTGGGTTTTCTTGGCAGCCCTCTGCTGCCCCAGGTTAACCTGCCTGCAGTGACCTTTACTCCTGGCTGTTCGGGGCTGCAGGGAACAGTTGGAGAATGAAATTTCTCCAGGGCTCACCATCCAATCTGCAGATGTTTGTGGCAGCCAATTCCCACAGTCTGCTCTGGCTTGGGGCACATATTTGTATTGCACTCTGCATGCCTTCAGGACCTGTGAGCAGAGGAGAAATGCCAGTTTTTCTGGAGCGGTAGGAATTGTTGGATCTGACTGGTATGCAAATCTACCTGCATACTTTTCTATTTTTATCCTTCCTTGTAACAACCTTTAGATCAGAGACATTCAGATACCTTTTCCCAGGTGAGTTCTGACTGAGCCATAAAAACAAATAAATGCATTTTACCACAATGTGTCAGCAGCATTGCCTAAAATTACAGTTATAGATAAAGAAGGAAACTTCCAGCTCTGATATTCCTAAGGACTTTTCCCCAGGGATTTGTCTATCTGTCTGTTTGTTTGTTTCCTAGTCCTGTCCATGGGAATACTGAAGACAGCAGCTGTCTCTTCCTGTAACATGATTAGGGTCCATTTCAGTCGTGGGTTTACAGAAGAATCTGTAGTAAAAAAATCTGAAATTCTATTGCTGTCTGTCCAGTCAACTCAAAGATGGTCAGACTTGTTAGACAGACCCTATTTTTCAGCAAAATTCTACTTTAGCGTGATAAAGCAACATATTAAACACAAATGCCTCTTTAGTCATCCTAACGTTCAACCTGTGTCTCCTGTTCTTACTTAGAAATGTAAAAAATACCACCCCCCCAAACAGCACACACACACAGAAACAAGAAAAAAATCCCTCATAACTGCACTCTTAAACACAACATTAAAAAAAAAAAAAAAGGCAGCTTTTTCTTGATCTTTAATTCCTGTGTGGGTTTGGCAGAGAAAGAAAATATTAAGGGGTTGGGGATGTGGGGGAATCAGAGCTGCCTGTATCAAGTCTCTCAGCAACAATTTTGCAGGAAGGCAGATCAGGGAAAGAAGAATCAGTGATTGTACTGAGTGGAGTGCCTTGCTGCTGAAATGATTTTACAGAGTGACTGTGCTGACCCTGCCTTTCTCCCTGCTTTGTAAATCAGCTGCTCTGAGCAGGTGCCGAGATCAGCAACAGGAAAAGCTTGTCTGGAAAATATTTATGTATTCTAGAAGATCTTCACAGGCCCTACTGCAACAATCTCCCCATTGAAAGATGGCAAAGAATACTGGAAATATATTAAGACTTCATGCTCATGTGTGTGTGTGCAGGTACATAAATTTTAATTCTATCTTCTGAATTCTATCTTCCTATTATCAATGGGAATACTGCTGAAAAAGGTGATAGAAGAGTTATTTTCAAGTGGGAGTGAATACAGTCTGAAGCCTGTTGATGAAGGATGGAAAGGAACCTTCTGAAACCCATGCCCCACGCAAGAAATCAGTCCACATGGATGTTTTCATCCCCTATAATACACTGATTGTTCAACAGGTAAACAATTACACGGGAAATTTGTTGCTTTCCAACCTAGAAGTGTTCTACTTTCTACCCTACATTTTCCCAAAGTGAATTTGTTCTTTCATTAACATTGCTCCTTTCCATAAATATATGTTTTCCTGCCCTGGAGTTTACCATCCTCTCCAGTGCTTTTAAAGAATACAGTGCAATTCTGCTCTGGTGAATAGACACTTATAGCAAGAAAATTGTCCAGAGGTTGTAAGAAAGTAGAGGAAAATTCAGCCTGAGAACTCTCACAGAGCAGTAGATTTTCTTTTGTTTGCATTTCAAATGCACTGCTTGCTTCATTCTATAGACCCATGACACAATCCACTTTGTCCTAAGCCACAGTGAAAATTCTCATTTTGGTGACCTTGATTTTGTGTTTTATGACAAGTTTTCCTTCTGTTCTCCCCCAGGTTTTCAAAGTTTCACTGCTTAATTGTGCAGTCATCTGCATGTCTTCCGTGATTCCAAACTTGGTGTTTCTACCAAATTTACTTGGTGCAGCCCTGCTTTTTGTATTAATATGGTAAAAAAAAAAGAGCTACCAAGGCTGGTCAATCCTAAACAAGGTTCTTGAGTACCACAAATAGTTGCTGTCTTCTGGTCCAATTTCTTCATAGATGCTGCAGTTCTTTGTCTGCCTCACAGTTCTTAGGAGATTTCCTCTGACATAGATGATGATTTCTCATAAGCTACACAAACCCAAACTGAGAACTACTACATATTTTGTGTTGAGAAAATAATTTTAACAACATAGAGGGAAAATTAATTTCGCAAAATCTTCCTTTGGTATCCTATTTTGTCTAATCTCTCTCTTGAGTGCTTTCTTCTGTCCTTAAATTTACTCTAAAACCTACTATGCTATGAGACTACAGGACCTCCACTTTATGTGTTATTTTTCATCTATAGTGAATTATTTTAATCTAAATACTGCGTTTATCAAAGTTTGATGCCCTGAATTTGAGAAAAGCAGCAACAACAAGCAAAAAACTCCTAGCCAAAAAAACCCTCCCTCAAAACAATAAATGAAAAACTCACCCCTAGTTGTAAACTAAGGTTCTTAAAGTTTAGGGACTGTGATATCTCAGTCCACAGCAGGGACAGACATGATGCATCTATATGCTTAAATGGGGGAAGGGTAATCTGAATGGACTTGAAATTGTTGTGTGAAAAAGAATCTTGTTCCCTGGCTGGCCAAAAGAAGAATTTGGTAAAGGAACCCCCAGCCTGACATCATTCCAAATATGCAAATCATCTGTTTTTATTATTGGCTTTGCAAGAACTACATGATCTGTCCTGCACAGAACATTCCCAAAAGAATGTGAAAGAATTTTTAAGGTAGCTCTGTGGTACAAAAATTAGTTGTGGTTTACAGGGGGAAAAAAAAAAAGATAAATAGTTTCCAGGAACATGGAAAACTAACAGCTGAAATCGTGAGACTTTTATGACAGAAGAAAAGGTTTTGGCCTGTAAAGCCTAAAAGCAACTTCCAATGTTTGTACTCAGAGTGTCTGTGTAGAGCTGGACAGATTAGCATAAGAGATCATGAAAGCTCAGCTGTGAAACTTTTCTGTGAAGTGCTGGTCTGGCTCTAAATATAACATTCTCTGTTGGCTCAAGGAAGACCAGGGTTTCAACCAGATATTCATCATCATTCCTGTGTGTGACACCCTTATACACTAGGAATGTCAAAATAGCTTTAATATGACAGTAATGCAGTTTCTGTGACCTTTTCTCTTTTAATGAGGAAATTCTGCATGTGAAAAGGACTTATAGTCTGTTCAGGAAGGACTCTGTCAGATAGCCTCAGAAATTCTAAACAAAATTAATATTTGCAGTTTAGAAGAAGAAAAGATTATTACCTTGGGATAAATTGCTGGAATATTTTTCTATTCAAACTTCTATTAAATATTATCTTTCCAGACCTTGGCTGTGGTATATGGCTGAACTGAAGACATTTTCTGCCTGAAGCCAAAACAAACAGAAAAATCACTATGAGAAATAGGTAGGAGCCTTCAAACAGAGGGGGCACCGGTTACTGGTTTCAGAGGTGAAGAAAATAAATCTAAAGGAAAGGGAAAATGCAGGAAGATTGCCTGGTACAGCTTGAAAGAAAAGAATATATAAGGTTTGTTTTGTGACCTGGGCGTTAAGGTGACCTTGAAGGCTTCTTGAGATGACACTGTGTTTGATTTTTCTCACATGGTGAACAATAAACCTTTTTCTCCTAGGAATATAATGAGAATATTTATGGGATCAACTCTGCAGCTCTTGGGAAGGATGCAAAAAAATTACTTAGCTCAAAATGAAATTTTCAATTATTTTGTCTGCAATTATATTATTGTGAGGCTTCTTTCCTCACTCAAACCTTGTCATTCCAGTAGGATGTGGGCAATATGAAGGCCTTTTACAAATGCCTCCCTTCATTTTCCTGTTTTTTGGCTTCTATGAGAGACCATGTCCAAAGCCTGCTGCAATCCAATTTTAAAGCAGGCCATGCTTTTCTCCCACAGTAAATGAAGCAATTGAATTTATGGGTTTTAGGAATTCTGCAGCATGCTGCTTATGACCAAGCAGTGTGTTTGCACTGGGTGGTGACAGCAGAAGGAATTTCCTGTTTCCTTGCCTCTTTGCAACCTCTGCCCTCAGGTCCCTCTCCTATCCTATCCTGGATTTGGGTATGTAGAGCTAAACAGGTACCATATTCTCCTGGGTCCCATGCAGCTCAAAGAGGGAGACTGGACTCTGAAGTGGGCCATTTTTAGTCTGGGTCATGGTTAGGTGACTATAGCCATGAAGTGAAGGATAACACCCCCAAGCAATGGGGCCATGTGCATGCTCTCCCCTTAGGCTGGAATTACATCTCTATTCCAGTCCATGGCATAATCTAACCCTGCTTGCAGCAGCACAGAGTCAGCACTTGCCATGTTTGAATTTACCATCCTTCACAAGCAGAATGTCTCTTATTAGAACGACTACATGAGGACTACATGAGGTTAGCTTCTGTTTTAGGATGAGGGAAAGGAGTAGGAAAAAAATGAAGTCTATTTAAACTTCTGATTTGTATCAAATGACATCAAAACAAAAGGATGTGGTTCTGCCCATAGCCTCCTAGAAAATAATGGGTTAATATTTCCTTAGTCTAACTGACTAGGACATAAACTGTCATTTAAAATCGTGTCTAAATCCCCTGAGTGACTTGCAGAACCTAACAATATTATCAGTTAAGCTGCTCCATGGATCTTTTAGTTTCTCTAGCTGGTACAAATGGAGGCAGTGGATTTTCACTGGTTTTCACCAGATGAGATCGTGGTCCTGGGTTGAAATGCAGAAGAGTTAAGGGAGAATTAGAACAACTGACAAGAACTGGATGAAGATGTCTAAATAAATATTCTGTAAGCACTTATCCTGATTTTCTTGCTTTCTAATGCCTGAACCAGGAAAAAAACAACTATAGATTGTTTTACAGACTGGATAGCACTTGTTGTCTGGTACAGAAAAGGTTAACAAATCTAATGCAGAAATGTGGAAACACCTGAAATATTTTTAGGTATTTGCAATATTAGCAGTTTGCTGTAGCTGTCTGCAGGTCAAACCCTTACATCTAACCTATTTGAATGCTAATACTTCCTTTGAGATGCTCACACGTTTGTTTACTTTTAAAGATGTGTAAATCCTACTGAAAATAGTCAGAGTGGGTGAGCAAACATTGCAGCATCAGCGGAAAACAAATTTAAGTAAAATAAGATCCTTTGTGCTACAAGCTAAATGCACATTTCTAATCCTAACTTCATTCACAGGTACATAGCTGAGACCCTCTAGTGGCATAAACATTTATTTGCCTTCAGCATGTGATTAAAATTCTATTTTACAGTTGCATTATAGCAACAAAATTACAGGTAGTATTTTTGGGCACTCTGGGGGCTCTGGCAAAGCGCATTTGGGATTAGATACTCTGCAGGCTCATGTTAATGAAAGTAAATTGATTTTTAGCGGTGAGGGGCAATTATAGAGGTACTGGAAGGAGAGGGGAATTTTTGAAAGGATATTCTAGAACTAATTACTATCAGTAAAAAACACACAAAGAGCAACGTAATACCCAGGGCAGCCAATGGGGATAAAAGCTTACACACAAATCTGTCATGACCTAGTAGTGAAGACTGTTTAAAAACAGTGATCTCCACTTAGCTTGTAAATGCGCATCGCCCTCTTTCTCACTCATATACTCTCTCTCTCTCTCTCTCTCTCTCTCTCTCTGATACACACACACATACACGCTCCTGGATTTGCAGAAGACAGACATCTAGGGCACTTCTTGGCATCCACAGGAAAATCACATGGGATTAAAACCCCCCAGCAGTAAGTACTCACTGCATTAAATGTTTATTAAGTGGCATGCTGTCAAAAGCTAGATTTAATAGTAATACAGGAGGACTTGAATGGAAATTGGTTGTATTTGATTTTTTTTTAGGAACTGCTGAAAGCTGCCTCTCAAGGATTACAAGTTCACCTTTTGCATTTACGGCTGCTTGTTTACTATCCATGTGGTAACCTCTGGACAGGCAGTAATCCATTCATTATCCCACTGATTGAGTGCGGGAGCAGCGCAGTGCTAACTACTTCACTCAGCTGACGGCAGACAGCAGAAGGAGGAAAATGATGAATTCGGACAATTTAACCTCCCAAAGCTTCCTCTCTGCTATTCACAGCAACACCAGCAATTTATTCTCAGGGCTCCAGTTTGTTCAGTCCTTCAAGCCACTCATCATCCCCTGCTACTCGCTGGTGGTTTTTATTGGTGTCATTGGGAATTACCTTCTCATCTATGTCATCTGCAAGACAAAAAAAATGCACAATGTCACCAACTTTCTGGTAGGCAATCTGGCTTTCTCAGACATGCTCATGTGTGCCACCTGTGTGCCCCTGACCCTGGCCTATGCCTTTGAGCCCCGGGGATGGGTTTACGGGCGCTTCATGTGCTACTTTGTTTTCCTGATGCAACCTGTCACCGTGTTTGTGTCTGTCTTCACCCTGACTGTCATAGCTGTGGACAGGTACTGTGCCACGGTGTACCCGTTCCGCAGGAGGCTCACCATCCCCATCTGTGCTTACATCCTGGCTGCTATTTGGCTGCTGAGCTGCACTTTGGCTGCCCCAGCCTTGGTCCACACCTACCACGCAGAGTTCCCAGAGCTGGACTTCTCCATCTGCGAGGAGTTCTGGTTCCACATGAAAAGAGATCGCTTGGCTTACGCCTACAGCACCCTCATCATCACCTATGTACTGCCTTTGGCTGTCATCTCCCTGTCCTACCTGAGGATCTCAGTCAAGCTGAAGAACCGTGTAGTGCCAGGCAATGTCACCCAGGGCCAAGCTGAGTGGGACCGTGCCAGGAGGAGAAAGACTTTTCGCTTGCTGGTCTTAGTGGTGGCAGCCTTTGGAGTCTGTTGGCTGCCCCTGCACATCTTCAACATGATAAAGGACATCGACATCAGCTTGATTGACAAGCAGTACTTCAACTTCATCCAGCTGCTGTGCCACTGGTTTGCAATGATGTCTGCTTGTACCAATGCCTTCCTCTACGCCTGGCTCCATGACAGCTTCAGGGGAGAGCTGAAAAAGATGTTTGCCTGGAGGAAGAAGAAAATTGGACCTGCTACAAACTGCATTATGGCCAGTGTGGTGCTGTAAATGAGAGCTGATGGGAGTGCACCTCCTTTGTACATTAACATTGTAAGTCTTTTCCACTTTTAATTAGTCCTCATTCCTGACATTTGCCCTTAGGGCTCAATTATAACAACACAAGTACCATGTGCATCTTCCCTGGCACCTTCACTTCTAATGGAGAATGACAGGCAGATGTCATGCCTCAAAAATGTCTTTTTTTCTTTGATTGGAGTTAGAAGCCAAGGACATGTGAGCACAATAAGATACAGATATCCTTCCTATCTGTTTTGGATATTACTGTCAGTACAGAGGTGGGTTTTGGGGACAAAGAGAAGCAAGGATGAATATGAAACCTAAATATCTCAAAGAGGGAGTTTTGTGGATTGGGTAGAAATTAAAACTGTGTGTCTACCCAGAGTCCATTCCTCAGCACAGGCTCTATTGTAGAGGACTCAGAACATTTCTGTGGTCCTTTTTGGGTTAGGGCCATTGCCTCATGCAGCCCCAAGTCGCCGACCCTACTGCAGGACAGCTGTGTTGTCCTCACAGCCTTGTCAGTGCTGAGATTAATTCCCTTCGTTCCTTGAGGAATGGATTTTGACATGTGCAATGCTGCCATCAGCTTTGGTCTCCAGAGAGAGCCAGAGGTTTTGGCACTGCCCTTCTGGAGGTGCCCTAAGACACAGAAGGCTGAAGGGCCGTGGATATTGAGCCAAGCATGAGCACTGCATGGCCAGTCAAAGAAAGAGCTGCCAAGGAGAGGAGGGGCAGGTGCCCTCCTTTGGAGGAGTCTTTTGGGAGGAAACAATTTCCTTTGGCATTCACCTTTCAAAGGGAGTTAGAAGCTATAATCAACCTAATGGTTTCTAGTTTCTTCTTCCCTGAAAATATCTGGTATCACAGTTAAGTGTACAGGGCAAAGTTCTGACAACAGATACTGATTCTGAGAGGTTTGCTCCAACTTGCTCAGCTGGAATCTGGGATAGCATGAGAAACTTCCTGGTACTGAACTGACAGCAGCCAAAAAAGCAGCACAATCCAGGGGCAGTTCTGGCCATGGTCAGCAAGAGCATCTCTCTGACTACACCTGCAAAAGGCCAGAGAGGTCTCTGCTGGGGGCAATACAAATGGACATGAGGGGAGGGGGAAAAGATATGGTTGCTTTAGTTTGTAAATGTAATCCTACTGTGAATCTGTGAAAATAATTTTGCTCATCGTGTTTAATTTGATAAAAAAATTCCCCAGATCCGTATGCACACCCTGAGAAAAGTGTTGGGAAAACATTTGAAATCCCATTTCATGAACTTCCTACAATTTCAACTTGTTCTACTGCTGGTAATGAGGAAATAAAAAACTGATTACAGAGGCACTGAATGAAGAAGGTCTGTTTAAATTGGGCACTACTTGCATTCACTCTGTGATTATGTGTGTCTGCCTTGCTTACTTCAGTTTAAAGATTTGAGTGACCTTACTAAAGAATGTTTTCCTTTTGCCGAATTTCAGGAAATGACTTTTCCTTGAAGCTCAATATAGCTCAATGTTGGAATAACTGGTCACTTTGAAAAGGCAAAAAGCCCACTTCCACACAAACCAACTCAAGTTTAAAAGCTTTTCAAACTCATTTTCAGGACTCTTTTAAAGAGTACAGAGAGCAGGACACCAAGAGAAATCACAATTTCACTGAAATCACAATGCCAAGAACGCTTCAAATAACAAAAAAAATCTTGATTTTTAGCGATTTTTCTTGTGTGCAATTAAGTCAATTCAAACTGCTAATTTTTCAGTTTGTAATGGTTAATTAACATTGAGGTAGCTCAGAATGTCTCCAGCCTCCTGCACTAAATATAGACAGTGCTGTCACCCAGAGGGATCCAAAGCCCAGTGGAGTCTTCCCAGACTTTCTTACCCACAGCAGTCCTGGGATCTTTTCCTCCTTACACATCATATTTTTTCCCTCATTTGCCATCATGTTCTCTTGAATGATAATGACTGGAAATGGTGACTGCAGAGAGCTGCATGAAGCAAACAAGGATTTCTCTCTCCATTTGGTTTTCCTCGAGACAGAAATGAAGGCTGTTCAGTGCCAAGAATGTTCCCACAGTGACAGCTGCATTGGGAATATCTCACTTCCAGCTGCCTCTGGAGCTGCTGTTAGAGCAGTGCCAAGGTCTGCCAGCTCCTGGAGATGCCCAGCACAGCTGGCATCCTCATCTAAGTGCTGGTTTAATCTGTACTTGCCTTGATTCTGTCAGGATGTGATTTTGCAGCAGAAAGCTCAGCCTGCCCTTGTTTCAGGCCCTCCTTAAAAGCAGGTTTTCAGATGCACCCTGAAATCATCTGCATTCTCCAGATGTGGGTTCCTGAAGCTCCTTCTCCTCCACAGCCCCCTTGGTCCACCTCAGTGGTCCTGTAATGCCATTTTTCCAGTCTTTCCCTGCACACAGGGGGTCCAGTCCTGAGCTTGAGGTCTGGGGGTTCCATAGGGCAGAGAACAAAGCACAACCACATTCACTGAGCCTCAGTTCTGCTAACTGAGCCCCAAGAACCTCTGCACAATTTAATTATTATTTTGTCTGATATCCAGAGTAATAAACAATAATAAGATTTAGAGGCACATTGATGCATTTCTGTAATCCAGTTATGCAAATAAATATATTGGAAGCTGTCATGTGAAACGTGTTTGCTAATCTCCAGCCCTCTGCAGGGAACTGCTGCAGCTCTTGGAAGGAGCAGGGCTCATCACTGAGGCTTTTTTGGTGGAATATTTTTGAATTGTAGTTAAGAAATCATGGCATGCTTTTATTTTGTAGAGTAGCTTAGTTCAGAACTTGATAAACTTGATCAAGCATAAACTACTCCCTGTGGTCAAGAGTGAGGCTGGCATTAAAAGGCAATGTACTCATGAAACACATAGAGAAGTAAGTGTTTGATCAGGAGTTAGATTAGAAAGTGACCAAAGCTCACTGAAGTTGATATCAGACACCTAAAGGAAAACAATAAAACCTAAGTTAGCGTCAGGTAGGGTTGTGCTTCCCCCACCTCAGGGATATCTACTCAGAACAGTCACCAAAAAATAACTTGTCTGTGCAATGCACTGCTTTAAATAAATTTTCCTTGTTCTTGGCTGAAGAAAACTCAGAGTTACATTTGTATCATTTTTGGGGAATAGAAGTTTATCTGGGTGGGAAAAAGCAGCTCCTGCTTACTCACAGGAGCAGGGTGAGTGCTTCACAGCTGATAGATGGACTGGGGGAAGCTGGTGTTTTTCAGACCTGATGAACAAAAAGGGCTTAATCGAGCAAATTTTGCTTGTTGAGGTGTCAGTGGTGAGATATAATTAGTTGTCTAAGGTGACAGAAGCTGAAAATGGTGCACCTGCAGCTGAGGAAAAAAAGTGCAAGACTGGAGAGAACGGTACAGTGCATGAATCAATCTCCCCAACAGACGAGAAGAGGGTAGGTTCAAAACCAGCATGTTTGTGGTAAAGCCACTGCCATCTTGCCAATTTCTGCATGAAGTGTAGTACAAACTTTTACCTTCAGCCCTTCCCTCTCACTGCTCTCTATCTTTTCTCAGAAAAACAATAATCATGTTTCTTCTGCTTACACTGGAGAAAAGGTTGCTCAAGGGTCAAAGCAAACATTTCTGCCTCATGGAAAGCATACAGAGAGGGAGAGCTTTCTAAAGGGAAAAGGGCTTTCTAAAATGAAGAATATCCTCTTCTCCCTTCTTTCTGCAAGACACACAGGCTCTGAACTGAGCCATTTCCTGAGTGGATCTGCAGCTGGCCTGGCCTGACACCTGGAGCTCTGGCTTTTGTGTTTACCTCAAGTAAATACCTTTCCCTATGCTCAGTGACCTCATTTTGGGTCACAACCACCACTAACTCTGACCCTTTGTACCTGATTTCCCTCCACAGCAACAAGATGTTTCACTGAAAGTCCCAGAGAGAAGCTGCAGATGCATCTGAGGTATCCATCCTATATTAATGGGACTTTTCCTTTGGCAATCATTATCACAATCCCTGTCTCAAGAGCAGCTCTGAAGTCTATTCTTACTGAATAATGACATAACCAGACAGGACAGGCTTCCCCAGGCTGATTTCAATAAAATTTTGGATCCCAGGATTATACAAGGATTGGATATTAGGAAAAATTCCTTCACCAAATGGCTGGTCAGGCTGCCCAGGGCACTGCTGGACTCACCATCCTTGGAGGGACTTAAAAGATGTGTAGATGTAGCCCCTGGGGACATGATTTAGAGTTGAGCTGGTATCAGCTTGGACTTGATGATCTTAGAGGTGTTTTCCAACCTAAACGATTCAGGAATAATTACTTGATAGTCAGGCTGCCTCCCTAGAGGGCAAAATGTGAGAGGTTAAGGGCTTGAAGCTCAAATATATCCTATTGGGAGTTATGTCCCTTTGGGATCTATAAATTCATCCTCTTCATCAAGAAGCAGATGGGTTTGACTTTCCCTTTCTAGAGCTTGCTTTGTCAAATTAAGTTAATGAAGTTAGTGATCTATATAAATAATAAAGCACACACTCAAGAGCTCCCTGATTCATGCCTCCAGCCCATTGGAATCAATTTGGGATCACTGCTATCTATTTGTAGCTTTCCATCCTTTGCATCTTGTTTATCTTAATTATCACCTTGTAATTTACCTGAGGGTTTGTTATTCTTTATTCTTTCTTTTTTTCTTTTTTTTTTTTTTTTTTAATTCCTGCAGGGAATATCCAGAAGGAGATGATGGCAAAAATCTCCATACCTACATTTCCTACAATTTCTGCATTTCCATGAGGCACTGGAGACAAGCAGCAGCAAGAGGACTGCAAAGAGATTTTGTGGCTTTCCAGCATGGAGATGGGATCTGCCTCTCCTGCTCAGCACAGCTCTGGGTTTCCAGATAACATTCTGGAAAGGCAGCTCGTGGCTCACAGCAGCAGGAGTGGTTTTAGTGCTGTGGTTTGTGAGAAGCTGGTGCTGGGTGGGGCTGAGGATCACTCAGTGCAGCTCAGGCTCTCCCCAGCAGCATCCCAGAGTGATGGGCTCAGCCAGAGGCAGCTGTGCTCTGGGGAGGTTGATCAGCTCGAGGTGCTGTCTCTCTTTCTAGAGCTCCCCAGCCACAGGGAGATGTGTTTGTTCACCCCATCACACCCACAAGACAGGTGAAAATGTGAGACCAGATGACACGGTGCACTGTCCCACAAAGCCACCACCCACACGTTGCATTTTGGCTACAGGAGTGGCAGAAAGGATAATGCAACAAAGTTCTTCGTGTAATGGAGAAGCAAAAAGAGTTTTATTTAAAGGAACACTACACTTATATAGGGTAGTTTGTGCAAAACAGAATAGAAAAGGCTCATTGGTCTGAGAAGGCAACACCTCTTTGAAAACATGCTTTCTGCAAAAGATCACGTCTCCAGCAGGTGTTAATCATCGTTAAAATTCCTTGTCCTTGAGCAGCCTCAGAAACCCAAGGCTTCAAGGCTGCTTTTTCCCTGGTTCCCAGCAGTATCCAATGACACTCACAGCTTGAGTCTGTGACCTGCAGCGTCTGGGAGTAAGAAGGAGACTGTGCTGTGAACCAACCCCATCTTGGCCTCGTGGAGGCAGAGCAAGAAAGGAAGAAAAAACAATATTTCTGAACTTCAAGCTAACAAAAGCCAGCCAAAGGGTAAATCTGTAATCACCCAGAGGCTGCTCCTGTAGGAGTGCAGGACTCAAGCCTTCTTGAGGACGTGGTCCCTCACTTGTGGCGTGTCAACTCGGTGAATTTGCCTTGTGGTGTCTCTTTTCCCTCCCCTCAATCCCTCAGTGCAACAGGGACAAGCCAGGCAAAAGCAGGAACATTAGAGTGAGGCCCACATCCCATTTCTGTACAGTCCAGAGGCAGAGGAGTTGAGGGCAGATGCTCTTGTGAAAGGGTTTTGTTAATAAAAATAATTGTAAGGTTAGGGATGGAGTTCCAAGGCAAGTGTTCAATCTACCCGCTCCTCAGCAACTGGAGGAAACTCTGGAGGAAGTAAGATGACAAAAATTAAAATATCATGTGAAAGATCTATCTGTGAGTTAAATAACCAATACATAATGCATACAAAGTATTTCAAATCATTAACATGACAAAATTATCACTCAGCTTTGGAATGATTTCCCCTTGATTATTGAATCACTTTAACATTCAACATCTGTTGTTAATATGCATAGATTAAAAAAAAATAATAATAAATTTGAAACCATCTGAAGCACTTGATAGCATATGGCAAACCTGTTTAATCTTAACAAGTCAATAATATTATCATTGTGAGTCACTTCTTCATTAAAACATGTATTAATGTCTGTTGTATAAAATAATGTCTATTTGTAAAAGCTTTTTGTTTTTGTCACTTGTCACAGCTAAGTGCAATTGTCACTTGTCACAGCTAATTCTAGATTGCTTTGATACCATCTCCTCTTGGAAAATTGTCACTGACTGAGGACAGAGGAAATGCAAATCATCACCTGTCAAAGTGCTGACAATATCACAGACAAACTACAGGGAAAATTATGAAGAGCTGTACTTTGCTGTAGTGACAAAAATATGGGTTTCTTTGCTTTTAAGGCACTGTGGAAAGCACTGTTCCAAAGAGCTCTGACCCCCAAAAACCTTGTAACAATGTCTGACAAGATTTGCATTATTTCATAGTTCTTAACATTCTTTGGTTATTGCTAAATGAGGAAACTATTCCCATGAATTAGTTTGGAATGGCACTACCCTGTAAATGCTGCCTAAATGTCTGCAATACCCAAAAATTTAGGCCTGGGGGGAGGACATAAAAGAAGTGGGGATTAAATGCCAAACTGCCCAGATCCTGAAATCATTAATAATTAATTATTAATAAAAAAGTTATGTTTTCATATTGACTGAGAAGACTTATCTCCTCCCCCTCCCCATATATTTTAAGGAAAGGCTCTTGAATTTCAGGTTATTATTTCTCATGCAGAGACATCTCCCTTCAGCTCAGTATGAGGCACCCAAAACTTGAAGTCACATCTTCCCTTTGCACCCTCAGCAGGGGCTGTGAGTTAGTTCAGGCCAGACAGAAGCTTATTCTGCACATCTGCATTCAATATTTTGGGTGAAACCTCTCCTAGAGCATTGCATGAACAAGTGCCTTGGGATGCTGTCTAAGCTCCCCTGTATTCACCCACTCTCACAAAGTTTAAATCTAATTTGTGAGTTTAGTTCAGATCTGTTTTCCAGAAGTGGTACAGTAACCAGCAGCCCCAGGCTAAATATCTTATCCATACATGTGAAATTTATTATCTAGTAAAAAACCCAAGCAACTAACCCCAAACCCCAAACCCATTCCTTCCATAAAGGAATAATAGATCCACATAAAAAATTAAATAGTTCTTAAAATGCCTTGATTCCTGGGGATTCAGTCACTTTCAAGAGAAGATGTTCTAATGATTGTTCAACATTGAAGAAGTTATGTCCAAGTGGAGTATTTGGTAGCTTTCTAAACCATTATGGGTTTGCTGAATAAACAGAAAAGCACAAAAGATTTGAGGGCAAGAAGAAAATGCACAGGATTTTTAGTGCTAATATGATTTAGCTGGACAAGCTGAATCTGCAACGTGGTGTTTAATAAACAGCTTAATTTACAGTGCTGAACATAGAGATAATTAGGCAAGCACTTTCTCTCCAGCTCTCACATGAGGTATTTAAAAAGAGGGGTGGAAGGTGGATTTGGAGAAGGCTGCATTGACAGAAGAACGGTTTTAAAATTTTTAACAGATATGAATGAAAACTAAATGAAGAGTGTCAGTACAGCTTTCTAAATCTGAAGGTATTTATGTTCAAATATTGAGATTCTATGAGGTGGATAAAAGGCAATGTGGAGCTACACTGAGTTTCACAATTCACCTATTTAAAAACAGTTACAAAAATGGCAAACCCTATAGATTACTCAAAACTACATTAGCAGAGGGAAAATAGAATACAAGGGAAATTCCAGCCTGTTTCCTGTTATACAATATTCCCACATTCCCTTTTGGGAATTATAAATTTTTTGTTTTGTTTACCCCTCTAGATCAGAAGTCCTCAGGATGCAGCAGTTCCTGCCTCCACACATTTTGTACAGTTTCTAGTAAGAGGAAGAATCCAAGATCTGAGATATCTCCTCCAAACAGCTCTGGGAGATTGGAGTCCATGTGGCTCATACCATGAGGCAGAGCACAAATACATGGAATTATCATCCTAATACAGAACTAAAACTAAACTCTGAATTGGAGCTAGAAGGTTTATCAAGCACCATCTTTTCACAATAAATTAATAACTGTTTCCCTTCAGCATTTAGCATTAACACATTTGATAAAGTGGCTGGGTCTTTATTCATCAAAGTATTCCTGTAAATTATTCCTAATTTCCCTGAAACCTGCTAGTCAGCTGTTTTCTCACTAATTCTTTCTTCATTAGAGAAACAAAACCTGTTTTCCCTACCCCCAGCAACGCTTACATTGCATTTCCTAACAGAGCTCACCCTCTGGTGACCATGGTGCCTTTCCACCACCATCACTTGTGCCCCAGCCCAGCAGGCAGAGCCTTTAAACACACACAGGACCCTCTGTCAAACACTGGCAGTGTTGCTGCAGGCTGGGGTGGATGGGAGTCTTTTAGACAGGCTTCAGCTTATTAAACAAGTTTCCCAAGGTTGTGTCATCAGGAGATGCAATTACATGGAGCCAGGTAGAGCCTACATGTGCAAGGCAGTGATTAAAGCAAGTATTTGATACTAATAAAGCAGCCTATTAAAACTGAGTAAAAAAGTCTTCCCTAATTTCTTGGTAAAATAAATACAGAAAAGAATTAGTGAAAATTGATAAAAAATACTTGTGGGTGCATGAACAATTTGGCATTTTGCTTCATCTAGACCTTTCATTTCTCTAAGAGTCCTAAAATGCTGTCCATAGTTTGTTATATTATTTTTAAAAAAGTTTCAGATTTAATTACCATGGATTTATTATCCCCGCTTTGGTTCCAAGTGGGTCTCTTGCTCCAACTGGTATTGCCTCATCCATTTCCTCTTGCCCTGGCCATCTAAAACAGGCATGTGAGCACCACATCAGCTTCAGACATGTCATGTGTCCTCTGCTTGCAAACCTGCCTGAGCAAGGAGACAAATCTACACTAATTACTTTTCTCCCTTCGGAATGAGAAGGTATCAAAGCTCATTCTGTGACTTTAGAAGGTGTTTATTGTTTCCTCTCTGTCCAAGCCCATTTGTAAAGAGTTTGTTCTGAGAGCATTTGCAGCTGAAAAATCCATTTGACTCTTCCTCATTGCCGTGTTTTCTTTCATTGCTCACAAAGATTTTGTGCTTTCCAAGATTTTTTCTGGCAGTTGAAGGTAAACTAATTAGTCTTTTCCTTCCATTATTAGAAACTGAATATATTTCCTCCTATACAGTTTTCTGATGCTTATTTACACCCCATGACTTCCCCAAGATAACCCCAAGTGGTTCTGATATTGATTCTGTCATATTCTTTTGCAGTATTTTGGGATAAAATACATCAGGCTCAGACAGTGTGAAAATTTCCAGTTCTATAACACCTCCTTGTACATTTTCATGGAGGAAGTTATTGCAGCATGAGGGCACTTAAAAAAGAGGGCTACAGGCTTATTAAAAAATATCAATTTAAAACATGATGTTGGCACTATTCTGTTTAGTTTGCTCCACTCTGAGAATCCTGCATGTTTTTTAGTCCATTGCAGTGGATTTGATAAGCAGATGTTTTACTCATTTGAGTAATTAAAATGATTAAAACTGTCTTGAAATCCAACTCTGCAATTACACACTCAGAAGAGCTTTTCTCCTCCTGGCTTTTAAGTGAGCTAGTTTCCTTACACATTTCCAGGTTATTAAACATGGAGCCACAGATTCTGGCACTTGGGGCATCACAGGCAGGAGGTACCTGTTAGAACACCCCAAACTGCAGCTGTTTGCAGCCCCTGATTCTGCCCTTGCTGATGGGTGAGCTCCCCGTGTTTGTGGAGTGAGGGATGCTCCTCCACTGCCACCTCCTGGACACGACTTGAGAGACGTGGCAACAAAAGCATTAAACGAACTTGACACTAAAGCAAAGACAGGATATTTAGCTTTGACCACGAGGTTTGACATTCTGAGTTTTCCACTCGACCCTTCGAGCACAGCAGTGGGGGCTGCTGCAGACAGAGACACCCTCAGCGCCCAGAGATGACTGAACCCTTCTGAAGATTTGCCTATGAATTATAGATTTTAAACAGTGTTTAAAATATTCAGCTTGATACTTAAAAAGGAATGCTCACAACCCACCAGGAGTGGGGGGAAGGCTGGGGTGTGGGGGCTGCATAAACATGAACCACTCCACTCACCACAGCAGAGCCAGTAGACATCCCCCTCTGACTTGGCCACCCTGGCTCTAATGATGACTTGCTTTTAATTAAAGATGCTTTCCAAGGAAGATGCTTGATTAATGGGCTGGGAGACCTTGAAAATAGAGTCATTCCTGCAAGAATAAAGGTAATTAACTTTTTTTAATCAGTGGGTGCTGACCTCAAGGTCTGGGGAAGGAGTGATCAGCAAACTCATTCCCACAGACACACAGCAGAGCCCTCCCACATTACTGGAGACCCCAGGAGAGGACTGGGAGCTGGACTTGGTGCACACCAAGCTGCAGAGCTGCCTCACCTCCTCATCCCTCTGCCTGGCTGGGAGCAGCCTGGCCACTCTCCTGGGGCAGAGACACCTTGGGCTTTTTCCTCCCTCACCTCTGACACGAGCAAAGCTCTGGCTCATCTCACCCTGCCTCAAAAAAGATAAAAACACCCAACTTGCAATCAATCTGGAGATAACTCCTTAGCAGTCTCACTGTCTTACAGTGAACACCCTGCACACAAGCTCAATCATCAGGACTAAAGGCTTTCCCTTGGTGGATGCAACCAGTTCTGCAGCACAAACGTCAAGTTCTGCTCTCTTGTTCCTCACCTGGCCCAGGTGGGGATGCCTGGCAGGGACAGTTAATCAGCTCCTGTCTGAGATTACAGTGAGCTCCTGCCTTTCATGCCCTGCATCCTAAACCTGCTTTCCAATTCCCTAAAGGAGAGGGATTTACACTTCCAGTTCTATCTCCAGTTGGTTAATGGTCCATTACTGTCAAAAGGACAGCTAGAAGTAAAATCCTACAGGATTTATGTTAAGTAAAAACCCAAATCTGCAGAAGAGAACATACCAGAGAGAGGGTGCAGGGAGCACACAGGGGTGTTTGCAGGTCCTGAGTGCTGTGACACTTGTGGCTGCTCTGTGGCTTGGTGCCAAGGGCTGCAGCCAGGCAGCTCAGAGCAGCCCCCAGGACACTTCAGAGTCCCTCCCCAGCATGGTCCACACCTGCAGAAGGAGGATCTATCAGGCCAGGAAGGACAATGCAGGACAGCTCCTAATTCTAAACCCCTCAGCCCCAAACACTGGCATGCCAGCAGCACAGCTGGCCCTGGAAAGCCTGGGGCAGAGGATGTGAACTTTGCTGCTGTTTTGTGACTTCCCAGCCATGCTGCAATTCTCTGGAGGCTGCCTCACCCTTTGCATGCAATCACTCATCTTTGAGGAGCCCATTGCACACACCATGCAAATCCCTGCCAGCACTCAGGAATTTTACTGCTGTAGCTTTAAACCATTTCTAAGAGATTATAAGTTTTTATATTTTTCTCCTGCACACCTAGGAGCACTCCTCCCCAAGGAAATCTGTGCTTGTCCAGCAGAGCACAGACACAAAGTAGAGCTGTGCAAATCAGGACAAACCCACCAAGCTCACTTTTACCCTACATATTTACCCGACCAGGGAGACAATGTGAAAGCCCCCAGACTGAAGGATCATTACAATAACAACAAAATCCAACCAAAACTCACCCTACCAATGGGCTGCATCCATGAACAAAACAAGATTTCTGTATTCTGTGATGTGTTTTGTGTTTGTGGAGTGCCTTAGGATGCAGCCTGCTCCACCCCAACAAGCCTGACCACGGGGAAAACAGAAGCACCACACTGATTCTGATTTTCTGGTGCTTCCCAGCAGCACATCCAGTCTGCCCACTGCTCTCCAAAGCTGTTTTCTTCCTGTTCTCCTGACTCCTTTCATCTGCTTTTACTGCAAATTCCCTCAGACATCTCCAAGCAAAACCAATTAATGTAATATTTGCAGAAAAGCAGGAAGAAGGTAACTACCAACTCATTGCTTTTCATGAGCAGGACACACAGAGACTTCAGGGCAGTCTGTTGGCCCTTCACACTTGATGGATTCATATTTACTACACTTAATTTGGATTTTTTTGGTGATTTATTTCTAATATACTTTCAGAAATATAACCCTGGTCTGCCAGCACAGACAGGAATTGCATTAACACTGGCTGTGATTTGGGTCCCAACATTTATTTACTATTTCTGCAATAAATAACAGGTTCTATTGTTTGTGATGGTTGATGTTTTTGCTAAGCCTGTGTTCCTGTGTAACTAGATAAGAGATGCCAAAATTCAGCAGTGTTAGCTAGTGAAGGCTGCCTCTCACTATAGCTATGCTATAAAGTTCTGGGTTTTTTGTGCCCATGCTAAAAGGTTTGTGAAGGTGCTGAATGAATGTTTCACTGGCTTCACGTGCAGCTCAGAGGGAAGGTTCAATGCCATCCAGTTAGAGGAAAAGGAATTTTAGAATGTGTCAGGCCCCTTAATTACTGATGTTCACTTAGTGATTTCAGCTTTTAGGAAGTGAGTCAGTGCCATTAGTGGAGGCAGATCCTCCCTTTATCACAGTCCCTTCCAGCAGGGCTGGCTCTCACAGAACATTTCCTTTAATTGCTCTGAGAGGGGACAGGGCATTAGGAAATGGATCATCATGCTCTGGCTCAAAGGTGTGTTTGGGTGTTGTGCTGAGTGAATGTCACTCCATTACAAGCACATCATGGATTTTGTTCAGAAAAGGATATCCTGGATTGCAGGAAAATTGCTACATTTTCATTAGTCCAGCATGTTTATTCAGCATTTCAGGCCTGTGCCATGTCAGAGTCTGATGTAAAACCCACTTTTCTCCCTTTTGAATGAGAAGGTATCAAAGCTCATTCTGTGACTTTAGATGGTGTTTATTGTTTCCTCTCCATCCAAGCCCAGGGCCCATTCATAAAAAGAGATGAGTTTGCTGAGAAAGGATTTGCAGCTGAAAAACCCATTTTGACTGTCCTTGTTCTCTTGCAATGCTCACAAAGATTTTGTGCTTTCCAAGATTTTTCTGGCAATTGAAGGTAAGCTGACTGATAGACAAATCCCTGTTTAATCTTTTCCTTCCATTCTTAGAAACTGAATGTATTTGCTCCTCTCCAGTTTTCTGATGCTTGTTTACACCCCATGACTTCCCTGAGATAACCCCAAGTGGTTTTGACATTAATTCTGTCATATTCTTCTGCAGTATTTTGGGATGAAATGCATCAGGCTCAGGCAATGTGAAACTTTCAAGTTCTCTGAGTGTGCAGTTGCCTCCCTGTGTATTTCCATGGGGATTTTCTCCTGCTCTGCTGCTGCTGCACTTGGTCCTTCCCCTCAGAAACACAAAGACACAGAGAACTTTGGCCTTCCTGGCTTTTTTTATTTGCTGATGACCCCTCTTTTAAATTTATTGATGAACCAATAACTTGTGTAGTCTCTTTCCCTTTGTTTCTCAATGTATACTGAGAATTGTTTCTTGCTACTACTGATATCACTTGTAAAATCCTTTTCTGCCCCTTCACTTTTTAAAATTTTGATTCTGCTTGCTCCTGGTGTTCTTTGATACTTGTGACAGAAGCCCTTCAGTCACTGCATTCTGTAGGCAAATTCTCTGTTTTTAAATTGAAGAACTTATGAATTTTCCTCATATTTCAAAACCTTCTCAGCACTTGTTTTTTAATTGTGATGTGCTGAGAAGGTGTCAGTGTCCCTGTGCTTCTCAAAAATAGAACTGGAGTCTAACCAAGAGTTCTGCCCTGCTTCATACTAATCACTTACCCATGAAATTTTTTTCCTTCTTTTCCACATCTACCTTTAAAAAGCTAAATTGAATCAAGGGCTCTCTAAGATTTTGACAATTCCCTTTTTCTTCCTTTTAAAGGGATTTTTTAGAAAGAAACTTCCATTTGAACACTGCTGTATAGAAAATTAAAGCAAACCCAAATATCTCTCAAACACATGACACAAGAGTTTTTTTTTAGTGAAAAGACATCAACCTGATCCTGCTATCTTTAGCAGAAAATAAAACACACTCAATAGGGAACAGATCAGAACCCCTGGGTTGCATTTCTCTCTCAGGTCCTGCTTTTGCCCTGAGCCTGGCTCTGGGGACAATCCAGGTTTGTTCCATCACTCAGGACCTGGCAAATAAATCCGAACACCCGTGGAGCTGCCCCAGGCCTGAGCCTGTGCTTGGGGAGTGATGGATGCTCCTCCACTGCCACCTCCTGGATGCAACCAGGGCTTTACAGGAACTTGTAAAGATGCTAAGACCAAAATTCAACTGCCCTTCCACTCCTACCAGGAAAAAAAAAACAAAACACCTTAGATGGACCCTGTTGGTCAGCACTCTAAGTGTAATAATTTTTTTTGTATAGACCTCTAATTTTTTCACTAGTCTTGAGACTTCAAAATCTACTGTTATGAGCTACATGCTGTGAGATAACCCTGGAAAGGCATTTTCAGTTTTAAAAAATTTTTAGTGTTTACAAAAGTACAAACTGTGATGTCAATCTGGAAATGAAGGAAAGATTCAGGTCTATCAGACTGGTTCTGTTCCCTGGCTGGGCAGAGCAAGAACAATTTACACCAACATGAACAACCTACTGTAAAAGTTGTCATACATTTCATACATTGTCATACATCTAGTTTCCAAAGTTCTAGGACTGTTCCTGTATTTTAGTGTTTTGTTGGGTTTTTCTGTTTGTATGTTTGATTTCTTAAACTATAATTCTATATATTGCTTCAGATGTCCATCAGAAGCCTGCCGAAATTTCTAACATAAAAAGAGTTAGGAACGACCTTAAAGGTCATCATTCCAACCCTCTGCCATGGGCAGGGACACCTCCCACTATCCCAGGCTGCTCCAAGCCCTGTCCAGCCTGGCCTTGGACATTTCCAGGGATGGGGCACCCACCCTTCCTGGGCAGCCTGAGCCAGGGAACACCAACCTCACCACCCTCACCACCCTCTCAGGGAAGAAATTCTTAGTAATTTCTAATCTAAACCCACTCCCTGTCAGCTAAAAGCTATTCCCCATTCTCCCATCACTCCAGACCCTTGCACAAAATCCCTCTCCATCTCTCTGCCTCTTTAGGCACTGGAAGGGGCTCTCAGCTGGCCCTGGAGTGTTCTCCAGGCTGAACAGCCCCAGCTCTCCCAGTGTCTCCACAGCAGAGGTTCTGCAGCCTCTGAACACCTTTGTGACCTCTGGAGTCACCCCAGCTTCTCCCTGTCCCTCTTGTGCCTGGTGCCCAGGCTGGACACAGCAGAGCTTAAAAATTAAAAATGACAGCCTGCCTCCAGCAGGTGTCAGTGGAAGCTGCAGAATGAAGAAGCTACAGCAAAGCCAGGCTGTATTTACCTTTCATCCCTACAAAATGCTCCATGGCCAGGGGACAGAGGGAATGCTCCATTCTATGAAAAAAAGTCATTGACAGCCAGGTTATTTAATAATTTTTTTTCTTCTTTGAAGTATAGCTCAAAAATTTGCAAAGTGACTTCAAAAGGGGTCATTGATTAAGCAGGTGTTAAATATTTATTGAAGGGACTGTAGATATGTTTGAAACATTTGAATTAGTGACCCAATTCACTCATATTGCTGCAGGGAGTTAAGGATCTCTGGCTTTACTCACTGGAGTAGTGCTTTACCCTGTACAGCACAAACACACAAAAGGGCAGAGATAAGGTTCTCTCAGCAGCTTAAATCCTGACATTTCCCAACATTTGAGTGCTTTAGATGTGACTGATGGCCCTGCAGAGTATCTTCCAGTAGGGATTTTGCTGGCAGTCTCCAGGCTCTTGAGACAGGAATGTGACAGCTTGGGTGGACTGTGAAGAAGGGCATGTAGGAGAAACACTGCAAGGTTATGTGCAAGGTAATGGCAACTTTTTTCTATTTCCTAGGGTATAAAAATATTTTCATCTTAGTGCTCTGTTGTAAATGAGTTTACACACACTGTCCTGGTGCCCTGTGATGCTCTCTGAGCACTCGGTTGCTTCTGTGCATGCAAACACAGTCACAAAATTTCCAGCTGAGATGCCAAAATAATTAGGGCCTCCAGTGACAGAAAGCAATGGTGATGAATAGTGACAGACCTACAGTGATGAGCTGTGGAATGGTGCAGAGCTGGGGTACAAGAGCTTTGGTATAGCTGGAGGCAACACATCTGAAAATCTATGCTTCAGCTTCATGGTTTTACTGAAATATCCACCTCCTAGGCACTGAGTTCCAGCAGGGGCTGAGTTTCTGAATACTGCCTGGATTCCATAATGCTGCAGGATGTATGCAGTGCAGCACAGCTCTGCTACCCTGCTCACTGATCCAACAAGTGCACGTTGCTACAAGACATTGACTGAGAGTTGTAGGTTCATCACCCCCGTGGAAAAAATAGGTTCATTAAATGTCAGAGGAAGGAAGAGATGAAGAAATATCAGTCATCATGTAAAGGATGAAAAGAGTTCCATGCTGAGAATCTTCCACTGTGTTTTTAAACCTCACTTGTGAAGAGCTCCTCTCACTTGGGGAGAAATGTTTCAAATGGCAGCAGCATTTCAGTGACACAATTCAAATAAATGTGTGACACAAGATAAACACTCTAAACACTGATGTGATGTGTTTCCCCAGAAGGTTTTGTTAAAAGAAGTTCCTACCCCCTATCACTTGAAGATCATGATGCCTCAATGCTACTTCACAGGAATATTTTAGCTTTGCTGAATATCAACAAGGGGTGAGCCTTCCTATCTTGTGTGAATAGAACATTTTGTGTAATGTTTTATTAACAGGTTCATCAACACACATTTGCAAAGCTTTTCATGATCCTCTCTCAATTAATGCATTTACCTATTCAGAAATGCAAATTTTTTAAAACGTGCATCCATCATAGAATAATGACTCTAAAAGTCTTTAAAAACACTTGGACTAATGCACAACGTAAAATTCTATTAACATCAAATATTGAAAAATAAATAAATAACAAAGACTTAATCTCAATATCCATTAACTTAATTTAAAATTCTTTAGCTCATTTACTGTAAAATTTATAATTCAAAATTTTGTCATGACTTCCCAGCACCTTCATTTCTGTTGGTTTTTATTCAATAAGTTTCATCAGAATTCAGAGGAAGAATTTATAGATGATTCTTGATGCATTATGTAAACTTTTTTGCTTTAAATGAGCGTTACAGTGTCTATCTTTAAGAAAGATTCAATAAATATATGAGGAAGTAATTAGGAGTTGACTGTAAATATGAACCATTCTTACTCTCACAGAGGAAATTGCTGTCACCAGTTTCCATAAAATCGAGGAGCTGCTCTGTTGGTGCTTCGCATCTAACATTTCTCTGTACATCCAGTGCCAGCCTTTACTTTTGAAACAAGGTTTGTTTGCTAAAAATGGCAATGTGCCACTTCTAAAGCACCTGAGATTTCTCACAGGCTCCTTTCCAGGGACAGAAGGGATGGGGTTTGGGTGACAAAAGCAGGGAGAGCAGCTGTGGGTTTGGTGATCAAGTGGCAGTCGACAAAGGGCTGCTCCTTCCTTCAGGAGGGTCTTTTACAGGAGCTGCTACACCTGCAAACACTGGATTGTGTTGCCAGATCTCCTGGGCCCAAACTAAGGTGCTTAAACACCTCCATGGTGGCAGCATTTTGGGAATCCAATTCCACAAGGGAATCCTTAGAAACTGAAGACTGAAAACATTTTTTATGTCAGAGCTTCACAGACACCCCCAAATGGGGAAGGAATTCTTCAGCTGTAGTCATGTGAATCACTGAAGAGAATACCATGAGTTTGAGAAAAGCTTTCCCCACCACCAAACTTACAAATCTTCCATAGCCTCAGCAGGGTGGGGAAGAGTGTGACTCACCCAGGAAGGATTTTCAGCGTGCTGGTAGCTGTGATATTTGCCCTCTGACAGCCCTGACCTGAGAAACTGCATCAGAACTGCTCCCAGCTCAGGGCTGCCAGCTGGCATCCCAGCAAAAGGGGGGAAAGAAACACAGGAAAAGTCCCAGCTACTGGAACAGTTTATTATGAGGTTGTAGCACTTGGGTTGTGAATGTCACATCACAAAGTGATCTGCTGCCCTCGTTTTCCAACAGCCAGTTGTGCTTTCATCTACCTTGGTGAGGTAATCAAACCACGCTGTGAGAATAAAATCTAGCAATGCACTCTGTGTATACACATGTTTAGGGAAAGCTACTTCTTTTTTTTTTTTTATTTTTTTTTATTTTTGTTTTAACCATGTGACACTGATTATCTGCAGATACTTGATGTGCTTATGATTTCAATCAGCATTTTGTTCATTCACTGCCTCTTGGTTTATTGATTTATAAGCCCTTTAGAATGGTATGATTAGTCCTAGCATTTTACTCTCAGTGGGGGTAAAACGGTATTTCATTATTAACGTGTTAGAAGCTATTTCACACTGACAGTTTGTTTTGAATCCGGGCAAGAGAAGTGACATTTATATTTGGAAGTGGGAGATTGACATAGAAATTATTCTGAAACATAATTACAGTAAAGGCAAATGCAGAAGAAGATAGAAATTCCAGCTAGAGTTTCTGGGGGCTGCTCTGCTGCTGGTAACTAGCTCCTGCTCTTTTCCCAGCTCAGCCTAATGAGACACAGCGGTGGTCCCTGCAGGCACTCACAGGAGATGCAGGAGCAAGATTTTTATGCTTTTAAGCAACTCAGCACAGGGCTGTGAGTTAAGATAGAAGGCAAATGCTGCTCTACAGCCTGTTCTGGCTACCCCAGAAAGCTGCAGTGCTGTGACACTCTGTGCTGGGACAAGGAGGGGAGGGTTGGTGGCAGTGAGCAGGCAAAGAACTGCTGAGCTGAGTCCAGAGGAGGATGTGGGACTGGAGCATCTCTTACAGGGAAAGCTGAGGGAGCTGAAGCTCTTTATCCTGGAAAAGACACGACCATGTGGGCACAAACTGAAACAGGAAGTTTCATCTGAATATGGGGGAAAACTTCTTTACTGTGAGGGTGATTTAGCACTGGAGCAGTCTGCCCAGAGAGGCTGTGGGGTCTCCTTCCCTGCAGGTATTCACAAGCCAGCTGGAAGCAATCCTGTGCCATCTGATTTTTCAGGAGTAGAGCTGACTTTGAGTGCACTTTAGGGCTGTTAATATAAGCTCTTCCCATTTTTTTCCCAGTTAAACATTTATCTTATGTTAAAGAAGTGCCTTTTCTCATCAGTGCCCATTCTCAATACTATAACAGAACTCAAGAAGGTTTTGGCCTTTAAAAATAGTTTATAGTAGGTTTTTTTCTCCAAAGGATTTTGATTTTAGTGGCTGACCCTCTGGGAATTTTCCCACTGATGTGAGGAGGAGCAGAGAGGCCAGGGCTGTGTTGGAGTGTTGGGAATTTCCATCTTGGCACCAAGGCTCACACGATAGGGACACCACAAGTTTCATAGAGAAGTTATGGACAACTTATAAGTCATGGTGTAAAGAGTACACAGATCCAGAGAGCAACAATTATTAACATATTACACAAAACTAGGTGCCAAACCTGACCTGATTTGTTGCTTTCTCCTCTGGAGCAGATTGAGTAAGAATACAGATTGGCCACTATTGCATTTTTTGTGTGTTGGGTGATTTTTGTGGTTATTTCTCAGAGGTACATATAATCTATTACAACGTAGTTTTTAATATTTAATATGTTGTAAGCATATTAAATAAATAAAGTGCAGGGGCTCAAAATTCTTTTGCTTAAATGCACTGGCTGTTGTTTGTGTAGGACTGAAACCTTATTCTATGGCAGTGAGCATGCATTTGAGCTTGAACTTACTTAGAACTGCAGTACTATTAAATTCTCAGTATGAAATCCTAGAATCCTTGATGAAGTCAACCAGAGCACTGCCTCTCATTCCAGCAGGACTGAGATTTCAGATTTCTGCCTGGCCCAGTCTTGTTTTACCCCTCCCCAGCTGCTGTGTTCTGATGGCTGATCTCATTACATTGCAGTGTTTCATGCTCCTTTCTAATGAATGAACTCAAATGTATATCCATTATCCATGCAGACTCCCTTCATAAAAAAGGAAGGCAACAAACCTCAACATTACAAATAAATGTCCAGCTTTATCTGAATAACACAGAGAAGGTGACTCAATGGAAAAACAGATATATTTGATACTAGAATTATTCAACTCCATATGAAGAAGAGTTGAAGGAAGCAGAATGCAATTAGATAAAAATATGAAAGATATACAGGAAATTACAACTGGTCATAGGTATTTTTCCAACTAATGTTTGCCTTTCACTGGAGGAAAACTTTTAACTGAAAATACCCACCAGAATTATGCCATGTCAAGCAAAATGCTCATTTCTTCTTTATGGGAGAGAGAAAAACACAAAACCCCCAACAACCCATCCTAATGTGGTTTTCAGGGATGAAAGATTCAAGGACTGAAAACTGTTTCTTATTTCAATAAGAAAAATCAAAATTTCCATGAATAAATTCCTGGATGAAATAGTAGAACTAGTCTTTCTCCTAATGATGACATCTGTTTGCAATAACACTCCATGCCAATAAACGATGTTATTTTAACTAATCTACTGGCATGGTGATGAAAGTGACATAAAATGTTGATATGGAAGCTAATTTCTGTGTTTGGCCTTGGGATCCATCTTCACAGAAACAGGGAGAGTGCAGAAACTATTTTTGGCAGCTTCATAGCCATCCAGATTTAATTCTGACACTTCTCTGCCTTCCTGATATCCAAGGAAGACATCTGGCTGCATTTTCTGCCTATGTTTCTGAAGTGCCATTGAAATCATTTGCAGCAGAAGTGAATTTGGAGATAGAAAAGTGACGAGAAGGTGCATGTGAGGAGGAGGGGACCAATACCCTGGGTCTATGAAGAAGAAAAAGGAATGGCAGCTCTTCAGTGTGTAATGCACTTACTGAAAGCTGGGAATAAGATGTCATTCTGAAAGTGTTTCTGTGACCTTTTAACTTTGTTTTGTGCTTCTGTGTTGCTCAGACCCGTGATTTATGTGGAATTATGCATATGCATGGCATGTGAGGAACGAGGGGATGGCTCTGCCTGATTCCCAGGGCAGTGCCTGCCAATGGCATTTGCTGTCCCTGCCATGGGTGTGCTTCCTGCAGCCCTCCAGAAGAATAACTGACTGAAGTGTTTGTGAGCTATCAGTTAATTATGTACTATTTAGGGCTGCCAGTCTCCTCACCATACTTTTTAAGCTGGAAAAGTTTGTTTAGGCAGAAAGCAGCCTTTGTGTTTGCAGCCATTCCGCTTAACCCACCACTGTCCTGTTGTCTTCTGCTGGGAGAAGACTCTGTAACTCTCAGCAACTGTGAGTTACTGGCAGTGTGCTCGAGTTGCAGACTTCCTAAAAAAGAATGGAAAACCCCGTAACAGTTTAGAAAAACCCCATAATAGTGCTGCTGATGTGCTGGGCTGCCTGTGGGTTGTCCTGGGGCGGCAGCAGCCGCGGTGCCGGGTGCCCGGCGGGTCGTGCAGGGGCAGCCCCTGTGTGCTTGGGCAGAGTTGGAGAAGGATCCTCCTGCCAGGAATGCTGGCCCTCCTGCCAGGAACAGTGGCCCAGTGGCCTCCCCACATGGCAGCCATGTGGGAGGAAGGCAGGCTAGCAGCAGAGTGAACTGGCTTGTGGCTGCTTCGTCTCCACTTTGGTGACCTCTTTTCCCAAGCAGCCTGAACATGGGCCTTAATCATCAGCACTTCTGAAGCACTCATCGTCCTTGTATCCAGGCAAGGAGCCTTGTTATTACCCCTGGAGAGACACCACATCCCCTCATTTCCTAGGGAAGGGGCCTGCCAGCAGTGTCGATTCAGGCACAGCTTGGTTTGTTTCGGATTAAAAATGTCCCCAGGGAAGGTCTGAGTTCATCTTCAGCAGGGTCTGGGCAATAAACCCCTGCTGTTGGTTACTTCCAGGAAATGAAGAGGTGGTTGGTTGCCTTCACTGCTTTGAAAATATTCTGGGCCTGGATTGGAAAACTCTCCCTCTCAGGCAAATGGTGTCACTAGAGGTCACTGACTGCCCTTCACTGACTGTTCCCAACCATCCTGTGTGTGGTGACTTCAGTCCTTGGGGTGGTGGCTTCCCCTGGGTTGGACAAGCCTGACTGGCTTGGCTCCAGCCAAATGCTGGAAGAAATTCTTGGAACAAAAGGAACCACCAAACACTGTCTGCAGGGCCTTCCAGAGCATGACTGCCCACACCCCGACCTGCTCTGAGCTCCCAGCCATGGAGGAGCTGAAAGGAAAATCTGCATTTCCAGCAAAATATAAATTTGCCTCCTGTATGTCAGAGAGTTAAGAGATGCACATACTGTAACTGCACACACTCCTTAAAGGGATCCATAAACACCACATGCTGTGGCTGTCTGCACGAGGAAACCGTGGGATGCTGCAGTCCAGGTTGTGTATGAAAAGCCCAGCCATTGAGGGGGAAGAAAATCCTGTATAGATGTGATATCACAAGTTATATAATATCATGGCCAAATCTCCGCAGCTGGATATCATCAAATCAAAATTAGAAACTCATTGGAAGCAAAGGACAGTCTTTGCACAGATTGCCTATAAATCTGCAATAACTAGTTCTCCCTGGGCGTAACATCAAAAACATTTTTTAGTATCTCATTAGTAAGAAAATTTATTGCTCAACTATTGAACTATGTCGATTTTTGAAAACATTGTGTGAATAATTCCAGAAAGCATGTGTTTGATTTGTATTCGTTTTGTGCCGCTGGATAGAAAAAGTGGCTTTTCCCCCATGATGAAATGACACTAATCATGAAATTATAAGGTGAAGCATGTCTACAGTTTCAGAACAAGGTAAATTTTTATAAATATGCTAATGCCCTCTCTTTCCTATAAGTCAAACTAAGATTAAGGAGTTCATACCCCAACTGAGTTAAAAAAAAAAATAAAAAGAGAAGACCCAATTACAGTTCTGTAGAGGGGAAAAGAACTTCTCCCAGGCTTTATTATTTTTCCTTTGTGCTGCAGTGTGTTTCCCAGCTGTGCCTGTTGGCCAGTTTTGTGTCTCAAATAGCCTGGGAAAAAAAAAAAAAGAAGAAGATTGAGAATTGGAGAAGTTTAAATCAAGCAGCACTGCTCATGTAGGATGGATGGAAGGAGTTTATAAGTTTCTGTTGGGGGGTAAGGATTTACTGAGGGGTGTTGGGTTGACACCCCTGTGTGCAGGCAGAGGTGCTGTCTTCTCTCATGTTTGAGCAATAGGGAGAGCAGAAAAAAGGCTCCAGGGAGATGCACCAGCAAGGACCCATGTGTGCAGAATTCCTTGAACCATTTGGGTGCTGAGGTCAGTGGTTCTGTACCCAGGCATCTCCCTCAGCTTCAGCAGGACTGCACAGGTGGGTGTGGGTGAGAAAATCACACAAAGACACCCTTACCCTTCACCAGCATTCCTTTGCTGGACTTTCCTCTGCAAGCAAATCCTTGTTAGCAGCCTGCAAGATGTAGGAAAGCCTCTGAGCAGGAGGATTTGTGATGTGTGCTGTCCCTGCAGGTCCCCAGGGTCCAGCTGCAGGGATGGCAGGGGCATGGCAGGGCTGCCATGAGGTCTGGAGCAGTTTTTGGGGCAAGGCCAGATCTGGACTATCAGGTTTAGGTTTAGCTGGTGAGCAAGGGAGACAGAATTAACATGCAATTAAACCCCCTTGTCTTCAACACATCCAGTTGATTGTTTTTATCAAACTGTTGGCAGTGGTTTTGGTTTGGTCTTGTGCTCTCCCCCATTGCATGACACACCAAACAAATGCAAACTAACAACCAGCTCTTCTATCAAGGACTTTATACTGCAGGAAAATAAAAAAGAAAAGAAGAAACTGAGTGAGAGGGGCCAAGTGGTCTGGTCAGGGTTACTCACACCTCAGTGGCAGAGTCAGAAATAAACTCAGGCTGGGGAATCACAACCTGATGCCCTCCAGATATTTTCCAGTTGGAAAATACAATTAAAGTCTCAGCTGTCTTTGCAAAGTGAGGTATTGGGGAATTTTTTCAGAATTGAAAAAGACAAGAAATAATTGAGTCTGGGTAGCATTTGTAGTATGTAATTCCTTTTCATGGAATAGTTTTGGCATCATTCAGTCAGGGAACTGTGGAAAGCACAAACTGATAGGCATTGCTATGATAAAGTCTCATTCAAATCTGTGATCAGCTCCTTCCTAGCTCTGCCTGTAAACACCTGCACCAGGATCATGGGTGCAGGTGAAGCAGATGACAATCAGGAAGGAGTGTGGGGGCAAGCTGAGACCTTCCCAAAAAGGTGTTGGAGGCTGGCAGTGCAGCTGCCCTGGCTCCTGTGCTGGCACTTGGCATCCTGGCTGGCAGAGGGTCTGGGGTACAGGTGGGCTTCCCCCCAGTTTCAGGCATTACCATCCTGAACCACAGCCATTTCTCAGCCAGGGCTCCCCACTCTGAGCTGTGCTGTGAATGAGGGGTGCCCTCCCCAGCACTGGGGGATGCAGGAGGGGGTCGCTCCTGGAGGAGCTGAGCTGCAAAGCTCACCAGAGCACCTCTCTTTGCCTGCAAAGGGCTCCAAGCTGGGCTCCAGAGGACACAGCCCTGCTCCCCGGCTTTCTTCCAGCTGTGCTGGCAAATCCCTTCCCTGAACACTGATGGGAAATGAGAAAATGCAGGCACAGCCCTGGCCTTCACTGGAGCACCAGCGAGCCCCTCCATGACCCCACTCCCCCACGCCAGCCCCGCTGGATGGGTGAGGAGGATCAAAGGGCTCCAACTGCTCCCATATGGCAAATGGCCCCATACACTGTGTGCAGTTACACACAAGCATCCCCACATCCATGGTCTGTGTCTAGTAAAGATCCCTGGGCTGCAGCCAGCGCTGCTTTCCCAAGGCAGGAACGTTCCAGACGTCACAGCAGTGGCGTCACAGCCTGGCACGCACGTCCTGGGGCCAGGACACACTGCCCTGCACACATGGCCAGGACACACTGCCCTGCACACATCCCCTGCACTGCCATGTCCTGGGGCAGGACACACTGCCCTGCACACATGGCCAGGACACACTGCCCTGCACACTGCTCACATCTGGGGCCAGGACACACCTGCCCTGCACACATGGCCAGGACACACTGCCCTGCACACATCCCCTGCACTGCCATGTCCTGGGGCAGGACACACTGCCCTGCACACATGGCCAGGACACACTGCCCTGCACACATCCCCTGCACTGCCATGTCCTGGGGACCAGGACACACCTGCCCTGCACACATGGCCAGGACACACTGCCCTGCACACATCCCCTGCACTGCCATGTCCTGGGGCAGGACACACTGCCCTGCACACATGGCCAGGACACACTGCCCTGCACACTGCTCACATCCTGGGGCCAGGACACACTGCCCTGCACACATCCCCTGCACTGCCACATCCTGGGGACCAGGACACACCTGCCCTGCACACTGCTGACATCCTGGGGCCAGGACACACTGCCCTGCACACATGGCCAGGACACACTGCCCTGCACACATCCCCTGCACTGCCATGTTCTGGGGACCAGGACACACCTGCCCTGCACACATGGCCAGGACACACACATCCCCTGCACAGCCATGTCCTGGGGCCAGGACACACTGCCCTGCACACTTCTCACATCCTGGGGCCAGGACACACTGTCCTGCACACATGGCCATGACACACCTGCCCTGCACACATGCCCTGCCCTGCACACATGCCCTGCCCTGCACACATCCCCTGCACTGCCACATCCTGCTCACAGCACTGGCATGGGGCAATTCCAGGGCAGTGCAGCCCTTCCTCTGGATACAGCTGGGAAAAGGTGTTTTCCAGCCACAGGGTGGCATCTGATGGAAGCATTAGTGGCTGGGTGAATCTGAAGCTGGCCTTTCTTGAAATTAAATTTGCTGCGTGAATATAACTTCCCAAAGGGGATGTTTGCTTTTTATTAAGATTGGGCAGAAACAGGAAGAAAATCAGACCTTCAGTCACTTATTTTAGGCTGCTGTGATCCTTTTTTGAAGCAGTGGATGCATTTGTGCATGGCAGCCCTCAGGGTAGGGCTCTCACCCCTCACTGGTGCTGGAACCTGGAGTGGCACTGGTTGCAACAAAAACATCATTTGCAGTTTGAGACTCTGGGAATAGGAAGGCCAGACCACAGGAAACAGGTTTGTTCTGATTTTAAAGGCTGAACTCTCTGGAATGCAATTCTGCCTTGCCAGGTGGGTAGAAGGAGGCAGTTTTCCTGTGGCACTAAGATGGGGAGAAAGTGAGGGAGAAATGGAGGAAAGAGATATGAAGGAGATCTAGGACTGAAACACACAATTTTTTATCTTGTATTCAATCAGACTAACAAATTTGGGAGATTCAGAGGGAAGTACCCTTGGTTCCATAAATGTTGTTTGACTTAGGAAAGGGGAATGACAATCCCAGTTCCCATTTTCAGCCTCATGGTGAAGCTTTGTGATGGCCCCAGAGGTGAGTGGCCACCCACCACCTCCTCCCTGCTCGTTCCTGGGCCAGTTTATACCAGATATAGGAAGAAAACTTATTTTAGCAGTGCCATCTTACCTGGGTAGATGTGTCCTGGAGCAGAAGGACACTGTCTGCTGTCACTGCAAACTGTAAGTGCCAAGCTGCCATCCCTGCTCATCCTTCTGGGCTGGAAATGGAGAAGTTCATCCCAGAGTGAGTGCTCAGGTCAGCCTGAGCTCATTTCAGGCAGTCTCTGTTGAATATGTGGGATGTGTTTCATGCCAGCATGCACCACTGCAAAACTGGCACTGCAGACTCCTGGGGTGAACTCGTTTCTGAGATGAAGCTCAGAGGTTCACACAAACATCCATGTGAACACCTGGGCTGATATGGGAACCTCCTATTCATAAACACAACTATGGAACTTGGGTGGTGCTTGACTTTTGTTTTTAACTGAAGAAATTCCTCCTCCTACCCCTTCCAGCTATTCTTACCTTGGGTCACCTTCTGCAGGAGCTTGTAGCAGATCTCATCAGGGATTTTCAGACAGAAAATACACTGGCAAAGGAAAGCCTGTGTTTGGGGTGGTCTGCCCAAGTAGGAATAATAAGCAAGGCTTTTTTCATCAGGAAGATTCTCCTGGTTCTCAGAGGGAGACTTATGTCCATGACTTCCTGGAGGACTGAGTTGCTTCCCCATTTCTGTGAAGGGTTTTCTGAGGGTCACCCTGATGCTCTGCAGAGCTAGCAAGAAAAAACATTTTCCTTCTTTGCTCTCTACTTTCCCCTATTGTGTGTTAGCTGGCTGCTGTGGCTGGAGTGACAATGCTGAATGCAATGTTGATACCTGGTTTGAGTCCAAGCAGTGTTTTATTCAAGTAATTAGTTGGGGAAGTAAAAGCCTGCATTGCTGTGCTTTTACAGGGACTGGTGTGTTAGGTTACCTGCTGAGTTAGAGAAGTTACCTGTTTGGGTTTCCCCCCCCTCCCCTAATCCTAGACTTGTGATAGCCTGAGAAAAAAATTGCCTTTGTACAGGAACCCTTTAAAAACAGCCACAGGCACTCCCACCTTTTTCTGCTCAGTAGCCCAAGGGAAGAGTTAATTAAAAGTTCCTTCAAAATATACTCCTTACCACTCTCCTGTGTTTCAAAGGCTCTGGTGCTGTGCCAAAGTGGGAGCAGGCATACATTAAAGTGACAGGTACAAAAGAGGTTGTTATACTCCTCGTGCTCCCTCCTTCTCTGATCCCTCCAAGCTAAAGCCCCACAACCTAAACATTATTGAAAATAAAGAATAATAGTCCCTCTTCTCCCCTGCCCATACAACAAACAGATTATGGTGGAGTGTTTGCCTTTTGCATGCAGCCTCCTTGGGCACAGGCTCCCACTGCCCTTGGGAATCTTTTCCTGGAGAGAGCAGCTTGGTCACACCATGTCTGCTGGCAGCATGTCCCATGGAAGGCTGGCACTCTGCCTGTGCCAGGATCATCAGGCCAGGGCTCCTTAATGTCTACCAGCTTCTTGTTATAGCTGAGATAAAGCCATTTCTTTACTGGGATACTTTGAATTTTCCAAGGATATCCATACATCTCAGCCTTTCTGAACAGCACATCCCAGGTGCTACTGACTGCCAGCAACACAGACCAATAGTGGGTTAGGAGACAATGATTTCAGAGGAAAAGGTGGGATCCTCACTTCTCCAGCCTAAGATGGAGAGGTAATGACAGCCATCTCTAGGCAGCAGGAAGAGATAAACATCCTTCCCTGAAGACTGAAGAGAGAGGAGCATGAATTGGAGCACATTAAGTTAATCTAGCATCTTGGCATGGACTAGCTTCCCATTTTCACAGTAAATGGAAGCCTTATTCTGTCAATGTGCTGAGGATTTTATTTCTAGAGATTTATAGCCACAGGTTCTGGAGTGCTCTGTAATTACACGAGTTTACACTTGCAGGGACAAAGGCTGAGTAAATATTTTATTAGGCAATTTTTTATCTTATTGAAACTAAATACACGTGATAATTTGCCTGGTGAATGGGGGAAGGACAGTGAAATAAATAAGATAGTTTACTCAGAGCCTTTTTTGCGGGCTGCATGCAGAATCATTACCCCACACAGGCCCAGGAGTGACACCCCCAGCCAGAATGAGAGCCTGGGCAGAGCCATGAGGATGGGGCCACTGCTGGAGGGGAAATGTGACATCCCACAGGATGAAAGGGACACTGGAGGCCTCTTTATACAGACACATTCTCCTGGGACAGATGGATTTTTTGGCCAACATAGGCTGAATACACCAGGAGTCCTTCTGAGGGTCCCCAAGGGATGCTGGCACTGCAGCATCACACTCTGCTGTTGGGTATGACAGAAAAAATAAACAAATAAGATAAATAACAACTTTTACCCAGGACCTCTTGCTACTGCAAATATTTCAAGGTTTGTCTGCTGTGGGATCATGCAGCTGATGTGGACTGGACTCACATGGGAAGGGCTGTACAATCACCTGGGGCAGTGACCAGTTTATTTCACTGCAGTGGAGAAATTACTGCAGAAATTGAGGCTTGTAGTCAAGAACTCACTAGCCAGGCTGTTCTGAAGTTTACAGCTCTCACAAAGATGGAGGAGATTTTACAAGAGGAACATTCAATTTTGTGGAAGTTGTTGAAATGAGTGGTTGTTATTGCCTGGCAGGTAAGGGGCCCTGGAAGGCAGGAGTGGATGGAGCCAGCTGGGCAAGCTGCTCTTGTCCTGGGCTGCCCCATGCTACAATTCACTGGTGTGGCATCAACTTCCACTGTCATTTTTGGAACTCTGAGAGCAGGTCCCAGCCCTGTGGCTCCTCCTGCAATGAAACCATCTTGCTCTGACACCACAAAGCCAGGGAGATGCTGGCACTGGCTCCTTGGGGTGCTTTGCTCCTCAGCCCCAGTTTGTCAGCAGCAGTGGGGCAGAGATTTCATTGCTGGGATTCTCAGGAGGCAGCCAGCTGCTCTTTGCATTTACTTTGTGTTGACACTTTGCATGGACAGCCTGGGAAGGAACCCCTTGATTTTGGGACAACTCACAATAAAGGGTGAATTTCCAACAGCTTCCAGATGGGCAGATAATAAGTGATTTGCTATAGCAGTTGTATGTGAAAATCATATTTGAAACTCTGGGTGAAGAAGCATTGATATAGTATTTTTTTGCAGTAAGACATTTATTGAGCATCTTCACAGACCCACATAAAATTGAAAAAAGCAAAGACTCCTATAGCATTTCTGAGTTTCATATTATTATTCTATTCACAAACAACTGCAGCCTGTTATAAGTCCCACGGCACAAAATTTTCTAAGAATAGTCAAGGAACCTTAGAATTAATTTATAAAATTTGGTAATCATTCACAACTTCATTAAATACTCAGATGCATAATAATAATACATTATTCTTATCTTGATTTTAAATTTTAATTGCATGAAGTTTGGTCCCTCAATAATTAACACATTGTATATCCCACCTAATTCATGAACTAATTGTAATTTCCTAGTTCTTAATGTTACTCACTAATTCTGCCAGTGATAAAGAATTTTATGTCAAAACTCCAGAGTAAGTGACATTCTATGTGCACAATAATGACAAAACAAGTTAATTTACTGCAAAGTTGCTGAAAGACAGAGCTTTTTTAATTGCATATTTGTTACCTTCATTAAAAGGTAAGTGGCTCTTCAGTTATGTATTTGCCCATTTCTTACACGTTAAAAAAAGTGCTAATGAACCTGATTAAAATTAATTGAAAAGGTCCAAGATCTGCAAAGAGATCCTAACACCAACAGACTTCTAATTACTGCTGAAAGATGGACCTAAATGGGGTTTAGAGGAAGATGGAAAATCATTTTCCAGCCCTGTTGTAAGGGACGATTCAGGGAATGCAAAAGTGGTGTGAGAAATGGAATGCCTGGTTATGGCAGAGAAAATGCAGAGTGTCTGGACACTATTTCCTCCCCCTCCTCTCTGATGATTGCTGCTCTTCCTGCCCTGGCTGGGCAGGCTGTGAGACAGCAGCACAAGGCAGGGCAGGGATGGCTCAGCATCAGCACTGAGAGGTGCCAGGGAGAGCCTGAACCTGGGGAGATTCAGGGAAATACCCCCAGAATTGTGGCTGCAGGAGTCAGAGGGAAAACCTGGAAATGAGAGGCTGCACAGAGAAAGGGGAAAAGCCACAGCAGAGGGATGGTGCTCAGCTCGGGGAGAGGCTGGGGAATGGTGCTGGATGGGGAGCCTGAGCCCTGCAGAAGGCGGGCTGTGCTGGAAGCCTTGTTCCATCCCACCCTGAGCTCTCCTGGAAGCTGTGGTAGCACTCCCAGTCATCCAGGATGCTGGGAGACAACATTCCCTGCCATATATATCATCCTTATTTACACTGCCATGATATAATATAGTCCTTATTTACAGTGCCAAGGTGAAAACTGGCATTGATTCATGGAGTCAAGGCACAGCTCAGGCACCTTTCTGGCTTACTGGAAGCATTTTGCTGCTTTTGTGTTTTTAGCAGTAAAAAACCTCACCCAGCCAGAAAAAGGAGCTCATTCCTTGTTATCAGCAGAAGCATTTCTGTCTAAGGTGGGGAGATGGTATAATAATGTGTTTATAGCAAGAATATAGAGTATAGAGAATATAACAAGAATATTGCCTTAGACAGCAGTCAGTCTCAACACACCACTTTATTACTGTAACTGCACCCTTTATAGCTGCCCCTTTTCTTCTGTGCCTCCCCACTGTCCATTGCCATTATTCCAGGATATTCTAATCTAAAAGAACTATTTTCTTCCTCTCTGTTAATAACACATACCACTTATCTTGCTACCACTATATAAATGTAAAAGAAGAGAGAAACATATGAGCTATTTTAATTTTTTTTGTTTTGATTGAATTTAAATTGCTGAATGAAAAAAATAGCTTCTTCTAGTAATTCTGCTGTAACTAACTCAGTTTGATATTGGTTCTATTAGCCTTCTAATAGCATGAAAGCTAAAAAATTAAATCGTTCCACTTGCACATTCATAATTATGTGCAATTAAAATCTTTACATACCCAAAAGTCTTATATGAAGCCCTGAACCCTTCAACTGTCACTCTTCATTATCTCCAAGCCTAACAATTTTACAGTGACACATTGTACACAATGAGATGTGCTAAAGAGGAAATATTATATTTTACTGATGTATGTGTTCTTTTAATTTCTCTGAATTAGCTTTTTGATATGGATGCTAATTGTTTTCTTTGAAAGGAGTCGCCACAGATATGTGATTTCTCTATGCCTGTTGCGCTTCAAAAAAAATACAGTTAATTGCAGGAAACAGGAATTTCTCTCTTTTTTTTTATATATTAAAAAAATATAATCAGCTGCATATCAAAGGAGTGAATCTTAATCCAACTTTCTGATTGTACATTAAAAAGAAACCTTCGGTGTTTGTGACCAGCACAGAATATTTGGCGACTTTTGATGTTTCCCCTTTTCATTTATTCATGAGGCGAGATGAATAATTAAAACAGGACGTTTGGCAAAACCAGCACACACACACAAAAAAAAAAATATTTCCATATGAATTTCCAGCCCATGACAGTCTAGGAGACACGTTAGTGCAGGCTGGTCCATATGGCAAGTGTGCTTGGAGCTCTGAAACCAGAGACCTGGCCCAGCCCTGGGATGGGGCCATCAGTGGCTGACAGCTGTTCCTGCTCCACATGCTGCGTGTGGGGGAGGCAAGAGGGGCAGGAAAGTGGAATTTAGGCCCATTCCTGGAGAATGTGTGCTCTGGGTCTCCAGGGGAAGGGGGCTGAGCTGCCACACTCTCACACAGGTGTGCAGGAGAAACCTGGGCTGCAGCACAGAGCATCCCTGATGGAGGAGCAGCTCGCTCCAGAGGCAAGGTCCTTGTGATGGAGAGGGAATGTTTGGTCTGTAGTTTCCCACAGGCTGCCCACCAGTTAAATTTAACATTTAGTTTCAGCTAAATGTTACAGGAAATTACATTTTTCACCCTGAATCTCATAAAAGGCTAGTTTGACTTTAACTCTTAATCGTAATAAGGAAATATTATAGAGAAGCAGCAATAAACCATGCATAGCAAAATATCTTGATCAGTCTGAGCTGGGCTGCCCAGAGTGATCCACAAATCTTCAAAGGAACTTGTGTTTCACTCATCACATCCTGCCCTATTTCACATCTCCAAGAACCCTGAAGCTGAAAGGCTCCTTCTCTCCATACCTAGCTCAGAAATTCATCATTACTCCTAAAGAAAGTCTATGTTGCTCTTTGCAAAATTTCTAAATTTATTCTTCAAAATTTTTAGAGCAGCTCCAGTCGTCCAGAGCAGTGAGCTTGTGCAGCAATGTTAGAATCACATGGAAAAGGGCTCAGTGTAATATTCCATCACTGCATGCAGCTGTCTCTTCAACATTTCTCACAAATTATTCTTATCTGTGCAAATTACATACATAATTTTTTATTATTATTATTATTATTATTATTATTATTATTATTATTATTATTATTAAATTTTATGTAAGCAGTCAGGATTTAGCTTCTTACACAGACAAAAAGACAAAAATTCCAGAACCTGGCTGGTTTGTGCTTGTCTGTGCACACTTTAGGGATGCCTCTGGAAAACAAACCAGTTTCACTCCATCTCCTCTTGGAGCTTCACCTTTGCCTCTGCATTTCCTGAAGTGGAGTCTGTGGTTTCTGAATTGTTTTACTATGACTTTGTCTTGTTTTTCCTCCAGAGCTGTGGTCTTTGCTTACATTCTCTGAATGGCAAAGCCCATTTGTTTCTTTTTATACTTCTGTCAGCTTAAACTTCCATCAGCCCTCGTCTCTGCTTGGGGTCTCTGATCCCCACTCAGACCTTATATCAAATTAGGGATTCCACAAGCTTCTGTAAAATGAGGATCAACTTAAATTCTCAGATTAAGTAAGATGAATAATTAAAATAAAAATTCTGTCTCTATTTTCCTGTTCCTCACCCAATGTGAGGATCATCTACTTTTTCTGATCTGAAAATACAATTTTAAAAGGTATCTTCTTTTTCACTGACATTTTTGGTAGCTCCACCTGCATAGATTTCTCTTTTGAATTTTTTCCTGAGGCCTATGGGCATTAGGATGGGGAAAGCTGAGTACACAGATTTGTTCCATATTCTCTGTGTGGTCTTAGGGCATATTTAACAGTGTGGTAGAAAGACAGAGTTCCCCAGAGACAATCTTTTTAGAAATTAATGAAATTTTAATAACATGTATAAAATTAATCAAAGTTGTTTTGCTTTTCCCAGACTCATTCTCACAGAAGTTTGCAGTCAATAGCTATGAGAAGATGAAACCTCACAAAGAGTGAATTCCCCACCCATCCTGACTGCCCATTCTGGGCATGGAGGACACAGAACCACCATCCAGAAGAGAAATATTTAAAGGGTTGGCTGTAAAAGGAGTGATCTTGTGATGGTTTCTTTTCCACAGAGACTTCTTGAGGGCTTCCATGTGGAAGACTCACTCACTCTGCTTATATCGTTATCTAATATAAATAAGTTGATTAAGTGACTTGTTTAAATTGCATTTATCACATTCCATCCTTGCTGGAAAACCCTCTTCAAAAATCTAAGTGGCTGGAGCATTTGCAGGGAAGTGTTATACTCACAAGAGTGATAATGAGATAGGTGCAGCTGGGAATCAGGTAAATGAGAACACTTGGCAAAGCTTTTATTCCCTTTCTCCCCCTCTTTTCCTTCTCATGATTAAAAATAAATTAGGCCAGATATTTGTACACCACCAACAGAAGCTTGCTTGCTATGTCTTACAGAGTTCTTTCAGGTTGTAGGTTCTTTTTCATTTCTTTCTCTGCTTCTTTAAATTACTGAGAAATGTTTTCTAACACCTCTTCATGCTATTCCTTTCCTGGGAAGCCTCCACACAGGAACCTCAGCCTTTCCTCAGATGTCACCTACATTTTTTTCTAGATTTTGATCTACACATACACATTTTTATTTCTGCATTGTGGCTGTGGTAGTGGCCTTAAGCAAGTGGAAAACAGCACAGGCTGCTTGTGTGGAGCTTCCCAGGACAAGCTGGGTAGGGCACAGCTTCAGTGCCATTCCCCAGCTCTCCTGGCCCCAGATGGGTGGAGGCAGAAGGCACCAAGAGCATTGAGCACTCAGGCTCCTCTGGGCTGAAGGGACATGCTCTGTGCAGCTCTCCAGCTCAGAAGATAAATGAGAGCAGACTCTGCTAGTCTTCTGAAATCCTTTTGCCCAGAGAGGGGATAAAATTGTTCTCAGCGGTGCCAGAATCAGTGAAATAATGTAAACAAGAATCATGATTCTTCTTGCAGATCCATTGATCCACATGTGTGGTGAGAAAGATTAAGGATGAGTTTCTTGTAAACCCATCACTGATGAGTTTTAACCACCTGGTGCAGGAATAGCTGTTCCATGAGTCATGTACAACACGCACGAACCCTCTCAGCAGCCACAGCCAGAGGCTTGCACAAGCCCCATTCTGCACCACCCCTTTCCTGTGGGTTCTTCCCTGCTTTTAGGCATATTCACTTTGAAAAGATTGATAGGAAGATGAAAATATAAGAAAGAAAAATGGCAACATAAAATTCTGCTTTATGCTTCTTATTTCTTGTTCCTGTTAGTCAGTCTGATCATACCCCCAGCTAAGTGGAGTCTAACTGAACAATAGATCAGCTTGGATGGCAGCTCTGCTGCCACAAACTGCATTTTTCCTTCTAGAAAGGTCCTGTATCAGACTGGTAACAAGATGTCATACAGATGTTAAAAGATCACCCATTAGTAAAAAATACCCCAGAAAAAAGCAATATATTTAGACAGTAACAAAGAAATGCATGCTTAAGAAATCAGCCTGAGAGTTCCCAGGAATATGTTGTTGGGTGTTTGTTTTTTTTTTGGACTAAAATGTGTTGAGCACATTTGCTCACACAGTTGCATCACTGCCCCACCATGATGTCAAGGGGGGACAGTCAGGATTCACTGCAATGAGCATCTGAACCATCACAGAGATGCTCCAGTCACCCAGCCTCTGACAACTGACTGGGGACAGAAGTCCTGAGCAGTGCTGCAGCCCTCACCTGCCAAACAAAGGCAAAACCATCCCCTGGTTACAGGTCACCTCCAGTTCTGTCCACAAGCTTCAAATCTGTGCATCCCAAAATGTTTCCCCAGTCTTTTATCCTGACCTCTAACATGGGAGAGGGACTTGGAGAAAGCACCTGAATGGCCCCAGAAACATTGGAATTGAGTCTGATGGAAGGGTCACAAGGAGGGGACAGTTCAAACTTGTCTCACAGGTCTGCTTGGAAAAGTAGGGCTCTTAAAAATAACCTCTCAGTGCTGCATTACCTAGTGCTGCTGTGGATCATCAGGATATTCCCTCCTGCAGCAACCAAGAAGAAAAATCCAAGTTCTTCATTTGGTCACAGAACTGAGACATTTCTGTTAATCCCAAAAGAAAAGTATGCATTTCAATCCCCAGCTTTAAAGCAAAGAGTTTTATTTTTTCATTTTGAAATATAAAAGTTTTTTTTTACACAAATCTAAAATTATCTTTTAACGTTTTAACAGAAACAACTTCTTTTTTTTTTCTTTATGAAATTTCACCAAATCTAATGCAAAGTCACCACTTTTTTGTGTTTTCTCTGGACTTCTAGTTTACTCTCCTTGAAAAAAATACTGCAGGGCCCTGATAAAATTTAGACTGGGTAATTCCTGTTGTTTTGCTGTAAGAGAACAGTGAGTCAGTGAGTGAGGTGGGTGAGTGAGTGAGTCAGGTGGAAACCCTTGGCAGGAGGAATAGATGGTTCCTGCCCTGGGAAGACATTGAGTCTGTTCTGAGAAGTTTCCAAACAGAGGTGAAGCAGGCAAGGAAATGAATCAAGAGTTTGCAAACAGCAGATGCCATGCAGGAGACAGTGTGAGTCAGCAGACAGGTGAGGCAGGACCTCAGACACATTTCCAGATTGATTTTATGTTTTCCCTGATATTAAAATTCAGAGGAGAGCTCTGTGTAGATGCAAAAAGGCTCCAGACCTTTAGATTTTGAAATGAAGTGTTTGTAGATCGCTGAAGATCCAAATTATGCCAAAATTATGTTATTAAAGTGTAATCATCTTGTTAGCTGCTTAGAACATTTTCTTCATTATCACTTCATTCATACTTATGATGATGAACAGATGGTACCAGTGTCACAACGCAGCATAAATCACTCCCAAATGTTGTTTGAAAACACAGTTGGAAGGTGGTAGGGACATCCTCCTGCTGCTGAGCCTGGCTCACTCTGCTTGCTCTGGGAGGAATTACACAAACCTGCTTTGCCACTTAACCTGCTGGCACCAAAACGTGCCAGTCCTGTGCCAACACAGGTTGTAGTCATACTGAGAACGAAGTTTATTTATTTTTTCAGCAAAAAGTGGTGAATTTAAACCCTGAGGAGCCAAGGAAATGGTGCAATTGACAGCTGGACCTGAGGGGAGCAGGGGGAGTGTCCCACAGCCCAGAGCAGGGCTCAGAGGGCAAACCCAAAGTTCAGGTTTAATCCAGAGACCAGGGCTCTTTCAAAAACAGATCACTGATTCCTGAGGTATCCCACAGATCCTGCACAGTCCTCTCTGCAGCCAGCAGCTGGGGAGGCACAGGGCTCAGCTGGTTTGTGACTTCCCTGGGGTGTTCCCCTCCCTGGTTTGGGCAGGTGCACCTCAGCAGCCAGCAGCAGGAATGGAGGTGCTCAGACAGAACACTCCATAATTTCCCCCAGAATCAGGAAACACACACACACTCCAGACCCCAGTCCCCAAATCCACAGATGGAATGCAAACCCAGAGCACCTAAGCAAACAAAGGGGCACATGCACAAAATCCCCATGGAAGCCAAACAACAGCTACCATAAAGCTACTGAACCCTATTTAAAAAAAAAAACAAAAAACAAAACAAAAAACAAAACCAACCAAACAGAAAACCAAAGGACCAAAAAACACTGTTAACACTTTTCAAACTTATACAATATAGAATTTTTCCACTCCTTCTTCACCCTAATTCTGTTTCTCACCCTCAAGCTGCACCAAACATGGAGCAGAGCCTTTGTTTTCTATGTGTAATCAACATTACCCAGGCCAAAAGGGCAATTTGACCCCTACCTGCAGCACAAAGGGGGGTGAGTTTTGTCACTGTACGAGGTAAGAACCCCCTGCTTAGGTTGTTAAAAGTATTTACATCTCTAATTCCCTTGTATTTCCCTTTGCAAATTTTGTTTCAGCTCTCAGAAGAATTTCCTAGTATAAATCTTTTAGCAGCCACTAGAGGGGAATGTACAACACAGTGAGAAGGGAGAGTGTCATGGCATTACAGTTGCAGCCAGTTTGTTCACTCAGATAAAGCATTTCATGTCATGCTGGATCTTTACAATTTTTAGGAGCTAATTTCACGTTTATCAGGTTCTTTGCTATTTTATTCTTTTCTGTCATATTGATTTCTCTCACCTTCTGCTAGTTTAGTCTAGTTTACATTAAAGTCATGGACTCCTCAGGTGAGAAAAAGATCCTTGCAGACACTTAATTTGATGTTTAATACCCTCATAAGCCCATAAATCATGCATTTGAGAATGTGATCTCCACTGAAACACTGTCCTATTCAAAACTGTTTACAGAGTATAGCAAGTACAGCATTTCTACCCCAGGAGAAATGTTGGTATTTCAGCCTTTCTCTCAATTTAAAACGAGATTAAAAGTAAGATTCAGATTTTTTTTTTCTGGTGTGTGGGATGGAAATTCCACATTAATTCTAGTTCGGAAATGACAAACAGATTCATTTGGGCGTTTCTCTAACAGAATGGAACTTTCAGCACTTTGAAACTGATGGTTTTTTCACTGCAGCCACTGATAAAACAGCCTGAAATGTCCTGTGTTTCTCAGGAACGTGTTTTTTGGGAGCCAGGCACTGGGATCTGCAAGAATGGAGAAGGGACTGGAGCAGCTCTCTAGCAAGGAATGGCTGGGGGAGCTGGGGCTGTTGGGCATGGAGAGGAGACAGCAGGGACCCATCAGTGCACACAAATATCCCATCTCCAGTGGGATAAAACAAGGAGAAACAGGCACAAACTGAGACACAGAATTCCCAGAATCACAGAATCACAAGGTTGGAAGATCCTTCAAGATCAGTGAGTCCAACCCATGCTCTAACACCTCACTTAACCACGGCTCCAAGTGCCACATCCAGTCTTAAACACATCCAGGGATGGTGACTCCACACCTCCCTGGGCAGACCATTCCAGTACTTTATCACTCTTTCATGAAAAACTTTTTCCTAATATCCAACCTAATTTTCTCTTCATGCAGCTTGAGACTGAGAGTTCCATCTGAACGTGAGGAAAAGCTTCTGTACTGTGAGGGGACTGGCCCTGGACCCAGAGAGGCTATGGAGTCTCCTTCTGGACATAATCCTGGAAGTGATCTCCAGAGGTTCCTTCAAACTCCAACCAATCTGTGAATCTGTGATTCAGAATATGCTCCAAGCCAAATGAAACAGTTAATTCCATTTTTTTTTGTGTAAATTGCAAATATTCAGTGAAACAAAAAACTTCCCAATAGAAAATTGTGATCTGGCAGTAAACTGCATTTTTATTAGGGGAGAAAAAATACTCTTAAAAAAAAATATTTATTGTCCTGATAAAATATTCCCAATCATCTCTGGTTATTTGCATCAGAGATTTACATTTCAAATGCATCTTGTTCATGAGCCAAATTTTTGGCAGATAGGAATTAGCAGATTCAAGTCAACAGAAATAGAGAGGTTGACCAAAAAAAAGAAAGGAATGTGCATCTCTACATTTTGAAATGCTCTCTCCTGGTACCATACAGATGGATGCTGAATTAAACTACCTGTTCTGCAAAGAGGCTTTCATCAGAGCACTCGAAGGTCATAGAACTCTATAAAACCCAAAAATCCCCATTCATGCTCTCTAGGAGATGTGGAGCTCCCATGCATTGCTGAAGTTGGCCTCCACCTACAACCCCCTCTAGATTTACCCACTGCAGATTCCTTAAGCCCCAACAAAAAACAAAAAAAAACCAAAAAAATAAAAAAACAAAAAAACCAACCAACCAACAAAAAAACCCACAGAAACTTTGCCAGGCAAATAAAGGCAGATGCTTGACTTTGGACCCTCAGCTTTTACATTCAGAGCTCAGTTTGTGAGGAGATGAAGGCAGAAGTTTCAGATATTTCTCTCAAAAAGGGCAGGTTAAACTAATTATTGGGATTTGCCATATTTTAGGTGTATCTTCTGCTGGGGGCCCAGTGAGGCCCCTCCTGTGTGTGGTGAGTGGCCCCAAAGTTGGACCAAAGCTCTGAATTTGTATTCTGCTGATGCCAGGGAAGCACCATTAGGAGCTGATGGAACAGTGAACACACACTTCTCCAAAATTATCACATTTAGTGTGATTCCCATAATTAAAGCATGAGCCAGCATGGGGAGCCTCTTTCAGTTTACACAGGGAGACTTGGGGTCTCCAGACAGAACAGAGCCAATGTTTCTGAGTAAACTTTGTTAGGAAAACAGATTAAAAACTCTAGAGGTTTAGCTAAATCTTATGCAGGAAAACACCTTGTTACCCTCCTGATTTAGAATCATAATTTAGTGCCAGTGAATAATACATATTAAGTGGTGTCAAATACGCCTTTGTAACAAAGTTTACACAACAAATTTTTTTATCTGAAATGTGCAAAATTAGCTCTTCTCTTTTGATTATTGTTATTTCACTGTGACTAGTTGTGCAGTAGTTGCTACAACCAAGTTTTGATGGCTCATTAATGAGTTGTTTACTGAAAATAGTCAGTTCTCCATATGTAAATTCTTCTGGTTGGACATATTAGCCTTGTCATATGGATGTGCCTCTGACTGGAATATTGCCACATCTAGAATTAGGCTTTAGGTTTCAAACAGTAGAAATAAGCCCCCCTGTATTTCAAGAAAACAGGAAAATACCTCCTTAATATTGGCCCTTTTTAAAAAATCTGCTGTAAACCTTTGTCATTCTGCTGGTGATCATTTATATAAGATGAATGTCAAAGGAGAAAAAACTCCTCCAGTCTGAGATGGATTTACAGCCTCACATTCCTTTTCTTTTCTAGCATTGCCCAAGTATTTCCCTCCATTTTTATTTGTAGGCAGTGGTATTAAAGCTGCAGTTTGCCCTTTCAGGTTGGTAGAGCCAGGGGCAGATGGACACACAGACAGACTGATGTTTAAAGACTGAGACATGGTTACCCTGCAGTTCAGGCCCATGGCTGCTTTTGCTTCATGGTTCCCTCGACCTGTGACCAGGATCAGCCCGGGTTACAACTCCAGGAGTTCAGGTTTTATAATTTGGAAATGTGAGAGCAGTAGGCAGCCTGAAACTCTGACATAAATTGGAGATAACTGCTCCTCTCCCCATTTTCTGTATTGGAATGACATTTTTCTGTCACACTATCACCCATATCTTTGCTTAAATGAAGATGGAATTTGGATTCTTGTAAGCAACATGCCCATGGCAGGGTGTTGTATGTAAACCATCCTTAAGGCACCTTCCAACCCAAACCATTCTGTGAGTCTTTACTTTCTGCTGAGTTTTCTGCCTTGTTGTACCTTCCCCTAAACCCTGTTCCCCTCCATCCCAGCACTCCCCCCTTCTGTCCCAAAGAAAGGAGTGTGTGTTCATCCAGACATCCAGGACTGCATCTTACCTGAACTGAATTACTGTGTGTGAATTCTGTGTGGGCTGAAAGTGAAAATCTAAGCCACATTCCCTTTCTCCTCGCTCTAGGAAAAAAAAAAATCCCAAACAAACCACCCAGATTCTAACAAATTGCTCTGCAGGGATTATTTTACCTTTTTATAACTTAATTTGATTTTACCCCTGACACAATGGACTGTTTTTGACAGTTAAACTTTCCAGTCTGCATGTTCCATATATTTCAATATCCTGCTACCTCTGGCAGGGAAGAGCTAAAATTTCATGCCAGATACTAAAGGTGATGTGCCAGGAGACTTTTCTAAAAATTTGCTTAAAAAATAGAAATAATTACCTCTATCTCCAGCAATACAATTTCCAAAGCAACTACTGGTAATAGTTAGCTAAGCAAGAAATTGGAAAATAAAAAGTGAATATCCCAGTTCCAAGCAATCCCTGCCTGTTGCCTACACAGAAAAATGGAAATTATCTACCAGGAGCTCTGCCACCCTTTCACTCCAAGGCAATGGGTGACAAACTGGGTGACAAAACCTGATCTCTGTGCAGCCCTTGTCCCCCTGCTTGTCCCATGTTGTTGTGCTGTGAGTTGCCTCCAATGTTCTCACCCTCCAAAGGACAGGGCTAAAAGAAAGTTTTGAGATGGTCCTATCAAGAGGTCTGGGAAGGAATGGATCTGGATGTGGAGATTATGACAATCATGGCTCATTCTTTGGAAGAAATACAATCTGGACAGGCTGAGGTCACGACTATGGTGGGCAGTGAGTGATTGCCACACTTTAAATTCAAATGCTCAATATTTCACATGCAGCAATTGAAAAAAAAAAAAAAAAATCCCCATGATTTCACAAATAAGTTGTCTGGCTGTTTCACAGATGGTGCTAGAAAGGAGACATTGAAATATTTTGCCTAATGCAATTGCATTACCAGAAATTTTAAGAACATCCCATCTCAATTTACTCCTGCCTCTCGGATAGAACTCTTCCCTTAGTTATTTGAAACTAGTTTATTCAGGTATGCAGTGACTCTGAGACATTTGCACAGCAATGTCAGATGTTATCTGGGAAATAAGTAGTACATTTGCAGGCTCTGAAAGTAATTTTTGATGACACCCTTAAATCAACTTCATGGTCAGTTTTCTCATTTTGAGCAAGAACTGGGATCCCATTGTGATAACTGAAAGCTGCATGTTACTTGATCTACAGTAATGTGGAATAATTACGAGTCCATTGCACTTCATTACACTACTGTAATAGGCAGCAGGTCAGTGTTTGAGCTACAGCTGCTCTGAAAATTGAGCTGACACTGATACTATGGTAGAAGTGATAGCAAAAGGCTCTCATGCAAATTGCTGAAATTAGCTTCCACTCAATGGGTTTTGAAATGCAATACATGGCTCTGATCCGGACACCTGGTTTTGACTAACATTTTTTATCTTGGATACAATGGGATGGTCATGAAATAAATTAATTGTTCCATGCAATCTGCCTTATAAAAGGTCACTGAAATGCCAGAGGATTCTAAATACCACAGGACTGCTGGACTCTGACTAATAACATTCCCCAACACGTCACTGAAAATTATCTGATGGTGGTTTTATTCAATTCAGATGATTCTCACAATCATTTGCAAGCATTCTGCTCCAATATTCACAGGACATTTTATTGCATAAGACACTGCAACTTTTTATCAATCTGCCTAATTTGTCAAGCCTTCAGGAGAGGGCAGTAGGCAGAGGCTATGAATAATGAGGTGCTTTCCTTTCCCAGCCAGCTGGAATCTATGGATTCAGAATCTATGGATTCAGAAGGATCCCTTGTGCAGTCTGTCTTTTAGTGAGGCATGAAATGATCCTCATTTCAAGTCAAATATTCCTACAAGACCTCCCAAGAGCACTCAGGCTAACACACCACTGAAACACTACTTACTGCTATTCAAAAATAGATGTGGGTGTTAAGGAAAGTGAAATATTTCTCCTCTGAAACATTAATGTAATGAAACCATCATTTTCAGTAAGTTTATTTCTGCTGAAAAACAGTTGTCCAAGCAGACATACCATACCCACACTCTGGGAAATGCTTATCAATGCATGCATTAAGAAAAAGAAATTTGACATGTGGAGAAAGAAATATTGTCATATCTCTAGAGTTTTTATAGAAAGATGTATATATATATATATATATATATATATATATATATATATATATATATATAATTTATAGATGTAAATATTTTCTTTACTGCAGCCTGCCCAGCCACATTGGACTGGTGTGTGCTCCATCCTGCCCCTGAACAGCCTTGGATCACTTTGGGGGATCCCCAGCTGGCACCTCCCTTTCTTCTGAGCTAAGACACTGCAGTGCCTGCTCTGTTTCTGCCTCTGGCATTTGGTGTTCAGTGTGATTGACACAGGCTTCTCTTTCCTAAAAAATCCCTGAAATCAGAGGGAATCCCTTGTCAGCTGCCAGCACATCTTTAAAGAATAGCCATGCTGCTTTTTATATGAGGTGAAATAATTTAAAATGCTGAAAATATTCCCTTATTATTTGTATTTTCCAGCTCCAATATGTAGACAAAGGGATATTGTGAACACATACACAGACATCTGAAATCTTACCCCATTAATGCACTGTGCAATGCCTTTAGATTGTGCACTTGTCTGTATCTTTCCCAACCTCCTGGGGGATTATTCCTAGAATTGACTACCACTGTTTGTTTGAACTGTTTATAAATTAATAAAAAAATCAATACCTGGTTGTAAATGCCAGCTAATCACAAATAGCTTTGTACAAATTAGAGCAGGGATATAAGAAGAAAGTAAATGGACAATGCCTGTGAGGGTGAAAAAGTCAACACTCAAAGTTCATCTGCTACCTGAATGATTCCAGAGACATTCAGCCTATTCCTGTGGTTTTGTTATTCATGAGAAATGGGAGAGGAGGAGGAGAGCTAAGCAAACACAGCCCATGCTGGATGGGCAATGAATACAAAGAGTGGCTAAGCCATGAGAGTAGGAACTCTGGCAGGGACAATTGGAATGCTGGAAAATTCATCATCTGGATTTCAAATTGGAAAAAAAATATTTTCTAACAAATAATTTCTGGATTGATACCTGGGAAGGAATTACCTGCCAGATTCAGACCCATTGCTTTTCTACCTCAGGAAACACTTTTGAGGTTTATTTTCCTGTGATAACTGATGTAGCTGTGCTGGCCAGGAGGTGGGATTGGCACTGTGCAATGACAGCACCAGCAATATGGTGCAGCAAGGAGTACAGGGGACTAAAATACCAATACAATTTCAATGCTGTAAAGCAAAGTAACCCTGTATAGACATCCTCTGTGTCTAAAAAACCTATTTCCTGCTTAGAGTTTTGTGAGGTTTCTGTTTGGCAAAAGCATTTTTTCCCCAGTACAAATACCTGCTGAAAACGCTTTTTTTTTCTTTTTTTTTTTTTTTCCACTTGCCAGACAAGAGTTGTATTCATATTAATTTTTATGATTGATGCAGATGTATACTCTAAAAACCCTTTAAAAAGCATTTTGTTTGGTTGGTTGGTTTTGGTTGGCATTTGTTTTGTTTGGGCTTTTGTTTGGTTGATGTTGTGGTTTTTTTGTGGTGCTTCCATAAGGGTAAAGTCCTGTCTGAACTGCTCTGGGAGCCCCTGAGCAAGACTTGCAGGAAACTTCAGTTCACCTGCTTTAGGCTGTGAAAAGCAGTTGCAAAAGCAGATTACAGCATCCAGAGAAGACCCTGTAAGCACATCCCAAAACTTGCTGTTTTGGATAAATTGCTGTTTCCATGCACTCCTTTTCCTGCACATCCTTTCAGTGTGTTTGTTCTCATTTCAAATTACCAATTGAGCCTTTCATCTACAATAGGAGGGACATTACCAAGGCATTAGTAGTTAAGCTGCTTTGTTAATTACAGCCAGGCTCCTCTTTTCCCTGCCTGTCAGTTGAGCAGCACCGACGGTGCCAAGTGGGTCTGCACTTGCTCTGCAGCTCGTGTCCACACAAATCTCTCTGCCTGAGCTTTCCAGGTCCCCAGTGCAGGCAGAGGAGCTGCCAAGGTCACCACTGGCTGGTCACAGAGGTCACACAGCAGAGCAGCATCTCCAGGCTGAGCTCAGCATCCATTCACATGGAAATCACTGGAAAGTTGTGTCTGTGTCACCATTCTCAGCTCTACACATCCTGCTGTGTACATCCTGAACCCACAAGGGGCATGATTTTATTTCCTGTGTGGTTCTCTATGTCTTTCCTCATCATATCCAGTTAATTGTTTTGGCTGGGGTCTGTTTTTAAGCTGATATTTCTGCAAAACTACTCGTTATAACCTAACACTGCTCCTCATGCTTGAAGACAAGCAGGACTTCATTTCAGTACATGCACAATTCAGGATTTTTCCATGTTCATCACAATGCATTTACCTACATCAAATTTCAAATTTCAGTTCTCTTCCCCTAACACTCAAGAAGTTGATAAGGCCCTTTTTCAGGTTTTCACAATTAACCTGCATGTTTACTATCCTGGATAATCTAAGGATCCTCAGAAGATTTCACTAAGAGAATTGGTTTATTGGTGACTGTTGAATTTTGCATGGTAGTGCCATCTCCAGTATTTAGAAGCAAAAATAGGGAAACACAATCCTAAATGATGATATTGCTATCACTGTGAATCTCTTTCAAAAGATCAGATACAGTCTACAGACAGTTGCATTGTTTATATTTTTAAAGAAAGCTCACATTAAAAAAAAAAAAAAAAAAAGAACAAACTCTAATCTTTCGGGGCCAAATGATAGCTAAGGAAAAAAACAAAGCCAATTTATTTTTCCCTTCTGTAATTCTGTTTGTGAATAGAATGTAAATCAAGTTAGCTGGATAATTTGCTAAAACCCATGGATGCAATAATTCTTATGTTGTTCTAACAGAGAAAGAAAGTAGAAAATGTTACAGGGAGAGACAATATGCAATTATGTAGGAATACTAACACCCTAAGGGACAAATTACCAACAATGACAGTAAAATACTGCAGATTTCTCTTTGTGCTACAGTATAATTGACTTATACTTTAACAAGAAGAAACAGCTTAGCTTTGGAGAAAAATTTAAAAACAAAAGCTATGAATTTGCTCCAAAGTATACAGTCACTTTGGGTTTTTTCCTTTGCTTTACCTGTGATACTGACTGCATTCTTTCATTTTTAATTTACATATGTAACTTTATTTCAGAAGACATAATTTTTTTTTATCTGTTCAAGAAATCATTAATCTTTCTTAATGGTATTAATTATGCAACTTCAATTACTTAATCAAACTTAGTCAATACATTCAATGTAAACACTTTTAAAATCACATGTGGGAAGCCTCCTTTGTTGTTAAGTGAAGGAGAAATAAATCTTTCTCTAATGACTCACATGAGCTGAGCCTCAAGGGGCTGCTCCCATCCATCAACACTACACCTTGTAGAATCTGCTGTGTGGTGTGGCAGAGCAGGAGCTGATGTAACCTGATAAGCAGCAATCTGCAAACACCAATCTTGGGACAGAATAAGAACCTTAATTTGAGTTTTATTGTTAAGTCAAAGTTGGCTCCTCAGCACCCAAGGTACTTTTTGAGTTGTATTTGCAAGGTCAATGTGATTGTTCAGATTCCCTCCACCTTGCTGCATAAATGCTCTGATTTCCTAATTTTTGTAGGGTAAAGAAGTTGAGTTGTTTGTTCATAAACTAGTTTACATTTTATGTTTAGAGGTGTGATACTTCTATAGGCACAGGATGTCAGCATGAGTAAGGCCTCCAAAAATGCTTAAAATAGGCAGCACTGGCAAAGACAGAGCAGTTTTGCTCACAAATCAGTTTACAGAGTATCTTGGAATGCCTTGAGTTGGTAAAGAACCAATAAACAGAGCAACAGGTTCACAGCAGAGCCAGGTTTGCCTTTTCTGTCTCTGATATTTTCAAGGACACTCCCTTTCTACAGGATGGAAGAAGAAAGGCAAACATATTTTACACTGTTAAAGACAATTAAGTTCAAATTAAATAGAAAGGTTTTGAACTGCAAAATTGGTAACTGCATTATGTAATATCCAGAAGAAAAGGGAAATTAGCAGGGCTTAGCCTAACCTGGGGAGGAACAAACTGTTGAATGTAGCACTATGTTGATAACGAGGCACACTCCCTCCCAGGAGTCCTTGTATTAATTAATGCTCTTTCCTGACTGATCACCCTGACACTCCTGATCACCATCATGGAGGAGAAAAACGTTTGAGCCAAACATCCCTCTGAATTATAGTCTGTCAGCAAAATTTTCAGGAGAAAGCTGTTGATGGTAACTCATCTGGAGAGAAGTCCTACAAGAGACAGAGCTGCTGCAGACACATCCTGTGTAGGATTATTGTGGAAGGCACTGAACCTCAGAGCACACCAAGTGCCAACAGAGGAGACCCAGGGTCCATCGAAGCTGCTCCTCTGTTCTCAGCACTGGCCTTTAGCCTTGCTCAGGGGACAGTGAACTTCCTTTTGCTACATCTCACACAGCTAACAGTTCATTCTGAAGGCTCCACACTCCCTTTCTCCTGTACAGTCACAATGAGTTGGTGGTAATTCCCAGTCTACTGCAGCTGAGAAATATTCATTGACACTGCAGTTTCAGATGAAACTGTAAATAAAGTACAAGAAAGCAGTGACCAGATGTATGTGAGACCTGAATTGACAAGGACTCTGTCCTACTTGACTTAAACCATCAATCACACCTGATCCCAGACCTCCCAGTTTCTCCCTCATAAATCCTTAGGGATTGTTCTACTGACTTCCACAGCCAGAGCAACTGGAAAAATATTTCAAATCTCAAGATGCCAGCTGTAGAGCATCCCATGCTCTACAAATACTCCCAAATTGCACCCCAATAACTCTGCTAGAGCCTTGCACAGACAGAAGGTACTTTGTCCTGCTCACAGTTATGACATTACTGTGCAATGTACACCCAGGGTGGCTCCAGAGTAACAAAGCTTTGAAATTCTATCAGAAATTTGGTTGTACATCTGTAGCTACGAGTGCTCTGAACACTGAAACAGCTTACCTGCTCTCTGAGGAGAGAGTTAGAGTTTGGAAATTAATTTAATTTCTTCACTTTCCCCCACCAAGGCTTTTAATGGGCTGGGGAGGCTGGAAGAGATCTGACAGAGACAAGAGGTGAGCAAACTCAGCTGCTGTGGTCTATGAGGACACCAAGCATTTTCTCCCCTGGCTTGCCTACCCAGTTTAGTCAATAAGCTCTTCCTCAGGCATGGAGAAAGAGAGATCACAGCCTGATAGCAGCAGACACAGCATCTGAGAGCAGATTAGAGGCAAGACGAAAGTGATAGAGGTGACTTCTTCAGAGCATAAGTAGCTCTCCTGTAACACTTAAGCCCTTATCAGGTTCAGGTACCTTCTCTCTGCCTTTGACCTTAAGCCCCAGTGAGATAAGATTTGGTGACTGTCCCCACAGCTAAGCAGGATGTTTACCTGTTACATTACATATGCACTGCATATGCATCCTCTGGAGCTCAAAATGATTATACAAATGCTAATAATCAATTAAAGTCTCACAAGTCCTGAGATTAGGAAGGGTTATTATCTTCATTTTACAGATAGGAGAAGAAAAGCTTTGAAAGGTTACGTGATTTTTTCCAGAGGTCACGTGGGCTGTGATATACAGAGGGCTCCTGAGTATCCAGGCTCTCATAGGGACTCCCACACTTCAGTGTTAAAGGCCTGGGACAAACTCTGATCAGGAGTTGAACTGATCTCTTAATATGCTGTGCACCCCGCTGTAAGTCAGGAGATTAATGCTGATTTAGTTATATCCAAAGTGTTTAGTACCATTTCGTAGTCTAACACTGATGATGAGTGTCTGAAACTTCTGTTTTTCCATCCTCTTACTTTTGTGAGACATTAAAATCTCCTTACCACCTGGTTAAACTGGCAAATATCAGCTTAAACACCTGTGTTCCTGATACATCTATTAATATCACAGCATGCAGCACATGCCAGGTGCATTACTTTGAGAGGCTTGGGATTGGGATTCAGTCTAAAATGATGCTGGTCTCATTAAGAACCATGTTTTCCTCTTTCTCACCGTGTTCCTCTAATCTTCTTACAAGGCAAACAAGCCAGGTGTTTTCTGAGTACTTGTGAAAATACTGTACTTTGAATTTAGCTTCAGATGTTCCTAGAGTTTTGTGCAATTATGTTATTGTTTGTGTGATGCCCAGTTTGAAAGGGCCACCTGAGAATAAAATACTGCTCTTTCCCTCCTTCACATAACCTAAAGAGTAATAGTATTTTATTTTTCATAAATCATTTCAAACACACAGAGCAGTAGTGCAGACTTTGGTTACATCTTAAGAATTATTTTTCAATATATACAAGCTTTACTTTCATAAAAAAGGCAAATTAGTTTTAAGGGAAATATGCAAAGAGTTCGAGGTGGGAAGGAGTTATGTGGCAAACAAAGCTTATGTGAGTGACTTGTCACTCCAGAATGAAGTTAAAGGCTGCCCAAAAGTTGTGTGAACACAGCACTAAGTCTCTCATTTTAGAAACATTGTTGGATAACAGGAGCAGATTCCAGACTAATACAGCTGCACACCCCTCTATCACACAGCCACCAATTCCTAGCAAATTCTGCAATATAGTGACAGTAATGGAAAGCAAAATGATCTCTAAATAATGGTTTAAGATGGTTACTTGATAAAGGGCACTGCAATAATTATGATCAATGGAGCATGGATTCAATATATATTGCCCATTTAGATGAACCAGATTAGCTTAACAGCTTTCTTTAATGTTCTGAGTGTTTGGTGGGTGTGTGTGGTTGTGCATGTGTATATGAGAGGGACAGCACTGCACATTTTTGGTGTTTTCCTCATTACTTCAAATTTATCAATGCAGCTGAGCACCTTGCTGCATGGAAAGTTAAACTACCAGTTGCAAAGACAAAGTATCAAGAGTTGTATGTAGGGGTTTTGTTGTTTTTTTTTTTTTTTCTTTTTTTTCATGGATCCAATAATTTTGTGCTCTTACTGGCAATAATTGCAGGAATAGTATTTTTTTCTTTTAACAACACACACACACACAGAAAGAAAGGGAGTGAAAAAAATGTGCAGCTGGACTAAATGCCTCTTGGTTCCTGCAGACATACTGAAACCCAGTGAAGGTTTGAGAAGAAACAGAGGCAGTGATGGGCTCTGACTCATGCAGGGAGGCACTGCAGATTCCAAAGTTTCTAGGAATTGTATTTCTTCATAAAATAGAAGTTTCTGAACTAAAACTCACTGCTGATTTTCAAGCCCAAAAGGAGAGGTTAAATAGGACAGTTCCACTGCCTGAATATTTTGCCCTCTAAATTTCCATGGATGGTCATCCATGGGCTGCAGCATTCCAGGGGCTGAGAGTGGGGCTGGATCATGAGGCAGGATATGCTTTTTATGCTGAACATAATATAGTGCACAAGCCCTTTCTGCTGCTCACATTGGAGGAATGGCTCTCACATTTTAAGAAGGTGCAGAACAATTTTTCCATAATTTTCCTTGAGAAACTGAGGCACAAGAGGGATAAAATTTTACCAGAAACATGCAGGAACTGTTTTTGCTGGAAACAGATGGCTGAGTTCCCACTTTCAGTCTCATGCTAACCACTGGCATATGCTGCCTCTCATTATGCAATGAAATAACTATCAGATGAGGTTTGGTTCCACACTGAACAACGACATAATTTTTGTGTCCTAGCTTTGACAAATTTAGGGCTGTATTTTGACAGAGCACAGAAGTACAATGGCAGATGTCACAGTCTCTATTAGACCTCAGCAATTAAAGAAGGAAAGCTATTTTTGAATTGTAAACTGAAGGCAAAATCTAATTATGAACGCTCCTAAATGTATATATGAAATAAAAGCCAAACAAAAAAAAAAATTATTTTTCATGTAGATCAGTTCAAGGATGGTGACAGAGGACCAACATAGTGATTTTATTTCAGAGGTACTACAGCATAGGGTTTGGATGAACCCTGAATTTAAGGAATATGGTTTGGCAGAAGCCCCTCATGGCATTCATTCCAGAATAATGGACAAAGCAAATGAACATGAAATGCAATGCTTTAACTGCAGCACCACACACTGGCTCTGTTGTGTGAAAAAACCATGGCAATTGGTGAAATGATAGTAATGTGTGATATACAAATATTTTGGGTGAAATATATAATCAGTTAATTGGTTTATTAAATTATAAAACTTTTGTTTGCCTGAAAGAGCAATAAAACTAACTGACTAAATGAATATTCGCCCCTTTGAAGACTTCTTACATTAATTATGTTTATGCATCACTTGCAGCAGTAATGTTAGACAAAGGAAGCTTTATCTTTATATGCCATAGCTACATTGTATTGTGGTACAAATGATGGCACCGACTTTGTGTCTACATAATTACTGAAATCTTATCCCTTTTGTGTTTGCACATCATTTTCAGTTTTTTGGAATAGTTAAACTCCATTTTACTTTTTAATAACATTTTAGAAATCATTCTGATTCAGGTAAACAGAATTTGATTGCTTTGATGGATTGAAAATGGTTAGCTCAGCCAGAGCTTATTTGATTTGTTTCTTCAGGGATTACAAAGAATAGGATTTTATCTATGAACTGACAAAAGAGGCAATCTCTGCATTTTTGCCTATGAAATAGGAGATCCACTAAGCCATTGCTCCTTCACATAGTAAATGTATTAGTCACGGGGTTGCTTTTTATTCATTTTCAAAGTTTTTATTCCGCATTGTATGGGGTGTCAAGCTCCTTTGTTCTTAAAAAAAATTAATCTGGAAAAATAATACTGTCAAATGGAGTCTGGGGGAGATGCAGTAGCCCATTAGATTTAAAGCAGATTTTAAAAACAAACAAACTCTTTGTCACCAGTGACGGACATCTCAGACAAATGCTCTTCAGCTAATGCCATGGATTTGAAAGCCTGAAGTACCTGAATGCTGATTACCTGGCAAAGTTCAGGCTGAGACTTCTCCTGTGGCTCTCCCAGGAGCTCAGTCCTGACCCAGTCAGATTATGTGGTTTTCCTGGTACTGCTCTTCATTTTATCCTGTGTGACATGACATTTGCAAAGCAGACAGCAGCAAGAAAATGTCAATATACGTTACAGAGATGATACAAGACACCCTGAATAATGTGTTTGGAATTGTTCTTTCACTGGCTGGTGGATTCACTGAGTCTCTTCAGAGGTGCTGCAGATGCCTGGGGCCTTGTGCCTGCTGGGTTTGGTTCATGGTGAAGAGATTGTAGCTTGACACACAGAAAAACACTGATTTTTTTCAGGGAATTTGTAATTTACAAGCTCAGTGTTTGTCTCACACTAGGAAAAAATGGTCTGCAGGCATGTATTGTAGGATGCAAGCTAAACACACTTCTGTTCAATAACTCCTGATTTTTTTCAGTCTTTCTCCCTTTATTTGTGTTTGGGCTTGCAAAGAGAGAGATGTTTTATCCCTCAATGTGTAAAATGTTTAAGCACAAATTTGGTATTCAATAAGAATTACCCACTTGCTTAAAACAGAAGTTTCTGCAGTCTGGGACCTTGTCTCCTGACTGCTTCCAGATTTCATCCTCGTGCTCTGACTGTTGGAACACAGCAGGATTTCCTGTGTGCACTTAAAAGTTCCATTAACTTCTGCATCCTACACAGTCAACCCTGAAAAAAGTCCTTTAACAGTAATAACTTGCTGTTCCTTCTGAAAATTCCCATTTACACCCAGACATTATGGGAAATGTACAGAATATAGCATCTGTATTATCCCTGTTAAGTGTGAGGTTTCAGATTTGCTCTGTAAGATTTAACAGGCAGTTTTCAAGTGCCCCAGATCAGAAGAACAGACAGTGAAAATCAGGTTTGATCCATTTTCTCCTTTGGTTTGCACTACCTGGAGATTTGGCCCAGCATGGGGTTGTTTCTCTGCCTTTTAATACACAAATCTAGGATGGGCTACTGATTTTGTTAACTCAGGTTCTGGTAACTCAGGGTCTGGAGGAAAGTTTTGAGGAATATGCACAGAGCTGCTCCAGGAAATCTCAGCTGTACCAACTATCCCTGGGCAACTTCTTGCATCCTAACACCCCCAGAGATGGCACAGGATGGTGAGTGCTTCAGAAAAAAATGCAGAGTCCCAACACACCCAAGGTTGTAATTCTGTTTTATTTCAGTTAAACAGGAATGCTCTCTTGCAATGGTTAAACATAAATAATGTTTTTTTTTTTGGTTTTTTTTTTTTTTTAGATCAATACTCATTCTTGTGCTTACAGAAGAGAGAATTGTTTTTTATATACCACATTTTTATAATTAGGTGCCCTTTTTTTTGCTGATTTATGACTTATTTTAGCTTTAACTAGTCCGTGTTTCTGACGGCAAAAAAGATAATCCTTGCTTCCAAGTGAGCTTCAAAGAAATGCTGATTATCTGCTGGGGCTGATCCCGAGCCCTGGCAGCAGAAATCTGGAGGAGGAAAACAATGTGCTGATTAAAATTATTGAAAACCTCCTCAGGTCACTGGGGTAGCACTCAGAGCCCTTAACAGCCTCCCTGGCACTGAACTTCTCCCAAAGCTGCTGGTCAGGCTTTGTCTCCCCCGTTTTTGCCACGATTTGGGGAAGGCAGCTGCCAACCCTGTGCTGTCAGCAGCACCTCTGCCATCCTCCCCTTCTCCCATCCACAGGCAGTTTGGGATGCCCCAGGAAGGAGTTAAAGCAGCTGCCCTTTCAAAGCAACAGCACTTTCTGCTGTTTTACAAGGCCAGGTGAGCTCATTCATGAACATCAGACAGTTCTTTGCCAGCTCTGAACTCCCTCTGCCTTAACCTGAGATCTGAGTTGCAAACGTCTTGGGCTTAATCCTGTATTTAATTAAGTGAAGGTCAGGAGGAGGGTCAACTAGACTACTGAACTTAATCCAAGACCCACAGGTTATACAATAGCTGCTTTGGGGAGGTATAATTGTAGATAGGAATTGAGACAAGAAAAGACAATATAATTGAACAAGTTATACGATAAAGGAGGAGGGGGAAAGCAGGATTAATTTTTTTTTCAGACTGTGTGGCACTGGATGTATTTTTAAGAATAGCCACTAGATAGCAGAACAGGCATGATGCTCTCAGAGTTCCCTGGGCCAAATGCAAGACAAACAGTGACTTGGTCCCAACAAATAGAGTGTGTGACTGTCCAGGTGGGACCACTGTTTCACAGGAGAGAAGGATTTTTGAGATGCTATTCCATTATGCTGCTTCCTGCTTCTCTGATCTTTGAGCACTTTTCTTCCAGCACGCTGAAAAGGGAGCTAATTTCCTGAACAAGCAATCAACCCTGACTTTTGTTCTAGGGAATACTTTATGAGTGAGCTGATCATTTGCTGAGGTCAGGGAGCTGGAAGTCAGCCACAAAAATGGTCTTGTATTCAGACTTAGAGAGAAAACATCTTTAAACAGCTGGGTACAGAGAACTGAAGTGGGTTCCCCCCTAGCTGCATCTCTGATAAAAAATAAATAATTTATTGAAGCAATAAAATCTGCAATAGCATTGCATGGGACATCTCAGTCTTGCTATGGAAATTTCATCCATGACATTGCTGAGTTTGAAGCTGTGCAAACACTCTCCTTCAAGACTCAAGTTACAAAAATCTTTTCTAGATCAAAACATTTTTGAGCATTGACTGGTGTACTCATCCAGCCCCCCAAGCAGGTCTTCAGGAGAGAGTTGAAGCACTTCTCTAAGTCAGAGGGATAAAAAAGCAGCCAGAGCTTTTCCAGTGCTCCAGGCTTTGCACTGCACTGCAGCATCCTCCTGTGATGACTCAAACCCTCATCTCCAATTCCTGTGCAGCCAGACCTGCTTGGGAAAGTCTAGAACTCAATTATGTAAAAACATTCCAAGATACCAATAGTAATTGATCCTCATTATGGATTCAATTTGTCTGCAATTGTTTTAACTAAATAAGGGAGCTGGTTTTCAGTTACAGCAGATGAGGGAAGGGGGCGTGAAGACTTAAACAAGGATACACTTTCCAACTCACTGCCTCAAGGGGAAAACAAGATTTTTCCAGAAAAAATAATGTTTTAAAGTAATTAGCTCCTGAGCTATTTTCAGCCCTGCTGTGAATTTTTATGACAGTGCTGTTAGACTGCTGAAAATATGGTTTCCTATTTTATCTTCCAGAATTTTAACTTTGATGTGCAAGTAGTATTGAGGAGAAGGAGCTAATTATGTATCTGTAGCCATATATACACATGCATATATGTCCCCAGATATTTTAACCTGTCTCTTGCAAGAACTGAACCTCTTGTGCTCAGTGAAAGAAAGAAAATTGCACTGCACTTTAATATTTTATGTGTCTAAAAATGAAAATTAAAAAAAATAAGGAAGATAATCTTGTTTCAAATGAGCTGTTCAGTGAATAAGGGACCTGGTGGATCTCAGAGAATCAGTTTTCAATGCCCTCCCATTGTCTGACTTTATTTGCTGTCTCAACCTCAACCTCCTGGTTTGCAAATTGGGGATAATAATGCTGAACTCATTTGCAAAATGCTTGACAGTGGAGCTGGAATAAGACCAAATGCTCTTAGTTGATATGAATCATGTAATTCTATCTAAAAAGAAAAAAAATATTGTGCTGGACCCTCTTGGGTCCCCAGTGCCCTCAGTGCTGAGCTGCAGACACTTTGCCAAAAAGTGTCTGTCGCCGACATGACACGTTCTGAGCCCCTGTGCCAAAATCCAAAATCTCACCTTGTCTCTGCAGGGTCACTGACAATGCTCAGACATCCCCAGCCCCTGCCCCTGTCCCTTTCCACAGCCTGAACCCCAAAGGAACCATCCTGCAGGCAGAGTGGGGATGAGGAGCTGTGTCACATTCAGTGACACCTGGCTGAAAGCTTTGAAGGAACAGCAGGGGTAAATACAAGAACAGGATTTTTATTTTTTTTAATAAGCCAACAGTCCAATTAAACAAACAAGAACAGTATTTCTTTTTTAATAAGCCAACAGTCCAATTAAATAAACAAACAAGTGGAGCAGCCACAGCAGAGCCTCCCTCCTCAGATCACAGCTCTCCCTGTCCATACTCACCCCCTCATAGGAACTATCAGCCTGTAGTGACACCAGGAATCTCCAGCCTGAATGAGAGAACAGTAAGGAGGAATTAATACTGTCCTGCCTGTGTAATTAGAGAAGCTGATGCATGAATCATTGTTATAACGAGTTTAATTATAAACATGATTAAATAGGCAATTAATGTGTATTCTGCCCCGGATAAACAGAATTAAATTCCTGCAATATTAACATCTTCCACAAGGTTTGTTATTAGATTGCTGCAAGTCCTGTGTTACAGGAACATTTTCATGCCCTTTGTTTGTTGCCAACCAACACCATTTCTTGTGTTGATGTAAAGGACAAAATTTGCCACTCCTCTAAACTGCCAGGGTGTCTGTGCATTTTTAAAAATCTGTCACAAAAATAAGTCACAGGCAGGGCAGGCTTTCCAAACTTACCTAGTGACAACTCACCCCAGCTACAACTGGTGAAGAACAGAAATTAACATTGAGTCCTAGGCAGGAGGATTTTTTTAGTGGATATATTTTATTTCCTGGCAAGTGTATCAATATAGAAAGATACATTCAATATAAAGGCAGTCTTTTATCTGAGTAGCTTCAGAAAATGGTATAAACATATGAGCAGCTTTTTCTGTTTCATGATTAGTGATTTAAGAGTGTTGAGGAGACAGAGAAAATGCTGAATGTCCATCTGTCTCTCTGAAAAGCAGGTCCTGTGAAAAACCTCCACTAAGCAAAATCTCGAACTGGTTTTAAGATAGTTATAGCTCTGTTTTCAGATTAACAAACAGGTAACAAGAAATTGTTTGAAACTGGTTATCAGCTCCAAAGGGATTTAAGCATATTTTTCAGCAGCACAGTTCCTGTCCATTTTTACTTTGATTTTTCTTGAGAATATAAATTATGTTTTCCCAAGTTTCTAAAAAATTTATAATTCCATACATTGTCTCATGCTTCCTGGCCAAATGGAATGGGATTTCACACCAGTGACTGATTTAAAGGTCACAAATAAATGTGTAGGGGAGCTACACATATTGTTCATTGGTCCTATTTGAAGCCCACATCCTCCTTAAATGCAAAATTTTGGGGACAGTTGCTAAAAAAGAGGAAGATGTTGCAGTAACATTTAGCTGTAATATCACATCCAGTGTTATTATTCCTGACTGTTGAGATAACCTAGATTCTTTCACTGCATTTCTTTGTAATTGCCCTGTGAATCCAGAAAGGATCCAAAATAAATTGATATACCAGCCATATGCATAAATCTGTGTCAGCAGAAATTGATTCAGCAAATTTTCTGCAGTAGTGAAGCCAGCCTCACCACCCCTGCACATTGTTCATTGTATGCTCAGCTTTTGGAAAATAAGCAGCATTTATAGAAGGCTGTTATGCTGTGCAGTAAACATCTTCAGCAGTGATGGAATAAGCAAGCAGCTGGTTTATGGAGTCTAGGGAAAATCTCCATTTGGATAAGAAATTGCCACAGGTAATTTCAGCTCTGCACTGCCACTGTCCCTTCCTCTTTCATGAGCGAGGCAATCTTCGTCTAATATAGCATGGCATTCACATCTCACACGACACATAATGATGCTCACACCACCAGAAAATGTGTGTCTCTGTTTGCAGCTGCTAGTGATGCTGCAGCATGGAAATCCTCAGCTGGATGACACAGGCAAATCCCAGCTTTCTCCCCAATCAAGGTGAGGGCCAGATGCAACTTTGCTGATCAATTGGCTCTGTCAGTCAGTTGGGCTTGACTGGAGAGCCCATCCCAGCAGGGAGATTTGTGCTGGCCACTTGAAAGGAGGGCAGGCAATATCCTGATTGATGCAGTGTTTTGGAATTTTGGATTTCAGGCACAGAGTATTCTCCTGCCCTCACTGGGGGACTCCAGAGGGATGCTGTTATTAGCCCTGGGCTAATTAATGCGTGTGGGAAATAGAAAAGGTGTAAAACCCTCAGAAAGTTGTGTGGAAACAAATCTCAGGATGAAGAAATGCAAGAATGCTGAAGATGCAAGGACAAGAAACAACAGGGCTGTGAGCTGTGTAGAAAACCCAACAAGTGCTCCAGCATGGTGCAAAGTCCCTGGCTGGTCCCTGCTGGGGCTCAGGCAAGCAGCATTTACTGCTGGAGTGGCCCTGCAGTGTGCCAGATTTATACCAGTGAAGGCTACAGGCACACATTGTGTGTGGAAAGGAGGTGACATGCTGAGATATCCCCCACAGCAGCACAGCCCTGGCTCAGGAGGAAGCTGCCTCCTGCACATCCCACGTGTGCTCAGCACAGCTTCAGCTTTCTGCTATCAACAGAGCATCGACTTGTCCTGGGCCAGCAGCACCTCCCAAAGAGCAGGGAGGGATTCCAGAATTCCCCAGGACACAAGCACACAGAAAGGCCAGCTGAATCCCCAAATATGCTTTTCCTCAAACCCAACAGGTGTACTTTTCTTTCTCTTATTTCTAATTGAACTTCTTGGCATCCTAGTCAATGCTCCTTAGTGTATTTTGGAAAACAATAAATCCTGGTAACATGAGACCTTGCTGCAGTATTTCACTGTTAAATCTTTGCTGAGATTTGGGAAGAGTGTCCTGGGGTTTGTGTGCTGAATTATGGGGTGTGTGGATGAATGATTTTCCTCCCTTCACTTTTTCCATCACAGAATCAGCACACAGGGAAATATCTGATGAGTCAGATTCCTACTGTGTCTGCATTTCAATGTGTATTTCAAATGCATTTAAATTTTTCCTTGAAAGTAAATTATTATTTCCAAGTAGAGAACACTGATACTTTATTTTGCAGGGCTAATCAATATTTGATTTTGTTCAAGTTTTAATGTTGACAATAGTGTGTTTTCTCCTTAAAGGAAATTTTACTCTAATTTTTAAAGAACACCTGGAGATTTTTTTTTGTTCAAAAATTCTGTTTAGAGTTTTAAAATATTTTCCAAATTTCACACACAATTCTTGAAAAGGAAAAATATTCTTTGAAGCATTTTTTAAATTGAAAAATCCCCTCAATTTTCCCTGGAAATGATTGGAGAAAGAAATAATTTTGTAAATGTCATTAAAACCTTTGTGTTTCACATTATTTGATTATTGTGCATCCAAATATCTTTCTGTTTAACTATTATGTGATTGCTACTGTGACTTCTTGGAGAGAAATCAGGATATTTCTGATCTAGTCACTAATCTGGTGTTCATGAACTTCCCGAAATTCTCTGAAATGGCAGGTTAATGAAAAACATTTTAAAAAACAAACCCAAAAGCAAACTTGGGAAGTTTCAAAATCTTGTATATACTCTTAAAGCCCTATTGAGGCATTTTAATATGATAGTTAAACATCATTGAGGTCTTAATTTCACAAAGGCATAAAGAGACAGCAAAGAGTTACCCCAGACTCTGCACTAACAATGATTAAAAACTGTGAAATTGCATTTAATAGTTTATAGTCTATATTTTAACTGCAATATCATGAACAATAATTCTTTTTTGACTATTTTTTCCAATTTAAGATTGCTATTCTTCAAGAATCAGAGAAGCATAACTATAATAATTTTCTTATTGTTATGCTGCTTTAACAGACTGTCCTAAATGAACTCAACTCTGTCACAGATTTCAAACACTGTCCAAACTTTTTACCCCAAGCTGACCTGGAAGACCAACTCTAAGTTTTCATTCTTCTTAAAAAGCTTTATATGCCAAAAGCAGCACTCATAATAGTCTGTTGGGTTTGTTTTACCTAAGAATTTGTGGCCATTTACAGGGTCCCTCAAGTTCAGTCATTAATCCTGGAGCTTGATCATAGCAGATTACTGGGCAAATAGCATCCATTCTTTCCAAATGTCTACCCTGTAGTTTCACATCCTCACTGACACTTGATGCAAAAATTAGGATATATATTAAAAAAACTTAATTTTTGCTTTTATTCTTGAAATTTATGGATAAAGCACACAGCCCAGAAAAGCAGTTGCCAGGTGTAATATAAAGCAGGATACTCCAGAAACTGAGAACTGGTTATGGCAGATATCCTGTCAAAGGAATGACTTATAATCTGGAAATACAAGCAGTAAGAGAGGCCCACCAGCTAGACCTGTATCATCTGAGGCAATCAAACCCTGCAAATATAAAGCAATTTAGTATTACCATTTCCAAGTGCTCCCCACAATGAGCACTCTTGTGTGCCAAAGTTTAATATTCAGAGCAGAAACCACAAGCTCCTGGTCAGGACAGCTAATAAGAGTTCCCAGGAATGGCACAGTTGTAATGGTTTTGCACAAAGCAGCTGGGGATTGACTTGTGTGTCAGCTTCTACATCTGAGAGCCAGAGAACCACGCTGGGTCAGACATCCATTTGCTTTATATATTGATATAATTTCATCAGAATTTATGATGTGGGAATTATTGCACTGGCAAGAAATGTAATCTAACCTTCATCTTGCACAATGTAGTGCCGATATTATGTTTTGAAAGAAATATACTGACTTGTTGAATCAGATTACTGCAAGTACATTCCTAATGGATTTCAATATTCCCTTGGATAAACCAGTGCTATTTGCTTTGTATTTATTACATTTAAAAAAAATATACAGAAGATAAAACCTCTTCTAACACCATATATTCTTTCATTTTGCAAACTACAAACATACATTTTTTCATTAATTTTAATGGCTAAACTTTTCCCTGGGTAACAGTCACGGCATTTACTCAACTACCTATATTTCAACTGCACACTTTAAATGTATAAAGAATTTCAATTCATAGTATTGACAACTGAACCTTTTTCTCCTTCCTCTCCTGGATTAGGCAGCTTGTCCTTGCATATCTCTGAGGATCACACAGGGTAATTATTAGTGCTGGGATATTCCCAAATGCCAGGGCATGCCACTGCTAATAAGTGATATATTTGGGGCTATTCTTTATTATGACACTTCTAATATAACATAACTCCAGGGGATTTTATCAAGAGATAAAAAAATTGGATCAGTCCTGAAGCTGCTTTGTATCATGAGTCAAGAATGGGGAAAATAATAATAGCAACAAAGACTTATATAAGAGCAGGATCTTGAGAGGGAATCCTTCAAACAGCTCTGAAAAGACCTTAAAAAACCCTATGAACTCCAGTCCCTGACCTACAGTTAGATAATTCCCAAAAAGAGTAATTATTTTCAAACCCCTCTGTATCATAAACATGCCCACTGCTAAGTTTTCTTCTCCAAGCTCTCATTTACCTATAAAATATACTGGCAAGTGTCCCTAAGGAGATTCTTCTCTGGTGGTGGAACACTCAGTTGGTGAACATTGCATGCTGGAGCTCCTGGGCAGGAAGCACCCAGCTGGAAATGGATGTGCTCAGAGCACACTGTGCCTGTCACTCACCTCACACCTCCCTCAGCCCTGGGCAAGTCCCAGAAAGGCAGCAATGCCTTTCTGCAAAACTGGAAACAAAGCTTCAAAGAACCAGAGCAAGAAATCCATCTCTTTTTTGGGGAATGCAGCTTTATCCTCCTCAGCTGTTAGTCCATAATTCCTGTGCAGACAGTGCAGAACAAACTCTGAGGGTGAAGGGCAGCAAATGTTCTCCCAGACAGGATAGCAGCTCATGGAATTACCTCTCACTGCCTCACACTCCATTTTAAGCAACAGCTTTGAGTGGAAATGGTTCCTCTCCCACCCCATCTAGAGAGCTCCTCAGTTTTCTGTCTGTTCTGCTAGCAGATTGTTTTATATTCCTACTTCATTTTATTGTCCTTTCCTCCTGCTGTGGTGATCAGACAAGACAGAATAGGTTTGTATATCAATAGAAATGCAAACTGCTGTGCATAGCATGTAAATATTGATATTAGGAATGGGGAGACTGAATTAATACTTCCACACACTGTCAGTTCCAGGGTACTTGGCCATGTCCAGGCACTTTTTTAAACAAATGTATAAAGAAGAAACAAGTAATTCAGACAAAAATCATATTCCTTGCTGTTATTTATGCTTGAGCAAAATTAGAGTCAGAAGAAAAAGTAGACAATCCACCAACACCTGCTGGAAATTGAATTTCAGTTGGAAATTCTCTTCTTTGTGAAGAACTTCATATTTTTATGGCCAAGTCAAGCCAAAGTTGGTTTACCATTGACACTGGGTTATATTTTAAATTCAGATGTGAGAACATTCATTGGAGCACTTGTAAAATTTACCTTTTTAGCTCAGCATACTGCAGCCCATCTTGTTACTATTCTCCATTGCATTCACTGTGCTGATTTGGTGATTCCAAAGTGAGGAGCTTCATAAGAAATGCTCCTCAGAGAGCAGAACTGAAAGAGAAGTCAGACCACAGAGGTGATTGCCTTGCCTGGATATTTTCTTGTGAGAACCAACCAAAAATCAACCCCAAAAGAGCACACAGGGGGTTTGTGTGAGGCTGAGGGTTTCTGTGGAATAGACAGGCAATGTAATGGATGAAAGGAACAGATTCAGTGTTTTACCCTCATTGAGTGACAAAGCCATTTATGCAGAGCCAGGGGCTGTGAATGAGATGGGAGATGCTTCCAGCATTCCCAGGGCAGGGTAGAAGTGCTTCAGAACACATGGATGGGGTGTCCTGAGATGGCCACCACTGTTTCACTCACCTGTTATTTATTGTCCTTTGATGTCATTGAAAAGAGGCATTATTTAATGATGCAGAAGCAATTATAGCAGACCCAGCTCTCCTGAGGTTTGGGTGCTGATCTCCTGCTTGCTTCACCACTCATGGCCTCCTCCTCTTTGTACCTGAGTCACACACAGGTAGCAAATATCACCCTCCACACAACAGTCTTGTGTTGGTAAAATTTTCCTGGGAGGAAAAGCTTTGTGTTGTGAAGTCCACTTAGCTAAATCATAGCTAGTATGAAATATTGCACCTGGGGAAAAAAAAAATATTTCAGCCCAAAATTAAGGGGAAAAAGAATGATGGTAAAGTTTGAGTGTGCAGTTACATGAGTACATCTGTCTGTGCTTTACAGAGGCAAGGTTGAGGTATTACCTAAAAGCATTCATTTCAAAGCAGTGTAGTGAAGCCTGAAGGAGCACTATTTTAAAACAAATCAGTCAGAATTTTATTGGTGTCGGCCCAGCTTTGTACTAAACACTCAGATTAATGTTAAATCACAGCTCAGGAATTATTCATGAGATCTCATACAATGTAATTGCTGATTTTGGCATCAATAGTCTGTATCCCTTTATTTCCTAGATTAGCTTCCCTTCCTGAACTACTGTATGTCATGCCAGAGACAATGATTTTGTATGACATATTTAGGAAAGAGGAACCCACCTATTTGACATAAGAGAACATCTGAGAAATGTTCCCTCAGTGTGTGCTGACATGCTCCTGTGAGAGGCAGAGCCTGCTGGGAGAGCAGAGAGCACAGTGCTAAATGTCTCCTTTCAAACTGTTGACTGAATGGTAAGTTTTATTCCAAACCTTTATAAAAACTAATGAAATTACCCTTCACCTATCTTTAAGGATTAGCATTAATGCTCAGAACAAACTGCATGACTACTAATCTCTTAATGTCCCTAAAGATATGTACAAAATGAAATTTATAAATAATAAATGAAACCCAACTTTTTCCAGAAATACTCAGTCATCCTGCTCTTTCCCTCTCTCTCTGAGAGTTGTGTGCCTGTGAACAAGGCCAGTCTGATACAGGGAGCTGGAGAAAGGTGACTTTGAGCATGGAAGTCAATGAGCTCCATGCTTTTCTCCTCTAAAAAACTTCCTTTTCTTTCTGCAGCAGTGGTTTAGATCTAAATATCTTCATCCTCTCCCCTGTTTCATTCCTTCATGCTCCAAAAACCTGTATCACATGGGTGAGCAATGGCAGCAGAGTCCCTGAAGACACAGAGCATTTCATGCTCAGGTTGCTCCATCCTGTCCCTTCCAGAAAAGGAATACCCACTCACACCATCCCCTAGATCTAAATTTTCATCCAAACAAAAAACAAGACTTAAACTCTCAGAGCTGTTGAGAAGAAATTATTGAAATTTATGAGAATTCATTGCATGTATGACAAGAATTTCCCAGGTGAGACACCCAGGTGTTGTTCTCTTAATTGGGATGCAAAGTCAGTATTTTTCTAAATGATGAAAGTGGAGGAATTAGTCAATCTGATTTTACAGAGCCTTCAGTGCACCCACTGCACTTTCACCCCTGCTTGTAGAAACTCTTGCCTACTTGAAGATTTCCATACCTACTTTTAAAGACTCACTTTTAAGCCATAGAAAATGATAGATTTTGAATTTAATAGTTAAAGATTTTACAGGAAAGCTGTCTCTGACCTCCACCCCTGGGGTGTTTGTTTTTGCAGCAAATCTGAAATGTTTTTATCACACTTGTACATATTTTAGAGTATACCAGGCACAGAAAATATATTAGCAACTATTTCTGAAAGATTGTGGCAACATCACTTTAAGCTGATTGCAATGATACATTTTTGACTGAAATTTGCTCACATTTTCCAGCCTCCATTATTGCAGGCTAAACACAGTTTGCCCAAGGGTTCTTCCCAGGTCATAATTTGATTTACATTTTCCCCATTTCTGAGACTCTTCAGCCAAGGAAATGTTTCAGGCTGAAGATTTTGTTCTCTTCAGGGAATAACTCCTGGAACACTGAGACTCAAGCCTCAACAGATCTTTAGTTACCAGATTGTCTGAGACTCATGCACTTTTTAATCTCTGAGTCCTCACTGCAAAATTTGGAACTCTAAACTCTAAACCTAGGCTTCACATCCAAAGCAGGAGCAGAATTACATGCCTTGTGGAGGGAATACACAAATCCAGTGAGCTCCAGAGCTGACAAAAGAGGTTTGAATTTATCCTAAATCCTTCCCTGTGCCAAATGGGAAAGACACTTTGCCTTGACTGTCAGTGAAAGTGATCCCATCATCACCTTATTTTGGGGAGGCTGACCTAAGGGGGCAAAATGAGGGTAAAATCATCATTTTGTTCCCTCTAAAATCAACAGTCCCCACTACAGGCCTGCTTTGATATTTAGATCTACTGGGTCAGTTCTCTGAGATGACAAACATGGAGAAGCACCAAACCCATGGACCCCAGTGGAGCTCAAGCATTTTTAGCTGAGGACTGGCAAAAATCAGTGTTCTGTGCATGTAGTGAGGCAGAATTTTTTGAACACTGGCAATGAGATCACACAGACACCCACCAGAGTTGGCATGACTTGAAAATTAGGCAACAGTGCTGTGCTGATGATACAAGATTGTTTCACTCCTCAAGATTGGGCTCCTTTGATTCTGTAAACAGAGCCATGGCATGAGAAAACAGGAGTGCTAGGTTTCCAAGCCAGACTTTTCCAAAATCTCAAATTCTTTCAGCTCTGTTTGGACACTTAGGGCCTCAGAAGACTAAACTCCTCTTAAGCAGGGTTTGTAGGACCTGTTGTAGGAAAATCATACTCATCCATGATAGAAAACCTTACTTTGTGGCAATTTTGCATATCAAGAAGTCATTAAATGTTTTTTTTTAAAAGTACTTCCCAAGTGATCATTGCTGCTTGCAAGGCAACTAGGGATTTTGTTAAAATAAAACAGATCTATTTCTTAAAGTTGTAAGACTCCCATAGGCATTAAGTGGAGATTTAAAGACTCAGAACCCAGAAAAGCAGCAGCACTTATTTTTATGCTCATAATTTTGCAGTGGCCAAATGTGCAGCCTTCTAACTTTACAAAAATTGCATAAATTAATAATACAAAATAAAAATAGTATGATCCAAATTACCTCAAGGCTGAGATACCATGTGCCTAATTTCAGCCCAATTTTCATGGCTGTGTTATCTGGGCCTGCATATTTATAATGGAATTATTTACAACCCTGCTTTTAAGGAGTTCCTCCTGCTTTAAGATCAGTATGAACATAGCTGGACAGATTCAGTATGCAGGAAAACAAAAATCAATGAAGATTTTGATACGCAGAATAATGTGGAAACGACAACACATTCCTGACTCTGTACAAAAAAAAAAATAAAAATGCATTCATCTGTAAATGATTACACTTCTATCTGTGGTAGAATGGCAGTGTGGGGCATATGAATCTCACCTTCAAAAGATATTCTTTCCTTCTACAAAAAAACGCCGGCAAGCGCAGGAAACTTCAATCAATGTCTTATATTGGAAAACTATGACACTGTCAAACTGGTGTCATTAAAGCTAACTAACCATATTAAACGAATATTAAAATATAGGTTTCTTTGCATAACATAATGAGTAAAACTGCTTTTAAGTTTTTCCCTGTGCTTTGAGGTGTAGGTGGCATTTTCATTCCAAAACTTTGAAGTCAGAACAAAATGTACAGGTAGAGGGTACTAGATCAAATAATAATCAACTTCAAAAAGCATTTTGGCTGTTAGATGTCCCAAGGCTAATTTCCTCTAGACATTTTAAATGTAAATGTCTAAACTCATTTAAAAATTGTAAATTGGTCTAGGTTCAATCAAAAACCATCCTGACACAGAACAGGGAGACTGGGCTAATTGTCATTTGTTTGTCAAATGAATTCCATTTGGAAAGCAATGAAACCTCCAAGCTAATTCTTTTAAGGTGAGCTGGTAGTTGTATTATCAGTTAAATGCAGTAAAATGGATAATCACATGATGATAATGAAAACTGAACCTATGTTAGCACTCAGGCTTAGTCTGCCACAGGGCATATAGTGATGGAACTTAAGTACTGTAATGTTCCACTGGGCACAATGGCACCAAGTCTGCTCTTTAGCCTTACAGACACTTTCTTTGCATTTTAAAAAACTTTATCAAAGCACCGTGGCAATGTAGAAAATGTCAAAGTGAAATGCACTGTAGGCAAATTGAGATTTCATTAAGTTTAAATTTATTGCTTTTGACTGATGTATTACCATGCTTGTTAAGAACCAGTAATTTGGAATATCTGCCTGCCTGGTAAAACAGCTTTGTCTCCTTGCATAATACTTTATATGGACTTTGAAAGACCACAGTAATTCAAAAAGAGTGTGGGTTATTTTATTTTTCTAAAGAACAATTTCAAATATTTTCAGGTCCCTGACCTAGTGGATCAATAAACTTCTGAGTGTGTCCCAAGCATGTTGTTGGTGCACTTGGTAGAAAATTACAGCACTAATATGTTATTTTTTGCCTTGGTATAACACTGACAACAGACCCTTAGGAAGCACTTAACAATTCTACTTGTTTTGTCACTCTCTGATATATTGGAATTAAATGAAAATATCTGTGAGAGATAAGGAATTGAAAAATTGGTGGAAGACTGTGTGCAGATGCATAATTTTTTATATAAATATATATACACACACATAAATTATATGTCTACATGAGTTTGTGCCTAGATTTATTAACAGAAAAAGCAGATACACAGCTGTATCTCTATCAGGGCAGGCGCAGGTATTCTTGGTATTGCATAGTACAGATGCTATTTAGTTTGCTTCAGCTGTGGCAAAAGCTACATTTGAGATGTTGACATAAAATCTCTTAATGTACTCTGGTGCTTTTCTCACCTTCAGAAAAGGATTGGATCAATAGAGTAGAGCTAGCAGAATTTCTGACTGGTGAGGAAGGTGAGGCCTTCAGGAGCAGATTACTGCCCTTGGAGAGACACCTGGATTGAATTCAGTATATTCTAGCTATATTTATTTACACTGGGTGCCAGGGTTTTATGGCAGAAGTGACAAAGTTTGTGAAACCCAGGAATGCATTATCATGTTATCTGGTATCTTAGATGGACAGTCAATATGAACAGCCTGCAGACACACCTGTCCCAGTATCCAGTTCACCAAGTAATGAAATGGAAACAATAAAACTCTTTGAACAAACAACAGACATTTGAGTCTTTGGGTTTAAACAAGAGGATTGTAGAACTCAAATGGGTTTCCTCTAGTGCTGCCAAGGCAGCCATGCCTGTATTGGTGCCAGTGCTGAGAGCCACACAACAAAGCTTGACTTGTGTCTGCCCATGGGCTTTTATCCCACAGAGGATGGATATATGTACTTCTTGGGGTGGGGGCTGAGGGAAAGAAAAGAGTTTTAAATTATACTTATTTTAGCTGCACTTTCAGTGAAACTCCCAGTTGAAACCTGAGGAGTGATGTGTGAGTTTCCATGATTTTAAACTGCATTTTTTTTTTACCATTTAAACTACATTCTGAGGATTAGGGCAGGTTGTGTGAATTTATTGAATTAAGACACAATCATCTGTCCCTGGAAAAACTTATTTCTGTCCTCATGTGGAAACAACCTGCACCCCTCCACACCAGTGCTCATTTTCTCTCACACACTCCCTGCCTGTGACTGCAGGGTCAGATTTACCAAGGCAGGACACAAATCCACCTGAGAGAGGTTTTCAGCAGGGACTGACCCCTCTTTCCAGTGAAACCCCCAAAATCTTCCTTTTTGTACTCCTCAGGGGACAGTTTGCCAAGGGAATCCTCTGTCACCAGTCCAGGCTGAGCAAGAACTTCCAGAAGAGATCCATGTGCACCACAAAGTCCTGAGAGAAAAGGAATCCCACCAAAGGTGGAACCAAATCTCCAACCTACTAAAAAATAAAATAAACAAAAAAGCTTTCTAGTTTTGTTGTACAAAAGCTACACCCACTCTCACCAAGAAAGGTGCAAAGTAGAAGCTGAGGTAAAGCTTTTTATTCGAGAAAACATCTTGGTTTTGCTTTAAGACACATCCCAGATGGTCTCTTTGAAGTCCAGAGGAGCTATGCAAGTCTACACTTGAGGGCAGAATTTGGCCCAATGTGATAACACAGGAGCCTGCAATTGGAGAAAGGAGTGTGTTTTTATTACATTTTAAAGATTTTTTGGGTTAACTCAAATTAGCCAGGAAGAACTAACACCTCTGAATAATTCTCCCTCCCAACACACACTTCAGAATGGTGTAAGAATTGCAACTAAACTCCACCTTTCTTCTAAGGCAGTGGACAAAATTTGCATTTTGGAGTAAGCCACTAGCTGGAGCTAAAGACCTGTAGAGCAAATCCAAAGGAAAAAAAAAGAGAGGAAAAAAAAAAAAAGGGGGGGAATCTGCAAACCTGAGGAGAAATGCAGACTTTTAAGGCAGGCCTGGAACAGGTTTTTGAGTGAGTTGTGAATACTGACTCTCATCTTTTAGAAGGACAGAATGATCAGCCTAAAAAATTAAAACATTCATATTCCTGAGTTGATGGCTAGCTGAACTAAACTGTGCAAACTGGTATTTAACAGAAGAATGAATCAAAACAAACATATTGAGCTTTTAAAAGCACCCAAAGGAGCAGTGAAGCAATGAAAGCTAAGAAAATCTGACTAAAGAAGTAATAAAAGGCAGAAATTGTGAGTTAACTTGTTTGGAATTGAGAAGGAACCACCTAGAAATACAGAAAACACCTAACAACCTCATTGACCTATTTACTTTTAATTATTGATATTGCAAAGGTTCTTTAATATGCAATTGTTTAAACATTATCCCGAAAGATGCTTCCACGGGAGCAGAAGGAAAGGTCTCATTTTGTAGATAAAGATCAATTTATCTTTGGCAATCAGATACAATACATCAGCTGGTTTTGAAGGATCGGAGTGAGACAGAATACTCTGCACATTCTCCCAGCTCCGTGGCACACAGACAGGGTTTGATCTTCCCATTTAATCGTGGCACTGAGGCGGCTTCAGCGAATCGCTCTGAGTCACACAGCCGCAAGGAAATGTAATTCAACCTCTCCAAACTTTACAAAACATCGCCAAATAAATGCCTAATGTGCTAAATGGGATTAAAAGGGCCAGCTTTCCCTGCAGGCTCCCACAGAGGAAAGCCAGGAGGGAATGCTGCTGCTGAGGTTGTGTTCGTGCCGCTGTCCCTCGGCTGGCAGGCTGGGTGCCACACCTGGGGAAAGGATGTTTATGCATCAGCTCAGGGCTCCCAAAGGGCTACACATGTCACTCTAATATCATGCTGCCCTTGCATGATTCAACAAAACACTGGGATGTGAATGCAGATTTCGACACTTGGTGAGGAGCTGCCTGAGAACTGCTGCCTGCTCCCCAGCCAGGGGTTGAGGATGTGCCTCGCTTTCTATGGAGGCATTTGTTTTAGCAAATTTCCACAGGTCACATATGCATCCTGGAAATGGCTGTGGTAATTTCACCATTGGGGTGATTTTCCTAACTGAAGTTAAGTCCTGTTCTTTGGGCAACTGGATTACTGGATTCCTGGAGCCAGTTTGCACGGGCAGCACCCACACCAGCAGCAGGGCAGTTCCAGATTCCAGCAGGAGCTGGGAAGGCACTCTGCTCTCTGGGCAGTGGTGGGGTGTTGTTTTGAAGCAGCCATGTATTGTCATACTATACTATATTAAAATATATAGACAATATATATATACAATATAGTATTACAATATATATACAATACTATATTGTCAGACTATAACCATCCATCTGCTTATTACACTGAATGTGACTGACTCCTTAACAATTTTAATATGCAACCTAATATTTTTTAATTTGTATTCCCTCTTTATTCATAGGACTATGTGCATTACACATGGATAGTTACTATACCTTGAACTGGACTTTTCGTTTCACTCTTTAAATTTAAACAGAGCTGCTTTCACATGTGAACATGAGACTTTCTTTCCTGACTCAGGATAGGATTTTTTTTTTTAAAGCAATTTCCACTCAACTACTTTCCCAAACCAATAGCCTCCAGACATAGTAAACAGCTACATTTTCTCAACAATACCACAATTCTGACCATTTCTCCTTCTCTTTGAATTGTACAAAAAACCTTTGAGTTAACACCACCTTCAGAACTCCTTTACAACACTATGCCAAGTGTATTTATATGCTGCTCCATAGGATTCACAGAGAAATCACGTTGTTTCAGTGCTCCAGGCAGCATTGCAAATAAAGCTTTTATATTGATACACATAAAGATTTAGGGAAGTTTTCTTCTGGGTCAATTAGTGGTGCATTTAAGTTCTGAAAATTGAGACAGAGAAAGACATAAAAACCACAAAGAATTCTGTGTGTACTTATGTATGTTCAGCTTCAGCATTTGCAAAATTCAGCCAGGAAAAAGTACAGTGCTCCTGAAGTAGTGACTGCTTTTATTCTAATGCACACACACTTTGGAAAGTCCCTGAACACAGGGATGCCTTTTTATACATCTAGACAGTGATAGGACAAGGAGGAATGGTTTAAAACCTAAAGAAGAGAGATTTAGGTTAGATATCAGTAAGAAATTCTCTGCTCAGAGGGTGGTGAGGCACTGGCACAGGTTGCCCAGAGATATTGTGGATCCCTGGAAGTGTTCAAGGCCACTTTGGGTGTAGTGGTGCCATCCTTGCCCATTGCAGGGGGTTGGAAACACATGATGTTTAAGGTCCCTTCCACTCCTGACCATTCCATGGTTCTGTGAATTTAGAATCCAGCAGAGCACACTCAGCTTTACTCAAGGCCAGACTTTCTCTAGTGATGGCATCTAAAGAGCTGAGGAATTTCCAGAGGAGGGAAACTGAGAGGAAGGAGCCTTGGCTACAACTGCAAGGAAAACAGTGACTCCATTTCCCTACAGCACCTGTGCACCCCTGCATGAATTCAGGGTCCATGGGCAGCTGTGCTACACCTGATCCTATCTCTTGTGCATATGATCACATCATTCCCTAGAAAGGAGAGGAACAGCCCTTTGCAGCTGTCCCCTAGTGAATCCTGTCACACTGATACCACAGTCCCACAACTTTTTGGAGCATGGATGTGTCGTTGTTGGGGTGGATATGACACACAAAAAGACATTACGTTTCAGAAGGCTAATATCCCATTTATTACAACAGCATGTTGTCTTTCATAACCTTTACAAAGCTTAACTTTGCTCATTGCTTACAACAGATCAACATAACATTCACTGGTGTGAAACCATCTCCACCTTTGCTGTTCACAAAACTTTTCTAAAAACAGTTTTCACAAAACTTTTCTAAAAACACTTGTCACAAAACTTTTCCAAAAACACTTTTCCCAGCTGCAGGTTTTTTTCTTGCTCAGCTTCTTCTCCTTCTTATGTTCTTGGTCTCCATACCACACGTTGGTCAGAAATGAACCTCACCCATTAACCCTCTGTGGCTCACAGAGCCTCCTACCACATGGATGGGAGATGATGACAGAAAAAAGGAAAGCAACACATGGCAGGTCAGGAGCCAAGGCTGGAGCAGGATGTTTGTGTGGGAGAGCAGAAGCAGCCGAGGATTCAGGGGCAGCACGGCGGGTACAGGAGCACGGAGGGCTGGCTGGGCAGGCAGAGCCCCGGTGACTGCGGAATCCGTAAGGAATCGCACCTGGAATCACACCCAGGGCACGAAGACATTGGAGTCATTGACACAGCCCGGCAGCAGTGCGAAATGGCTCCTGCTGGAGTCAGACATTTGGGAGCAGATAAAGCCCCTGAAGAATGCTTCTTTTCTCCCTGGGAGATTAATGTAGATGTGAACGCATTAGCGCTGTTTAAGGGAGAGTATTATCTTTGACAGATAACTGGGATTGGGAATATTAGATTACCAAATAATGGACCTTTTAAATTCTGTCATCATTACTTATCAGGTACATTAGTTTAAAACCTGCAATTTTGAACTTAGCATTATTGAGCTTTTGAAAGATTGAATTACCGAGCTTTTGTTTGTGAATGGCTCTGTGAAATTTCCTGAAAAGGATAGTCCTCGTCCTTCATTGTGTCACTGTGAATGCCAAATAACATACTTTATTGATATTTACAGACATACAAATGATAGTACTAATGCACCTTAATGTCTGTCTCCCCAAGTGAAAAGCCAGAGCTCTGTTAGATAATATGGTGCACTGTATCTCTTTTGTAAACCTGTTTGGAAGAGTTAGTGTTTACCCCCCTTCCTGAAAACCTCATTTGCACAAACAGCCTCACACGGGCAGGTTGGCAGTACAGGCTTCTGAGGGTCATTTTCTTTTACTCATTAGATAAACCAAAAAATACAGAAGTTACAGACATAGCTTGCAAGTATGGGTTGGCAGGAGAGCCATGCCCAGTATGTTAAAAATCCTTCATAAGCACATCCACAGTTGGGTTAGATAGGGAGGATAAAGCCCCATATTCATTAGGTGATGAGTCTCAGTCAAGGGTTTAGGAGCAAAATTCCCAGCTGAGCTGTTAAATCTCCCAGCTGCCTGCCAAGGGGGTTCAGGAACGGGGTGGTTCAGCAGGATCTGCTCCAAAAGCCATTCCAGGGAACTCTGCTCTGGTGACAGGTACCATCTGTGACCTTCCCTTCTCTGTACTGAACTGTCAGATTGAGTCTTCAAGGCAGGATTTTCAAAGCTGAACAAGGAAATTAATCTCACAAATCCCTTAGACACAGCATGCAAATTGGGTGTTTTCTCTACACCAACACTTTTGAAAACTCACACCGAGTTTCTCAAAGTTCTTTGGCGAGAGCAAGACTTTTTCTTTTTCAAACTTCTCCGACTTTTTAAGAAGTCAATGGAGTAGCGAGCCAAAAAATATGAAGCATGATAAGCCACAGCCATGAAATGTAAAAGGAATGTTTGTGAAAATATATGTTTGTTTAATGAGGTAGGTTCAAATTATGCTCATAGAAAAAATCAGAGAAAAAGGAAAGATATCCAGTAAATATCCCTGACACTCCACTAGACCCCAAATGTAGGTACCGCCTCTGCCTAAACAACTCAAAACACTTGGAAACAGTTTAAAATGTATTTTGTTTTGCTTGTTCAGTCTTTATGTGGCTTTTTCTCTCTCTTTTTTTTTTTAATTTACCACATTTTTTCATGCTTCTGAGATAAAACCTGTTATATTTGTGAGCCAGACTTCAAATAGATGAATGTTCTGTAAATGTTAAAAGAAAGAAAATTATTTCAAAAACAGTCTCTTCTTCTGAATGATGGTTTGTTTTTTTTCCTTTTTCTCCCACAAATGAAATATACTTTCATTTCATATGAAAAAAAACCTGGACATCTATTCAACTCATCAATTCAGCCACCAGTGAGGAGCAAACTCTAGCTACAGTTACTAATGAGTTGTTTATCAGGTCAAGCTTAAAACTTGTATATTTTTGTATATTCTTCCAAACTCTTTTATATTCTTAGGTGTCTTTGCTACAGAGATAAGCTTCATTGTTGTACTTGGATAATTGTAAGATTTGCAAAATGCTACATATTCATCCAAAAAAACCAACCAAGTTACTCACCAAAAATCAGTTTCACTCTCTCCTCAAAATGATTTCTCTTGTCTACACCCACTGAGGGTGAGAAAGATCAAGATAATGTATTTATTTTTAATTTGGAGCAATTTTGTTGTATATATATATATATATATATACTCCAGGTATAACTTGTGGCACATAACAATGACATTATTTTCTGCAGATTTAAACTGCCTCAGCTATTTATTTGACTCCTAAATCACTGACTGTTCATCACTCTGTACTGGTACATTTTGAAATATACCTTCCAGTGGAAAATGTCCCTGCTTGTGACAGGAACTGGATGATCTTTAAGGTCTCTTCCAACCAAAACCAGCCTGTGATTCGATGGAAAGATAAATAAGGATGTGCAAACACAGGAAAATACAATCAATCCAAAATGAGTATAATGATTCCAAAATTAACAAAGCTATGGATAATAACATAGAATATGAGGGTGGAGACATGAGAGCATCCTTTTTGTGTGTGACATGAGGATGTTTTGTGCAAAATGAAACAAGCCAATATGCCTCATTCCAGCCAAGGCTAACATCTGCTTTTGCTTTTGGGGAGTAATGTGACTCAGAGACCCACAAATGCTTTTTCTTGCCTGTACAAGGTCTTTCATTATGCTAAAAGCTAATTACCATTTTAATTTTTAGATCACCATTCTCATTACTTGCTACTCAAAAAAAAAAAGAAAAAAAAAAAAAAAAAAAAAAAGGAAAAAGGCTTAAGGTTTGACCTGTGTGTAGTACTGGAGAGCTTGCATGAGCATCAAAACTTTTTTCTCCACAGTGCATGGGAAATTATCAATGGCTCAGCAGAAACTGGACTATCCAGAATCCCAAAATAAGGATGGTAAAATTTTCCTCCTTGAGCTATTGTTCATGGGGGTTTTTGCACCTTCTTTGAAATGGATGCTAAGATCCAAAGGAAGATTTTAGGATTTTGGGGGGATATGACTTAGAGGTAATTATCATGGTGCTTGGCTTACAGCTGGACTAGATGCTCTTGAGTTTCTTGCAGCCCTGACCATCCTGTGATTCTGTGATCAGCTACTAAAAATCAGTTTTCTCTGGTGTCCTCCTTAGGAGGTGTCTGTCTTAGGTGTCTGTCCCACAGGTGGTGGATGTCATCCACTCACAAGACAGCAGAACTGCTTGAAATTAAACCATTTCTGTTCAAGATGAGTGAGAATATATCCAAACTGCTTGACATGACCTTACTCAAATTTGCAGAAGCCTGCTTAAAGAAAACATCCTACTTCTTCCATCCCAGAGCAATTTTTAAGCATTTCAAGCCATATTCTGTTGGCTTGTACATCACAAACACCCACTGCCATTCGTGCAGGCTGAATGACATGAATATCTCCCACCCTGTGGAATTTCACAGTAGTCCAGTGAAAATGATGGGAAAGGAAGGAGATCCAGCTTTTCCTTGCTGTCCCTCCTTCAGCCTCCTCTCTCCTGCTCCTACAAATCTTTAAATACTGAATGGATGAAATGAAGTTTGTAACCTGACGTCAGCTGGGCCTTGCAATGCCCAGCATGAAAAGCTTTTGGGCACTCCATAGGAGCAGCACTGGCACTAGAGTTATGTGCATTAGGCACTAGCACTGTTATTTATGCCTATTAATAAAGAATCTTTCAGATAATGACTGACAAATGCACTTTAGTTTAGGGCACAGAACAGAAAGATTACATGCTAATGGCAACAGCCAGGAAAGAAACATGACAGGCAGGGACAGAGAAGAGCAAACAAGAGAGGCAGAATTTGAAAATGGCAAAGATGCAAGCAAATATTTGTGCAGGCTAGCTAATGTCCACCTACCAGCACAGTGCCTGGGGATGTGGCCCCAAGGAGGACCCAAAGTTCCCTCCTGTCTGTGTCCCAAGGGGAAAAGGCTTATCCAGCCAGAAAATGCCCCAGCACTTTGGGGAAGAGGAGATATTTCTCAGACATATGCTTCAGAGTGGAATTCTCCAAGAGATACTTGAGACACTTTGTTAAGCACAAAAACTCAGAAGCTGCTGGGGTGCAGGGCCAGACAAAGCCCTGTGAGAGCAGAATGCTGACACACAATCCTTGAAGTGTTTGTATTTTGTTAGATGCAGAACTGCAATCCAGCTAAACAAAAATATTCCACTTGAAAACAATAAAGTTTAAATTAGCTCAGTGCCCAAATGCCTGTGTTTAAAGCTCAGGTACATTTGAAGTCAAAACCAGAACAAATGTTATTGGAAGACAAGATGCAAATTAGAGAGTCTAATCTCTGTGCAGTGATCAGCACACTCACTTTATCAGGTTTCCATCTGTCATCTGAGCTGCAAGTTTACAGGCAATGTACTGTCTGTCCTGAAATCTACATCTCTGATAAGGCATTTGGGTTTCTCTACTGGAGAGTCTCCTCCACAGAGATAACCAGTCTTTTATTTGGGGAAAAAGGTAAGGGAATTTATTCACAAACATACTGGAAAACTGACAGCTTTTCTGTCTGTTTTCACTTTTGAAAGAACGTTGCAATTTCAAAGTTTTCTCCTAGAATGGGAATAAAATTTCCAAGCTCGGAAAAAATGTTTAGAATAAACAGATTTTATTTCAGGTGATGGTAAAGAGTACTGTCAATGGAACTAAATGGAATTTAAAAGTCCATTAGATTATTAAACTTTTCTGAATAGTTTTCCTATAAGTTAATTTTCTAGTAAATCACAAAACTCCCTGTTAAAGAGCCAAAAATATTATTAAGTAAAAAAAATTAAAAGCACAGGTGCTAGGGTGCCATGCTGGACAGAAGTCTTGGTGGTGAATGCTGAGGAAGCAGAAATATTGACATTTCTGAGTACTGAGCACTGTTCATATAGGGAATTTCAAAGGTTTTTCCTTCTTTTATGTGAGATTTAATTTCAACCTAAAAATTGTTCTATGCTTGCAATAAAGCACCAGAAGTAACAAATCTGAATGAGATATCCCATTGGCAGGGGAGAGGCAGAAGTGTTTTATATCAAACCTATTTAGTCCCTAAAGTCAACTGTGCATGGAATCCATGTTCTATGACTGTCAGGTAACCACAGACTTGGGTATTATTATAACATAGAAAAGCTGAATTGACACATCTGTAAAATTTATAGACCTTTTTATTATGCACATATGCTTTTGCAAAAGGAAATAAACACTTCTGAAGCACAGACCCTCTGTGAGCAGCCCCCTGATAACAAATCTGAACCACCTCTAAATGAATCTATGGTTGCTCTTTGTCCACATATTAAACACGATTAAAATAAAAAAAGTAGAAAACCAGAGTGCCAAAAACTTGCATAAAACTGATTAAAACTTATAAGCCCTTTGTGCAACAGGTGTCAAATCCAGATGCAATGTGCATTATGCTACCACCTGGGCTCATCTTATTCTGGCCAAAACAATATCCTCTGCAGGTGTGCAGGAGAAGCAGGAACCTAAAGTGCTTTAGGGAAAGGGGAGAAAGTGGCAGCTTTGGCTGAGGCTCCCACATCAAGGGTGACAAAAGCAGTGAAGGAACTTTGAGCTGCACAGCAGAGGATGAGCAGGTCTGTGTGCAGAAATCCCTGTGTGCAGAACCACGTGCAGATGTGGGCACCAAGAAATCCCTTTTGCCAGAAACATTTCTCTGAGTATTTCTGCTGACCCAGCTGGAAATGGCAGCACATGCCACTAGCAATATTTCCTGGGATTAATAAAAGAAGGGTCAATTAGACAAACATAGTCTTTCATATTTATCATAATCACCATATTTATGAGCTGATTCTGACATTTCTTTTCCTTTCCACTTTTCTCCTTTCTGCTGCAGAAGTAGCTGAAGAATGCTGATGAGATATGAATGACAGTAATTCAACCCTTAGCTGTGCCCAGTGCATAAAGTTCAAACTCAAATGAGAGGGTTTTGGGCAGAGAAGTAATAAATTTCACTGGGGATCCTGGTTTCTCAGCTTCTGTGAAGCACCAGGTCCACCAGGAAAGTGCTGGTTACTTCATGAATACCTGGTGTTTCTTCCTCATCAGTGCAAAATTCATTAAAACTGTGAGTGAGACTCTGGAAGACTTTTCTCAAATCTTCTGCATTATTTCCTGTATAAGAAATGTATAATTTACAGCTTTCATTCAGCTGAGAGAGGTTCTCAGCAGTGACCTGCATCACCACTCCACAGCTATTTGGAAGGTAGAGCATCCAAGCCAGGGGAAGAGATACACTTTGAGCATTTGCAAGGCTTTGTTATTCAAAACACAGTTTGAAAATGGCTGTAGGAATTTAATTAGAAACTTCCATTAGGAGATTAGATGACTAGAACAAAGAAAACCAGTGAAAAAGCTTCTTATTAAAACCAGTAGCACTGCAGAATATTGATAATATAACAAAGGAATGAGTGGATATGCATAGCAAATTACTAAAGGTTACAGATAAATGTCCAAAACTTAGTTTCTGGTTGTCCTGGTATATACAGGAGTCACTGAGAGGAGATGACATGTGGTCAATGCAGTGGCTGAGGTAGCCAGAGGTGTCAGAGCACAAAGCTCAGCAGTTCTGTGCAATTTCTTGTTTGCATCTTTCCAGCTCTAGTGCATAAGTGAAGCATGAACAAACACAAGTCCACAGGTTGCAGCACGAATTCTAGCCACAGAGATTGGTAAATATAAACTCCTCTGGTAAAGAATCATGCCTGGAAGAAGGTGAGTCTATGCCTGGAAAAGGACTGGAGCAAGAAGAGACTCACAGTTCTGGGCAGTGCAGAATCTCTAAACATCCTCATTGGGCAATGTCAGCTCAGGTGAGCTTAAGCCCTAGAAATTGCTGCCCAGAAAAGTGTCTCATCAGATTCTCTGGCCAGAGAATAAGAAAAAAATAAATGAGATATTTAACATCAAACTTGAACATAATTTGAATCTTCCTGGAATTCAGATGAGTTGCCATTTGTGGTGAGTACTTAGAATGTTCCTACTCAAAACAGTCCTATTGCTTCCATCCAAGAGTGGTTTGTATTTTCAGTAACTATCCAATCCCAAGTTCTTATGGTTCTGTCCTCTACAACCATCTGATCTGTGCCTAGTTTTATAATTTCTATAACCAGGAGCTCAGCCTTATTCAAATCAACCTTTCTGATGCAGTCACTTTTGAATCTGCACTGCAAATTTTCAAGACTCAGCCAAGAGCAGTCAGTGGGTTTGCAGGATGTGGGAACAGCTGAGGCTCAAAGCATCCTCCTTTTCACATCAGAAGTGCTAGATTCCCCCATCCATCGAGGGTGAGAGTGTTGGTTGTGTCTGCACAAACCATAAAAAAAAGGGAGTAAACCAATAATTAGCACACAAAGATTTGCACAGGCAAGTTTCCTCTTCATTAGTACAATACAGCATTTTAGTGGTTGCCAGTTACTAAAAGGTTAATAAATTTGAATATTTCCAAGAAAAAGTAAGGGTATTACAAGATGAACAGATAGCTAGATGGATGACTGTAAAATACTAGAAAATTGCTGATTACTTTGCTAAAGGGCAGAGGCAAATTACAATCATTGTCTTTTGTTCTTGTGAACCCAAGGCATTCTTTTTTTTTTTTTTTTTTTTTTTTTTTGTAGTCAAGTTATTTTAAAATGAACCATAGAAGAAACTATGATGTCCTAGGAAAAAGTGAATATAGCCCAGGATATAGTTTGGAAATGGCAAGAAAACATTCAAATGTCATTGTAACAGTATTACAGTATCTTAAGATAAATGTAATGGAAACACAAGCTTCCTCCCCTTTGAACAGAGAGAGGAAATTGTACAGCTACTGCAATATAAAAAATCTAACCTAGTTCACAAGTCTAAAAATAAAAAAATATTTATTCTACAGTACTGGCTGATGAAACTAGATGGGCTTACCTGCTTAGAAAAGTAAGGACTAAGGAGGAGAAGCATGTGATGGTGGCAGAACAGCTCTGAAACAGACCTTGCTTGGTACTTTCAATTTTTTTATAAGAATTATTACCCTACTGAAACAAACCAACCGCCTCAAACCCAAACATCAGAAGTCCTCCAATTTTCAAAAGTCTTTGATGGTTTCTAAAAAATCCTGGTTATACTGTGACTATTTCTTCTTCTAAACTCAGAAGGAGAAACAAACTCTGTCTGAAGAAAAACCAACCCATCTTCAGTCTTTGAGGTTGCTACACAGCAAGAGTACAGCTGCTGGTGGCTTCTCCCCCAGCAGCAATCTGGACTAAAATGCCTTTTTATTTGAGTACATCCTTGTTTTGCCATGAAGAATGACTGAATCACTGATGACAATGATTTCATGCAGGAGTACAATGACAGCTGGGAGCACCAACCCATCCTGGCCACGGCTGAGAGCTCTCTTGACTTGAAGCTCAGCAAAGCAAAGTTTTCACTTTGTTCTCCTTGGTCTCTGGCAGCAGCTTGGTGACAGCACTGGGGAGAGCAGGGCAGCAGCCCAGGAATTCCCAAGGATGCCAGTCAAGCTCAGGAGAAGCCTGGCAGCCTTTTCCAGAGACAAGGGGTCACCCTGGGGGCAACTGGGACCTCTGGAAGTCAGCAGCCTTGGGAGTCTCTTGGGCCCCTTCTTTAGGCAACAGTTCCTTCAAATTCCACTCAAAATAACTCTGCTATTCCCCCAACCACACAACATCTATTTAAACTTATGTTTATATGGTAATATTTAAATTATAAAGCACTGGCCTTTCACCTTTAGGTTCCTGACTGGATTCAAACCCTCTTCCCATGGGAAATGAGTTTGGTGGCCTAAGCAGAGTCTCGAGTAGACAAAAGTCCTTATCTCTAAACTCCAAACATAATTCAGCACAACATGTCATGATTGGAATTCCCTGCTCAGGAAAAGACAAGGAATGAGCTTGTGTCAAAAGTAAATTACCTAAGTAATCAAATCAATACTGAATTCAAAGTGGAAATATCAAAATTATCAGGTGGTGCTGTGGAGGCTACAAAATCACTGTTTAGCACAATGTTTTCCAGCTATATTCAAAATGAGAAATGACATTTAGAGCAGATAAACTACAAAAAATGAGGTCAAAGCTGCAAAGAAGCATTAGCTGAGAACCTTAATAAATTAAAAAATTTCCTTGAATAGCACCTTATCTCTCCTGGAAGAATGCATACAGTCTGGAACTGTGTATCTCCCCTCCTCAAGAGCAGGAGGCAAAGAACCATGATCTACATCCCAGATACATTAGAAGATGGCTGAGCATGGGGTAGAAATACCATTTAGAGGGGAGAGAGGGGAGTCCTTACACAAATCTGATGAGTTTAAAATTGGACATTGCATGTTGTGACAAATTACCTACAGATGAACTCTCGTAACTTTAAGTTAAAAGAAATTCAAGAAAATACAGGTAAGTACAGTCTCTTTCTCAGGCTGGAGGGGATAAAAAGGTGTAAAAGGCTATGAACCTTTTCACCCGATGATGAAAAATGCAAAACAAAGTCTCTCTTGGCCATGTTGTGATCCTTGATGCACCTTGTGGTCAAGTTCACACGGCATCAACACCCACTTCATCCCTGGATGTTTGCTTTGTAGGCTCTACCCTTAACTCACCACAAAATGGATGACAGTCTCATTACAGAATGGCATCACTTGTCAAACTTCAGATTACTGATCATAAAAATATCAGTTATTCTTTGAATGATTGTTTGAGCACTCTTTCTTTCTTTCTTTTTTTTTTTTTTTTTTTTTTTTAATTTTTATCAGCATTACTGTTTAGTTCAACGTACACAAGGGGTTGAGTGGGGGAGCGATGGTGGAAAGAAATCAAACCTGGCTGAAGAGCTAAGAGTTTGCAATACCCTACCCATACAAACAAGCTTCTATCGCAGTTATAGACAGCAGAAATAAAAGGGAGCTTTTTGGCTCACAGCTATAAAAAAAAAATTATCATAGTGATGAAGTTCCTCAGCCATCAACAGAGCTGTGATAACGCTGTTTGATGATGATTTTCCCATGAATGTTAAACAGCCGCCACTGCGGAGGAAAAGGAGCTTATCTGCACCTAATACTGATCTCTAATTCCTGCCCTTCTTGAACCATCCATTTTCTAACAGCATTAACTGGCAAATTTACATCCCATCTTAATGCTGCTAAAGAGGACAGGAGATGAAGAGTAAATGACAGCAGTGTAATGAGGATGGCTTTTTTCTCCTTTCTCTTTAATGGCTGAAGATTTACACAATTGTCTGTAAGCTTATATAGAGAGCTTACCTGAACCTTTTGCCAGCATGGATTCAACTTACAGGAGCTTTTGTTAACTAAATACACATAAATATTTTTAAGGAGGTTTAATATTGTGACTTCAAAGAAAGCTAAAAGACAGGATGAGAAAAAATATTTTTTTTAGCATTTTGATTGTGGATAAAAATTGCTAATATTTCTTTCTTAAGCAGATGCAGTTGTATTTACAGAATAAAAAAATCAGATCATAATAAAAATTCTTCTTCTGCTAAAAAATACTCGTCTTTTTTCTGCCACACAGAAGAGGAAATTTTTTTTCCCAGTTACAGAATTTTAGTGAAGAATTATCTGCAAAACTCAGAAATCAATGGTTATCCAAGTGCATTATGTAGAGCTGTGTTTCACATGTCACCCACAATATGGATTGCTTTCTGATCATGTCGCTGCCATTGGAAAAGAAGGCACTGCCCTGCATGGCAGAGAGCACAGCCAGGAGGGAATGTTCCAACACAGGAAACCACAGCAACAACACTTGGCCAGATTCAGTCTAAGTCCCTCCACAGATCCAGATGACAATTTCAGTGGAAATCAGAACCAGTTCAAGATGTGTTGTTGATATTCAAAAGGCTCTTGGTCTGACTCTGATACAGAAGACTAAATTTAATTAGCAAGAATTTTTTTTAAGATAGCTTTTTCCCCCACTATTCTTAATTTGTTTCATATATACTATTTCTCCAGGGTGTGTAAGGAATACTGGAGTTGAAAGGGCAAATAGAAAATATTTTTTAGAAATACAAGGGTGGAGGCTTCAAATCCCACTCTCTGAGAATAACCCATGACAGCAAAGGTGTATGGAAGAAATACAAGATGGGGACATTGCTATTTTTCAAAGACTTTTGTTAAAAGATATTTAATTTAATTGTCAGAAATTTCAGTGTTTGTTTAACACATTGCCACAATTTCTATGTCAGGCATGTCTCAAATATTTAATACAAGGTAAATATGAATCTATGGATCTATGCATATACACACACATACACACACAAGTTTAATATGGTACAGAGGGTACATGATCAAAAAAACACAAACCATAATAAAATATTCAAAATTAATTTTTATTTTTCTGCCAGTAATATGGGAAGCTGTGAATGTACCTTGAGAGAGCACCTCAGCAGTGCCCTGTGTGCTGCCATACACCTGTGATGGCTCAGCTGGTGGAAGTTCAGGAGCTCTGAACCATTGCTGTGCTGGAAATGGGAGCAGAGAGCAGCCCCAGGCCAGGTGCTGTTCTGTAGTGGCTGTGGGGACACTTATCCCTGGAAGCACATCTCAGAATGCAAACTTCATTTCCTCTTAGGATAATATTTGGCAGCTACATTTATAGAGCATTCTCATCTAAGACTCCAGGGCCTAGATTTTCTAAGATGTTTAGGTTTCTAACAGCTTTACTGCCTTTGATGACTTTGGCATTTATTTTTGAGGACATTGGAACATGCTGGAGGTAGAACCCAAGACATCCAATGCCCAGGACTGATTATTGAAAGATATACTTTTTCACCATCTATAAATGAAAAGTTTGTGTGCCTGCTCCTCTAAATAAATACCTTGGTTCTGAGGCTGGTAAAAAATTAAGCCAATTTGTAATCTGTCTTTGCTGTCCACAAAAATGTAAACAATGTGAGCTTCAAGACAATCTAGTCAGCCAACCTCAACCAATTGAACACAACTTTCTTCTAACCATATAAAGACACTTTAATTACCTGTCATAAGTAGATCTCAGTGAGTGAAATAAAAGTCCTACATACACAGAATAACTAAGAGGCTCATCTGAGGGCTTCTGTTCATTGATCAATTCAGATTTTTTTCCAAATAATTGATTTTTAAGCAGTACATTGCCATGGCCCAACACTACCTAGGTTCCAGAATCACTAAGGAAGTTGTCACAGAGGTCTTCACAGAAAAAACAGAAACCTGCATTTTGTGATGTATAGACCAAACCCATTTCAGAGGCTGGGAAGGTCTGTATAATCCTGTTTTGATTTTCCTTTGAGCATCACTACAGCTGGCTGCTTGGCTGACAGAAGTGTCCTGTCACAGACTTGTTTGCCTCTTCAAGGAGGTCCCAAACTGAACCATTTTCCTTTATATGCAATTATCACATGCTTATTAATGGAGCTGTCTGCATGACATATTAGCACTCTGCAGTCTGACTTTCCTGGCAGCCCAACCTTCTCATTGCATAAAACTTCCTGACAGGACACCAAGGAAGACACCTAAAATCAGAAGCTAATGGGAACCCAAACACACAGCAGGATATAGATGTACAGGACACTGGAAAAGATTCCAGGAAAAAACCCTGCCACTCGTGTTTCACTCTCTCTGCAGGGCTGTAAGCATGAAAGGATCTCATGAAAGAATTTTTTACAAAATGCTGTTTCAAGGAAAAATAGTGCTTTTGTCATAAGAATCAAAATGTTATGATTTTCTTATAAAATCTGAATATATCTGTCAGGCAGGAACTCCCTTTGAAATAAGGGGTTTGGGGTTTGCTTTTGTTTGAAAATGAAACTGAAACTGATTAATTGAAAACATCTGAATTATACTTCCCATGAGTCACTGCAGTGTATTGTGAAGAAAAACAGTTCAAACTACACCACAGAAAACATCTGGTTGGTGTAAGAAACCAAAATGAAACAGTTTAATATTTTTATATTATTTATATTATATTATTTAAATTAAACTGAAAAATCAGTGTGATATAATGAACCTAATTTAAGCATAGTAGATATTTCTATTTTCAGCCAGTTCCTGCACCCACACTTAGATCCAGAAATCAAATGAGTTTACAGGTGGCTGGATGGCAAGAAGGTGCAAAGCCATGTCAGCATGGCAGTGTTTGCAATGATCCTGCAATGAAATCCAATTTTCATTTTGCTGCCCACCATAAATAAATAGAACAATATGAAAGAAAGGAAACTAGAAGCAACAGCACATATCCACCTGCATTACGCCTTTGAAATGAGATTGAAAGGTAAAATTTTGTCACAAAATTTCAGTGTGTCAGCTCATAGCATCAGAATCACTGCTGGAAATGCAAAATGCCAAGTGCACCAAAACTCTACCTTACTATAAACTGCAGATGTTTTTCTGTGCATATAACAAACATTTTAGCATAACAGGACACAGCAAAAATGCACCTTCAGCTGTACTTTGCAAAATACCTTCTCCTGGGCTCCATATTTGGGAAAATTAAGAATAGGGAAATAATGGAGGAAAAAAAATACAGGCAGAAATTGGGGGTTTTATAGAAAAAGCAGACACACCCTCACAACTAAACAAAGAAACAAAAAGGAGTAAGTGCCATTCAAATTGCTTGAATACATCATGAAGCCCCATATTCTGTTAACACAAAGCCTTACAGTGAGAGATGGGAAATATGATGTAGCATGACTGCATTTAATCAAGGTGAATCCCTCTCTGATGATTATCAAGTGAGGATAGATTTCTTGCTCCACTCTCTCTATCGTTGTACATGAAGAAAGATACTGAGATAACATCAAAAACCATAATAAGGAAAAGAGATTATGTTAACTGTTGCTTAAGAAATTTCTTTGTACCAGAGTAACAAACAAATTGAAGGATTTAGAAATCAAAGGGCAATTTAATGTAGCAGCTCTACACAAACACAAAAGGACTAATAAAGAGCTGCCTCCTCTTGTTGCAGGTAGATGACAGAACTCTCACAGTTTCCAGCATGTCAGCAGTGGCTTACACCAGCTCTGGGCTGACTGGTTTTATCTTCAAACCCGGATTACAGGCTGTCCAGTTTAGCTTTATTACAGTACCTGATAGAAGAAAAATGCACCAGGAAGAAAACAGTCAGTGTATCTGCATAAGCAAGGTGTGTTTTTCATTTGTGATGTGGCTGTTTGTGACCTACCACCTATGTGGAATACCAAACCAGAGATCTCTCCTGAACTACAATGGTACTAGACTGTACAACAGAAATGGATTTTATTTCAGAAGAAAGCAAGCTAAACACAGAAGGAACAGGCTGCATCAGGACCCAGAACAATAAAAATCCCAATATGCTTGACCAAACTGAAAATCCCTTCTCACATAAAGGCTGTCTGAAGGTATAATATCTTCAGAGCAATGCACAGCTGGATTCTGCTGTACTAAGAAATGAGGCCAGGGAGGGATGTGCAGGTCAGAGAGTGCAGTGACTGCCCTGTAGTGCCACAGGTCAGTGCAGAACATTGCAAGATTTCCCTGCACAGAGTGTGTGGTTCACCTCAGGTTATTGCCCTGATCTTTGTCTCTCTCCCTCCCACACCCTGGCTCAGAGATGAGGATGTGACATTCAGAAAGTCCAGTGCCATCATCCTTGAGCTTTCCATCAGCCACTCTAAGGCTGTCCTAGAAATCCTCCAGATCCTCATGAGGCCACACACACTTTTAGTATGGTTTTTTGCCTTATTTTGTAAACCAATATATTAATTTCAGCTAATGTGACTAGGAAATAGAAGAAAAAATAAGAAAGAGGGAGTAATGCCAAAGTGGTTTTATTTCCAACCACTCAATAGTGGGAATCCAAACCTGGTCAAAGAGATGGAACCTGTCAGTTTATTTTTTATACACAAAACACACCGTGTTTTGCTTGTAGCTGCAGACCTACATTAATTTTTGTGAATGTGTCAAATTATGATGCTTATAATGCAGCATTGTGGATTCAGCCTCTGCAAAATATCACCAATGGCATTTTTAGTGGTCCAGTTTGAAAATGTGACCCTTAGAGACTTGATGAATAAAATTAGTCAACTCTGTAACTTTAAAATAGCTCTTTTCTAATTAAAGTGTGATGAAGCTTTCAGCCTATCTAGCTAGGGATGCAGAGTGCACGAGCAAACCAATTAGAGATAGTGGCAAAAACAAAATGGTGTCACAAAAAGATTTACCACATCAGTCCCTCCAGTAGCTGTGCCATTTCTGCTGATAAAGGTGAAACAACAGCTACTGCTGCAGCTAAGGCTGGAGCTAATGTTAAGCTGACAAATCAACTTTTAGAGTCTTGGGAGATTCAGCACAGCTATCAAGAGGCACAAAGGCTACTAATGCTTATGTCATACTTCTCAACTCTCACACTTTACCCAGGAGACGCCAGATTTTTTTGGCTTAAATTTTTTTTGATTTTTGTATTCTCTTGGGCAAAAAAATCAAAGGAGCCCATTAATTCAATGAGAATTTCACATATCTCGCTGCTTGATTTTTTTTTTTTCCCAGAAGGCTCACACTGTTTGAGGTTGAGAAGTATGCTCTACTTTGACAATGACACCCTGAAGGATGAACACACAACAAAATCCCAGCTGCTGCCATTCAAGGCAAACACTCAGGACGTTTGATGCCTGAATTCAGGTGGAGAGACCATCACATATCACTGCACTGCCACTGTGGGGAGGCTGCACAATCAGACCCAAATTCAGCCAGCATTGAGAGCACACAGCACAGGGAAGAGAAGGGCTTGGCCTGGCTCCTGTGAGCAAGCACACAGCTAGTAATAATCTGTCAGACATTTGCACGCCTGCTGGTAATCTGGTTCACCACTTCTTAGAGGACGTGATTACATGCTTACTTGAACAAATCTCCCTGGCTGTCTAGTGGTGAGCATTAGCAGCAATGGCAGGAAACAAACAGATATGATGCTACAAAAAGAAAAAGCACTGATTTTCATGGCAGACTTTCCTTATGGGGTCCCAATCTTTCCTACATCAAAATACTGAGGAGTGAAAATGATTTTTCACAGAGATTGAAGATCTAGACAAAAGCTAAAAGCAAAGTGAGTGTTAGAGGCTGAAACATCTGGCAAGTGAAGTACTTCTCATGTTAGGTTAAAATTAGGTACCAAAAAGCCCAAGAATACAGGTCCTTTGTGGTCAAAAATACACAGGTTTGGGCACCTGAGGGCAGAATTACTGGACCTTCTGCAAACTGTGTGTTACCAAAAGCACCCAGTGTACTCTGAATTACATTCAATGTTATTCCAGGTGGCAGAATCTTAGCAGCACAAGATTAGGAAGCAGTACATGGTTCACGTTTTTAAGATCTATATCCACCTTCAAACAACCACATCCTCTTTGTTTCAGTTCCAGACAATTCTGTAAAGTGCCTCATATATACATTATTCAGAAATTAAGGTGAACTATAAATTGAAACACAGATGCAAATTTTCAGGACTCAGTAACCCAGTGCAGTTCACCTGTAAAGTTCAGATCCGAAACCTCATTCAAATTGTACACGTGTAGCTCTTCAAAGCCATAGATTTATTTCAAGCTTAGCTGAAACATTATTATTATGAAGAAATAGTAATTAAAAGACTAAGTTAGCCAGAGGAATTGCAAGAAAATGTAAGACAAAGAGTAATTTTAAGATGTAGGTAAATATGGGAGAATGATGTCTAGTTAATTACATGCAGGAGAATAGAAATAATATGAGTTAGGAGCATGACAGTATTGAAGGTAATAACATCCAGTAATACATCACAGATTATATGAGATAAGTGGAAGAAGAGTAGACTCCTTTCAATGCAATCAGAAAAGGTTACAAGAAAGTAACCACCATCTAGATATGTATAGGATGTGATATGGAAACTGCTTTAGAATATAGCACAGGGAGGATTGCTGAAATTCTGTGTAATTTCCTCTCAGTTTTTCAAGGAAGGCAAAACAAAAATTGTCAGAAGATTTTCTGACTCATTGGATTAGCAATACTTGTAAAACATGGTGAAAACACCTGCATTTTACCTAAGATGATGTAATCATAGTGAAGGAGACCTTTGGAAAGAGGGAACTGTGTTACAGACCTGGTGTTGGAAGCAGGAACTAGAGGGAAGAGTTATTAAATTCATAAAAACTCAGAAAAACATGATAAATTCTCCAAATCAATATTTGATTTTCAGTCTACAAAAAAGAGAGGAAAATAATCAGAACAAATATTATTACATGTCCAACAAAAATACATTTGTAATTGACCTAGGCCATTCTACCTTTACAATGCTGATACCTGCATTTCTTATTTTGTCTTACTAAAGACGTTTTCTAAAACTGTCATTTTAAGCAGCACGTGCAAAATACAATCTGTTTTTTCCTGGGGCCAGCTTTTTTTTTTTTTTTTTTTTTTTTTTTTTTTTTCCTGGGCTCTGAAAGCACAGCTTTGATACAAATCTACATCTCTGTGTGCCTGCTGCATTAGTGATCATAAGCAATGGCCTGTCTGCTGTGCGAGATTATGGGGATACTGCAGGCAGGGGGCAAGGGATCAGCCAGGATGTGTACAAACTTCAAATTGCTGGCTACACCCCTGACTGAAGTCTACATAAATTATGTCCACCACGTTCCCATCATTTATTTCTTTTGTCATTCCTTCAAAGAACTCGGTCATATTCTGTCTGACAGGATTTATTCTTGGTAAAACCATTGCTGATCTTCTTTTAATAACCCTTTCTCCGATAAATACCCAGTGCTTTCATCCCTAATGATTGATTCTCGTATCTTAACTTTCAGCAATATATCTGAGGAGAGCTATTGAAAAGCAAGTTTCATCTGCTGAGGCAAGTTTAAAGATGAACTCAGGTGGCTCTGTGCTTAAATGTCTATGTATCTATTTATCATCTGTTAAGGTACAAACAGCTCATCATTACAACAACAACCACTGAAGATGAAAATGATATCCTTCACTCAGTCAATTCCAAAGCAGGAATCAAGTGTCTGGAAATAACAGTTTAACTTTTTCGAACATGAAAAGGAAAAAAGCAACCCTTTATCACAGACATTTTTTCTGTCAGAAAACCATTTCCCACCCTCTCCCTCAGTACACGCCTGCCACTTCTAACATATATGTACTAAAAATGTGACTAGTTTGTTGTAATATAGACTCCCAACTTTTATAGATTCAAGGTTCAAAATGCACTGGTTTAACATATTTGATTGGTGAGACTTAATGACCATACAGCAGGCAATAATTGAGGCTGTTGTATATTCTAGTATCTATATTGAGTTAATTTCTGGCAGGTTTATTTCCTTCTGTTTTAAAACACAGAGAAAGCCCCATGGTGTCTGCCCTTGCTGACACAGGTTTGCATGGCTGTGCCCACTCTAGAACTCGATAATGCAATTCCATGTCAGCATTTTGTCGGCCTCACCATTGCACTGATGAAGAAACTTCAGCTAGTCTGGAACTCAGCTGCTGAAATTTTGACTGACACCATGCATGAAAATCACATTACCCTGGTTGTAAAAAACCTTCTCTGGCTACCTGTAAAGTACAGGATTATGTGTAAAGTCCTAGTTATTAACTTACAAGTCCTTAAATTGACTTGGGTTTGAATACCTCAGAGACATTCTGGAACCATACATCCCCAGTCGTTTTCTTTGGTCTCAGTCAATTGGATTAGTTCTTTTTGGCTGAAGACATTGAGCTACAGGGCATTTTTAGTGTTTGCTCGCTCCTCATGGAATTCATTAACCATGGAGGTCAGACTGGCTGACTCTCTAACGTGCTCTAAATCTGAACTTAAGGTACACATTTTCAGATTGCTTTTATCAGGATGTATAAAAAGTACATGGTTATCTCAAAGTTGCATCGTTTTTCTGTATGTGCATCTGTACATATCCTTGAGCATCAGTACTTCAGAACTAGAATTATTCCTGTCTCAGGGTTATTTTTCCTCTGTGCACCACAAGAAAAAAACCACTTTGTGTTATTGCAACTTTTCCCAATAACTTTGTAAGGATTCACAGAGAAAAGACTTGGCAGATGGAAATCCAAGCTTAGACAAGACATTCCTACTTTTAAAGCACATTTGACAACATGATCTAGATCAATATTTCCAGGAAGCACAGCAGATGAAATAGAGAACAACTCTCTTTTTAAGTTTTTGAAGTATTTAGTGCAAATATTATGACCATTTCCTTTTAAGATATTTTAACTATTTATACAATTTTCTTTTTTCTCATGAGTACATACCCAAAGAAGTTCCCTTGGGTTAGCCAGTCTGCACCACAGTAAATGAGCACTGAATTCAGACAGATCAAATTAAACTCTGATGTAAATAATTATTAAGCAAATAATTATAATTAAATTATGATCTGACTTGATCAGATCATATTTTTACTGTAGTAAGAGGCCTTCTTATGAACTCCTGTGTGGTGTGATGAGACTCACATTCCACAGTGGTACTGCAGGTGAACATTTTCTAAATTATGAAAGCATAATAAACTTAAAAGGTGGACTAACAAGAGTCTAAGGGGATTTGATTTGATTTGATTTGACCCTTCCCCTGTGTCCTGGGGATAAGTCAACTGGCTGCAGAGAGGATGATGCAATCCAGAGAGGGAGGCATGGATGCAGTTAATCCATGGACGTGCTCTCTATATTGGTATATCATAGAAAGAACAATTCCCTATCAGCAGTGTATGAATAACTGTGTCTTGAGCTTGCATGCCAACAGTTATGGGTAGATGTCATCACTTTAAAAAATAAAAGCTGTTTCTGCAGACATGCAAGACAGATTGGTGAATTTGCCTGGTTTAAATTAGGCTGAGTGGTTCATGATGGTGTAAGGAGAGAAAAGATATTTTAATAAAACCAGCCAAATCAAACCTTCCCTGCCCAATCGACTTTTCACAGAACAGGTTGACAGGGTATTAAAAGCTGTTCCATTGCATTCAGCATGTGAAAAGGGTGCCTAGCATCTAGATTTAATAGAGCCCTAAATAGCTATAGATAATTTATTCTAGTTATAGGTTTAAGTTCTGTTTTTCAGAGAATATGAGTCTTACAAAAATGGTTTCCATGCAAATCAAAACCAGCTGAAAGCTTGCCAAGGCCAAGATGTAATTTAAGATGGCATTTAAGCTGCTCTGTCTTTTCTGTCTCTGGAGATATCATCATAAAATAAAAGAATTCATCAGGTAATGTTTTCTTCGTTATTCAGCGGCACAATTGTGAAGTGAAAAAGTTAATTAGACATACAGTGCTGTCGACACATAGTTTATTAGGAGATTCTGATTAATTAGCTATGGTAAAAGGTTTTTATATAGTCATAATTAATTTATATTTCAAGAAAAAAGGCAAACAGACAGTACACAGATTTTAATATTTCTTCCCTCTGACAAATTTATCAAAGTAATTCTGAAGTTCTGTTGAACCTACTGCCCTTCATTGGTATTTTATAAAGTGGGAAACAGACATCTAAGAGCACAACTAACACTGACTTCTCTGGGAGTCAGCTCAACACTCTCACACCATTTTGAAAAATGCATTTTTTTCTCTGCTGAACCAGCAAATGAAACTAATGTGAACTGCTCACCAAGACACATCTTGGTTTGGAAAACATTGAATCAGCAATGCAAAATTTGGACATAACACACCAGTTGCCTTCTGAATTTTTGTATTTCCTTCTATACAACTGACCTGATTTATAGTAGGACTCAGGTAAAATATTGATTATTCCATATTTCTTTAGTTTTGCATATTGAGTACTATCTGCCAAAGTTAGACATATTCTCTTAATCTGTTGTCATGTTAGCTCCAGACTGGTGCTCACACTCAAGCCCAACCTCCCCTGTGATCCACACTGATTTATGTTTTGGCCAACACTGGAATGAGTCAACTGGTGCAGCAGGCAAAGAGAAGGAGGAGACAAACTCAAGCAAATTCAAGCACACAGAAGAAAGGTAACTTGTTCAAGCGATTTGGTAAAGAAAAAGTGAACCTTGACTCCAGCAAAGACAACAAGGGTGAAACCAGAATTCAACTGGTGTATCTTCACTAAATTACTGTCGGGGATTAATTTAATCCAAATAAAAGAAAATCTCTCAGAGCAAATCTCACTGATCTTTGAGACAATCTTTAAACTGCATCACTGTGTATTCAGGTTTATCACCCATAGCACCAACATACTAAGACATAAAGACTCATTTTTTGTGAAACAAACACATTCTGAATCCATGTTTGGATATGAGGCTACAGGTAGAAGCACACATGCAATCATCAGATACTGGTCAGGGTTTGCAAATCACTTATTCTGAGAGACTTAAAGTGTCCTCTTGGAACGTTCATCAACAACTGCTGGACACACTCTCTGCAACAAAATTTGGCTCAATCCTTTGAAACTGCTCAGGTGGCACTTCAGCCATGGGTAGAATTAGAAGGACTGCCAAAATCACTGTTTCTACTTTTATTTCTGCAAAAACCTGAATGATAAAAAGCAGTTCAAAATGCAAGACTCCAAGAAATGTCCATTCAATTTTTGATTAAGCTTATTTGATGCAGTCCATTACTCAGAATCATTTAGAGCTATAAAAAAATGCTACAATAGTGAAGATTCTTGAATAAATAATTCTCAATTAAGTGTTAGCACCTAATTATATTAACTTATAGTAATTACTGATTCAATTATTAAATTGAAGATTAACCTGAAAATGTAGACTGGCTAATTTATTTTTATGATAGCTATACACTAATAGCACATGTAGTTGGACTTCTTTGGGCACAAGCAAGGTAGGGTTAATTTTAGCACTCTTTTAGGAAGCTAGATTGTCTTGCCACACCTGAACAAGATCTGACTAGAATACATACTGGATTCTCTCTGACACAATGTTTCATTCATTATTCTGTAGTCTCATAGCACAGAAATAGAAAAAGTAATGGACCTTGCTTTTTATCATATCTGTTTATAATTTTATTTTTTCAGTCAAAATTTTCACGGGGCATTTAATGACATATTAAGTACAAGAAACAAACATATTTATTGATATATTTGATTTGGGATTTTGTCTTGTGAACAGGAAAGTTAGAGAATGGTTTATGGGTGAGGTTTGGTTAGAGGGGAGAATAGGTTCAACTGTCAGTCCAAATGACATCAGTTAAGTATTTAGGAAATATTTGGACTATTAAGAACAGTGAGGTAGAGTAAGATAAAAATGACAGTTAAGCTTTCTTTGGGTTATGTAAGATAGACTAGATGAACTTAAAAAGTTCCTTCCAGACCTCAGATTTTATAAGTATGCAAAATAAGACTTCTGGTGTTTTGATTGTTCATGCAATCTCATGATTACATATTTTCTTTCCATATGGGTATAACTAAGAGTTTTGCCACTGATTTGTACTTTAAAGTTACATGACTAAAAAAAATACCAGCATGCCTTGGAATTCCAGTCACCTAATTTTTCCCAATCCAAATTTTCAGTGCTGATTTACTTATTGTGCTACTGACAATAAATATCAAGATGCTCAACTACAAAGATAACAAGCTGCATTTGTGAGTGGTGTATGTTGCATTTTTAAGAAGTAACAAAGCAGTAAAGATTACTTCACGTGTACAGATTATGTATTATTTGTTAGTGTGTCACTTCCAGAACTCTTTCTTTTCCAAGGGCAAGTATAAAAAACATGTGATTAGCTATGACACTTTATATGTTAGCTTTTACCCAGATAAATGTCAGATTTAGGTAATCCTATAGGATCTATGCTTCAAATGCTCAGAAACATGACTCTGGAAGTTAAGAAAATACATACATACATATTATTGAGATTAGTACACCAAGTAGCACAGTCCTGCAGTAATAATGTATGGGGCAGACTGAGTTTAACAACCATCTCTGAACATTTTCTATGTGAATCAGTGGAAACCTAGCACATGGGAAAGGGGAGTGGATTATTCACTAAAGGTGACTAATAAATGTATCACTGCTCCCTAATCCATCTCTATCTTAGCATGTTTTTTAAAATTTCAATCTCAAGTATACTCCTAACTTTCAGGAAGATAAAGTAGAGTACAGATGGCTTCCAAAAGTGACTGCTGAATAATTTCTTTCATTCCAATGCATGGACTTTTGCACAAGTAATTGTTTTTTCCTCTATCATCCCTTTTTGTTTATATTTTTTATAAGTTTGAAGAGAATACTTGAGAGGACTGCTGCATAGTACTTCTTTGGCACTTACCTCATTGCTGTATAAGAAATGGGAAAACTTCAGGCAATTTGTGCTTTTGAGGTGTTTCCCTAATTAGAGAGTCAAACTGGAAAAATATAAAGAATGTAATTTTTAAAAAATAAAGTTTTTTTTTGTAAAAACCCATTTATGTTTTGAAGGAAGTCAGATTGTTCTATGATTATACATAAACCTGTTACTACCTAACACAATGTAAACAAGTTTTACAGGAGTTCACTGTCCCTTTCCACTTCATGACTCATGTACTGCAGTTTCAGTTAATTCCAAAACTCAGTGTACTACCCTGCATTCTCATAAACACTAAATATTTTAAGAACTCTTTACTGTTAAGAAGTTGGCAATTTGAATGCATGAAAGCACCATAGGGGAGGCAGATGAGCATTCCAATACAAAATAGAATTTGACACTGGCTGTGTAGAAGTGTGAACAGCATGGTTAACCTTGCACTCAACTCCTCCCTCTCCCATTGCTGCTAAAATCCATTCCTTGCTGATGGTTAACTCAAAATGCAAAAATTGCACACCTGTCTGCCAAGCACACACAGCTGCACAGATCTCACTGCTGATCCAACCATCTGCAAAATGCAGCAGCCCCTTAATGAAGAAATTCAAAGCACTCTTGAGAAACAATATTTTATATCCCAAGTGGTGCCTGCACCTCAAAAGAGGCATCCATTCTTTGGTACTCTTGATTAAAAGCATTGGATTCAATTTGGGAACCTCAACAGTCAGGCCATCCTGATTTAAAATTTCTGAGTTTCATCAAGGGCCTGATACAAACCGGTCTGGATTTGATTCCTATAACAAAAGACAGGCTAAATGAATCAATCTTCCTGGTGTCTACCCATAATAAGACAGTGGAAGTAAGAAAGGTGCAAACCTTAAAAAAAACCCAAACCATTCAGAAATCCACATCAGATAGACTTCTGCTGTTTGCACATGATGGGGCTTTCTGATATTTTGAAACAGATGAAACTAAATATATGAAGAATATAGAATAGGAACACTAAATTTAGAACTTGAAATACTCAGCACAGATTTAAGTGAGCTATTACCAAAGCATGTATTGTCCCAGGAAGAAAAAAAAAAGGAAGAAGCAGAGCAATACTATGCAATTTTGAAGGGAAAAAAAAAAAAAGGATGAAGAAAATATCCTGGGTTCTTACAACATAAATGATGCGCTGTTAAATGATAAGAGATGGTATAGATGATGTCTCCCTCACTTAAACTACATCTTTCTCTGGGAATCCAGCTCTGTGTAAACTGCAAGTAGGCAAGACAGCGCTAAATAAGAACAGGATTCCTTTTATTGTCAGCATCACATACAATTTTTAAACAGCATTTAAGCAACATTGCTAAAGCTTTTGGAAAATTACTCTTGAAAAATGATGAGACACAATAAACCCATGGTTAAATGTGCTAAATTATGAAGATCTGTCTTATGTAGAGCTAAGAAGAAACATTTTCCAAAATGTGTGTTGATTTACAACCATTAATTCCTTTCTTTATTTAAACAAATAATTCTTCCTGACATGTTTACTTCTAATCAAAGACCATTTAGGATATCAAAAGAAATTAAACAGCACACACTTAACAATGTGTGTTCAGGACCCTTTCATCCCCCCAAATATACACACCAATTACCTTACCTTTTGCAGTGACTCTTCTATCCCAAAGAATCCCAACGTGCTCTGCAAATATAATTAGCAATATGGCATGTCAACGTCCACTGTTGATATGCAACTGCTATTTCTGAAGCTGTCAGCACTTGGCAATACTGTGTAAATGTTTAAAACTAAAGTGAAGAAGTGGTTATCAGTCTAGGGGGCAAATATAATCATTGAACTTGGAATCTGATCAGGATTAAGCCCTGGGGTTTACAACCCTGCTCTTCTTTCTGCATTCCCATGGTATCTTGATGGGTAGCATCCTTCAGCTGCACAATGAATAATGATATTTGATTGGGTGACTGCATCAGAAGGATCATACACAATGAAAATGCCTGGTTTATGTTCTCCTTTGTTGTTTTGGTTTGTTTTTTTTAATATAAGAGTTCAAACTTTTTTTTTTTTTTTTTTTTTTTTCCAAAATACCTACTGGAATAATTAAAAGGAAAGCAGTTTTGGGGTAGGGATAGGTGGGCTGGTTGCAACTGCAGCATCTGGAAGCTGCTCACTCCATGTCCGTTCTGGACGTGCCCCCTTTGAATGGATTAGCAGCAGGCAGCTCCAGGCAGGCCCCTGGGTATCAGCTGGCATCTCCTGACTCTCTGCCCACAGTAAAACGAGTTGATTATTGCAGCTACAGAGAGCTGACACTTTGGAAGAATCTCAAACCGGTCACTCAGGCTGTCCATACAGCCTGACACGCCGGGAGCCAACAAGGACTATCAGGATACACTAAAACACAGCACAAGGCATTGAAGCTGGAACACCCAATGACTGTGTGGTTCACAATTGCATTCAAATTATGTTTTAGAAAACAATAAATGGTGTTTACTTACCCTGGTTATGAAAGAGGAGACGAGAATTCCTGGGTTGTTCTAGAAATGTAAAACAGGATCAGCAGTAAAAGATGTTGAAGCAGCAGCATTTCCCTGAGAAGCAGCCAACTTAGAAGTGGAATATGGATTAGTGTCATCAGGAGCAGAGCATGAGCTGCACAGGCAGCCTGATGGGGCACTTTCTTCACACATCATTCTGAGGCTCTACAGCTGAGCCACTCAGAAAATCACAGCTGAAAAAATTTTGTCCAGAACTATCAAGCAGATTTGCACCTTCTCTACACTCTGAGTTTTACAGGTTACTGAATAAAGATGAATGAATATCTTATGTAGCAGGTGGAATTTCCATCTCCTGAAAAGAATAGCTCCACTACCATAAACAGCAATGGCATGAACTAGAGTTTGATGTGCCATACCAGGTCTTTGCAGAAGTCTGTAATCTCTTTTGGATAAAAAAAAAAAAGTTCTTTCTAAACAATTCAGTCAATCTCTTCTTTACTTTTTTTATTTGTAAAAATATAAGTGGTAAGTCTGTAATGTCGTGATATAACAAGGAAACGATTAATTTTCTTCTTTAAAATGTCATTTTGGGAATATTTAAATATTCTTATTAAATATGAACACCAAATATGCTAGAAATCAGCCTTCCACACCGATTCAGTGATTTCAGTCTCTAACTGGCTGCAGTCAACAAGCCCTCAGAGAGCTTGTGAATCTCTTCTCTTAGCTGAAACTGGCCATCAAGATCAAAAACTATAAAGGCATTCATTATTGAATGATTGATGTCTGACTGGAAGACAAACCAATATTTATACTGGGAGTTTTTGAAGTGGAAAATTATATTTAAGCTCCAAAAGCTCAATAATGCAGAGGGTTTTTTCCAATTTTAAACCATTTGGAGTTACCATAGGGCAAATTTAGATCACCTGACAAGGTTCTGTTTAAAAAAAGCATTCTACAAGTCTGGGTTTACTTTCTAAGATGTTTCAAGGCAGGCACCTGAAATTGCAAGCACCAGAATACTTTAGAAAACATAAGCTTCTATTTCCAAAGCACAGAAAGTTATTATTCTTGCTGACGTCCAGACATGAAAAAGCCTTATTTATTCACCACACATACTCAGAACCACATGACTACTTTCTTTGCCTGTGTCTGGATTGAGTTGGGTTTCCACAGTGCCCTTATTTTGGTTACTTAAGTTTGCTCCTGTATAGCTTTTTGTGTTATTCACATTCTAAAGAAGTTGAAGAATTCAAAGTAAGGAGTTTTCCAATATGAAGATCTGTAGTATTTACCACTACAAAATTAGCTTTAAAAGACCTTCATGCTACCTAAAGGGTTGGTAATCCTTTGTTTTGCAAAGACTCCTTGTCCTGACATTGAAAACTTCCTAGTGCTCTTCTGTTTAAGGTGAAATAGCTCTGGCCATGAAGCACCCAGCTCTGCAGGACGGAAAGGTGATGCCAGAGTATGAAATTCCTCCTTGGTCATAGACTCTCCACTCATAGACTAACAAAATCCTATGGCTTTTATTACCTGACACATCCTGGGAGCAGGTGAAAAACATGACAATTCCTAATTTTAATACCAAAGAACAACTGTACCCAGAGAGTTCTTTTACCCCTACATATTATTCCTTTGTACTGTCAGGAAACAAGGCAAACTTCTGATCTTCATCTTACAGATGGGAACAAACCCAAACATTGAGAGAGCAGAATCAAGTGACTTACCAAATCTGTGGGTGATATCTGCATCACAAGCAGGAGCTCATAACTTCCAAACCAGGCCAGTAATCTCCAACAGTGATCATGGGTCCCTTGAAAATAGTCCAATGGACCATACAGTCATAGTAACTATGCATTTAAATTTGCCAGTTTGTTATAATTACAAGTTTAATCTGAATTCTGTTGTGTAATAAAATTTAGAACAACCTGAAATATGTTTCTCATAGCAGATTGCAATTTTTAGTTTCTTGACACTGTGTAGATGTCAGGAAAGGGTTACTGGGATCCCTATGTCTTTTAATATGCCCTAAAGATAAGTGAATCAAGATGAAAAAATCATAGAACCATAGGCAACTTCATAATCCACACTCTCTGTGCTCATTTCCTAAGGAGTGTTCTATATGAGGGAAAATATCTACATTGTATGTATACTATTGCAGAACAAACTTATTTTCCATCTGCTACATTTTTTCCCCCTCAAACTCTACTCCTTCTATTAGTATAAAAAAGATGGCTACTTGTGCTCAAAGAGAAAAAATACAGTAAACATCTAAATTTATATCATTTATTCCATATTTTTCAGCAAAATACACAAAAAATCAACATATTATAGATTCTTAGAAACGAGTTAGGCCTTAACATTTAGCTACCTCATTTTATTCTAAAATTCAACAAACTCTGAGAAAATCTCTTTTTTTATACAATCTTTTGGATATGTCATTTGCCATTTATATTTGATGGCCTTAAGGAAAAAAAAAGTTACAAAAAGGTATTAATGCAAGTAGATAATAAAGCTGCATTCTATAAATCTATAGCAGCTTACAGTAATCATTAAAGCATGCAAAACTCTTTCATCTATTCAAAAATATGCAGTGCACAGAATGCCTGCTAAGGTGCATGACAAGTCAGAGTTAAATATATATTAATAAATGAATTAGCTTCATAAATAATAGCCATAATGACATTTTAGGAGACAATAAGTCTGAGGATTGTCAGAAAATGGTTGATGTATGAGCTTCACGTCTCAGTGATTCTTCAAAATGAATAGGCTTTGCGAGATAGTTCAGACCCACGACCAGCCTATTTCCTTGAATAATTTACTTGTTGTCAATTTGTACAGCCACATTACACATGCAAATTGTGCTGCCTGTGCAAACACCACTTGGAGATGATAAAAACAAATTTACGAAGGCTATAGAGGAAGGATTTATTTCACTTTCTCGCCCAGGTCAAGCAATACATGTATCTGACGATTGTGTGTACCCAATTTTGTTGTAATTATATCAGCAAATTATTCTTTATAATCTTATTATTTTTAGCAGTCTCCTTGTGCTTGGGATAATTAGCTTTCTTCACTCAGTGTAAAAACAATTCAACTTGCCAGCTAGGCAGGGCACAGCTCCATTATCTGTTTTGGGTTTAAATTTATTCCCTATATTCTTGGACACTTTGTGTAAATTAAAAATTTCATAGTCCCTAATACTGTACACGCTGTTCATTCAGTGATGAATTAAGGTCCCTAAACCTCTACGTTTGCTATTAGATATCTCACCCACTTTATATGTTAATCTGTGCTAATGAATTCCACAACCCCTAGCCACAGCGAGATGACTAAAATTATTACCACTTACAGAGATATGCCTTTTTCATTTAAAGTTCAATTCAAATTGCTCCCATAAACAGTCTGCCACACAAAGATACCTCCTTTAAAGAAGAGTTACTTACCTGTAAGTAGAGTTCTCTGAAGGTAGCACTATCTGTGGATACACATTCCTCCGCCACGTGACCCCTGGTTTGTGGCAGGGGGGAGTGGATCCATCCCTTGGTAGTTAAGACTTTTCCCTCAAGGCACTTCATTACCTCTGCAGCTCCTGTGCCTCAAGGGTTGTTTATATCACAGCCTGTCAACACAACCACCCCACTTTTGGAAGGTCCTGGACCAGGCTGAAGAGCAGAGAGGCTCCTTAGAGTGGTGGCCATGGTGTTGAGGGAACACCTACACAGTGTTTCTGTACTGAGCAAGTCTCAGGTGTGTGTCTTCTCCCCTCTCAGGATTGCTACCTTCACGGCAAGAACAGCAAACCCAGTGAAACAAAAACACAGAAGGCAATGAAAAAACTGGCACAGAATTACACGTGCAGCACAAGAGTCACCCAGGTGTCAGCTTGCCCATGGTGCAGCTTCTTGCCCTTCACAGAAAGCCTGGCTACACAACCAAAATTCTACTGCTCTCAAAAGGAAAATAATGTAAATATTACATTTTCTCAATAAAGGAGAACAGCAATACCCTCTGCTAAGCGATTGTGTTTCAAACCAGTAGAGGGCATTGGCATACACAGAGACTAAATAGGTTCGTTACAGGAGCTTGAAAAATCAGCTGCTATTTATAAAAATGAAACAATAGCACACTTCAAATACAGTACAAAGTCACAAAACAAGCCCTTCAAAGTTAAATCAACACAAAAACAAAACGACTGAGATTCTTATAAGACTTTCCAATTATACAGACTTTTATTGCAGTACAAATACTAAACTAATTAATTTTATCTAATATCCTTGAAAAGGAGTTAAAATAGTGTTGTTTGTTTCACAAACTAAACCAAGGAGAGGTTAAGTACCTTGCCCTAGCTCCGTATCTGAGTGCCACATGAGCTGTAAAACTCCCTATTGTACTTCTAAACAACATCCATTAATACACAAAGCAAAACTCTGTGAGAGGTTAAGAAAACTGCTTTCTGACTCTTTTTGTGTAAAAAAAGTCAGGTGCTACTTCATTTGGTGATATGGCAGAATGGTGTTTCTCTTCTGTTCCAGAGAAATGCATCCGAGATCCCAATCCAGCATAAAGATTTTGCATTCATTACAACAAAACTGGGATTGATATATTTGGGCTCAAAACCTTCGGAGATTATGCTCACAACAGACAAGGGTGATGAAAACTCTTCCACCTGTGAGGCACTAAAGTTGAAAAGACCTTGTTCACTCCTCACAGGAATCCTGTGGCAAGAATGGGAACAGAGTACAGATATTCCAAGTTTCAATCTGGAATTTTGAGCAGGTCTTACTTCCTCCCTGAATACTCACTGTGTGTTAGTGCTTAAGAAATGCCTTTTTAAGGAGCAGACAAAGCAACTTGTTCAGGGGCTGCTGATTCTTAAAACCACAGACATTTCTTCCTGATTCTACAGACAGAATTTCATCAAAATGCAAACCTCAGAGGAGCAAGGACATTGTAAATGGTGCCATGAAAATATTCTCATTAAAGCTCAGGGCTTCATGCTACATAATCAGTTATGTACTCCTCTACAATAAGAAAATTTAGAAACATCTGAGCAGACTTGCTTATATCTTATATAGCAGAGTATGTGGAAAAAAGACATCTGTAAACCTTTTAACTGACTTTAAATATTAATT